>NC_135576.1:54309764-54934764 GCF_965152235.1 Eretmochelys imbricata | reverse complement strand
TAAAACACAATGTCCTCAGAATTGTATCTTGGCGAAAACTTTTCATTTGCTCTTGTAGTTGACCTTCATACAAGCGTGTGATGGATCTAGCCAACCTTCCATATTTGATCAAACAAACAATAATTTGAGACTCTGTCTCTCAGTGCAGTAACTGTAAAACCTACAATTTGTCTGTAAGAGACTGACTGCCCTTTTATTTCAAAGATGAGCCTGGAATACAGGCAAGGAATGTGAAAATGTCACATCAAGTTGCAGCAAAAAAGCAATGCAAAAGTTTTCTGTTATGATGGGCGGGATGTCATTACACTAAAATCTCATGCTGCTGAGTAAATGAGATATGAAGGAGGAGATTTCTCTCTAGAATTCACACTTCATTAGTTACATGCAGGGCTCTCCAATGATACGACTGTTATTTAGCTTCTCTGGTACCCAAGAAAAACCACAGAAAGGAAGAATACATTCAACCGAGTTCATAAAATGCAATTCCAAGTTTAAGGGGCAAATTTTCAACAGACTTAATAGATGTGGCTCATTTTGCAAATATACCTTACTGTATTTGCTTAAATGCTTGTTGTGCTTCTTTAGTGCCTACTGAATTGAAATTTGGCTCCAAACTTGAAATAATTTGAACATTTTAAAGAAAAGTACACTAACTAGAGCTGGTTAGGAATTTTTCACCAAAAGAGATTTTTCATTGGAAAATGCCAGTTCATCAAAAATTCCCAATTTTATCAAATGGTTGTAAACCATCACATGGTGCCAAGAGGCAATGCATAATCCAATGGGAGTATTCCTGTGTTTAAAGACATACTCAAGTTTAAGAGCTTTTGCAGGATCAGGGTCCTAGCAAGTATATGTTATCTCATTAATTTATTGCTTTTACCTTCATAATCCCTTTCCAACAGAGGCTGCATCTACGCTGATAATTTTAGAGATGTTTTCCCTGCTCTTTAAAAAATATAGTAGATTAGATAGATTTCTTAAAAGGACTAAGAACATTTGCTTATTGAGTCCTTAATATATACTGTAATATTACATACTGATTGGATTTTCCATTAGATTTGTGCATTGAACCTTATTTCCTGACATTATCTGCTTCAGTTACAAGAAAAAATCTTTGGTTTATGCATGTATCCTCTTTATCTCTTAATAAAAAAACCCACTCAGTTTTAATACATTTTGCTAGACCCAGTTGCTCATGCACTTTCTTGCCATTGCACAGCATTGGGTGAGCCATATTGATCTAGGCAGAATTTTACAGCCATCTCCCACATGCACTATTTAAAGACTGCTATTTTTGTTCTGAAGCCCTAAAATTTCACATTAGAAAATAATCAAAGTAATTATCAAACAATGATCACGTACTCATTTTTCAAACTTGCTGTGCAAGCTACTTTCATTCAAATCAGAGTATTGATCAACAATTTATGTTACTCATTAGATGTGTTAAGAACTTGAAAACAAGACAATACTATTTCTTCACTATCAAATACATTTGAAAAATTCTTTTCTCTTGGACTCTGCACTGTCCTTGAAACAACCTCACACATGCTCCCAGGGAATTGTCATTAGTGACCACACCTTAATCTTTTTTCAATTATTCTAAATTGATAAGCTTCTGTACTGTACAGCTTTTCAAGTACCTAATACTGTTATTCAACTGAATAAGATGCATTTAAGTCATATAATGGTCTGACTGAAACTACAATAAATAAAGATATCCAAAGTTAAAGTTGAGATCTGAGGTTACCAAGGAACAGGCAAAAGAAAATCTTGTGGTTAATATAAAAGAATCTGCTCATATTTTCATAATTAGTTCTGAATTTCTTTGCTGATTTGTATTTTAAAATCAGGCTCTTTAGGCTAAATTTTCAAAGCTAGAAATGCATGCACATGAAAATAAAAATGAAAGCAAAATATATTTTAGTTAATACAATATAGGTATTAGAGTGTACAAGTTCCCAGTGTGCATGTGCCAATGACTATGTTGAGTATTTAATTATTAGTTTGTATCTGCATATTTAAGATATATATGAAGCAAAACATTATTTACTTGGCCAGATTTTAGGTACTCAGCTAATATTTAACTGGACCAAGTATTCATCCTTCACCTCCCTTGTGCAGTTTTGCTATTTTTCCTTTTCTTCCCGAGGTCTCCGGGAGAGAACTTTCAAATCTAAAGATCTAGCTTCATGGAAATGAGAGAAGAATAAGTAATGTTTTACATGTGTATCCTGCAAGGTGTTGAGCACTTTGATCCCCATCCAATAAAAGTTTACATATGTGCTTAATTTGAAGGACATGAATAGTCCAATTGAAGTCAATGGAAAGTTAAATAAGGTTTGTGGTTAAATAAGTTAAATAAGGTGTGAATTATAACATTTGTGTTAGAATTGTTAAGGTACGCACCCTGGTATTTGCACCCACAATGTATGTATGGGTATAATTATCTGTGTGCACAAAAGGAGGCGGGGAGAAGGCTGAATTAAAAATATAAAAAAGTCCTAACTCCTGGTTTTAGTTAAGAGACAAGGTGGGTGAGGTAATATCTTTTATGGGTGATACAGTAATGCTTTTGAGCTTTACTGAGTAAAGTACGTTTTTAGTGCAATCATGTTTTGCCATCTCTTTTCTTCAGAATTTATGGAAAATTCAGCCAGGAAAATTACAATAAAATATATCTATTCAGATTCTTAATTCCAACCCACCCACCCACACACACACACACATTATTTTGCTTGTTCACCACCTCAACAGTCTTTCTGGATCTGGTTTAACGGGATACTGCATAGGTTAATGGGGTGTTTTTTGGAGAATACTTGTACATCTTGTATAATTAGTGCTGACTTCTTCTTTACACTGAACTACTACAGCCTTCGTCTAGCCCTTTATGTATACATACAACTAATCTGAAACAGAGACCAGTGAAATTACAAAAAAATATAGAAAAATGAATAAGTAAAACACGTCACCAGTTGTGTGTCTTCAGTTTTTTTCTGTACCTTTATCCAATTTAATCCATTTCTTTTTCTGTTCCACCTTAGATTTATATTCTCTTTCCCTCTTCTTATTCCCATTTCTGTGTAATGTTTTCTCTGTTATTTCCTCTTTTCTCCTTTTCTAGTTCATCTTTCCTCTATTTTTAAAATGTATCATCTCCATTCCTCGGTATTATTCCCCTTTAATATTTGTCCTTTTGCACTGCCCTACCAGCACCTTGCTTACTTCCATGTTATGTTGTCACCCTCTCTCCCCCGACCCCTTTTTTCCCCCCTTTTCTCTTTAGCTTGCAACTTTAGCTTCTCCCTTGCAACTTCCTTATGTTCCTTCTGTCTTCCTGCCTTTTTACGCCCCTGGTTTCTTCTTCAATTCATCTCTACCATACTTATACTTTGTCTTCTGCCCCACACCTTCTTGCCTTATTTATGTTTCCTTGCTACCTTTCATAGCTTTCCTTGTCTTCCCAATATATTATTATTTATTGTATTTTATTTCATGATTAAACATTTATACTGTGGTAACACCGAGAGGCCTCAATCAACTCAGGCTTCCAGTCCGAAAGATAGTCCATGTTTTCTCCCTACAGACCACCACATTTGCCCTTCTTTGTCCTCCATTCTAAGCCACAAAATTTCTTCTCCCACAACCTCTGATTGCTCCCTACTCTTCCCCTATACCAGTTCCTACCATCGCTCTAGCATGAGATATGCAATCATGTTTCATTCATCGGCGTGTTTACTCTCACCTGGGGAACAGCCTCAAACCACATAGATCACTTGGGACTTATAAACATCAGAGAGGATCAGCAGGAATCCAGGGCCATCCCCAGGTCCCATGCCGTTGTGCATATATTGACAGTGCACTTGCAGCTGCCATTTCCCAGTAACCACCTTTAATGGAGATTTCTACCGCACACAAGGGCACTGAAAGATAATTTAAGGAGCTCTGCACTCTGAGGTTCAAAAGGCTAGTTTGGGCTGGGGTGGTTGTAGGGGAAGTGATATGCATTTGCATCCTCCTAGGCATGCTACTTCTCTCTTCTACTATGCAGACTCCAGGACCAGCAGAGTACTTCCTGTAAGGCCTAGGAAAGGGGTGAAAGGATGGTATGCAAGCTGGTGAGAGAGATTCCTTTATACATGTATAGCAAAGATCCAATTCGGAGGTTCCTCTCTGAGATCTAGGTCCTGAATAAAGCACAAAGTTTTAGCAGTGAGTGTAATTAACTTTTGAAACAACTTACCAAGGATGTGGTGGGCCTATAAATGAAGAATGGACGTTTTTCTTAAAGGTATTCTATAGCTCAGCCAGAAGTTATGGGCTTGATGCAGGAAATACAGGGTGATATTCTATGCTCTTTTATTCAGGAGGTCAGCTAGGTGATCATAATGGTTCCTGCTGCCCTTAAAATCTATGAATACAAGAGAAACAGTTGGATTCACATTAGAGCTAAACAGATTTTTTTTTAAATGGAAAAAAAATATTTATTTGAAACTGAAACTGATTTGGGGTTTTCTTGCCAAAACAAAACAAAAAACTTTGTTCAGATTGAAGAAAACCTTTTGAATGCCTGTCAAATCAATAATTTGTTTTGAAAATGTTGATCCAAAACAAAATGTTGAATTTTCGGACTATACCAGAGTAACATTTCAGTTATAAGTAGTAGTTACTTGGTGCAAGCTTGTTGAAACCATATGCGCTGAAACATGGCCCTCTTCTTGCTTTAAAATAAATAAATAAATTCCCTTGCCATGCTCAGTCATTGCACTGAAAAGACCTGATATGATTCTGTTAATTTATATATTAAAAAAAGTTTTGACTCAGAAGATGTTAATTGCTAGGGTGTAGAACAGGAAAACCTTCTCACCGGCTAGTAAACCACTTTCCAGCCACATTCTATAAATATTCATGCAGAGAATGTAACTGTAAGATCAGAAATCAGATGATTTATGAAGCTTACCTTTTAATTCTAAATAGTGTATCTTGGAAGCTGACAGTAATATGCTGAGACTGCTATGCATTATTGTTTTTTAAAGTCAAGTCATACATTTTTAGTATTTTTATTTATTTATTTAATGAACTATAGGAGAATACAATGAAAAAAGATACCCTTAATATTCTTTCCTATAGCAATTTCCCTACCCCCAGGCATGGTTAGTGAGTTTATTTTACATCATTCCAATTGTTCTCCATTGGATAAAATCTCTTTTAAAAACTGTCTGTGGGAAGAAGAAAAGTCAGGTAGAATCAATGTCAAATTCAAAATGACTGGTTTAATGAAACTCTGGACTCTAGAATACCAGTGACTTTGCCACCTCACAACAAAATTCACAAAAGTTTTATTGCCATGGATGATAAAATTGCATCTTTCTAATATTGTTTATTACTTGCTGTTGATGTAAGAAGGGGTTATTTGCAGCTTTCTATCAGAAATGACTCTTGGTCAAGAATAATAGCATATTCTATTAGAGAGCTTGTTAAAAAAAGAACAAAATTATATTGCATATAAACCAGATTTTGTCTGTCAATTTAGTTATTAAAATAATGTCATGACTTTATGAAAACAAATACATTGGAATAAAGATATTAATCCTTCTGCATATAACTTTACTGTGATTACCTGAAATGTCATCAGCAAATAATGTCCAACGCTACCTCATTCTACTCATAGTTTCGTTCACCCTCCATCACCAGCACAGCATAAATTAGCAAAGCACAGCATCTAATATATTTATTTTGTCTTTTTGGCATCTGTCATGATCCAACGTATCAGAACCATACAAAAGGACAGAAGCCACTCCTGCCTGGTAGATACACATCGTAGTCCGAGTTGATACATGATGTTGATGCCACAGAGGCAAACCAAACAGCATGCATAACACCTGTAGCCTTGCTGATTTGATATTTTGTGTCAGCAAGGCAACCTCCCTCCTTGGTGATAATGGAGCAAAGATTCTCAAATGACTTGAAAAATTCAATTATTCAATCAATTTATTGATTACAGTGAGTAGGGGTAGAGGTCCATCTTTCACTTTCATCCGTTTGGACTTCTTCCAGTTGAATTGAATACCACGTTTACTTGCTTCTTCCATAAATATATCCAGTGCATTGATGAAATTAGTTCATGAGACTGTGAATATATCATGTCATCCACATATCCCAGGTCTGTTATACAGAAGTCGTGCAGTACCATCCTCACTGTGCAGCTAATGATGGCCTCCATCATTCAGTCCATAACAGTGTTGAACAGATCAAGGCAGCCACGCACCTTTGATGGACACCACTGTTGTCCTTGAACCAGCTGGATATGCTAGTGTCTAAGCAGACACAGATCTCACTTTGTCTTTGCATTTCTACAAGAAGGTTGATGAGCTTACTAGGCAGAGACAAAGTGATTGATGATTAAAGAGCCAAAGGCAGATTTTAAATCAATAAAAGCTACATACACCTCATCCTTCCTGTACCAAAACTCTTGGGCTTTTTCAATAATTTGTCTAAAGGTAAAATTCTCCACAGTTGATCTACCGGGCATAAACCTGTGCTGCAGATGGTGCAGATTCTTTATGGCAAGCTTAACATGCTTAAGAAGAACCAATGTAAACAGTTTGCTTGGAATGGAAATCAACATGATGTCTCCTTGATCAGAGCTCACCAGAACATTGCCTTTCCCTTCCAAAATGGGACAATAATCAAATGGAGCCAGTCATCAGGTAGTTTCTCCATGACTCCATACTTTTGACCACTCCAAAGATAGAATACCCATTATGCTTGATCAGCTCAGCATCTATACCACAAATACTTGTCGCACAGCCATTTTGTGACTGAGCTTTGAACCATCTCAACTTAAAGGAGGTAAGTATCTTTATACCCTCTTTACAGATGGGGAAACTGAAGCACACTGAAGTCATTTCATAGATTTTAATAGAACTGCTCATATGAGTGAGATGGGCATGGGCTGAAATTGCAGAAAAGCAGCATCACTTGCCCCATAACCTCAGTCATGCAGAGCACAATTCCATCCACAGCCTCAGAAACAACTCTGACATCATAATCAAAAAGGCTGACAAAGGAGGTGCTGTCGTCAACATGAATAGGTCAGAATACGAACGAGAGGCTGCTAGGCAGCTCTCCAACACCACGTTCTACAAGCTATTACCCTCTGACCCCACTGAGGGTTACCAAAAGAAACTACACCATCTGCTCAAGAAACTCCCTTAAAAGCACAAGAACAAATCTGCACAGACACACCCCTAGAACCCCGACGAGGTGTATTCTACCTGCTATCCAAGAACCATAAACGTGGAAATCCTGGACGCCCCATCATCTCAGGCATTGGCACACTGACAGCAGGATTGTCTGGCTATGTAGACTCCCTCCTCAGGCCCTATGCTACCAGCACTCCCAGATATCTTCGAGACACCACTGACTTCCTGAGGAAACTACAATCCATCGGTGATCTTCTTGAAAAAACCATCCTAGCCACTATGGATGTAAAAGCCCTCTACACCAACATTCCACACAAAGATGGACTACAAGCCGTCAGGAACAGTATCCCCGATAATGTCTCGGCAAACCTGGTGGCTGAACTTTGTGACTTTGTCCTCACCCATAACTATTTTACAGTTGGGGACAATATATACCTTCAAATCAGCGGCACTGCTATGGGTACCCACATGGCCCCACAGTATGCCAACATTTTTATGGTGGACTTAGAACAACGTTTCCTCAGCTCTCGTCCCCTGATGCCCCTACTCTCCTTGTGCTACACTGATGAAATCTTCATCATCTGGACCCATGGAAAAGAAGCCCTTGAGGAATTCCACCATGATTTCAACAATTTCCATCCCACCATCAACCTCAGCCTGGACCAGTCCACAGAAGAGATCCACTTCCTGGACACTACAGTGCTAATAAGCAATGATCACATAAACACCACCCTATACCGGAAACCTACTGACTGCTATACTTACCTACATGCCTCCAGCTTTCATCCAGACCACACCACACGATCCATTGTCTACAGCCAAGCTCTACGATACAACCGCATTTGCTCCAACCCCTCAGACAGAGACAAACACCGACAAGATCTCTATCAAGCATTCTTACAACTATAATAGCCACCTGCTGAAATGAAGAAACAGATTGACAGAGCCAGAAGAGTACCCAGAAGTTACCTACTACAGGACAGGCCCAACAAAGAAAATAACAGAACGCCATGAGCAATCACCTTCAGCCCCCAACTAAAACCTCTCCAACGCATCTTCAGGGATCTACAATCTATCCTGAAGGACGACCCATCACTTTCACAGATCTTGGGAGACAGGCCAGTCCTTGTTACAGACAGCCCCCCCAACCTGAAGCAAATACTCACCAGTAACCACACACGACACAACAAAAACCACTAACCCAGGAACTTATCCTTGCAACAAAGCCTATTGCCAACTGTGTCCACATATCTATTCAGGGGACACCATCACAGGGCCTAATCACATCAGCCACACTATCAGACACTCATTCATCTGCACATCTACCAATGTGATATATGCCATCACGTGCCAGCAATGCCCCTCTGCCATGTACGTTGGCCAAGCCGGACAGTCTCTACGTAAAAGAATAAATGGACACAAATCAGATGTCAAGAATTCTAACATTCAAAAACCAGTCGGAGAACACTTCAATCTCTCTGGTCACTTGATTACAGACCTAAAAGTGGCAATTCTTCCACAAAAAAAACCTTCAAAAACAGACTCCAACAAGAGACTGCTGAATTGGAATTAATTTGCAAACTGGACACCATTAACTTAGGCTTGAATAAAGACTGGGAGTGGATGTGTCATTACACAAAGTAAAACTATTTCCCCATGTTTATTCACCACCCCCCCCCCCACTGTTCCTCACACGTTTTTGTCAACTGCTGGAAATGGCTCACCTTAATCATCACTACAAACGGTTCCCCCCCACCCCCGCCCCCCGCTCTCCTGCTGGTAATAGCTCACCTTACCTGATCACTCTCGTTACAGTGTGTATGGTAACAATCCATTGTTTCATGTTCTCTGTGTATATAAAATCTCCCCACTGTATTTTCTACTGCATGCATCCGATGAAGTGAGCTGTAGCTCACAAAAGCTTACGCTCAGATAAATTTGTTAGTCTCTAAGGTGCTACAAGTACTCCTTTTCTTTTTGTGGATACAGACTAACACGGCTGCTACTCTGAAAAGTGTATTTAGGTAACTAATAAGAGTTAGGCACCTAAATATCCGTGATCTGGGCCAAAGTGATTTAGGGGCCTAATCCCATTCTCAAAAGAGCCTTAGACACTTTTAGTGGAATTTTCAAAATGCTTAACCCTATGAACTATATGGAGCTTCGGCACCTAAATCACATAGGATTTTCAAACATGCCTATTAGGCTCCTAAATCTCACTAAAAGTTAGTTGGGCTTAGGATCCTAAGTGATTTAGGTGCTTTTGAAAAATGTATCTATCGTCTATCTGTAGTAGCTAGAAACATATATGGCTATGCAATTACCCAGCCCTTATTAAAATCCAGCTGGTGAATTTATTTTTATGACTCATTAGCAGCAAATTCAAGAGGGACTGACTGTGCCTTTTTTGGAGGACAGGAGCATAACAGTGGATATTCAATTAGGTATAAAACCTCCTTTCACAGTATACTAATAAAGACAAGTTTCTTTGAACAATATAAAAAAAAAGTTGTCTGTGGCCATAAATATTGCTATAACATAGTGTGTTTTAATGTGCTTTTTAGAGCAAAAAGAATATACTGTACAAAAAATGGTGATATCAGAAAAATGGTGATAGCCACCAGAATACACACACACATTCTCCCTCTTTCTTTGAAGCAACCAGGAGAAAACCTATCTAAATATATTTCTTCTTCTAATAGGTACAATTTTAACAAAGCAAAGCAGTTGTCTGAATATTCACTGCAGTGAGTCAGGACATGACATTTTTGCCCCCTTTGAGTAATGAAGATTTCTTAAAATAGGGATGACCTATCATTTTACAGCTTCTGTGTAAGATTAGCATATCATTTTACAACTGCTTTGAAGTGCTAGAGCATTGAATATAACTCTTAAACTGACTAGTTGCATATTATGTCTTATATAGACTTCATTGACGTATGAATTCATGAATGAAATTGTTACAATAAAAATAGAGAGTTCAGAAAATAACTTTTGTGAGTCATCTTTCTCTTGCTGTAGTTACACACCAGTAGAGTAGCACAGTACTTTTAAAAATCAGACAATTTCACATGAATATCAGGGCCACTGAGATCAGGAGAAAAGGCATAAAAATAGACTATTATTATTTTTTATTAAAAATATGTCCTGGCTGGCTGGCAAGTTACAGAATATCTTTGTTATTCCTAAACCCCACAGTCAATTACTGTCATTACTGGAGAGCTCCTTTTACGGTCATAAACATGACCTGCAGTATATTCTTTTGGAAAAGGTTCATGGAGTCTCTATCTTTGGGCTGGACTGTGTGATAACAATTAGAGTTTTAAAATAATTTTACACAGTTTAAATAATTTTTGAGGAGCTGTACTTGAAAATCTAGCAATATAGGATTACACTTGAATGAACCAATACATTTGTATCAATTAAGCAGCTCATTTTTTAAAAAAAATGACATAAAACTAGTGAGAGATGAGATTCCTACCTGAAGCATTCTGTATTACTGTTAAAAGGACACCCTGGAGCAGATCCTCAACTGATGTAAACTATTTTAGGCCCACTGAAAGTAGTTTACAACATCAGAGAATCTGCTTCCAGCTATTTAAAAGTCACACTTGTATCTGAAGATTGTATCTAGTGGTGTTTATTACTTGAGAGCAAGATAAATGAAAAGAGCAAAGGGGGGAAATCTGTAATTTTACATTTTGTTTACTTTGTGCATTGCACAGCAATCTGAACTGTCAGTTCTACTGTTTTCCCATATACTTAGTCAGTTTACCTTCTTGTTTCTCTGGATCTGTCTTACATTTTTAAAAAGTGGGAAAATGTGGTTTAAAAAAAACACAGATGGCCACATATTATATGAATACTATACATGCCTCAGTGTTTGTTTATGATGGGTTACTTGCTATGGAGTTAGCACAAAAAGGGTTGTTAAAGAAACCAAGCAGGAAAAGTAAAATGGTGGCCTTGATAAGGAGCATCGCAACAAACATTCAAATGTAACAACCAGGTTTATAGCAGTGACTCTTTGAACCCAAACTGGTAATGTAGCTCTTTTGCCTGGAGATGAGCAAACACCAATCCCTTGAAAAGGGGTGGAAAAGTTGTCAGCTGCTGCAGGGTGCCACAGACTAACTAAAAGTAAGAGTCTCTAGCAAGGAAGCTGCACCTTGTCCCAGAGACAGGGATACCAAGGCCAAGCCATGTTTATCTAAGGGCTTGATACCTGTAGGTAAGACGGTATTCATAGAGAAATCTCTTGGTTGTTATAAATCCATTTCTCCAAGTGCTGTGCACCTTTTGGGCAAATAAATCTTATTTTGTTTTGAAGAAGCTGCTTATGTGTCACTTGTAAAGTATTACAGTCCACTGTCTCTCAAAGGAGAAATTCAGCAGATGCCAAACCCATTAGGTACCATGATTGGTAACCAGGGGGTATATCCCAGTGCCCCAGTCAGACAGTGGGAGGCATGGGCCTGCAGCTTGAAAGGGGTACATGCAGGAAACTGGAAAAAGGGTCTCAGAAGGGTCAGCCAACCCAGGGACTATGACACCTACCATTTCCCCATTGAGAAGGCAGACACCAAGGAGAATGTCAGGTGACCATAATGAGGGCAGTCTACCTCGTGGTCAGAGCAGGAGTCAGGCCTAGTGATCAGAGACAGCATTGGGAACCAAGAACTAGGGTCAGAGCCAAAGTGAGTAGTCAGAAGCCAGAGCCTTGGGTCAAGCCAGAGATCAAGAAGGAACAAGCAATGCAGCAGGCAAGGAGGGGTAAACATTAAAGGCAGGAACAGCAGGAACAAGATAACATGGGAGAAGGCATAGTGGCAGGAATGAGCATTGAGCAGCCAGTTTGCTGCTGCAGCTGGTTTAAGAGCAGGCCTGCCAGTCCCTGCAGCCAATCAGGTGGGATGGCTAATCAGGCAGCTGCTGCAGGCCAGATGTACTGATGAGACTTCCTGGAAATTAGCTCTGCTGCAGGCCCAAATTCCTGATAGAGGGTGAGTTAATACTACAAAGAACACAAGAACACAGTCACCTTATACAATTATTTGCTGCATACAGTATGAGATTTGGTATAGGACTATGCTTCACAGAGTGACTATTCTGTACCTGCCATTCTCTCTCAAAATTGGATTTTGAAATGTGTTGAATTTCTATGGCCATACCTCTGTGAGGGTGAAATTATAGTCTGGATTGCAAAATTTTACTTCAGGATAAAACATACCTAAGCTTTGCAGAGGTCTAGGCCTCTTTTGGGACATCAGTGGTGTACAGGCCTTATGCAACAATTGATTCTAGTGTGAGGAAGTGAGTTATGCAATCAAACACTGTAAAGGATTTATTTCAGCTCTGGGCCTGAAAACAAACATACAGGTAAATATTTAACAATAGAATCTCCAAATCTTTATATCAGCAAATCTAGTAAGGATTTATGCGCCACAGATCTTGGCAGCAGTTGAAGTAGTTGCTGCTTTAGGCAATGTGAAATCAAAAGAGACTCTTACCTCTCTGGGATTCCTCAGTTCTGATAGCTAGAAGGCTGGACTCTACCTGGTAAGTTATTTGACACATTATATCAGATCTCTGCTGGCTTTTAGTATTGATGTGACTTTTTTTGTTCACGGTGTCTTTCCCCTTAATTATGTAGGTGTTACCTCTTGAAACATATTGGTGAGAGGAAATTCCCTTTTCTTTGTAGACAATGTCCTTCAGACATGAGATCCTGTCTTCCAGAGTTGCCTTGATAGGTTGATATCAGACTGAGATTAAACCCTTCAAGGTTCAGTGCTTCGGCGGCTGATACCAAAATATGTTTCACTTTTCCACTTTTAATTCTGAACCCTGAAGAATATTTTAGATCAGCACAGTTATCTTGCGTATAAAATATTCAGTCAGTTTTGTTTTTCCAGATCTCTTTGCTCAAATGTAGCATAGTTACTATGCTACATATCTCATTTTTCACAGTCATATTTCTTTAACTCTGCCTTACTGTCCTTTTATTTCTGCCATTGAAACTTAATATTTTCTAGTGAAGAAGAAAGTACCAGCTTAAACCAAAGGACTATTTTTTCAGGATGATGTGTGACTACAGATATTAATGAGTGTTGTGTGGCAAAAGATTTGCACACTGCTTTGAAAATGTAGTCCTTCCACCCCGTGTCACATTTGTCATGGTCTTAGGTCTTTCTTACTTAAATGTATTATTCCTTAATATTTTCCTGTAAATTAGCATTTATTTGGCATTCTTGAGAAAGGCAGATGGGTGAAAAAACAATCCAGTCTGTGGAAGCCCATTTCTTCTTTAAGCCTATTCTTATCCAAGGGTTCAAAAGAACTTTTAAAATTTGTATTACTTGTTTCTCTGCCCTTCAAGCCCTTTATGTTGGCTTATTACAGCATAAACATAGTAAATACTCAAATTGTCATATGACAGAGTTGTAAAATCTGTCACTTGTGGAACTGCAAATATTTAGATAAACCAATATCCAAACCTCAGGGGGCTCCTGTTCCTTCAAAGACAAAAATATTCAATATTGGGCAGTCTTTGATATCTCCTTTTTTTTCTTTTCTTGTTAGGTATAAGGTGAGTGAGGTAATATCTTTTAATGAGCCAACTTCTGTTGGTGAGAGAGACAAATTTTTGAGCTTACACAGAGCTCTTCTTCAGATCTGGGAAACTTAGTGCCACAGCTAAATAGTTAACACCCTCCAAGGGACCATTCAAGGCTGACAGGCCACTTTATCTTGAAATATGTATTAACTACTTATACTAAACAATCTGTTCCATCTTGTCCCATCCACCTTGCCTCACTAATATCCTGGAACTGACATGGCTACAACAACTCTGCATATAAGGGGGGAATGGGAGGGAAGCTTTTAGCCAGTCACTATATTTTTATATATATAGTGTATATATAGTCACTATATATATAATCCTAACTTTGTTGGATTCAAGTTGGAATAAAAAACAATATCCATCTTCTAGAGGAAAACTTTCTCTTCTCTTTCTCTGAGATGCGAGTGGTTTTGCAAGGAAATCCAGCTAGCAAGAAGGAGGAACTTCTTGTGCCAATTTTAAAGCTTGAAAAGTGACCAGTGAGAGATGAAATCAGGATAGTGGCTGCTGAGGAAGGAATGAGTTCAATAGTGCAAAACCCTTGAGGCTGACAGTTTTATATGTTGCCTTTAGGTAGTTTTATTGACTTTAGAGAACTTTTTAATGTGCTGTACTGGAACGACTTTCCTATTTGAACCTTACATTAGTATCAAGCCTAAAACTGATTTTCGTGTCCTCCTAATGATCTTTGCAGCCTTCCTGTCTTGCCTTCTAGTAAGAGGAGGGATGGTAGTGTGGCTAAGGCATTAGACTGGGCATCAGGAAATTTGGATTCATGTCTTGGCTCTACCACAGACTTCCTGAGCAATTTGTGCAAATCATTTAATTTCTCTCTGCTTTCTCCCCCTCCCTCCCCTTTGTATGTGTTTACTTTTTATATGTAATATCTTAGGGAGGATGAACTGCCTCTTACTATGAGTATATATACACCTAACATATAGGGCACCAGTCTCAACTTGGGCTTTGCTCCATGGGGCTCATCACGTCCCCCATATAGTTCTCAATAACCAGTATCTTGATTTCATGTCTCATTGTTCCCTTTTCAGTGTTAAAATTGTCACTTTCTCACATAAGCTAGTTTTAATATTAGACATTCATAAACAATTTACCTAAAAATGAAAGCTTTAAAAGCAGCCATTGGACTTGCTCCTAGCAGCCTTCTTGAATTCTCTGTTATCGCAACTTCATTTTCATCTTTAATTTCAGAATGTTGAAATATGAAATTAAAACAAAGCTTTTAAGCTACAGATGCAAATAGAGATGAAAGAATCGAAGATGAGTCCCTGGTGACACCTAAAACTCCAAGCCTGCCACATTTTTCAAATGGCAACCCTATATCATAGCCTTGCACAATTAGCATGAACATTTAGTCGTCCGTCTCCCCCACCCCGCACAAAAACTTCTCACCCAGCCATTACCATATTTATTACAGAAAAACTTTTACCCACACACTTTATAAAAAATGTGTTCACCTCGAGTGAGTACAATTAAGCAAGGCTGTATTATCATATAGCAAATTGTAAGTAGAGTGCAAAGAAAATAAGACTTTCAGTATCAAAATAGAGCAAATGCTTTTTTAGTCTGGTCTCTTATACTTGATGTTTTTCAGTGGGAGATAAAATCCCCATAATGCAGTGGTTCTCAACCAGGGTACATGTACCCCTCGGGGTACGCAGAGGTATTCTAGTGGGTACTTCAACTCATCGAGATGTAAGCAGTGTCAGGATGAACTCCACCCTGACATCTGGTGGTGAGGTGTGGCAAGTTGTGGAAAAGAACTTCAGGGGCTGATCTCATTTGCATAGGCACACCCACCCCGCCTAGAATGAGGCCATAGCTACCCAAATGGTCACTTTGGCTGCTGTGGGATCCCCAGTGTCTCTGTTATTGGGGCAGGAAGAATAAATTGTTATTACCCTGATTATGGGAACTGTGCTTGGAACTGTACTTGGCCTTTTGTTATGATGGAGGGACTCACCAACAACTAAGTAGCACTCACTAGGCAAGGGTCATGGGTTCCAAAACTCTGTGAATGGAGAGAGGCTGGGGACAATATTAATACTTGGTGGCATGGGCCCCTTGGTGAGGACCTTATGTGCTAATTGCACTTCCTCCTCTCTCCACTGTAGAATATGAGAGCTAATTTTGATTTCATTAGAAGTCTAGTTACAGGCTGCTGAGCTCACTTTGGGCTAATAGTGCACCAGCACTGAGGCTCCCGTACTACAAGCTGAATTCACCAAAGAGCTGAACTGGCTAAGAGCTGAAATCACTGAGTGTTGTGTTAAGTAGTGGGGGAGCCTGAAGATATATTGTGGAGCAGTTTGCGGGACGGCTGGAGTGCCTTGTGGACAGGCTGGTGGAGCAGTTCATAGGACGGCGGGAGCTGCTGGTGGGACGTGGAGCAGTTCGTGGATCGGCTGGTGGAGCAGTTCGTGGGATGGCAGGAGCTGCGTGTGGGCCGCAGAGCGGAGCTGAGCGAAGCAGTTTGTGGGGCGGCTGGCGGAACAGAGCGGAGTGGAGCGAAGAGCTGTGGGGCGGTCAGCTTCAGATCATGTAAGGTGCCTCTTACCTCCACCCCCATCTCCATCCAGGTTTGGAGGTAAAGCTCTGTAGATAAACTTTTGAACTCTGGGGCTGCCCTGACCAGGGACAGAGACTTTTGGGTCATTGGACTTTTGGGACTTCGGGTGATTTGGGGTTGCTGGACTCAAGAACAAAAGGGAAAGAGCATGTCCCAATTTGCTTGGGGTGGGTTTTTTGCTCATGGGTTGTGTTATGAATCCTGTTGGTGGTGTTTCCCCAACATAGTGCCACATCGTTTCTCTCTGTTATTAAAAGGCTTTTTGCTACACTCAGACTAGGCGCTTGCGAGAGGGGAAGTATTGCTTCTTGGAGGCGCCCAGCGGGGGTGGTATATATTTGTTCCAGGTCACTGGGTGGGGGCTCGAGCCGGTTTGCATTGTGTTATTGGAATGGATCCCCTAGATATTGAAACCCGCCTTTGTTACTGCCAACTCTGACGGGCAGAAGGGTTACATATATATTAGCCTAGTCTTACAACAGGCTACATAAAAAGCACTAGTGAAGTCAGTGCAAACTAACATTTCATACAGTGACTTGTTTTGTATTGCTCTATATACTGTACACTGACATGGAAATACAATATTTATATTCCAATTTTTCATAATTATATGGTAAAAATGAGAAAGCAAGTAAATTTTCAGTAACAGTGTGCTGTCACATTTCTGTATTTCTAGGTCTGATTTTATAAGCAAGTCGTTTTTAAATGAGGTGAAGCTTGGGAGTACACAAGTCAAATCAGACTCCTGAAAGGGGTACAGTAGTCTGGAAATGTTGAGAGCCACTGCCATAATGCATCTGGCTGCCCGTACTCTGTTATTGCACTAATAAGGGGTAATTCTAACTTTATCCCAGCAAGTGATTGTTATCAGCAGAAGCAAATAAAGGGATAGATCTTGTAATTTTCATTATGCAAGAGTTTATTTAAATATCAAGGGGAAAATAATAGGTCATGGTGGAGGAATAAATATGGAGTAATGGGGAAAGCTGGCTCTTTAAGCGGGGTCTGACTCCAGCTGTATCTGTGACAGTTGTATCTTTGGGAAGGATCTAGTGCCTGAATCAGGTAATAGTCTAAGGAGCACATGTTATTTATAAAAATCTACAAAGAGCTCAGTTGAAGCTGGGGGGGGGGGAGGATTGGGGAGGAGATGAGTGGAGCAGAGAGATGTCACATATTCATGACCCCTCTTAGGGACCCCAGAGAAAGCAGCCCTGAAAGTCTGTGCTCTATATAAGAGTGGGAGATGCTCATCAGTGCTCAAGATATTCTTTGGGGGTTTGTTTGGACTTTAACACCCCGGAAGGGGTGGACTCTTACATGACTCAGCTGGAGGGCTATGTCACTTCAGCAGCTGAAGGAGCTGAAAACTGTATGGGTCCGTGAAGGAGAGAAACCTGAGGCAGGGTGCCTGCAGTAGCATGTCATGCCACAAGACTATGTGCTCATGTTGCACAGTGTCACAGGAATCAAATTGTTCAAAGGAAAACTAAGGTTGAATAGTGGTGTTGCCGGCACCCAGTGCCGAGAGGCTGAACAACAGCTTGAGTGGTTCGTTACCCGGTGTGCTGCACCCAATAATCACAACGGGGTGGAGAAGCAGAAAAAGTTTATTTGAAGCTTCAAAAAGGTACAGGGAGATTTGAATCTCAAATCCTGTACAACAAAGCAGGAAGTTACACAGGCTTTTATACATCCTTTTTCCCAGCATACTTATCCAATAGTAAGCTGCTCCAAGTATCCATATAGCCAGCCAATCCAGTTCCCAGCTAGTTCCCTGATTCTCTGTATCATTTGTTAAACTATACATAAAGCTGCTTTATTCAGCATTGTTCTTCCATATCTCCCGTTTGGCCTTGCTTAGTTTCAGGCAGTCTGACTCTGCAACATACTGTTGCAGATTCTCAGCATAACTGCTGTGTGTGCCTCCAGGCGGGGGGGCCAAGGACACTTGGGCCTAGCACGCAGAGCTGCTGCGAGTGCCTCCAGGCAGGAGGGGGGCCAAGGACACTGGGGCCTAGCGCGAGGGGGCTTCATCGACACTCGTGGTCTTCCGTCCCCTCGAGTTACCTAGTGGCCATGCCCCAGTGTTCCCAACAACTCCCCCCTTTGAGAACACTCAACAGCCTTGGCTCTGAGTTTTCTCACTTGGGCTACTTATTTCTTTACAATATGACTTTGCATAAGCACTTTGTGATAGCCCTGAAGAGAATGACTTATTAACTTTTGCAAAAGGGCCCTGACACATGATACCGCACAGCATAATACCAGTAATACAAGCAATACAGGAAAGAGAATTTTCAATAGCAGGCTAAATAAACCACCAAGCCAAGACAACAAACCCCAGCCTGAAAACAAGGTTTGCAACCAATCGTTCTCTGGGGCAGTATAGGCAACCTGTGCTCCGGCTCGGGCATGGGCCTCAGCCTGTACCACCTTTTCATAGATCTCATAACTGCTATCATTGACATATACACAACATCGGGGCCCGATGAGGGCACAAACCCCTCCTTGGAATGCCAAGAGATAGTCCGAAGCCAGCCTGTTTTGGAGGGAAAAGGTCCTGAGCTGCTGTACCTCTTTATTTAATATTTTTTACTGCTGACCCTAAATCACTAACCGAGTCCTCTAACTCTAAGGCCACTTTCTCAAGTACCATCTGCAGCCTTATAGTATAGCAGCCTATGCATGCCAGGGCTGGCCCGGTAAACAGTGGCGCTATTCCCAGTACAGAGCACCCTACCAGCTTCTCGGTTGTGAGGGGATTCTTCATATTGCCCTCCAATGCCTTAGTCAGTCGCCGCAGGGTCTTTTCTCGTGACTCAACAGAGGTGTCTCGGGCATTTCTAATCTTTCCTTTGGGCAGTGTGGCAGTTATGGAAAGATGAGGAACTCCATGAGCTATATAACAGCTACCTGTCCAGTTGGCTGGCAGTACCTTGTAAGCCTTTCGGCCACATACAAAATAGTGACCCTGTAGGGCCCAGTAAGGACTATTTCTTAAGGGGATTCCTGGGATATTTAAGGCTGCTTTTCCAAACAGTTCATATGCCCCTAGGGGGGCATCCCATCCTCCTGATTGGGTACAAGTGGGGGCATTTTTAATTGTGCCATTCAGATTACACTCGCCATAGGGACCACTACAAACCCACCATTGGCTTGCTACATTGGAGATATTAACTGGACGGCAAGTTACATTTCCAAACCCCTTTTTTGTGGTAAGATTATTTGTAAGTGTTTCCCTAAAAGGGGAGGAACCATTACACCCACACTGTTGGCCTCCCCTGTTGGCTTGTATCCAATACCCATCAGCCCACTGTGTAATAACACAGGAGCTCTTTCCCACAGGATGCCCATAGGGATCAGATTGGTTTCGGGTAAAACATAACACTCCCTCAGCGAGTACTGCAACTGAATACTCCTGGTCCTGATAGGTGGCTTGCTGTAAAGAGGTCTTGTTCCAGAACGGTGAGTCCGTTCTTTCCTGCTCTTTGGTGGTGGCTAATTCTGCTAGGGTCAGGGGCAGCATATCAAGGGGCATTCCCGTTTTGGGGGATAGTGGAGTTGGAGCACACACCCAGCAATCAGTCTGGTTCGTTAAATTAGTAACATGGTGCGCAAGCGAAACAAAGGAGTTATGCTCCCGATATGCACAGTTTGGAAATACCAATACAGAGAATAACAATGTTACCCAATTAATTATCACCAGAGTCTTCCCAACCCAGGGTCTCCAGTACCTGGGTGGGGCCATTTTAGCATTAAGGTGCCCGCTATTTGTGTCTTTTAAACAGTAGCTTTAGCCCGAGATCGTCACTAGATGAGGAGTCAGCAGGTTGGACGGTCCACTGTCCTGCTGACGAGGGGGCAGGTACTGCCTTCAGACGAGAGTGATGGATCCAGTTCTTGTGTCCCTCGATCTTTGCCGCTGTATGGGAGATCAGCAGGACGGTATAGGGTCCTTTCCACCTTTCCTGGAGAGGCTCGTCTTTCCAGGTGCGAACAAGCACAGAGTCGCCGGGCTGTAAGGAGTGGACGGGAGAGTCCAAGGGGAGAGGCTGGGAATCCTTGGTATACCTGTGAAGAGACAAGAGAACAGCAGACAGGGAACACATATACTGTGACAAAAAACCATTACCCAACTCCCATTCCCCTGACAGAACCGGGGTGCCATTCATAGGCCATGCCCTTCCAAACATAATTTCAAAGGGACTGAGCCCTAATCTACCCTTTGGGAGAACGCGGATACGGAGTAGGACGAGGGGCAAAGCATCAGGCCATCGCAGTGAGGCTTCTTGGCACACTTTTGAGAGATGCCGTTTAAGGGTCTGATTGGTACGCTCCACTACACCACTGGCTTGCGGTCTCCAGGGCGTATGGAGTTTCCAGGGGATCTGTAAGGCATGTGAGATGCTTTGAATGATTTTTGACGTGAAGTGTGTCCCATTGTCAGATTTCATCCACAGGGGGAGTTCAAAGCGAGGAATGAGCTCCTTAACAAACTTGAGGGCCACTGTCCTGGCAGTGCAGTTACGGCATGGGAAGGTTTCCGGCCATTCGCTGAACCAATTCACTATAACAAGGAGATATTTGAACCCTTGGGTCCGGGGAAACTCAGTAAAGTCTATTTGCCACACTTGTCCAGGGCCCGGAGTGGGTTCTAGGGCAGCTGGTGGCACAGGATGTCCCGGTCGGGGGTTATTCTTTTGGCAGACTAAGCAGTCCGCTTGTACCTGGGCAGCCAGGGGTCGGAGTCTGGAAGTGATAAAGTATTTTCCCATTAGTTGGATAAGTGCTTCCCTGCCAGCATGAGTAGTTTGATGTAGTTTCTGCAGCACTGGCCGGATTAGGCCCTTTGGTAAGAGGACCTTCCCTTCTGAGGAATGGAGCCATCCCTCCTTTTCCCGGAGATTGAGTTTGTCAGTTAGCTGTCTCTCCTCCCCAGAGTACTGAGGGGTTGGAAGCTCCCCTACTGATGGGATAAGGGCATGCATATGGGCGTTCTCAGCCTGAGGGGATGGCAGGGTGGCAGCATGCTTAGCCTCTCTATCTGCTCGGGCGTTACCTCTGGCCACATCTTGATCCTACCTTTGATGGGCTTTACAGTGTACCACTGCCACTTCTGAGGGGAGTTGTACAGCTTCTAGGAGCCGGAGGATTTGGGGCCCATACTTGACTGGGGAGCCTTGGGCTGTCAGCATTCCCCTTTGCTTCCATAGGCCAGCATGAGCATGCAGCACACCAAAAGCATACTTTGAATCAGTAAAAATGTTGACCCGCTTTCCTTTTGACAGTTCAAGTGCACGGGTCAGGGCTATTAGTTCGGCAAGCTGGGCAGAGGTCCCAGCAGGCAAACCTTCAGCTTCCACAGTGTCATGGAGGGTCACAACAGCATAACCCGCCCTCCTTTGCCCATCTATTACAGTACTGCTACCATTAGTGTACCACTCATAATTTGCATTTGGGAGGGGTACATTTTTTAAATCCAGACGGCTGGAGTACTGGACATCTATGATCTCTAAACAGTTATGTTTCTGTTCCTCTGTTTCTGGCAAGAGGGTGGCTGGGTTAAGGGAGGGGCAAGGCTGTAAGGTGACTTCAGAGTTCTCTAACAGCTTAGCCTGGTACCGAGCAATCCGAGCCTGGGTGAGCCAAAGCCCTCCCTTTGCATCCAATAAGGCTCGGACCATATGGGGAGTATAGATTTGCATAACCCCTCCCAATGTTAGCTTCTCGGCTTCCTCAAGCAATAGGGCAGTAGCTGCAACCGCCCGTAAACATGCCGGCCAACCCTTTGCAACCTGATCCAATTGCTTAGAAAAATAAGCCACGGGACGCTTCCATGCTCCTAACAGCTGTGTAAGCACTCCTAGGGCCACCCCCCTTCGTTCATGTACATACAACTGAAACGGCTTAGAGAGATCCGGCAGGCCCAGAGCCGGGGCTTCCATCAATTTTCTTTTTAGGATTTTAAATGCCCTGTCAGCCTCTGGGGTCCAATAGAAGGGGTCATGATCTGCTCCTTTTACACAGTCGTACAGGGGTTTAGCCCACAGTTCAAACTCTGGGATCCATATCCTGCAAAAGCCTGCCATACCCAGAAATGCCCTGAGCCGCTTACGGTTACTTGGGGTAGGAACTTGACAGATAGCTTTCTTTCTTTCGCTTGAAAGCTGACGCTCCCCTTGCCGTATGTGAAACCCGAGGTACCGTACCTCTGGGAGGGCAATTTGAGCCTTACTCCGTGCTACACGATATCCCCGGAGTCCAATAAAATTCAGGAGGCTCACGGTGGCTTTAAGGCAGGGTTTTTGGCCCACAGTGGCAATTAACAAATTATCTACATACTGCAGAAGGAGAGCCTCCTCATTATCCCACTCCTGTAGGTCCCTGGCCAGAGCCTGGCCAAAAAGGGTGGGAGAGTTTTTAAATCCCTGGGCCAACACTGTCCAGCAAAGTTGCTTTTTAACCCTTTTTCGGTCCTCCCACTCGAAGGAGAAGATCTCCTGTGATGGGGTGGCAACTGGGATGGTAAAGAAAGCATCTTTCAAATCAAGGACTGAAAAATGGGTATACTGTCCCCCTATAGAAGCCAATAAGGTGTACGGGTTAGGGACAAGAGGGTGCAGAGTCTTAACCCGTTCATTGACTGCCCTTAGGTCCTGTACCAGCCGATACGTGCCATCAGGCTTCTGCACGGGTAGAATGGGAGTGTTCCAGGCTGACTGACATTCCCGGAGAATACCATACATTAGGAATCGATCTATAGTTTCCTGTAAACCTTCTCTGGCTTCCCTCTTGATTGGATACTGTTTTACTTGCACTGGGCCTTTCCCTGGTATGAGCTGAATAGTAATAGGGGTCTGGTGGGTGGCCTTTCCTGGAATCCCTGATGCCCACACGAGGGGGTACACCTGGTCTTCCCACGGACTCCATTCTGGGGCTTGCATGGCTGAGGGCTCAACTGCAAGGGTCATGATCCAGGCATTCTCAGGGGGTAAGGTAAGGGTTATTTCGTCCTCAGTAAAATGCAGGGTGGCACCGAGGCGACAAAGTAGATCCCGTCCCAGCAGAGGTGTTGGACACTCAGGGAGGTATACCAGCTTGTGGGATATAGTCCTGTCTCCCAAAGCACATTCCGCTGGGGCATACACTGGGCACTTGGTGTCCCTGCCTGTGGCTCCCACCACGGTAAGGGAATCTGCTGCTGGCAACTGAAGAGGCTGATTTACGGCAGTTCGGGCCGCTCCAGAGTCCACTAAAAAATCTATTTCTGAGCTTCCCAACAGCATCTTTACTCGGGGTTCCGGGGGTAGGGTGGTCCGTCTCCCCTGACACCCCTATTCCTGCTCCACCATCGCCATTATAGGGGCACCTCCCTTTTCTTTCCTCTTTGGGCACTCATTTTTCCAGTGTCCCTCCTGTTGACACAGGGCACACTGGTTGCGACCCAGTCGTCTCTCCTGCAGGCCCGGACGGTCGCGTCCACGGCCCCTTCCTCCCCGGCCACTTCTCTTAGTGCCGGCCTGTACCGCTGTTACCATCAATCTCACTTGCTTTCTCTCCTTCTCTGTCTCTCTCAGACTATAAGCTCGGTTTGCAGTCTCTAAAATTTGTGCCATGGTCATACCCATTAAATCCTCCTTTTTTTGTAACTTTCTCTTAATATCAGGGGCTGCTCTGCTCGTAAAAATTCCCTTAATAATTGACTCAGTTGCCTGATCATCGGGGTCTGCATTAGTGTTCTGTCGAATGGTGTCCCGAATACGCTGTAGAAAGGCCCCTGGGCTTTCTTTTAAATCCTGCATTACTTCATATGGCTTTGCCCAATTATTATGTCGGACAGCCGAGTGACGGAGTCCATGTAAAAGCAACTCCTTATAGGAGGTAAGGGTCATGGGTCATATCCCCATGATCATTTGGATTCCACCTGGGGTCTGCTCGGGGGACTTGTGCATCCGGGTCAGGGACATTAATACGATACCGGTCGTACCGTCTCTGCGCCTCCTCCCTTGCCTTGGACACAACCTGTTGTCTTTCAACCTCAGACAATAGGGTTCGCAGGAGGACGTTACAATCATCCCAGTCCGGCTTGTGACTACTGAGGCACCCCTCAAAGACTGATATAAACCTGCTTGGGTTGGTGGAAAACTCTCCTGCCTGTGCTTTGAAAGCAGCCAAATCCACAGGATTAAAGGGCACATGAGTATAAACCTGCATAGTTGTGGCAGGACGCCTGTCTGATCCAGACCGGGCGACTTTAGTTTCGGTGATTAAGGGGTATAGGCCAACCATTGGGGACTTACAAGGTGTGGGTGTAGGGGCCGAAGGGGACACCAGCTCTGCCATTACAGTGGGGGTGGGGGTCTGGGGACTAACATTAGCTGCTACCGAACCAGTCGGAGTCAGATTACAGCGCTGTAAAATATCTGGTCGAGTACATAAAGTCAGAAACAAATGCACATACATATGTTCATTCCATTTCCTTGTTCTCTGACAGAACAGGAGTAACTGAAGGATCGTGTTGTAATTAATTGACCCTCCTGGTGGCCACCACTCCTGGTCCTCTAGTTGATATTGAGGCCAGTCAACTGTACAGAATCGTTTTAATTGGCTCTTAGTCATCGGATCCGCACCAAATACCTTCCAGTTTGCTAGAATGCACTCTAGGGGCGTACACCGTGCCCTAACCTCTGAGCTCTGTCCCTGTCCCATACCTACAGGGTAACTCTGGGCGTCCCCAGGTTCCAACAGAGCATATAATCCGGATTTCAAAAGGTTCCTACCTTATCCAAGGGACCGGTTCTTCACCGTGGTCTGCAGCTGCTTCTCCCCCACGTCTAAGGGACCGGTTCTTCACCGCCGTCCACAGCTGCTTCTCCACTATATGAGTGCGTTGCACCGTTGTGCCCTCCGGGGTCGATCAAATCACGTCTCCTCCGAGGCCCCCGATGAACTCACCGGTGCGCGCTGGGCGTCGGTTCTCGCCGCAATCCTCGACCTCCAGGAGGGGTCCGGGCAAGGCTAAATTGCAGCCTCGTCGCCCACCCAGGGACGCCAAAAGCTGTTGCCGGCACCCAGTGCCGAGAGGCTGAACAACAGCTTGAGTGGTTCGTTACCCGGTGTGCTGCACCCAATAATCACAACGGGGTGGAGAAGCAGAAAAAGTTTATTTGAAGCTTCAAAAAGGTACAGGGAGATTTGAATCTCAAATCCTGTACAACAAAGCAGGAAGTTACACAGGCTTTTATACATCCTTTTTCCCAGCATACTTATCCAATAGTAAGCTGCTCCAAGTATCCATATAGCCAGCCAATCCAGTTCCCAGCTAGTTCCCTGATTCTCTGTATCATTTGTTAAACTATACATAAAGCTGCTTTATTCAGCATTGTTCTTCCATATCTTCCGTTTGGCCTTGCTTAGTTTCAGGCAGTCTGACTCTGCAACATACTGTTGCAGATTCTCAGCATAACTGCTGTGTGTGCCTCCAGGCGGGGGGGCCAAGGACACT
Organism: Eretmochelys imbricata; assembly: GCF_965152235.1. Classification (NCBI taxonomy): domain Eukaryota; kingdom Metazoa; phylum Chordata; order Testudines; family Cheloniidae; genus Eretmochelys; species Eretmochelys imbricata. Next base: position 54,908,845 of record NC_135576.1, on the reverse strand, counting down.
TGGGCCTAGCACGCAGAGCTGCTGCGAGTGCCTCCAGGCAGGAGGGGGGCCAAGGACACTGGGGCCTAGCGCGAGGGGGCTTCATCGACACTCGTGGTCTTCCATCCCCTCGAGTTACCTAGTGGCCATGCCCCAGTGTTCCCAACAGTGGGGAAAGCAGTGCTAAAATAGAGATCTGTGTACTCTGTTATATAGTCCAAGAAAAGTACAAGAAGTCTGGGGGCTTGAGTAGTTTTAAAATTAGATTGGACATAGTATTGAAGAACACACTGCAGAGAACAAGTATCCATTGACAAATGGATTGACCAAATGACTTAAATCTTTTTCTGTTTATGATTTCTTTGATTCTGTCACTGCATGAAACTCACAAGTACACACAAGTAAATGTAAACACTGGTGGCAATATGAACTTGACGTGTGGGTATGTGACTGTTTCAAATCACAGCTTCAGGGCACATGTCGTAAATGCAGATTATTGCTTTTTCAAAAATTTGAGTTTTGTAATGTTCATGTCAACTTCAGATGAATCCTTAAACTGACAGATTACATAATGTAATTTACATAATAATGTAAACTGATTCAAATACTTATCTTGCACATATGTACAGTTTACAAATACAAAAAAACAAATTAAATGAAAATTGCACAATGTACAGTATTTTTTCATGCAGTGTATGATGTGTGTGTGTGTGTGTAGGTATGTGTGGTACAACTCTAGGTATTATTCTTACCCAGCTAACTATTGAAGACTAGTACTAATCTCCAAAGGAGGATGATGAGTTATATAGTAGAACCTCAAAGTTACAAGCACCAGAGTTACGAACTGACCGGTCAACCACACACCTCACTTGGAACTGCAAGCATATACTCAGGCAGCAGCAGAGACAAAAAATAAAAAATACAATACAGTACTGCGTTAAAAGTAAACTACTGAAAACAAAGGGAAAGTTAAAAAAAATTGACACGGTAAGGAAACTATTTCTGTGCTTGTTTCATTTAAATTAAGATGGTTAAAGGAAGCATTTTTCTTCTTCTTAGTAAAATTTCAAAGTTGTATTAAATCAATGTTCAGTTGTAAACTTTTACAAGAACATCCATAGCATTTTGTTCAGTTACGAACAATTTCAGAGTTATAATCAACCTCCATTCCCGAGGTGTTCATAACTCTGAGGTTCTACTGTACTGTAGTTCCCCTTATATGTATAACTGTTTCTTTGCTGAGTACATCCAGAATTACTAGCACATTAAGACCTATTAACTGGAGCATTTTGGCCAGTGATGGAGTTAACCAAACAATTATTGTGCTATAGGTTAATTGGCTTGTATTGCCCATCATTGGCACCATGAGGTGCAGACCATACTGAGCATGAGGGCATTCAGGATACAGGCTGTGGATTTATCCCTTTCAGATATTTTTCTGCAAAATAAACTAATCTTTGTAAGGTCAGACGTAAGTGGAGTCAATGAAGAAAAGCAGGGAGACATTGGGCCAGATTTATTCATGTATTTAGGCTTCTAAAATACCTAGTGGGATTTTCAAAAGCACCTAATAAGTTAGGCCTGTTTTGAAAATCTCACTAGTCACCTATTTGCATTTTTAGGTGCCTAGGAACCTTTGTAACTCTGGGCCCTCATTCTCTCCTGTGGCTGGATCAAGGACCAAACTGCTGGGTATTTATTCAAACCTAAAATTTTCCCATCCCTAATCTTAAGGATTTCCACCATGTCGTAAAAAGCATTTGCCAGCTTTGTGGGTGAAATATAGACTCCATTGAAATCAATGGGAGTTTTGCCATGGACTTCAGTGGAGGCAGAATTTCAGCCTGTATGACAGAAATGACTAATTTTTTTTCTTGAATTTATTCTCACTTTCTCCATTGCAGAAGACTATATTTTAGCAAAATGATTACTTATATTTTAACTTAGAATGGGAAAATTACAGTAAATTTAATCAGATTAGAGGTACAAGAGAGGTATTTCACCATTCTTTCAAACTCAAGCGACACATTGTCAAGTGTATTCCATGTTAATCTGTGAGGATATTATTGGATGGGGGGGGCGGAGAACCTCTTATCTGCAATCAGTACAATCTAGGATCTTGAACTAAGAGATTACTGACAATATAGCCCCTCAATTAAATCAGTGATGAATAGGATGATCAGACTGTCAAATTTTTCCTAGTCTGACTTAAATTGGCAATAGGTCTTTAATATTTGTAGGCGTCTTGCTTTTTAAATTAAATGCTACATATTTTTTCTCCAGTTTCTTGTGGTATTCAAATTTCAGTAACAAATTTTAGCCAAACTGATCATCACTCGTCCTCACTTTATCTGAAGGCCCTTATTTTAAATTACTGATCACTTTTTTAAAATTATTGTTTTTAGTATTCTGCTTTTCCCTGCATTAAGAATCATTCAGATACCTTGAAAGGTTCTTGTCAAGCTATTTTTCCCTTGGTTCTGCCCCACAGCCTCCACTAATATCTAGCTCTTGGTGATTTGTCAAACTGACAAATGAATTTATTTTCCCATAAGATATTTTGTTATTTCTGTTGCTTGGTCCTCTATTGTCAGTTGGTTTACAACTGACTAAATGAAGTTATGGTAAATAAGTACAGCAAGCTACTTCTCATCATGCTGAACATGGTACATTGCCAGAAAGATTTTGAAGTAGAACAGTCAGATTTGGCAATGTTTTTTATGACGCAATTTAGCCTTAGTGCTGTCAGGTTCTGTTCTGCCTGAGGGCCTGAAGTTCCACGGTTTAACAGTAAAAAATAATAATAAAAAATGTATTGTTGAGATATTAAAACATTTGAGTTTCTCAGACTTTTGGAGGGGTGTGTGTGTGTTTTAGCAGAGCATTTGACAGTACATGTTATGGAATCAAAACTCAGAAATTAATTCAGATTAGTTTGGATAGGAACACATACATGGAGTGAAAACTACCTATAACACTGGTAAACAAAAGGCAGTGATAAATTACAATATATCTAGTTGGGCAGGGAGATGTTTGTGGAACAGTATAGGGGTTTATGTTAGGATAGGTTTTATATAACATTTCCTTAAAGGTGTTCAAAAAGGATTAAGTATTTAATTAATGAAATTAGCAGATTATAGTAAATTGAGAAGAATTGCAAACAATAGTCATGAAAGGAAAAAAAACAAGACAACTAAAATCATACGCAGAAAATAATACACATGCCAAAAATACAATTTAATGTACCTGGGGAAAAATAATCTGGAACTCACATACTTAATGGGAGGGCGAAACAGAGGTCTGATCATACAAATAAATATACTAATAAAGTAGTAAGGACAGGAGCTAAGAATTTATAATCATCTTCTATATATCATTCCAATGCCTTAACCACAAGCTTATCCTTCCTTCTGAAATCCTTTCTAATGATAAGTCTATCAGTCTTGTTCAAAAAAAGACTATCTAATGGTATTACCAATGTTGGGTCTAATCCTCCCTCTAATGTCAAAGGGAATTTTGCCTGAGCAAAGGCTGTAGAATCTCGTCAGGTATCTTTTTTTGGTAACTGGTTGTGACTTTTTTTTTTAAATAACAGTGGAGAGTGGAAAGAAGAAAAGGAGTACTTGTGGTATCTTAGAGACTAACCAATTTATTTGAGCATAAGCTTTTGTGAGCTATAGCTCACTTCATCGGATGCATGCTGTGGAAAGTGTAGAAGATCTTATTATATACACACAAAAAGCATGAAAAAATACCTCCTCCCACCCCACTCTCCTGCTGGTAATAGCTTATCTAAAGTGATCACTCTCCTTATAATGTGTATGATAATCAAGGTGGAGAGTGGGTTGGAGTGGTCATTTCGGGTTTGTTTGCTTTGCTTAAAACCCATCATCAGGAACTTCCAGTAATTTTTTGGCAACTTCTATAAGGATAATTTTCCAGCAGTTTTCTGTGAACTTTGACAATACTTCCCTCCCCCAACCACACTTTGCCATTTTTGTTTTCATTTCCTTTTCTAAAAGTGTAATGTTAACTGTGCTTAAAACCTAGCATGATATACAAATAGTGTTATCCAATGACACTCTGTGAATCAGCTGATTACTGGGTGAGTTGTGCTATTCTATATACTCACTAGCCCCAAATCAATATTCTTCACCTCTGACACATGCAAAAACTGAAAATTCTTATCCTTTGCACTGGGCACATTTCATGGTAACAAATCAGACGAAATGATTTGCTATGAAAAACTGTACTTTCCATAGACAGAGTCAGTCTGAAATTACTTTTCTCAGTGTTCTATTTTATTCTATGTAGGTTCTTTTACTGCGCTCATCACCACAGGATCTGAGTGCCTCCCAGAAGTGCATTAAGGAAGTGACCAACATGTGTCATATATTGTTCTCTCATCCTCTCCCCAGAGGGAGAAATGTGTGCACTGGAATGTCTTGGTTTGGTAGGGTTTATTTTTATATAGCTGTGTGTGTGTGTATTTATGATACAGGAGGCCCAAGGTCAAACCTTGTGTTATGGTTCCTGAGCAGGCGGCTTCTTCCAAGAAATTTTTCCAGTCCTTGTGCCTCCACTTCTCTGTGGGGTCAGGGGGATCGAACAATCCGACCACTCTCCGACTGGCTCTCTGGGTTACATCTAGGGTGACCAGATGGCAAGAATAAAATACCAGGACACATGGCGTGGGGGGGGGGAGGAGCCACAGGCTCACAGCCCCCACCCCACTGGAGCCATGGGGAAAGGGGGATACACAGTCTGAGGAAGCTGAGGGTCAGGGGTGCACGGCCCCGGCTCCAGGCGCAGCCCTGCTGCAGGTCGGGGGTGCATGGTCCCCGCTCCCACTGTGGGCTCACAGACCCCTCTCCAGCCATGCTGCAAGCTGCAGGTTGGGGGTTAATGGCCTCATCCCCCACCACAAGCACACAGCCCCGGCTCCCGCCCACAGCCCTGCCACAAGCCATGGGTGCAGTGCCCCAGCCGCAGCCCCGCTGCTTACCTGTGGGACGGTACCCACCCTCTGGGAAGGACCTGGCAGGTTTCTCTGGCTCCTAGGGTCAGTGGTGGCCAGCGGGCTCTCCACTCCACGTGCTGTGCCTGCACTGGCTCCAGCAGCCATTGGCTGGAAGTTGTGGGGGTGGGACTTACTTGGGTGCATGAGCAGCACTCCACATCAGGGTAGCCGGGGGAGGTGTCTGTGCCCTGTCCACAATTGATTGACAGCGATGGAGCCAGTGCTTGTGGTAGGTGCAGCATGCAGAGACACACCCTTGGCCAGCCTGTGCCTAGGGGCCACAGGGTCCTGCTGCCTGCCGTTTCCTGGAAGCTGCCCTGAATAAGCACTGCCGGGACCCCAGGTGAGCATTCACCAGTGTAATTCTCCAGCCCCGAGCCAAAATCGGGACAAATGGCATCGTGGGACAAACAACTAAATATCAGGACAGTCCCGATTTTATCAGGATAGTGGTCACCCTAGTTACAATCCCCCCAATTTCTAGCCATGTTTCTTTAGGCTCGGTTCCTGCCACAGTTCTCCTTCAGGAGCCTGTGGTTAGTAAGAGAATGCAGTGACACAAACAGTTTCTCCAAAACAAAGTATGATTTATTTTGCCCAAACTCTACACAAAGTATAAAAAAGTAGATTTAAAAACAGATATCTATATGTCCAGCTTACCCTTGGCATTCCTCTCGAGCTGTAGGTGGTCCTCTCTGGGCACCAACCTACAGCTGGCTTGAGGCAGACCATGCCTCCAGCATGCTGACTCTGTCTGTCAACTTCCAACTCAGCTGACCACTCCCCCCTCCCTTTCTGCCAAAGACACCATTTTACTCCCTCAGGTTCTTTTGACCTCAGCTCCAGCCTTGGGAAGAGAAAAACATCTTAATCTGGATGGTGTCAGGGAGGTAGTTTCCTCAACTGGTGGCTCAGCCCTTGTTGTTTTAACACCTTTGAAGCTGGATACCTGAAAGACTGTCATATCTGGGTCATTGTTTTACCTTTTCTGGGTTTCTTCAGAACCACCCCTTTTACAGCTCCTTTGATTTGACTATGCATTCAGGCAGGTTTCAGTACCATATTGAATGGGGAAACAAGGTCATAATAAGAACTAATCCAGACATTTTCCCTGATTTGTCCCACCAGAGCAGAAGGTGGCAAGGTTTGTAATGACCCATAATTCCTGGTGGAGTTCATTCTACAATCTTAGATTGGCCCACAGGAAAATTCTCTCTCCCACCCAGACAAGCTTTCTTCTTATTATAAAAAGAAAAGGAGTACTTGTGGCACCTTAGAGACTAACCAATTTATTTGAGCATAAGCTTTCATGAGCTACAGCTCACTTCACAAAAGCTTATGCTCAAATAAATTGGTTAGTCTCTAAGGTGCCACAAGTACTCCTTTTCTTTTTGTGAATACAGACTAACCCAGCTGCTACTCTGAAACCTTCTTATTATAGAACATTCCATTTTACTAGAGGAGTATAGTTGTTCACTTCATCCCAGGGTTTTAGTCAACCTTTTAGATATGCTTGGCCCAGCCAGGGAGTACATTAAAGACAAGGACCAATACCATGAGCTTGATTCAAAATTATGTGGGAAGCCAATACAGAGCGTGGAAGATAGGAGTGATGTACTTACAGTTGCCTTTGTTGCTGAGGAGATACTCTTCAACATTCTGTAGTAGTTGGAGTTTCATAAGCATGGAAGTTTTTATGCCTAGTGTAACAGGGCCTCCTTGGTCCTGCTTCTCTCTCAGTCAACAAACCATGCAGAGACCCTTATGCTTGTTCAACACCATGTGCAGTTTATTTATAATTGAGTCCCACCACCTTCACAACATATCTTGCACCTTTACCAGGAGGGGAGAGTAATCTCTCTCTCCCTCTCACTGCCTATTTTCCCCATTTTTCACTTCCTTCCTGCACCTATTTGTGGGCTCTGGCTAATGGCTTAATTAGCCTTTCTGCCCTGCTCCACCCACAAATTAGGCAAACGTCTGCCTTGTCAGCTCCAATCTGCTGTGCCTGCTGTGAACAGAGTGCTGACTCAGAGTTTCATACTTAGCACTTTTTCACACCCAGGTATATCACATTGTTGTATTCCAGAAAAGAGGTGACAAAGACATGTATAACTGAGGGCAAATCATCATCTGCCAGGATGGAACAGAGTCCCCGAGATACCAGAGATGATAGAAAGCATTGCTAGCAGATGCTGCTATGTAAGAATCCAAGAGTACTCCTAAACTAGAGACTGAATTGACCGTTGTGGGTGTATGTATTCTCATACAGTTTGTGAATGCTATATCCTCATAAGACCTGTGTTTTACGCCGTTAAATATATGTAATCTCTTAATGTCTCTGAAGCCTTATTAGTTAAAACCAGTCCACACTTAATCCTTAAAGACAACTGTGGAAAAAAAACAATTTATGTTTTGGGGCCAGAGCCTACAAGTCAGCATCTTTACTCATACTCAAAGGCCTTCTACCTGTTTTTAAATGTCAATTTTGGTAAAGTGTAGTTAGTCTGGAGACACAAAATCAAGATTTCTCCAGAGTCTACCCATGCAGTATAATCCATGTAGTGTTGTAGAATCAGATTAAGAGCAACCTTTGTACATAAAGGTACAAAGGTAACAAAGCAGTGAAAGCTCATGTGCTTTTACGCATTTGGATGGTGGTTTCTTGGTGAATGAAGATTTATGGCTATAACTGGCAACAAGAATTGGCAGTGGTTAGTTAAGAACTAGAGTAACTCTAAATATAGTTATTACTTTTTAACAAATAGAAAACTTTGTTTGTAAATAAATTAGCCAATATTTTACTCTTAACTAAGATGTATAGTGGCATATATGACCCCAAAGGCTCTAGTCTGGCATTATTGAAGAGATCAGCTTTCTTGCCAAATTAGAAGGTATAGCTAGTAGGAGAAATGACACTACTTTAGACTGGGCACTGCTCTGCTAAAAACCATTACATCTCAAACCAATGTATCTTTAAAATGCATTTGTAATTTTTCTTGAATCTTATAAGGCTAATTCTTCCACTGTAATCTTCAAAATAGAAATGCAATAACTTATTTATAAGCATTTCTACATCTCTTATTACTATAGTTTCCAAGCACCAATATCTACAATATAGAATCTAAGAAATCTCCTCTGTATGTTTCAATTGCAAAATCTAGAACCAATAATTTATCCTTCTGATTCATTTCTATATGAGCTGATGCAATTTCCTGTACTACATGAAGGTGGAAATACTGAGGAAAGGGCTGTTAGTTTACAGACAGACATACAAGAAACAGGAAGTCAACCAGGGAAGCAGAAAAAATAGGTGGCTGCAATGCATTTGTTTATCAAAGTGTCAGAGGTTATTCCATGCTATTTCCTTTTAGGCTCTGATTTTCAAAAAGATTTCAAATTGGCCTCCAATTGTTCTCCTCAATATTTACACCACAAATTATTATGGATGCAAGATAGTTGTGGGCACCTTTTGTAGCATTTCAGACATCTAGACTTCTGATATGCCAGTGCAATGTGGTGTTTGGCTGTGTCGATGCTGTCAATCTTGCCCACAGTTATTCGCAACATAAAACAGAGAATACTGAGTATCAGGTCTCTTTAATTTTAAACCGCGTTGATTCCCTATTTCCAAGACAAATCAATCTAGTTTACGCCAACAGATATTTGAAACTCAAGTTTTTAAATTTGGTACCTACACAGTGTCCCTCATGATTTCAGTCAATGGAACAAAAATATTTTTAAATTAATTAGTCCAGCTACTTCAAAGTAGTAGAAAGTATCTTTTCCATGCATAATAAATAATGTTAATTTAGAATTGTTATAGTTTTATTATAGTTCTGTCAGCCAGCTTAGTGCAAACATTTGTAGTGTGTACTTTGGTTATGTACCATTCCTTCCAAGGGCTTTTAGAGTGTGTTCTCAAATCAGACTGAATGATAATTATACATTGCATTCCCATGATGGTGGGTAAAAATTCAGCACATTTAAAACCTTTGCAAAACTGTAATCTTACCAAATTGTAGTCAAATGGTTTTAAAAAATGGATGTGTGGAGGAAAAAGCAAACATTTACAAGATAATGAAATGTTTATGTGAAATTAAACTTGACTCAGATACATGCAGGATTATTTCTCAGAGGAATGGGCTTTTCTCTGGTATTCCATTAGTTTCTGCAAGGGTGAGAGGAAACTGTATTTGACAAGGACAGAGGTGGAGTTAATAGGCCAGATCTTCAGCTGGTACAAATGGAAAATGCTGATTTACACTAGCTGCAGATCTGGCTAGCGTGACCACTCATGCATTCCCAGCATACCAGACATTCTGGTACTTCTGGGAATGGCATGGTCCTGCCCCCACGAGCGTGACCTCCACACACAGTGCATATGAGGTCACCTCACATGGAGGATGCCATTTTTGAAGAGCGTGCTGCTCCGCCCTGCCACTGTGACCACATAAAATGGCATCCCCTGTCTGCTACTGAGCAAACCACCCAAAAAGAGGACCTTCTGGTTTAAAACCAGATGAATGGCTTGCCTCAATCTGGTTCATTATTTGCAAACCAATAGCTAGATTGCCCTTTCCTACAATGAAATACATGGGAGAGGGCAAAGGTTTGCCTTCCCTCAGAATGAGTTATGGGAAGGGCTAGTTAAAAAAAAATATGTTGAAACATGGGTTTTCAATTAATGATTTTTTAAAAGAAGTATCTGCTTTTTATAGGAAAAAATGACTTTTTTTTTTATGAAGAAATGGAATAGCCAAAAGCGAAAATATTTTGGCCAAAACCTAAAATATTTTTATTTCAAAGTTCTGTCATGGTGCCTTATGGAATTGTAGTTTTGATTTCCTCATTCCATATTCTCATCTATGGGCTGGGATTGTTGCTTGGACAATGTCTCCCATGATGCACCAGGGCCAGAGATATCCATGGTGTCCTACCTTCCTTTTCCAAGAGGAAATCATGGGACATATAGTCTGACTAGGAAGTCCAGATTATAGAGGAGAATGGGAGCATGAGATACCCAAACTAAAACTCCCATGCTGCACCATGGCACCATTGCAAATCAGTTTTTTTTAAACCAGAATATTTTTTGTTTTCTGCTGAAATATTTTGGTATTCATATTTTTCTGAAAATTTGAAATTTTCTATGTTAGTGCTGAGATGGGTATTGGTGAGCGAGTCCCCAAGCACAAGGATTTGAGTTACCTTCCCATGTTGTTTTTATAGCACTCTGGAGAGAGAATTGTAATAAATAAGGCTATTGAATCACATCATAGAGGAGAAAAGGAGGACTTGTGGCACCTTAGAGACTAACAAATTTATTTGAGCATAAGCTTTCATGAGCTACAGCTCACTTCATCTCACGAAAGCTCATGCTCAAATAAATTTGTTAGTCTCTAAGGTGCCACAAGTACTCCTTTTCTTTTTCAGGATACAGACAAACATGGCTGCTACTCTGAAACCTGTCAATAGTAGAGGAGGTGGAATATTGGGGTTTTTAAATCAGTGAGGGAATGCTTGTGGGGAAGAATTTTAGTTATATTCTGGATAAATCTTAAAGATTTGGTGCCAGATCCCCAGCTGGTGTCAAAGAACAGAGTTCCACTGCAGTTTGTGGAGCTATTCTGATTTACACCAGTCATCGATCTGTCCATTTAATTCTCAGATTCATACTTTCAATATTTCTGAATATAGCATTTAAAGAGCCATAAAGAAACTTCAGATAGGTTTTTTTCCCTCTACAATAGGATGGGCTCACATCAGAAATATCTGGGTTATCTGAAAACTACATGAGCAAAATGACAATGCTTTAAAAAATACTGCCATAGTAATTTTCATCATGTTCAACTGCAAGGGGAAAGTCTTCTCCATTTGTAATAAATAATCATTGAAAGCCTGTTGCCTTAATAATTTGTTTCCCATGATTGTATGCGCACACCATCTTGTTAGAAGGTTGCTTTGACATACTGAGCTGCTGTTGGAACCAGGAAAATAAATCAGGCAGAAATCCGGATCACCTGCAGTCATGTCTGTCAAACTGAACCTGAAGAGGGGAAGGACAAGTACTTGGACGATTTCTTTCTTTCTTTGTCTTTTAAATGCTCCCCAACAGCTGGATAATGAATAACACTAAACAGTGAATATTCACATGGAAAGAAAGTAAACCTGACCAATAGCCACAGTGACCATTTAAAAAAAAAAAACGCAAACCCATTGAAAAAGCCATAACAAATTAAATAACCCTAGTAATAAACTAATACTTTTATTTTATTTTTTTTTACATGGAAATTATGCTGGTACAGTCTAAGAATTCCTGATGTCACTGCATGGCTTGTAGATAATTTATGGTTAAATGATATAACTAACACTTCATGAAGACAGCTCATCAGAAACCTACTGACAGTTACCTGTGTCTAAAATCAATCCTGTGATGAACTGGCAGCCAGGGAAGACATATGATAGTATGTTGGGGGATTTCGTTTAGTTTAGTTTTTGGTTTAGTTGTTGTCAATAGCTGAGCAGCTGTACTCTGAATTGACTGAAACTGAGCTGAAAGGATTTCAAGTATCCCAGAAAACATTACAGTAGCTAGTGCTTGAAGTGATAGAAGCATGAATGAAATCCATCTGCATTCTGAGAAGTGAAATATAATCTTAATAATTTGTTGTGCAGGTATAAAGGAAATGCTGATGACACTGGCTCCTGAATATATGCTGACATATAGATTTCTAACTTCCACTACAGTCAAAGTCAATAGGATGCAATTTGGTAGGATTCCATGACAGTCTCATATATTAAATGCTTTTATTTTAAGTAAGTTTTGTGTAAAAGCACTTGGATACAATATCAGACAAGACTCCAGCTGAATCAATATTAGGATCAAATGATAGAGAAATTTGAGTTTCATCAGCTTAACAATGAAAGCTTACCAATTGTTTGTGAATGTCTTGCCCAGTGGTGACACATAAATTGCAACCAGTAAATAGCCCAGTAAATAGGTAAAAGTCTCCTGCTGACATAAAATGACATCTGCTAGCTAGACAAGAGCAAAATCAATCCAATCACTGTGCTGCCAGCAACAGACTGAAATTCTGGCTCAATCTAGCATGATGTGATGATCAGCTGTATCATTCAGAAGTGGTTCTTAAAGTCAAAGTGCTACCCTGCACATGTTACTGATACAAATGACATGGTAGGGTGCCACATTTATCATCTCTCAGTTTACCAGAACATGTTTTTTTCTCGCTAACTGCCAGCTCTCAAACCTCACCCTGAAAATGTTACTTTTTTTTTTCAGAGCAGGACTGTGAATCCTGTGACATAGGCCACCTATGAATTTGTGGATCTGGAAATTTGAGAGCTAAACTCAGATTCCAATTTTAAAAAAAAGTTTCTAGCCCTTTTCAGTGTAACTAGTGTAACGGTTGAATGTTTGTCATAGAGAGGTTTGTTTTAGATCATGAGCTGTGCACATTCTTCAATAGTGACACCCAGTTCTGGCCTAAGGGGACTATGAAACCCATGGCTATGGGTCCTAACAATTTCAAAGGAACCCAGATTAGTTTGTGACTCTAGGGGGTGCAATGATGGTGTGCTATGGCTGCTTGCAGTGGCCAGGCTCTTAGTCACAAAGTGGAACAGGACAATGGCATGAGAAGCAACAGGGTTTAGTCATTAAAAAAATCCACCTGTGGACTGGAATAGCAGTGAGAAAGCATGTCTGGTTTTGAATGGGGGTAGGAGAGTGATGCGTCTGGGAGGGAACAGAGATGCTCTGGAAATGGTTGGAGGTGCTGAGTAGTGGTGTGGAGGGGGTGCTAAAATTTGCTGTAGGTTCTTATGGGGAAGGGCTGCTGCTGGTTGATAGCTGTAGTGGGTGGAGGGAGCCTGGTTGTGAGATTCATGAGAGTGACAATTTGAGGGGCTGGGACTGCATTAGAGGTTTGTTGCTGCTGGTAGAAATACTTCTCCCTCACCACCTTTCCTTTTTCTCCATTTGTACTGCACCCAATTTCAGAACAGCATCTTCAATGGCAAATGGTTTCACATTCCCTGTAGCTGAGTACTGTGCAGGCAGGGGAGGTGAGGAGATGCACTGGGATTGGATGGGGCTGGAATGAGGATGATGCCCTAGCCTTCCCCCTTTTTCACTACTTCTCCTAGGTCTTTGTGATTTCTTTCCTCTCATATGGTTGGGTTCAACACGGTGGGCATCCCACTGGAACCACTGGGAGGGAGCTCATGCTCCACTGTTTGAGAAATTATAGGCTAGTGCACAAAGCATTGTATTGCAAGGATGGAAATCCTGCATTTTATTCCTGGTACTGATAGTGACTCCTTTTAAGGTCTTAGTCAAGTCCTTTCTATCATATTTACCCATTTATAAAATGGGGTGATTAACCCTTAGCTACTCCTTAAGGGATGAGGGGTTGTGATGATTATTTAGTCAGAGTCCATAAAAGATTATATGACAGTAGGCATTCACCAGAATATATAGAAAACCTTTCACTGACAGGCCTGCCAGCCTTCAGTTCCTGAATATATTTGAGCTATCTGAGCTCACTGAGCTATCTCTCCCGCCCCCTGAGCCTATATTGAATCAGCTAAGTTTATAAGTGCCCTAAAAATCATCTCACTAGCCCACTCTGAAGTCTTCAGGCTGACCCTGTACATGGTAGTGTAATCATGATGGACAGTATTTGTTTACATTCTGTGAGTGGAAGGAAAAATGTTTTGCCTACTTAAAAAGCACTAAGGCAGACTCTAGATTATTTTCTTCTCATGCCTCATAGAAATATGGATTTCAGCATAAGAACTGCAAAATAGTGGCAATTGCAATAGTATCCCCAAGTGTGTATTATAAAGGCAGTACTGTTCTAACGTTATAAAATGTGGAACATGAGTAGTTTGCATTTCCATGTGAGAAAAAGAGAAATTATTACATATAAGTCTCAAATATTTCTACTGGCTCATTAAGGATCTGATCCAACACCTATTGAAGTCAATGGGAGTCATTCATTGACTTCAAATGGGATCGGATTATGCCCTATGGAAGTTGTATGCAGGTCATAGGAGAAGCAGAATCAAACTTTTCCCCGTGTTTTTATACAGCAAAGTTTAAAAATTGTAACACATTTGATTTCACAGCACAGCTCTTGTTTCTCATCAATTTATGACAATAGTTGCTAAATAGATATTCATCATTATCTCCAGGTTATCAAAAATGAAATACAATAAAAGATTTTCTCTTTCCTGAGACTTCCTAATAATCATGTTCACTTAATGAAGAATTCAATAGAACCAACAGTCCCTAACATTTACTCTTTATTTTGTAAACCATTGCTATGGAAACCATTGCTGTGAAATCCATTTCACTGGTAAGCTTATTCACTGATGAAAAAGAAAATTAATGACTGCTTGTTGAAGCAATCTATTGTTGGCTCTGCAGTGTGGGTAGAAGAAGTATGGTTTGATGTTAACGGGTGTTGTATTTGAATTCAACTAGAATTGTCAGTTCTTAGTACCTCTAAAATCAATTATATAAGGCTTATGTTCTTGTTCTCCAACTGATATTTATATATTGTGCCATGATTATTCCTGACTGTATGAATCCCTGTATCCTTTCATAATTTCATCATAGGCTACCCAACTGTAATCATTTGTTCAGTGCAAAGACCAGGTTTTAATGATATCAAATGATGTAGAAGAATGCAAAACAAATAGTGTTTTAAGAATGTTATAATCAATAGTCTTGAGAGAAACCCAATGAGCCACAGCCAGAGAATCCATTGAAGTGAATAGAAACATTAGTCTTAGGTGATTTACTTGTATAGATCATAGCGAAAAAATGAATTTCTTCCCATGGTTTAGCTTGTATGGAATGGCCTGACATAAGTAATTCATGGCTCCACTTTGCTCTGCCATTGTATTGATATATTGAGTCAGATTCAGTGTGAGGGTTATGTTGGCTTGTGACAGTGTAAATCCAGGTGTATAGAAAGTCCACCATGGTTTAGAGGTAATTAAGGGCCAGAACCTACCCCTGCCATGAAGGTAATTGTGGGCTGTACAATAAGTGGGTAGTGCTGCCAGGATGGGATCAAGACCAGGATGGTTATGTAATGTGCTGATTGAACATATCCAATCTTAAACATCAGTTAATAGGGCTGCAACTTACTTGCAAGAAGGAAGTGTATGAGCTTTCAATGAGGTCATGATGGCAGCTTTACAAAGCTTAGAGCCTCTCTTAAGCATCCAGTTGCATGGATGCTTATACAAACTTTTTTTTCAGTTAGGCCATCAGTGTTATTCACAGAGCAAATTAGTTTTACTGAAGTCATTTCTGTCTGTTCTCATTCTCTACCTTCCCCAGCAACAAACACATATTAATGGGATTTTGCTTCCTATAATATACCAAAAAAGGAGTAATTAAAGTATCAAGTATCTACATTGGGGCACGTATGTCCATTTGTGTCAATAGGCGTCCTATATGCAGAATTAACGTAGAATATGCCTCTAAGCTTCTTAGATATATGGACAGTTTTGTAGTGTTAATAAAAAAGAGTTTGAAATGTGCCTTTTGGGATTGCTTGTTAAATGCAGGAGCATAAAATGCTGCTGAAAAAGATATTTTTGTATATAGTGTAGGAGTAGTACTTTTTGAAGGATAGAAAAAATGATTATGTTACTCTTAGTTTTTTCCCATATGTCTGTCACTGAAATTTTAGAGACTCTGTTCCAATATCTGTATAAATAAGCCTTGCAAAAGCAACTAGCTATAGGATTTTAGCAAAGCTCTGAATGACTAAAAGCTGAGTCTGATTCTTGATTGAGTTGTGGAAGAAATGGAACCAAAATTATGGGCTTGGCCTAGAACTCAGCATTATTGGGGGCAAGTAACAGATAACAGCAACTCATTCTGCATGATATATTTTTCATTTAAAGATTACCATGGATAAATAAAACAAATAACTCTTCATAGCACTTCCTACATCAGAATAGTTATTACTGAGAAAATAGAGAACTAAAATTACATGATCATGCAGAATTGATAAAATACCGTATCTTGAGACATCTAATATCCTGAGACCAACACAGCTACACAACACTGAAAATATGCTAACATGGCAGAGATTCATTTTACATGTACATATGATTGGGCAGTGGCAAGGTGGCTAATGAGAACAAGGATTAGGAAATAGAAATGACCTAATCTGAGGTGGAAACAAACCTCAAACAGTTTAATAGGACCAAATTGGAGGACATGGATAATCTCCATCCAAGAATATTAAAGGAACTGTCTCATGAAATTGGAAGCCCAGTAGCAAAGATTTTTAATGAATCAATAAACTTAGGGGTCATATCCTATGATTGGAGAAGTGAAAATATAGTGCCTATATTTAATAAAGGAAAACAGCAATCAGGGAAACTACAGGCCTGTTAGATGGACCTCAATTGTATACAAGGTCTTAGAACAAATTTTGAAAGAGAGAATAGTTAAGGAAATAGTGGTAAATGGTAATTGAGATAAAATGTAACATGCTTTTGCAAAAGGTAGATTGGACCAGACCAACCTGATTTCTTTCTTTGAGAAGATAACAGATTTTTTTGACAAAGGAAATGCAATAGATCTAATCTATGTGGATTTTAGTAAAGCATTTGATATACTTCTCCATGGGAAATCATTACTTAAATTGTAGAAGATGGGGATTAATTCAAGAATCCTGGGTAAAGAACTTGTTACTGCAGAGGTATAGCGGATCAATCTGAGTGGTGAACTGTCAAGCTGGAAGGAGGTTAGTAGTGGAGTTCTTCAAGGATTGGTCTTCGGGCCAATCTTATTTAACATTTCATTAACTATGTTGGCACAAAAAGCAGGAGTGTGTTAATAAAATTTGTGAATGAAAAAGTTAGGAGGTATTGCTAATACAGAGGAGGACAAGAAGATTTGGATGATCTTGAAAACTAGTAATAGAAATGGTATGAAATTTAATAGTACAAAGTACAAGTTCATGTACCCAGGGAGTAACAAGAATATTTGCTATAAGGTGTATCAATTGGAAGAGACAGAGGAGAACAAAGACCTGGGTGTATTCGTTGATCACAGAGTGACTGTTAGCCTCCAATGTAATGTGGCCACGAAAGGAGTTAATGCAATCCTAGGATGCATCAGGCAAAATAGTTCCAGTAGAGATAGGCAAGTGTTATTACCAATGTATAAGGCACTGGTGAGACCTCATCTGGAGTACTGTGCGCAATTCCGGTCTCCCATGTTTAAGAAAGATGAATTCATACTGGAACAGGTGCAGAGAAGGGTTACTAGGATTATCAGAGGAATGGAGAACCTACCTTACAAGAGGAGACTTAAGGGGTTGGCTTGTTCAGCCTAACAGAACGAAGGATGAGGGGAGATATGATTGCTCTCTATAAATAGATCAGAGGGATAAACACCAGGGAGAGAGAACAGGGGCATGCACAGGAATTTAAATTTGACCCCTTTTGGAAGGGCACATTCTGTGCCCCACTCCCCCAAGGAGCTCCCCTCTCCCCACTCAGCCCTGGGAGGAGCTCACTCTACCCTCCCACCGGAGCTCGCTTTTCCTTGCCTCCAGTGCCCTGGGGCTCAATAAGTTCTGTGCCCCTAATGATTATCGGGGAGGCATGCCCCTGCTTCCCTCCCCCTTTTGCACACGCCTGAGGGAGAGGCGTTATTTAAGTTAAGGGGCAATGTGGGCAAAGGAATAAATGGATATAATCTGGCCAGCAATGAGTTTAGGCTTGAAATTAGAAAAAGGCTTCTTGCTATCAAAGGAATGAAATTCTGGAACAGGGTCCCAAGGGGAGCAGTGGTGGCAAAAAATCTAACTTGTTTTAAGACTGAACTTGATAAGTTTAAGGAGGGAATAATATGGCGAGGTTGCCCACAATGGCACATGGCCCATTTGCTACTGCTATTAGAGGGGGAAGTCTACAAGTTACTACAGAGGACTCTTCCAGGTGTCTTGCTGCTGATTCTCACCTACACGTTCAGGAACTAACTGATCACCATATTTGGGGTCAGAAAGGAAGTTTTCCCCAGGTCATATTGGCAGAAACCCTGGGGATTTTTCACCTTCCTCCACAATATTTGGTACAGGTCACTTGCTGGTTTGAACTAGTGTAAATGGTGGATTCTTTGTAACTTCAAGTCTTTAAATCAAGATTTGAGGGCTTTGGTAACTCAGCCAGAGTTTATGGGCCAACTAGAGGAATGGGTGGGTGAAGTTCTGTGGCCTGCAATGGGCAGGAGGCCAGGTTAGATGATCATGGTGGTCCCCTCTGGCCTATGAGTCTGAGTTAATAGAATATAGAATAATTTAATCATTTTAATAGCACCCAATATTCAAGATAGTTTACTTATAGCAAATATAGGTTGGATAACAGTGGGTTAGTTGATACAAAATATGTTCTTTTTATATTTGTTTGTTTATTAATTTGTTATTATAAGTATATATTTATCTGTATTACGGTAGCACCTGGAGACTACCATCCTTGTGTGCTTTTAATTCTGTTTTCACATGTCTCTAATAGATCCTGTTTCACGCAGAGGTAGGAGTACCAAAGTACTTGGGAATGCATCAATAAGTGTTCTCATGAAAGGTCAGGCCTCACTAAAAACAGGAAAAATAATATTGTGAATCTAACAAGAAAGTGTATTCTCACAAGCAAAATGTTTCAGAGCAAAAAAACCAAAAAAACCCCACGACACAAAACTGGCAAGTTGGTAAACATTCAGATAATCATTCATATTTCTTCATGCTTGTTAATTGAGCACTAGCACTTTTGAACTTTGTTCACCAGCAGTACAGATGCAAGAATATTATTAATCCAGTGTGTTATCTGGAGAATTTTGCCATTAATGGTCAAATAAATTAGTTGACAAATATGTTGTTCTGCTATTTAGCCGACTCAAATCACTAGGAATAAATGCACATTTATGTGAAATGTTATGTAACTGCAAGCAGATTTTATACTACAGTATTTATGAAACATCAGCAATCTACAGATTAAACTTTGGTCTTTTTAACATAGACTTAATATACTGATTTCTAATCCCCTTAGTTTGAGATAGGATAGATATAATTCTTGTGTGTGTTGCCTTGCAATCATTTAATCTTATGCTAGATTTGTTGATGTATTAAGACCCATTTAAAGAATATAAGGAATTGGTCATCATTTAACAGAGCATAAAGATTAAATCATACTCCAGTTAACTCCAGCTGAGTACTACCAATTCAGGAACCTCTTGGATTCTGTGTTGAGGAAATTAATTTTCATCTTCAGCTATTGTTTGGATAATGATCAGGGACAGAGACTTGCAGAGAATGAGATATTGAAATCCTTTCCCGAATTCATAGATTACACTTGCAATATGATAGTCCAATTTCCTTTTGTTTGCCAAAGTTATACTGTTTAGCATCCTTCATGTATATTACTGAGTGAAGCTGACTTTATCTTATTTGTGTCCATGGAGGCAATGTAGGAAAAGAAGAAAAACATGAAATCTTGACTCCTGATTTACTCCATGCCTGTGCTTGCCTTCTGGATGCTAGGAATGGGAGTATGTGGGGTTTCTCGGGCCAGAAGGATTGGGACTGGACTGTGATGTGCTTTGCCGGTCCCCAGACAACAAAATGGTACCTAGGGGACAGTTCTAGCAGCTGGAAATTAGATCTCTGTTGTGACCTATGCTGACCTGACAGCATCTCTGACCTACATTGGTAGATAGTTCACTCCAGTATCAGGAGATGTAAAAGTGGCCACACATCAAAGCATGAGCTCAACACAGCTGAGGATTGGGTCCAGATCTTTTTGATATTTGAAAGAGAGAGGGCCTGGCAGCAGATGAGATAAGATTGAAGGTTTCTAAATGAAGAAGTCAGCCTTGACTTTGTTTAAATGCCTAGGGAGACATCCACTTGAAAATGTATAAATGCTATTCTTTTTCTTCCCTCTATGGTTAATTAACTAATTGTTTCAAGAAACCATTTAGTCTAAATTTTCAAACATTTTCATCTAAATTTCACCATAAAAGATTTGCATGTGTAAGCAAGGGAGCACACAATCTCTGTGAGATCATGTGATGCATTATTTGAAAGGACTGTTGTAGACAGAAATATGTTTTGCATTTTACATTGCCCATTTGTCTTTTCCTACATATTTTATAGATGCAGTTCACCCCTTTTAATCCAAAGGAGCCAAAAGAGTAGATCTATCTATGTATTAAAAATAATGATAAAAAAATCAAAGGACTCAAAATGGTACTTAAGCATTTTTAGGCTTTGCTGACCAAAATCTTGTATTGTATACAGTTCCTTGAACTTCTTTTTCAGTCTCTTTTGGTATTGTGAGTTCGAGCACAAGCTGTTGATGGGAATGGAAAACCGCAACTCAAGGACACTTTTCCAAAGTTTAAAATAAAATTTTAAAAGCTCAATTTAGCCTTCTCTCTCTAGTATCCTGGGACCAATATGGCTACAACTACATACAATTTAGCCAAAGGCCTTTTCATTAGATCCCTGCTCTTAGATAGAAAGTTGTCATAAGAGACATGACTGAGCTCTCTGTTTCATTAGATGAGGTACAGTATCTCCAAAAAGTTTTGTACTGAAAAAAAATAAATCCTTCAGCTCTTTCACATGGAGAACTCTATTTGACGGAAAGCCTTTTAATTTTACTACGCCAGTTATAAGAAAATGATAATGTAAAAGAAATTGTAAATATATAAATTATGTTCATTTGACTTATAATGATAGTATTTTTCTAAGAATCCTAGAGGGAGCCACTCATTCTTCATTTAAAGAACTATTGTTCTACATTCAGTCATGCTACGCGTTTGTAACAATAAACCTGCAACTTGATACTCTGTAATACATCTTTTGTCAGTAGAATTAATTAATGCCTTTATTCTAGAGGGAACATTCACCATCTGAATGTTCTTTTTTTAATTTTTTTTCCTTTTTCTTTTGATTGTCTTCTGCTATCTTATACAGGCTATTTTTCTTAATGGACACAGAGGGGTGTGTGTGTGTGTGTGTGTGATAAAGATAAAGGCACAGCTACTGTAGGTTAGAAACATAGACCGATGAGAGATGCTGCATTCAGGCCTTGATTCTGCAAGGTCTTCAGCACATGCTTAAGTTTAAACTCATCCGTATTCACATGGAAGTATCTTGCTGAATTGAAGGCAATAGGACTACTCACATGCTAATGGTAAAAGTATGTGTTTAAGGACCTTGCTGAATAATAAGGACTAATATGGAATTCACTATAGATTTAGACTGTATTGTACTGTGCACATACACAAACATTTTAATCATCTTCTACCCATACTATGTATAGTATTTAGCTAGATGCAAAACCCTTCCATTTCCCATCTCCAATTGATGTTCTAAATGCAGATCTGGCAATGACCAAAAGTGTTTGTTACTTATATGAGATTAATTGGTAACATGAGTCCATTTTTTGGTTTAAAAAAATACCCACATAACAATACAACCAATAAAACGGACAATCCTGGAAATCTTGGCAGAGAAACGAAAGAATAGATGGCCCCCAGAGACTGAACTAGCCTTTCATTTCTAGCATTGGTTCATCTAGGTCATGGTTCGTTTGTGGAGCTGTAGAGTTAAGTTTGCATGGCCACCACTGTACAAAATCAGTGAATAAAATGAAGGAAGAATAGTTTTGTGGTTAAGGTAGTGGGCTGCACCTCAGGAGATATGAGCTCAATTTGTAGTTCTGCTACAGACTTCCTGTATGACCTCAGGCAAGTCACCCAGGCCCCCAAGGTACATTGGCATTGTTCCATTGTTCCACTGGTTTTCTTGTCTGACCTGCCAGCCCAGAGCATTCATCTGTGATTGACATGCCACCTGGAATCCTGAGAACATCAACAAAAACCATATTTCCTCCACTTTTACTATTTTGTCTCTTCTCCCCCCTGTGTCTATCTGTTTGCTAAAACCAAGAAAAGTGACCATCCTTCACATCTCAGAATAGAACAACAAAACTAATTCTTTCCTCCCCATCAGGAAGGGTTGTCCAACTAAATAAAGGACTGATATCCTCTCTTTAAAAGGGTCTTTGATGGGGTTGGGTTAAAATTTATGGTGACTGAAAGTCACCATAATTTGTTTTCTGCTTCCCCATTTTCCTCCAGGGGAATCCCATTTTCCACCCACTTTCATGGTCCTATGCTTGCTCTGGTGGCTGTCCCAAAGTAGCTGTTCTTCAACCAGTGCTACTACTTTTAGCCCATGCAGTCAGGTAAGGACGCTTTTTATGCCCTTAAATCCCCAGCATGGGAGCCTCACAAGAGTGACTTGCAGACAACAGATTTTGTCACTTCTCTGCATGTGAATCTGTTGTGGCAAGTCATAGAGTTGCCACGTGAATGCCCCATTTGGATAGCTTGCAATTGTGTGTGTGCACAAATGGAAGATGAATTTTTATAAACCCAGGCTAATTATGTTCAGTCAGCACTTTAAGTCTAAGGCTCACTTACATATATTAGTACAGTATACATTTTCTATTATATTTAAGGGGCTGGAGTCTTCAGCTGAAAGAAATAATCATGACAGGGTTTTAAATCATGATTGAATGATTTCCTAAAAGATCTGTTCAAGGAATTGTTTTTGGGAAGTTCTATTGCCTGTGGTCCCTTTTGGCCTTGGAATCTATGAATCTATGCTTACAACCAAAAAAATGCAATGGAATTGCTACCATGTGGGCAAGGCACTCAGATCCATATTAGAAGTGAGATCATTGTCAGACTTAAAGATCTTATAGTGAATTACAAAGGAGTTCAATAATGAGGTGCTACATTTAAATATGTATATATTTATAATATGTATATATATAAAGAAATCATAGAAATGTTGGACTTTAAGGAACCTTGACAAGTCATCAAGTCGAGCCCCCTGCTCTGTGGCAGGACCAAGTAAACCTAGACCATCACTGACAGGTGTTTGTCCAACTTGTCTTTAAAAGCTTCCAGTGATGGTGTCATAAATATAAAGGGAAGGGTAAACCCCTTTGAAATCCCTCCTGGCCAGGGGGAAGCTCCTCTCACCTGTAAAGGGTTAAGAAGCTAAAGGTAACCTCGCTGGCACCTGACCAAAATGACCAATGAGGAGACAAGATACTTTCAAAAGCTGGGAGGAGGGAGAGAAACAAAGGGTCTGTGTGTCTGTCTATAGTCTGTCTTTGTCGGGGATAGACCAGGAATGGAGTCTGTCATAAATATAAGGGGAAGGGTAAACCCCTTTGAAATTCCTCCTGGCCAGGGGAAAGCTCCTCTCACCTGTAAAGGGTTAAGAAGCTAAAGGTAACCTCGCTGGCACCTGACCAAAATGACCAATGAGGAGACAAGATACTTTCAAAAGCTGGGAGGAGGGAGAGAAACAAAGGGTCTGTGTCTGTCTGTATGCTGCTTTTGCCAGGGACAGAACAGGAATGGAGTCTTAGAACTTTTAGTAAGTAATCTAGCTAGGTATGTGTTAGATTATGATTTCTTTAAATGGCTGAGAAAAGAATTGTGCTGAATAGAATAACTATTTCTCTCTGTGTATCTTTTTTGTAACTTAAGGATTTGCCTAGAGGGGTTCTCTATGTTTTTGAATCTAATTACCCTGTAAGATATCTACCATCCTGATTTTACAGGGGGGATTTCTTTATTTCTATTTACTTCTATTTTCTATTAAAAGTTTTCTTGTAAAAAACTGAATGCTTTTTCATTGTTCTCAGATCCAAGGGTTTGGGTCTGTGGTCACCTATGCAAATTGGTGAGGCTTTTTATCCAACATTTCCCAGGAAAGGGGGGGTGCAAGTGTTGGGAGGATTGTTCATTGTTCTTAAGATCCAAGGGTCTGGGTCTGTAGTCACCTAGGCAAATTGGTGAGGCTTTTTACCAAACCTTGTCCAGGAAGTGGGGTGCAGGGTTTTGGGAAGTATTTTGGGGGGAAAGACGCGTCCAAACAGCTCTTCCCCAGTAACCAGTATTAGTTTGGTGGTGGTAGCGGCCATTCCAAGGACCACGGGTGGAATACTTTGTACCTTGGGGAAGTTTTGACCTAAGCTGGTAAAGATAAGCTTAGGGGGGTTTTCATGCAGGTCCCCACATCTGTACCCTAGAGTTCAGAGTGGGGGAGGAACCTTGACAGAGTCTTAGAACTTTTAGTAAGTAATCTAGCTAGGTATGTGTTAGATTATGATTTCTTTAAATGGCTGAGAAAAGAATTGTGCTGAATAGAATAACTATTTCTGTCTGTGTATCTTTTTTGTAACTTAAGGTTTTGCCTAGAGGGGTTCTCTATGTTTTTGAATCTAATTACCCTGTAAGATACCTACCATCCTGATTTTACAGGGGGGATTTCTTTATTTCTATTTACTTATATTTTTATTAAAAGTCTTCTTGTAAGAAACTGAATGCTTTTTCATTGTTCTCAGATCCAAGGGTTTGGGTCTGTGGTCACCTATGCAAATTGGTGAGGCTTTTTATCCAACATTTCCCAGGAAAAGGGGGGGTGCAAGTGTTGGGAGGATTGTTCATTGTTCTTAAGATCCAAGGGTCTGGGTCTGTAGTCACCTAGGCAAATTGGTGAGGCTTTTTACCAAACCTTGTCAAGGAAGTGGGGTGCAAGGTTTTGGGAAGTATTTTGGGGGGAAAGACGCGTCCAAACAGCTCTTCCCCAGTAACCAGTATTAGTTTGGTGGTGGTAGCGGCCAATCCAAGGACGACGGGGGGGGGGAATATTTTGTACCTTGGGGAAGTTTTGACCTAAGCTGGTAAAGATAAGCTTAGGAGGTTTTTCATGCAGGTCCCCACATCTGTACCCTAGAGTTCAGAGTGGGGGAGGAACCTTGACAGATGGGGACTTCAAGACCTCCCTTGGAAGCCTATTCAAGAGATTAACTACCCATATAGTTAGAGGGTTTTCCTAATAACCAACCTAAGTCTCCCTTGCTGCAGATTAAACCCATTACTTCTTGTCCTACCTTCAGTGAATATGAAAAAAAACTGATCACCTTCCTCTTTCTAACAACCTTTAACCTATTGGAAGATTGTCAGCCTTCTTTCCTCAAGACTAAATATTCCCAGTTTTTTCAACCTTTCCTCATATGCCAGGTTTTCTAAATCTTTTATCAGTTTTGTTCCTCTCCTCCAGACTCTTTCCAGATTGGCCACATTCTTTTTAAATTGTGTTGCGCAGAATTGGACACAGTATTCCAACTGGGACCTGATCAGTACCGAATAGAACAGGACAATTACTTCCCCCGTCTTACATATAACATGCCTGTTAATACACTCTAGAATCATATTTGCCTTTTTTGCACCTGCATCACGTTAGTGACTCATACTCAGTTTGTGATCCACTAAAACCCCAAAGTCCTTTTCAGCTGTACTACTGCTAGTGAGTTATTTCACATTTTGTAGTTGTGCATTTGATTTTTCCTTCCTGAGTGAAGGACTTCACACTTGTCTTTATTGAATTTCATCTTATTGAATTCAGACCAATTCTCCATTTGATCAAGGTAATTTTGAATTTTAAACCTGTCCTCCAAAGTGCTTGCAACCCCTCCCAGCTTGTTGTCATCTGCAAATTTTATAAGCATGCTTACTTTCTACTCCATTTTCTAAGTTGTTAATGAAAATATTGAATAGTACCAGACCCAGGACTGATCCCTACGACACACCACCGGATACACCCTCCCAGTTTGACATCAAAGCATTTATAACTACTCTTTGAGTATGGTCCTTCAACCACTTGTGCACCCACCTGATGGTAATTTCATCTAGACCACATTTCTCTAGTTCGCTTATGAGAATGTCACGTGAAACTGTGTCAAAAGCCTTACTAAAATCAAGGTATATCATGTCTACTGCTTCCCTCTATCAACTAGCTCAGTAATCCTATCAAAGATGGAAATTAAGTTGGTTTAGCATGATTTGTTCTTGACATATCCATGCTGACTATTCCTTATAACCCTATTATCCTCCAGGTGCTTAGAAACTGATTGTTTAATAATTTGCTCCACTATCTTTCCAGGTATTGAAGTTAGGCAGACTGGTCTATAATTCACTGGATCCTCCTTGTTCCCCTTTTTAAAGATAGGTACTATATTTGTATAGGATAAGAAATTTCTATTATTAGTCATAGTCCAACTCCTAGGAGGCAAAACTCCTATAAATCACTAATTAAGAGTTTGAGGTTATACTACTAACTATACTACATCTTCCAGCAGTGGTCCCGTGACTTGAGAGATATTTAAGACCATATTCAAACTATATGGCACTGCAATAGCAAATTCAGAACACTGTTCACATTGACTGCATTTGAATTCCTAACTACATATTTGAAAAAAGTGAATAAATATTTCTCAACCATGGTGCTCAAAGTTCCTGTAAATGACTTTCTCCCCATTTTTTATGTCAGCATTATCTAATAAATTAAAAGCAAACATTTGCTTTCAAAACCAAACGTCAATTGGTCAAGAACACTTAAAAGTTCCTCTTTTGAAAATGCTAAATAAAAAAAGTCTAATGAATGGGAGGACAGAGGGGACACAAAAAGGTGGGTGCTTTCTGCCTTTGGATTCAGAATGGCTGTGGCTGTATTATGTACCTTGGTCAGTGAATAAGGGGTTGGAGAGGTATTTTTAATTTTGATGAGCCTGCACTAGTACAATTTACCTCTGTCTAACTGGGCTAAGAAGTGCAAGGTTCCTCGTGAACTAACAGTGATGTAATGATTCACTGGCAAGTAGTTCATCCATCTAGTGTGAAATATACCCAAAGTCCAGAGATTTATGGAGGAATTCGCTGTTCTGCAAAGGGGTGATAAAGCACCTCCTTTCCCTTTGAGATGATGACTCATCCAACAGGCCCCCTGTGGGACCCACAGAGCGGGGCATACTGGCTCTGTGACAGTCCTTCCCACAGGAGGCCCTGGAGCAGAGGGCATTCTGGGAGAGTGGCTGGGTTATTCTTATGCCCTGGCAATTCTGCACTACTGCAATTGCCTGTAGAGGTCATTGCAACAAGAGTGAAAATTTAGCAAGCCCACATAGCTGCCCTAGCCTACACCAGGACCTGCCCCAATGATTCCTCTATATAGGGAAGGAGAAAGTTGCAGGGGAATAAATCTGGACCCAAGGCCTGATTCTCCAGTTTTCTCATTTACATCTGTGCAAACTGCCTTCAGAGCTACTGTAAACTGCTACTAAATTAGAATGGCAGCAATGTACACATATGTCACACAGGTGTCAATGACTGCCGAAAGTGTGAGGGAGTTACAAATCAGGCCCTCAGTATTTCAGATCTGCAAAGACATCAGAGTCACCAGCTCATGTCCACACAGGTTTCTCATGCTGGGGGTTGAGTTTTATTACACTATCTTCATGCTCCAGATTGTCAAACTAAAAGAAGCAAATGCCAATATGTCAAAACAATTGAAAGTCTCTTGTTTTAAACATAAGTTCTGTCAATTTAAGGGCATGAAACCGAAACAGACACTTTGGTTCCATGCATTTCAAATAAAAACACTCAAATGGTGCTGAGACTAGGGTGGTAACACCTGTGACAGATGTTGCAACCAAATGCAAGATCTTTTGTGGACCATATTGTATTAAATGTATGTATCATTGTGGCCAGGGATTGTATGTATCTCCATAGAAAGAGGTACCACAGCTCCCCCAGGAACCAAAAAGAGTGGAGCGTGATTAAGGTGAATCACTTAGGTTTTAAACATCTCCAGAGAGGTACCACCCTCAGGGAGGGTCTCATATACATATTCAAACTGGATTTTCTGAAGACCAAGTGACAAAGAAAGGGCTCTTGATAAAGAAAAGGCTGGGTTCAAACTGATTTGGGGCCTTCTTTCTGATCCAGCAAATGAACAGGACCTTTTGTTCAATGGGGGCCCAATCTTTGCAGAAGAGTTGGAAAGATTTTGGCCTAATAGGACCTCTGGTAAGTTTTTATTGAGCTTATTATAGGAACTTTTTTTTTCAATGCTTTTTTTCGGTAACAGTTCTACCTTAAGAATAGAAGTGCTTGCTTAGAAAGAGCTGTGTGGTAACATAACTACTGGCAATATAATATTCATGGCTCTTGGAGAGACATGAAAGCAAAACACAGGCACTGGCCTTTAGGCAGACTGGTTTGTTGGGAATATCACAGTGTGAGGCAGAGATCTGAGCAACCTTAAGCCCCCCGATCAAAAGGCAGCTGTGTTAGGGGAAAAAGGGTTTCCCTCCCGTCTAGGATTGGGAGGGTAGCCTTCCCTGGACTTCTGTATTAGCCAAACAAACACAGAGTCAGGACTCTTAGATAAAATGAGGCACTTTAATGCTAGCAAGTACGACAGCTGAAGGGCTCACCAATTCCTACACAGAGGAATATGGCAAAGCCCAGAACAAAGAACAAGGTAGAGCTTTTATAGCTTTGTTCAACATACTTTGTGATATCTCTTCCAGTTCAAACTGGTCAACCCCGGTTGGTCTGAGTCCTGAGGTATGAAAATGGAGGCCCATCTGTATAAGGAATTCTTTCCCCACATGGGGAGTACAGGTTACACATAATTCAAATTCTTTCTACCCATAAACATAGGGAAAGGACAGATAAGCATAGAAAAAAGACAGAAGCCTAGCTTTACATGATTATAGGGTTGTTTTCTGGTTCTTTTCTTTATCAGCTGGACACAGGTTCCCTATCCAGAGACAACTGGAGACTTGAGACCTGACTGGGCACTCCTGGAGTGAACCACTGTGGGTGGGGATACAGGTGCAGTTACCCTGAAACTGTGACAACACCTACATGTGAATTAGGATTGAAAAACTGCAATTTGTTTATTAATTTTTTAATAATAATTTCCCACATGTACATGTACAGCCTGTGGGTGACTTCATTTCCTTAACACAAGGGGTTAATGGCAGAATAGATAGTTTTTGAAACTTGTTTGCCTTTTCTCCCCTGACTTAATCATAGCTTTGTTTTAGAAAATGTTACCATTGTCTTTTCTAACAGAGTTTAGTGTGTGTGTGTTAAAACATTTAGGGAAAAAAACAAACCAACAAGAATCACTTAAAACCACTAAGTTTCTATTCTTGACAAAATATAATATTTCTCACTTCACATATAGCAATTTTTCATTATATTGGTTTTTGGGGGGAAGAAAAACAAAAAGGTCAGTCACTTAGTAATAAAGGGTATGTAAATATATTTACTGGAAAGTGCTGTTATACTGTGTTAATGGAATCCTTTAAAAGTGGTCTCTATTTAAAGTTTTTTATTATTATTATTTATTTTATTATAACCTTTGTATTCTGATTAAAACAGTGTTGGAGATCATTCTAAAATGTTGTTGCAAAACAGTAACATTTATTTTAAAATATTTTAATTTAAAGGTCATACTGATTGAAGTATTTGACTTGTGTTGCTTCAGTTATTAACTTTGTTTATATGGATACATGTGTGCAGCTTACATTATCTATCTATCTATCTATCTATCTAGCTATCTATCTATCTAGCTATCTATGTGTAGCACCTAGAAGCCCTAATCATGGACCAGGACCTCATTGTGTTAGGCACTGTACAAACTCAGAACAAAAAGACAGTTCCAATATTACTGGGTGCTTATCAGGCACAGAACATATTTAGCTCATTGCTGTCTCAACATTGTATAGAAGAACATAATGACCATGCGGTATTGGAACAATGGTCCATCTAGCCTAGTGGTCCATCTAACCCAGTATCTTGTTTTCTGACAATGGCCAGTGCCAAATATATGGTGATCTGATTCTTTAAAGGAAAAATTGGTGGATTTCTTTTGGCCCAGTACAAACTGGAGTATTTTTTGGACTCAGTAACCTAGTGTGGCCTGCATATGTGAGTCCAGAGTTGGGAGATAGGTGACCCTTAACTCGAATTCTGACTCTCCTTGCACCTTGGGCAAGTGACCTTACCTTCTACCTCAGTTTCTCTATAATTAAATGGGGATGAAAATACTTAGGATCTCACAAGACTTAATTTGTGTGTGTACATTGCTTTGAACATATTAAGTGCTATAAAAATGCTACTAGAGGTAAAAAGACAACTGAGCAGGGAATAAACAGCTTTTCCACTTCAGTTTCTGAAAAAAGGGAGAAGCAATTTAGGGTGATATCTTGATTAAATCAATTGGAATTTTGCCATTGCCTTTGCTGACTCCAGGATATCAACTTTACAGTGTCTGTAGGGAGGACCATGCTTTCCATCTGAAGTTGCAGAAAGGGGAGAGCAGTCTACATAGTCAAATCCTGAAGATATAGGTTTGTATATTCCTCAGAGGCAGTGGTTTCTTTTAGTCTATAGTACTGAGCTTTGTATAGAAAATATTTCAATATAAAGATATTTTGATATGCCTTGTAGTTAATCCACTGTAGTTATAGTTTGATATGCCTTGTAGTTAATCCATTGTAACCTTTCTTTTGATAACTGTATGATAAATATGTTGCAATTCCTTATGACCACACAGCAAAACAACAGCATGCATATGAATTAATCCATCAGATTTCATTATTGTTGAGGCATTCGTGCCTACATTACACTTGAATGTACTTTGAAAATAAATACAATTAACTACTCAAATTTTAAAAATAAATCAGATTAATCAAATGAACTACACTTGGATGAACAAGGAAGGGAAGGAGTTTTCATATCTAATGCTAACAAAGGCAAAGGATCTAAACTATAGCAGTTCAAATTGTCAAAATTGAAATGCAAATGCACTGAAAATCAGCCTTGCTTTAGTTTAAACAATTACTACAAACAACTTGATGTACTCAAATTTTGTTCATGTCAAAACTTCTGGGAAACTTTTTTTTTTCTATTTCAGGATGACCAGCACATTTTTCACCCTCAGTATTCAGAGCTTGAAACCAGAGTTTCTTCAGATAAGTCATAGTAGAATAATTCAGATGGTGGAAGTCAGATTGCAAGTTCTATAAGTCAGTGGATGTCCCATGTGATCAGAGGTGCCATGTAAGTTAGCAGAAGCTATTTTTGTTTGTTTTCTTAAAGACAGGCTGTATCAAGCTGGAAAAATCATTTAAAACAAGTTGACAACAACACCAAACAAACAAACAAACAAACAAAACGTCAGTTAATCCCTGTGAGTGAAATCCTGGACCTGCTGAAGTCACTGGGAAAACTCCCATTGACTTCAATGGGTCCAGGATTTCAGCCTGTGTGTGTGACTCTGGCAAGCAGCTGCCTGAAATTTAATTGAACCTCCTCCCAGACCCTAAACTTGGGCTGCTGCTATCTGTACACATTTGCCACCAAAAATCATACCTGAAAGGAAGGCCTTGCTAAGAACACAAATACCATGGTTTATATAGAGTGCGGTCCCTATTACCTGTTCCATCTCCATTCAAAGGCAAGGTGCTCTCTCCTCTGTGGTCTTTAAACAGTTAGGGTGATTGCTTCCTTTCAACAGGTTGTCTGAGGCACTGTGTAAGATAGACTGCAAGCCCCAAACTTGTTTTCACCCTCTTTTTAAGTGAGCAGGATATGACTACTACCATTATGAGAATGGGGAGAAACAGTGTCAGCAATTGGCTCTATCAAGCTGGCAGCCTAGACAGCACCTATCCTATGACCCACTTGAATCATATCCCAGTGGGGTTCTCACAACTATCAGTAAGATCTCTGGAGTCTCTGTGTCTCAGACGCTGTAGCGGAGGTAGAGATTAGTAGAAATCAGTAATTAACTATAATTGTGAATGCTAACAGGCAGAAACCAAAGCTCGTGTTAAATCTGGTGCCAGTGTTTTTACTATAGTCAGTATCTTAAAAAAACTTTCTGAAAAGCAAAGAGTGAGAGGAATCATGATCCTTGTATAGCCTCAAATGCCTCAAGTTACTGGGAACTCTCATTAGTCTTTTATATTTTGACCCACATAATTGTATGAGGACAGTGTTGTGACACTTAGAGCAGTAGGGGGAGCCAGGAAAAGGAAGCTCTGATTTAAAGATTATCCTTCATTGTTCCTCTACCCCTGGCTGACATTTTTCCTACTGGAGCCACTGGCTTTCAAAGACTCTTTCCTTCAAACAGCTATAGGTGTAAGGCCTATGGATCTAGAAACCAGGCCCACAGAGCTACCAGGCAGCTGACATCTCCAGGCTGCTACCCAGCATTCCTTTTCCTATGACCCAGTGTGAACAAAAATCATGGGAAGTTCTGCCTCAAAGGTTTGACAGACAGCAGCTTCATGGATCCTTGTTGGCTCCCTGCCCTGGATAAACACAGATGTGCTCAGGGAACCTGTGTGGATCTTCTGTAGCTACTATGACTTCCCTCATGACTTGTTCCTTGTGACTTCCTAGCTTTGACTTTGGCTTGATTTGGCCTTCGCGTCTTGACTTGAACCCTGAAACCTGACTTGGACTCTGACCCTCTGTACCCTGGCCTGAAACCTAACTATGAATTACTCTGCTATTCTCAGCCTTCAGTTTCCCCCTGCTCTGACCCTTGACCCTGACTGCCCTTGTTGGGATCCTGATGTTGCAGTGAAAAGACTGTTCTAATAAACCTGCAGATAGGTACCTTCCCTTCTCATTTGGGCTCTGTGTCCCGAAGACGTCACCATTAAAATCAAAATGGAGGGGGGAAGGAAGTTTTACCATTGACTTTCAATGGGGCCAGAATTAATCCTATTTTACAAATGCATTAGAAGCAAGAGGAAGACCAAGGACAGGGTAGGCCCACTACTCATGAGGAGAGAAAGAGAATAACAGAAAACACAGCAGTGGCTGAAGCCTTTTTTGTGTCAGGTTTCACCAAAAATGCTAGCAGTCATTGGATGACAAACATAATGAACATAAGTGTAAATGAGGTAAGATCTGAGACTAAAATATGGAAACAAGTTAAGAATTATTTAGACACGTTAGATGCCTTCAAGTCAGCAGCGCCTAACAAAATACATAGAGAATACTTAAGGAACTGGCTGAAGAGGTCTCAGAGCCATTAGCAAGTATTGTAGAGAAATTGTGGTGGATGGGAGATATCCCAGAGGAATAGGAAAGGGGAAATATAGTACCTATCCTTGAAAAAGAGGAACAAGGACAATCCATAGAATTCCAGTCCAGTCAGTTTAAATTCATTAACTGGTAAAATAATGGAACATATAATCAAACAATCAATTTGTAAGCACCTAGAAAATAACAAGGTGGTAAGTAACAGTCAACGTGGATTTCTCAACACAAATCCAGATCCTTCTTTGTCAGGGTAAAAAACCATGTGGATGGGGAAAGCACGAGATGTGATATAGCTTGACTCTCATAAACCTTCTGATAGGTCATCCGTGACCTTCTCATTAACAAAGTAAGGAAATATAGCCTAGCCCGAGATAAACCTACTATAAAGTGAGTGCACAGCTGTTTGGAAAAGTTCACTCAGAATAGTTATCAACAGTTCACAATCAAGCTGGGAGGGCATATCTAGTAGAGTCCCATGGGTTTGTTTCTGTTCAGTATCTTCATAAATTATTTGGATACTGGCATAGAGAGTGCACTTATAACACTTGCGGATGATACCTCACTGGGAGAGGTTGATAGCTATGTGGAGGACAGGATTAAAATTCAAAATGATCTTGACAAACTGGACAAATGGTCTGAAAAAAAGGATGAAATTCCTTAAGGACAGATGCAAAGTTCTTATAATGAGGCAGAGTGGCCTCATTCTGATATAGAATGGGTTAACTCACCCAGTTGGGCTCATCTAACCCTGCCATGCCCCCTTCACAGGAAACTCCATTGTGGCCAGACCATGGGAGGAACCAGACTTCCTACCCAAGGAGCTGAGCCACCAAGCAGAGCCATGACTGGCTGTGGTGGGTGATGAATCTCCTGAGCCAGCCTGGAGAAAAGGCAAGCCACTGCCCTGGGAAATGGAGAAATCCAATGAGGGAGTAAAGAGTGAGCCGCATGGCAAGGAGACTGGGAACCAGGCCCCAGTGGCTGTGGAGCAGCCCTACCACATGCTGGTAGGAAATAGCCCAGGGGAATGAGACATTGGTCCTGTTGTGTTTCCAGGAGGCAAGGCAGTGACCTCACATTTCTCCACCAACCCTGTTGCTTCTGGAGCACTGGGCTGGGATCCAGTGGAGCAGGGTTGCTTCAGGTACCCCACACCTGGTCCCTCACTTGGGGCTGGATGAGTGCTAACCCTTAGACCAGGAAACCCAAGCCATGGACTGTTTATTTGCTCAGTCCTCACCCAGGATGCCTGAGCCATTACTTGTTCAGTTGCCCAGCTGCAAGCCAGGAAGCCCCATAGATGGGAGATATTAGCAGGAGTCTTGTAAGAAAGACATGAGAAGTAATTATTCTACTCTACTCAATCTGAATAAGGTCTCAACTGGAGTACTGTGTACAGTTCTGGGCACCAATCTTTGGGAAAGATATGGACAAATTGGAGAAAGTCCAGAGGAGAGCAATAAAAATGATGAAAGGTCTAGAAAGCATGATCTGTAAGGAAAATGAAGAAATTGTTTGTTTAGTCTGGAGAAGAGAAGATAGAGTGGGGACATAAATCTACATGTATGTAAAAGGTTGTTAGAAACAGGAGGGGTATATAGTATTCTCCTTTTCCATTGAGGACAGGACAACTGTAGCGGCACAGGAGCTAGCAAACAGAGCTGTAAACAGGGGAGTTTCAGTGGGAGTTTGCAAGGGGAGTTTGTATTGTGGTGCTTGTTTGGGGGTTGTTTTCGCTGTGGGTGGTGGTGTTTTGGTGTGGTTTGTGTTTTCCAGATGAACAGGATTTAGGGGGGAAGGCTATGACAGATACAGAGGCAGCAGTGGGAGTGACTCATGTAGTGGAAGACACAATGAAGATGACTGGATGTGGAAGCTGCGGTATGTACATGATCCTGGAGGGGGTACCTGGTAAGGGTTTTGTCTGCATGAAATGCCGTCTGATAGAGCTGATGGAGGAAAAGATCTGAGGTTTGGAGATGCAGGTGAAAAGTCTGGTTGAGTTTAGAAAGGGGTTTGAGCAGATTATGGAGCAAAGACATGAGGTATCTGAAGGGAAAAGCTCAGACTTGCAGATGGAAGCAGGACTGAGGTTTCTGAGGGGAGGCTGGGTAAGGAAAGTGGTGAGAAAAGTGGAAACATGAGACTAAAAGAACCAGGCAGAGGAAAAGATGGGCTAGTGAAGGAGAAATAGAGCTCAAGAACAGTTTTGCAGAGTTGGAAAATGAAGAAGGGGCTCAGCAGGTAGTCGCTGAAGGTGGAAAGGCAAGGAAGAAGAGAAGAGCGGCTATTCCTATAGGAAAAGGGGAAGAGTCAATGGAGACTACACCAAATATGAGCCCCAGGAGGATACAGGATGGGTTGAAGAGGATTACAAGGGAGAATAGGAATGGAAAGAACTTGCAGCCAGAGGGAACAGGGGATAGACTGGAGAATAGCACTGTCACCAGGAAAAGGCAGGTCTATGTGATCGGGGACTCTTTACTGAGAAGAATAGACAAGCCTGTAACCAGAGCTGATCCAGAGAATAGAAGGGTGTGCTGTCTTCCAGGTGCTAAGATACGGGATGTAGACCTGAGGTTGAAAAGGATCCTAAAGGGAGCAGGAAAGAATCCCCTAATTATCCTTGGCTAGATTCTCACTGGAAAGTATTAAGGGAGACTATGCTACGCTGAGGAAGACGCTTAAGGAAATCGAGGCTCAGGTGATCTTTAGTGGGATTCTGCCTGTTCCTAGAGAAGGGCAACAAAGGTGTGACAAGATTATGACTATCAACAGATGGCTTAGGCAGTGGTGCTATAAGGATGGCTTTGGGATGTATGGCCACTGGGAGGCATTCGTGGACAGAAGACAGTTCTCTCGGGATGGACTTCATCTGAGTAGGGAAGGAAATAGAATTCTAGGGTGGAGGCTGGCACAACTGATTAAGAGAGCTTTAAACTAGGAATTCGGGGGAGATGGTTGAGAGATGTCCAGGTAATCTCCACGCTGGATTTTAGCATTGAGAGGGAAGAAAACGAAGTAAGAAAGGATACAGCCATGGGTAGCAGAATGTATATAAGGAGGAAGGGCAGTGTGGATACCAGTCTAATAGGTAGTTAAGGACATTCAGGTCAATGGTAAATGGGACAAAATACAACATGGTTTTACAAAAAGGTAGATCGTGCCGAACCAACCTGATCTCCTTCTTTGAGAAAGTAATAGATTTTTTAGACAAAGGAAATGCAGTGAATCTAATTTACCTAGATTTCAGTAAGGCGTTTGAGACCGTGCCAGATGGGGAATTATTAGTTAAATTGGAAAAGATGGGGATCAATATGAAAATTGAAAGGTGGATAAGGAATTGGTTAACAGGGAGACTACAGCGGGTCCTACTGAAAGGTGAACTGTGGGATGGAGGGAGGTTACCAGTGGATTTCCTCAGAGATCAGGTTTGGGAGCAATCTTATTTAATCTTTTTATTACTGACCTCGCACAAAAAGTAGGAGTGTGCTAATAAAGTTTGTGGATGATACAAAGCTGGGAGGTATTGCCAATTTAGAGAGAGACTGGGAAATCATACAGGAATATTTGGATGACCTTGTAAACTGGAGTAATAGTAATAGGATGAAATTTAACAGTGAGAAGTGTAAGGTTATGCATTTAGAGATTAATAACAGTTTTAGTTATAAGCTGGGGACGCATCAATTAGAAGTAATGGAGGAGGAGAAGGACCTTGGAGTATTGGTTGATCATAGGATGACTATGAGCCACCAATGTGATATGGCTGTGAAAAAAGCTAATCCGGTCTTGGGATGCATCAGGCGACGTATTTCCAGTAGAGATAAAGAGGTGTTAGTACCGTTATACAAGGCACTGGTGAGACCTCACCTGGAATACTGTGTGCAGTTCTGGTCTCCCATGTTTAAGAAGGATGAATTCAAACTGGAACAGGTACAGAGAAGGGCTAGGATGATCCGAGGAATGG
Source organism: Eretmochelys imbricata (assembly GCF_965152235.1). NCBI lineage: Eukaryota > Metazoa > Chordata > Testudines > Cheloniidae > Eretmochelys > Eretmochelys imbricata. Next base: position 54,871,813 of record NC_135576.1, on the reverse strand, counting down.
AAAACCTGTCTTATGAAAGGAGACTCAAGGAGCTTGGCTTGTTTAGCCTAACTAAAAGAAGGTTGAGGGGAGATATGATTACTCTCTATAAATATATCAGAGGGATAAATACTGGAGAGGGAGAGGAATTATTTAAGCTCAGTACCAATGTGGACACAAGAACAAATGGATATAAACTGGTCATTGGGAAATTTAGACTTGAAATTAGATGAAGGTTACTAACCATCAGAGGAGTGAAGTTCTGGAACAGCCTTCCAAGGGAAGCAGTGGGGACAAAAGACCTATCTGGCTTTAAGATTAAACTCGATAAATTTATGGAGGAGATGGTATGATGGGATCACATGATTTTGGTAATTAATTGATCTTTAACTATTCATGGTAAGTTGGCCCAATGGCCTGTGATGGGATGTTAGATGGGGTGGGATCTGAGTTACTACAGAAAATTCTTTCCTAGGTATCTGTCTGGTGAATCTTCCCATGTGCTCAGGGTTTAGCTGATCGCCATATTTGGGGTCGGGAAGGAATTTTCCTCCAGGGCAGATTGGAAGAGGCTCTGGAGGTTTTTCGCCTTCCTTTGTAGCATGGGGCACAGGTCACTTGCTGGAAGATTCTCTGCTTCTTGAAGTCTTTAAACCACGATTTGAGGACTTCAATAGCTCAGACTTAGGTGAGAGGTTTTTCGCAGGAGTGGGTGGGTGAGATTCTATGGCCTGTGTTATGCAGGAGGTCGGACTACATGATCATAATGGTCCTTTCTGACCTTAGTATCTATGAATCTATGAATCTAAGAAGCAATGGGCTTAATCTGGTCATATTTGGTTATAATTAGGAAAAAACTTCCTAACTGTAACATAGTTAAGCACTAGAACAAATTACCTAGGGAAGTTGTGGAATCTCCATCCTTGGAGACTTTTAAGAATAGATTAGTCAAACACCTGTCAGGTATGGTCTGTATCAGTCCTGTATCAGTGCAGGGAAATGGCTTATCAAGGTCCCTTACAGTCCTACATGACTTATATTCTATGTCTAGTCAAACCAATACCACAGTGGTAAAATTCTAGAAAAGTTTTTTAGAAGGATAAATTGGTATTTCAGCCACACATATCACTGAAAGCAAAGATCTGGGTCAAAGTCTTACTAGCATCTGCAAAGGTGAAATGATCAGTATTAGTGTGTATATTACAAAGTGAAGCCCTTTGTTCCAGCTGACAAGAATTATATCTTTATGATATTGGTTTTAAAAATATTTTGTTACATTTAATTCTAGACACCAGGATGTATCCAATAAATTCAGTGGTAGGATTAGGCATTGTTGCTATAGCTATGATAATTCAATTCATACCAATGGAAAGCTGATGCTGATATGTAGATTTCATGGTAAAATAAATCATTAAAATGATTACTTTTGCACAGACAATGTCATTCTAAGGGATTGTAATCTTGTTAAGAATTTAAAACTAAATTGTAATGCTTTAGTTCTTGTGAACTGAGACTGACATTTGATATGGCTGGTTTATCACACAGGCTCTTAGAGGGGATCATATGAGTAAGGAGGATAATAATCTTACCATAATTAGCACAATGGTATAATTTCTTAATAGTGTGTGTAGTCATCTGGCTGGAAAGTAGATAATACAGCTGTAGCATAGGATCAGAGTGACCACTGGTGATGATATTTATTGACCAGTGTGTTACACAGAGCTCTGTGTAAACAGTACACTTTGCTACAGTCTTTTTCTTTCTTCTCTTTCCTAAATCAACTAATGTATGCTGAGTTGAGATAAACGTTATTAAATGACTACCTATAACTCTAAAACAGACAAAATCAGCATAGGTAACCAACTAATCTATAGGTAGGGCTTCTGATTTTATGTTACTTAATAAAACAATCTGGAGGGAGGGGTCACACATGTACACACACACACACGAATTGGTGTTTATCCAATAAACACAAAAAACAGTGGAAATGGTTTCTTGTAGCTAAGGACATACCTACATGGAGCAGTAATGCACACTACAGGGGTGTGATTTCTAAGGGACATTAATATGTGCATTTATTGGTCCAGGCAGACCCTCCTGGTGTGCACTAAACCAAAAGCCCTATCTGTAGATGTGCAGACATGAAAGTTTTCAGCAACAAACTGATAGGGAGGATGACCATTATTGTGAAATCAGCAAGATTTAGCATGGGGCAGAGGTCCAGCACTTGGCCAGCTTGCACACAGAATCCATACCCCATTTCCAGCACTCAGCTGAGCCTCTCTTCACATTCTTGCATCCGTCATGATTTGGGAAATGAGTCAAGGTAGGTCAGAGGGGCAGCCAAACTGGGCTTCTGGATCTGCTGCTTTAGCTACTCAGGTTTAAAGTGTGGGGAAAGATTTAACCTCTAGTAGTTACCTAGGGTTGCCGTGCAATGATATTTTGATATAGTGTAAAATAAATTGTACATAGCAGGTAGCAGGAAAGAGTTTGCACAATGTTACGTGTGCAGAAACTGCATAATAACCACCTCTACATCCATGTTCTTTCATAATATGCCATTTCTACTAGTAGGATGTTTTGTGTGTGTGTGTGTTCCACTTGTATTTTCTTAAGTTCAGTTAGAACTTCCTGGGAAATTGCTTGAAAGGAGTGATACACCAAGTGAAACAGAACTTTTCTAGTTATATAGTCAGCAATGCCAAGAGGCATGCATGTAGGTAGAATGAAAAAAAAATCACAAAAAGACATTAAAATATTTTACTGAAAAAATACATCTCAAAACAGAAATACTATGAAAATATTTAATGTAAGGAAAGCATTATACAACAATAACATATGTAGTTATTAATCATTACAGCAAGAGTTAAGGGAAGAGGACATTTTTTTCTCAGGTGACTCCTTCCCCATGGTCTCTAAGGGCCATTTGTCTGTCTTCTACTTCTGTCTTCTAGAAAGTTAGCTCTCCTGGGCAGGAATTCTCTTGATAGTTATGTGCTGAACATATTGTCACTTAAAAGTAATAATAATAGCTAAGCAAGGTAAGGTCATGACACAGATAATCATATATGTTCCTGGGCATAACCTGAGTTCCCTAGTTTCAACCATATAGAGTAGTATCATGTACTTCTCAGAGGCAGGATACCAGCCTTGATGAAATAATAGGTTGATGTATTCTGTAAAATTTATATTCCTATGAAAAGTTCTAGAGCTAAGATAGCATGAATCCATCTCCAAGAGAACAGAGTTTGTCATACTAAATTTTAAGGGCCAGATCGTCTGCCTGCATAACTTGGAGTAGCCCCTTTGTGTTAAATGAAGCCATGCCAATTTACACAAGCTTAAGATCTGGCCCTAAGGCCTGGTCACTTCTGCTTGTATTAATGGGAAAGACATCATTGGTATTAGTGGGCATTGGATCATGCCCTAAGCATGAGAGGCAGAGGACCTCATTGAAGGACCAAGGAACATTTTCTTATATAAAAATTAGAGCTGTCAAATGATTAAAAAAATTAATTGCCATTAAAAAATAATTGTGATTAATCACACTGTTAAACAATAATAGAATACCATTTATTTAAATATTTTTGATGTTTTCTACATTTTCAAATATATTGCTTTCAATTTCGACACAATACAAACTGTACAGTGCTCACTTTATTTTTGATAACAAGTATTTGCACTGTAAAAAACAAAAGAAATAGTATTTTTCAATTCAGCTAATACAAGTACTGTAATGCAATCTCTATCATGAAAGTTGAACTTACAAATGTAGAATTATCTAAAAATAAAACTGCATTCAAAAATAAAACAATGTAAAATTTTAGGGCCTGCAAGTCCACTCAGTCCTATTTCTTATTCAACCAATTGCTCAGACAAACAAGTTTGTTTACATTTACAGGAGATAATGCTGCCCACTTCTTGTTTACAATGTCATGTAAACATGTTCATGACATGCGAATGTCATGTTCTGAAAATGAGAACAGACATTCGCATGGCACTGTTGTAGCTGGTGTTGCAAGATATTTATGTGCGGATGTGTTAAAGATTCATATGTCTCTTCATGTTTCTACCCACCATTCCAGCGGACCCAAGGTTTTCTTTAACACCTGTTGTGCCAGACGATAGTTTCTCTGCTCCCTTAGATCTCCCTATTATTTAAAAACAAATAGAAAGTATAATTAATTCATATGTGCTGCAATCAACCAGCAAACTGAAAGGTAAGTTTCCAATAATTAAAAAATATCTTAAATGCATTTACTATAATTTACACCAACACAAACAAATGTGTGTAACAAAATCACCAGCCAGCCAGCCTATGAAATCTGTGTCCCAGAACACCACAAATCCACGGTCAGAGTTCACACCATTTGACTTGGTATGAAAAGCTCTAGTTTTTAGGACCTAGAATCTAGGTTTACCTCCATGATTGGATGATTTAATTTTAAGGGGAAAGTCCAAGCAAAATAATCACATTCCAGCTCTCACCGACCTTCCTGTTGCAAAAACTTACAAAACAAAAAGAGTACCCTTTTATCATTCAGTAAGTACCATACTTCCCAATCTTTTCCTGAGGTGTGATCCAAAGCCCACTGAAGTTATTAGAAAGGCTCCCAATGATTTAATAGGATCAGGCCCATGGTTATTAACAGCTTCTTTGAAGTATTTATTAATGCACAGAAAAGAAAAAAAAAAACCTCCTCTTATTATGTTCAAAATTCTCCCTTAAGAAACCAGCCTTATAAACATTGCTTTTTCCCCAGTGCAATCCCTTGTCTCAGGAACCAAGACCATCACAAACCTCCCCACCTTCCACTTCAAGAGCAAGGCACACTTTTTGCCTTGCCTTTTCTAGCATAAATAAATTCCAACATGTCTATTTTAAAACCAACAATAAAACCTACCAAAACAAAACACTCCACTGCACACGCTTCTCCCCCTGGAGAGAAGATGACAGAATAAACAATATGTGACAGATGTGAAGTCACATTGCTTAATGCACTATGGAAGGTCATCAAATAATACAGTGATAAGCATAACAGAAAAATAAGAACCAATATAGAATACAATCTGTATATTTTAATAACACTCCAGGTCGCCAAAAAAAAATGTCTCCAACCAACAAAAGGAAAACACAAACACACAACCATTTATGCCTATGCCATCAGTGACCAATGTATCTCTACTGTTCTATTCAGGAACTTATTGGATACAATAGACCAAATCCTGAGCTGGTATATATGTTGGCATGGCGTCATTGATTTGAGTGAATCTACATGAATTTGCACCAGCTAAGGATCTGGCCCAATAGCAAGCCTTTATAGCAAGCCTTTAAATCTCAAACAATGAATATCAAGATAGCTAGCCAGGAGTCCTGATGTTTCACAACGTGTATTAAACCCTTAACTGAGGCAGCATCATGTTTTTCATGTATATGCAAAATGAAAAATGTTATATGTTACAGTTGGAATTTTATTACTTTGCACTTTACATTCTAAAAAATGGTTTCACTATATCGCTGCATGAACATACTCCATGCTGATTTGTGCATTAGTGGAATAAAAGTCAATACTCATGAAGCTGAAACAGTCATTCAAATTGTCTTTAAATATAATACCTGCAATTCTTCATACAGTATGTTTTTACAGTATGTTTAGCAGAAGCTGCTACCCTTTCAATTGCAAAATACTCAGTAGACATTATATGAAATTTCATTTAAAAAACTAAAATGAAACAAATATTAACATTTTTCCAACAAGCAGTAATTTTACCATTTGTTAATCCAATTTTTTATAATTAAAGCTCAAATAAAAATTCACCAACTTTTATCAGAATGTCTAAGGACCTATTAGAATTACATTTTAAAAAAGATCTGACAAACAAAGCCTTGTAAATCTATTTCACAGTAAGTGACTTGGAAATATTACTAGAATAAATAATAGTTACTGTCATGTGAGCAGCATGCACTTGGAGCAGGAGTCTCCCTTTGATACACGTGTGTGGTTCCTGGTAAGACAAACGAGTTAATATATTAAATGTACACAATGCAAAGAGAATAAACCACCATTGGATCTACATTTCAACGCAGCCTCCACAAATGTTCTTTCAAAAATTTTAAGTTCACGGTCTGTCCATGAAAGAACATGTATGCTTTTGCATACATGAGTTGATATTTATAGAAAGGATTAGTTGCCCAGTTTTGCATATATTATGGAAACTAGATAATATTACTGGACTGGTTTTGGGTGCTTGGTCCTAGATAGGCATCTAATACTGCATTAACATAAGGGAGAGTGGTGTGATCATGCTATTTGCATACAACCTGAAATGCAGAAGATTTCTTATGACAAAGTTGGATCTAGTACACTGCATTGATCTCAGATGTCAGTTCTGGGATGGGGTTAAGAAGATGGTACTGGCTGTCTAGCTGTACATGAAATCCCTACAGTTTCCCACTGCAGTGATATTGGAGGCATCGAGGCTGAGTGTTCATTGGCTTTAATACCAATATAGGTGATGAAAATTCTCTATCAACTCAAGATTTCATGGCCACCAGGATTATCCAGGTGGTTATTGAGTCAATTCAAATAGCTGGTCACACTCTTGATCTCATGTTTCAACTCAGATTGGAGGTTGTGTAATCTGCCTTCATTTGACATCTGGTTACAGTTCCTCCCTTTGTGAAGATATCACTTCTTTGTGGATAAAACTGAGTGTATTTGGAACAGCTGTATGCTGCTGAGATGCAGGCAGAGAACTAGAGTAGACAAATGCTAAGTCTTTTCTGGATGAGTTTAGGCTGATGCTGCTTACTGGAGATGTTGGGAGCCCTTCATTTTTCCACATGTGCTTTGAACACACATCGTTCCTGGTCAGTGAGAAAAAACAGGGAAGAAATTGTTGAATTATTGGTGGAGACTATAAACTTCTTTCCAAGAAAGACAGGTTATTGGCGCCTGTTAATTAATCTGTTGTGCAGCCATTTTTCATGAAACTTTAACTTGGTATTGACAGCCTGACCAAGAATTGTCCAGTCCTTACTCTTTCACTGCTGATCAAGAGACCAGAGACAGCTGAGATGAGACAACCTAGACCACTTCATTGGGACTTAGCCTCCTAAGGTCACTTTTGAAAATGGGACTTAGGCTTTTTAATCACATAGGCACGTTTGAAATTTTTACTGTTAGGTCATTGTGTCTTCAGTATTCTGACAACACCCCGTTTATATATCTGTATAATCCAATTTAGTAGTTTGAACGCCTTTCTAAATGTCTGTGGAGATGGGAGCATGCTTGACGCTGATTAAAGCACAGTCTATATTAGAATGAGTTGATGAAGGCAAATTGGCAGTTCACCGGGTAGAAATGTTATCTGTCCCTATATTAACACTGTTACTTGAGTTCACAATCTGTAGTTTTGTTGGATACTCAGCTGCTGTTAGATGAAATAGCAACAGGTTCCAGGACACAAGTAAATTGTTTCCTTAAAGATAAGGACCAAGCTATCACGATCTGTGCCTTTGTTACCTCAAAACTATACTTGTAGTAGTGTGCTATATATGATGCTCCAACTCGAATCCACGCAGAGACTAAAGCTGATATAGAATGCAGCAGCCTGATTTTTTTGCTTGTGTATCTTGGCAGGAAAATGCATAATCTCTATTGGCTGCTTTATGCTCTGTGTTGGCTGCCTGTCGGTTTCCAGTTGGCATTTAAGGTGTTGGTTTTTCTATATAATTCCCTAACTGGCTTAGGATCTAACTACTTAAGAAACTATCTCATGATTCTCTCCATGCTTCAGCGAATATTAGCAGTGGTGTTTGTGTTTGTTTAAGAGAGAAGGGAGCTGCTGGCAGGGTTTCATCAAGCAGGGACCTCCATTTTGGGATGTACTCCTCTCCCCTCTTTGTCCAAAGGAACCTGAATCTGTTAACAATCCGTTGCAAAGCCAATAAATTTGTCTGGGTTTGGAAGGTACATGTGGAGGAAGAGTATTATTTGGATTTTATGTTTATTTCTGGGTGGCTACTAGGTGACAAGGGGTCAGTCATTTTATCTTGAATGTGATTGTATTTGTTACTTCTATAAAAAGATGCTTGGAATCCAGATTAGATTGGAATCTTGGAATCCAGAGTTTTACATTTTGAAATAAAATGAATGATGAAATAAACAACTGCTTGCATAAGTTCCTGTGAATGTAGTCATTATTAGTAACTTATTGGCTATGCACCTGTACAGGTTTCAGAGTAACAGCCGTGTTAGTCTGTATTCGCAAAAAGAAAAGGAGTACTTGTGGCACCTAATTGGTTAGTCTCTAAGGTGCCACAAGTACTCCTTTTCTTTTTGCACCTATAGTGTGCTTGGCTTTGTACATAAAAGAAGACCAAGGAGCTTGTAATCAAAGGCTTCGATCCTGAAAAGGTGCCTAACTTTAAACACATTGAGTAATCCCATTGATTTCAATAGGACTGCTCAGACTGTGTAATGTTAAGCAGCTGTATAAATATTACAAGGAACAGGACCTAAGAGCCAGGTGCTGCCACCATTACTCACATTACTCACTTACTACGCACGTTGTACCATTTAATGGCTTGCATAGTGAGATGGTGCAGCAGACCATCCTTATATATCCTTATAATTAATCCTACCATATAAACTTATGATGAAATAGGGACTTGTCTATGCCAACGCAGAGTTCTGTATGTACACACAGGTGCATGTGTGATGAGGTTTTGCAGGCCCCTTTGCATGTCTGGGTCATAAAGTCACATTTTGATTCATCCCTAAAGGGAAAAAAACAAAAACAGCATTAAAAGGTGAGTGGAAGAAACAGAATCTGTCAGGAATACTGTCTCGATTGTCCCTTGGCTTTTGTTCACCTTTCCATGTCTCAAGTAGTTTGATTTTGATTTCAAATGTAATTAATTTCATAAGAAGCAGCTAGGGACCCTGTACATCAACACTTCACAATAAATTAGCCACTGATTCTGGAAAATACTTGTTTTTTCTGTCAAACACTGTATGGAGCCTACTTGAACTGCAGTGGGTTTCACAGACAATAATGCTTCAATCTAGGTTTTATGAAAACAGAAAAGTGCAAAAAAAAAAGATTTTATTTTTCTTTTCCGTTTGCATTTAATATTAGACCAATGTTACTTTGAAATCATCCTAATTTGGAATCTATTACATACACAAACTCCATTGAAAAATATTATTTAGGATGTAAAGTCCAGAAGTTAATAAATGCCGGAAATGAGGTTTCCCATGCAACCTTAATTCCCCCACCCCCCCCGCCCTTGTGCCTATGCATTAGGATGCAGTCGTTAATTGCATGATTACATACGGTTTTTTGCACTGCACTGAGTGAGGTAAGGGTTCTCAGAAGCATGTGGAAACTGTTACCCCTCCCCCCCAAGGGTTATAACTTGGTGAAATTTGGGCAGATTTTCAAGGAGACAAGAACAATAACAACAACATCATGAAAGTGCTGATTTTGAAACAAGACCACTTTTTCTCAAAGCTTTTCATGTAAAAAAAATGCTCTACAACCTCTGTGCCACCACAACAGCATAAAAGGGCCCAACTGTGATAGAGAAGCAGGCTCTGGAAGAGGTTCTGCATTTGATACACCCATTGAGGTGGTGTAGAGGGGCAGTAAACCCCCCTCTTCAGCCAGGGAAGAACTTCCTTGCCACACCCACCATCTTGAACTCTGAAATAGAGGGCATGTTGGCAGTGGTGACAGGGATGGGATGAAGCACTGGGGGAGGGGGCAAGAGAAGACTCTTCATATAAATTACTTGTCATCTCAATCTGTAAGGACTCTGATTTTAGTAAAAAGAGCAAATTCCATGAAGTACAGTACATGCCATTTACAAACCTAAATGAAACATATTGTACTTATAAAGAACATGTTTTCCTTAGAATTTGGTCTGAGAACTGCATATGCTCTGTACAGAATTGTTTTTAGAAATATATTGATTTGCACATATGTTTATTATTAAAATCAACAATATCAAATGCACCTTTAGGTTAATCTTTTCTTGGGAAGAGTCTTTGTATATATTTATAGAGAATGATCTTTCATACACTTATCTTTCTATCATATCTTAAATACGCATAAACACTGAAATAAAGAACATGTGGGGGCTGTATGATTGTGTGTGTGTGTACACACACACACACACACATATATGGCCATTCTGGCGCAGATCAATGGTTCATTTAGCCCAATATCCTGTCTCCCAACAGCAACCAATGCCAGGTACTTTAGGGTATGTCTACACTACGAAATTAGGTCGAATTTATAGAAGTCGGTTTTTTTTAGAAATCATTTTTATATATTCGAGTGTGTGTGTCCCTACAGAAAACTTCCTTGTTCACTTTCTCCTCACCATTCATGATTGTATAAACCTCTATCCTATACCCCTCTTAGTCCTCTGTTTTTCAAGCAGAAAAGTCCCAGTCTTTTAAAACTTTCCACAGATGGAAGCTCTTCTGTACCCCTACTCATTTTGTTTCCTTTCTCTGTCCCTTTTCAGTTCTAATATATTTTTCTGAGATGGGGTGACCCAGAACTGCTTACAGTATTGAAGGTGTGGGCATATCAGGGATTTATATAGTGGCATTATTATATTTTATGGGTGCCATGGATCAGTATATACATTGCACTCCCCATCAGTACCTTTCCCAAGCCAGGGAAGTAATGAGCCAACAAGAGGACTAAATTTGGTGATGAATCCTGGTCATGTGACACCTACAGAAAGAAGATGAAATTTTATGTCTTCTTATCTATCCTTTTACTGATGGTTCCTAACATCCTGTTGACTTTTTTTTAAACTGCCATTGCACATTAAGCAGATGTTTTTAGAGCATTATCCACAATTACTCCAAGATATTTTTCTTGAATGGCAACAGCTAATTTAGCCACCATCATTTTTTATGTATAGTTGGGATTATGTTTTCCAATGTGCATTACTTTGCATGTATCAACATTGAATTTCATCTGCCATTTTATTACCTAGACACCTGAGTTTGTGAGATCCATTTGTAACTTTTTGCAGTCTGTTTTTGGCTTAATTGTCTTCAGTAATTTTATATCATCTGCAATTTTTGCCACCCCTCTGTTTACCCCATTTTCCAGATCATTTATGGGTATGTTGAACAGCACTGTTCCCAGTACAGATCCCTTGGAGACATCACTATTTACCTCTCCATTCTGAAAACTGACCATTTGTTCCTACCCTTTGTTTCCTGGCTTTTAACCAGTTACTGATCCATGAGAGGGCCTTCCCTCTTATCCCATGACTGCTTACTTTGCTTAAGAGTTTTCAGTGAGGGGCCTTGTCACAGGTTTTCTGAAAGACCACGTACACTATATCAACCAGATCACCCTTGTCCATATGTGTGTTGACCCCCCTCAAAGAATTCTAGTAGATTGGTGAGGCATGATTTCCCTTCATAAAAGCCATGTTGTCTGATCCTCAACATATCATGTTCATCTATGTGTTTGATAATTCTGTTCTTTACTACAGTTTCAAGCAGTTTGCTTGGTAATGAAGTTAGGCTTATCAACCTCTGGAGGCTTTTTTAAAAATGGGTGTCACATTAGCTAGCTTTCAGTCATATGGTACAGAAGCTGATTTAAGTGATAGGAAATTGTGATGTGGTGAGCTTTCCACCTAGCCCTGCAAGAGCTGAGTTGGGCTGGATTGGCCCAATCAGCTAATTAGGCTGCAAACAGGGGAGCTTTAGGCCAGAGGCAGCTGGTTGGAGAGAGGCTCATCTGGGCAGGAATAAGTGGGGCCTATAAAGTCAGATAGCAGGCTACAGACTGGGCTGCAGGGAAAGGGTAGTCACTCCCTGGGAAGAGGGAGTTAATGTAGAACCAGTACTCCCAGAGAAGGATTGGGAGGAGCAGGAAGCAGTCCAGGGAAGGAGCAGTGAAGGTAGAGAGAGGAAGCTCAGAACTGTGGGTCCTTGGACTGGAACCTCAAGTAGAGGGCACGCCTGAGTTTCCCTACCAGCTACTGAAGGCGTGTTACCGGAGCAGTGAATGGGAAGACTGCCTAGGACTGCTGATGGACTGAACCCTGAAAGGGGAAAACATTGAATGACCTAGCTAGAGGACTAAGTCACAAAGAGGATGCTGCAAATCCTGGAAAAGGAGCTAAAAACCATAGTCAAAGTGACAGCGTGCAAACAGGCAAGCAGAGGATGGGGGCATCGACCTCAAGAACTAATCCCTGGAGGAGGCATGAGACCGGCAGTCAGTGGAGCACCCCATCTCTGTTCCATGCCACAGTTAGTAGTTCTGCAGTTTCATATTTGTGCTCCTTCAGAATGCTTGGGTGAATGCCATCTGGTCCTGGTGATGTATTACAGTTTAAATGTATCAATTTGTTCCAAAAGCTCCTCTGCTGACAACTCAATCTGGGACAGTTCCTCAGATTTGACACCTAAAAAGAATGGCTCTGGTGAGAGAAACTCCCTTACATCCTCTGCAGTGAAGACTGATGCAAAGAATTCATTTAGCTTCTCTGCAATGACCTTGTCTTTTCTTTCTTTTTTTCCCCCTTCAGTGCTTCTTTTGCACTTTGATCATCCAGTGACCCTACTGGTTCTTTGGTAGGCTTCCTGCTTCTGATTAACTTAGGCTTTTTTTTTTTTTTTTTGCTGTTAGTTTTCGAGTCTTTTGGTAGTAGTCTTCCGATTCTTTTTTGGCCTGCTTAATTATACTTTTACACTTGACTTACCAGAGTTTATGCTCCTTCCTTTTTTTCCTCAGTAGAATTTGACTTCCAATTTTTAAAGGATGCCTTTTCCCCTCTAACACTTCTTTTACTTTGTTGTTTAGCCATGGTGTTTAGCCTTTTTAGATCCTCTCATTATGTTTTTTATTTGGGGTATTCATTTATATTAAGCATCTATTAGGGTGTTTTAAAACAGTTTCCAGGGAGCTTGCAGGAATTTAATTTTTGCAACTGTACTTTTAAATTTCCATTTAATTAGTTTCCTCATTTTTGTGTATTTCTCCTTTCTGAAGTTAAATTGTTTTTTAGTAGCTGTCTTTGGTATTTCCCCACCTCCCTATAAGGATGTTAAATGTAATTACGTTATGGTCATTATTACCAAGTGGTTTAGCCAGATCTTGGACCAGATCCTGTGCTCCATTTAGGACTAAACCAAGAATTCTCTTTCCCTTTGTGGATTCCAGAACAAGCTGGTCCAAGAAAGAGTCATTTATGGTGTCTAGAAATGTATTTCTGTATACTGTCCTGAAGTGACTTGTATCCACTCAATGTGGGGTTAGTTGAAAACCCTCATTATTATTGAAATGTCTATTTTTATAGCTTTTCTAATCTCCCAGAGCATTTCACAGTCACCATTACCATCCTGGTCAGGTGGTCAGCAGTATATTCCTACTGCTATACTCTTATTATTCAATCATGAAATTTCTATCCATAGAGACTCTATGGTACAGTTTGATACACTTAAGATTTTTACTATATTTGACTCTATTTTCTGTCACATATGCCACTCCCCAACCAGCATGATCTACTCTATCATTCCTGTATATTTTGTACCCTGGTATTACTATGTCCCACTGATTATCATCATTCCACCAGGTTTCTGTGATGCCTATTATATCAATATTCTTATTTAATACCAGGCACTCAAGTTCTTCCATCTTAATATTTGGACTTCTAGCATTTGTATACAAGCACTTATAAAATGTCACTTTCTAGCTGTCTGCCATTATGTGAAGTAATTGAATGGGATTCATTTTAATTTGACTGTTTTCCTCCAGTTTCTCCCTGTACTTTATCAACTTCTATCCTCTTAATAGATCCTCCCCTATGGGATGGCTCCATCCAAACTGTATGCTCCTCTGCACTGTCGATTTCCCCCCACCCCTTAGTTTAAAAACTTCTCCATGACCTTTTTAAAATTTTACATGCTAGCAATCCGGTTCCATTTTGGTTTAGGTGGAGCCTGCAGAGACTCCACCTTTCCCCAGTTCCTAATAAATCTAAAACCCTCCTTCCTACACCATTGACTCATCCATGCATTGAGACCCTGCAGTTCTGTCTGTCTAGCTAGCACTGTGTGTGGAACTGGGAGCATTTTAAAGAATGCTACCATGGAGGTCTTGAACTTTAATCGTTTTACCTAGCAGCCTAAATAGGCCTGCAGGACCTCTGACCTACCTTTCACTATGTTATTGTTATCTACATGTACCACGACCACTAGCTGCTCTGCAGCACTGCACATAAGTCTATCTAGATGTTTTGAGAGATCTGCAATCTTTGCACCTGGCAGGAAATTCACCGTTTTTTCCGGTCGTCACAAACCCAGCTATCTATGACTGTTTTCAGAGTAGCAGCCCTGTTAGTCTGTATTCGCAAAAAGAAAAGTAGTACTAGTGGCACCTTAGAGACTAACCAATTTATTTGAGCATAAGCTTTCGTGAGCTACAGCTCACTTCATTGGATGCATTCAGCTTATGCTCAAATACATTGGTTAGTCTCTAAGGTGCCACTAGTACTCCTTTTTTTCCAGCTATCTATGTTTCTAATGATCAAATCCCCCATTACTATCACCTGCCTCTTCCTAATAACTGAGGGGGTATCTTCAGTTCCAAGAGGATACCATAATATCATCTGGAAGGAGAGTCCCAGCTATGGGATCATTTCCCTCTGCTCTACTTTCCCTGAGGCTTTCATCCTCTTCAACAGCACAGAGGCTGGAAGACTGAGGGTGGGACCCCTCTACTGTGTCCAGAAAAGTCTCTTCTAGGTATCTCTGTCTCCCTTAGCTTCTTCACTCATCCACTCTGGTCTCCAGAGCCCATACTCTGTCTCTGAGGGCCATAAGCTTCTTGCACCAAATGCAAACACATACCACATGCTCACAAGGCAGGTAATCATACATGCTGCATTCAATGCAATAAACTGAATAGCCCATATTCTGCTGCTGGACTTCTGCCTCCACTTTTCTTTTACTCCTGCAGGTTTTTGGGGGCTTGGGGAGGTTTTTTTGTATTTTTGGTTTTTGGTGGGGGGTGGTGTTCATTGGCCTAAGTTCACAGAAAGCTAATTAGGTGTTTCTGGTGCTCCAGCTCACTCTTCAAACTCCCTCACACCACTCCCCTGTTAGCTGTTCCTGTTTGCTAGCTCCCCTGGTCATTCATGAGTGGGCTCTTTAAACTTTTGTTCTCCCTGAGTAGACCCTTACCCTGGTTAATAGGTGCTAATGGGGTTAGAGATCAAAATCTCATTAAGAAGCTTTCAGCCTTGTCTAGCAGGCCCTAGGCTTGGTACATATCCCCCTAAACAAACAGATCACCCTATGTACTTCAGTCAAGAAGCAAGCGCACCTCAAACAAACAAAGTAACAGATGACAAACTCATCCCAAGAGTCACATAGTCTCTCCTCGTTCTCCTGGAGAACGCCCTCACGGAACTCCCATTAGCTGTTCTTGTTTGCCAATTCCAGCTCTCTTTTATTCATGTGTAATATATTAGAATCCAACTCTCTCTCTCTCTCATTACATCAGTCATTAGCTCTGCACAGTGCAGTGTACAGAACTGCATGCTTGCTTTACGCACCCACAGTACTACAGGTGTACTTACAAATCGTGGGCATTTTCAAAGTTTTGATGCCATCGTGTGCAAAGACCTACTTATTGAAAATGACGCCTTAGGTGTTCAGCGAAAGCAATTGTCTTTGTTAAATGGAGATAGTTAACAGAATGAAGGCAATGAATGTCGTGACAAATAATTACTCTACTTGCACTACTATATGCTATTTTTCTTGGGGGAGGGGAGCTGTTTTTGACTCACTGTCAGCATTCTTACATTTAAAAAAGCAAAAACCTACCATTCGGCTTGACCAGATAGCATTTCCATTCCCCTGCTATCCAAACTTGTGAAAAATACCCACTTCTATGGAAAGACTCTATCCACTGTAAGAGAGTGTCTACACAATAACTGGACACCCATGGCTAGTGTTAGGATATAGATATTCAGGCCTGCCTGTAAAGGCCTATACTTTAAGAATGTAGGTGTATGTTTATCATTTAGCTAGTAATAGAGGTATACAAGAAAGAATCTGTGTAAGGGCCTTCTCTCACTGTGACAGGAGGCCCTGTTCTTAGGCCAATGCCTTTGGCTAAGCAGCAGAGGCAGCCAAAAGCTGGGAAGCGTACGGTCACATCCTCACACTCCAAACTAGTCAATATAGGGCTGTTAGGAAGGTGATCCGATCTATCACCTCCTGAGAAAGGGAAGAGCCTAGAAGATGTAAAAGGAAATTTAGGTTGATAGTTTTCGGTCTGGTAAGAACTCACTTATCAATAGACACAGCTGGGAAACCCTTATGTCTTTATAGATGTAGCTGTGAAATCCTCACTTCTGTATTGTTTTGTCATTATAGTTCCCACTTTGCTATTGTTTATTTGCATGGTCTCTGTCTGGTTCTGTGATTGTTTCTGTCTGCTGTATAATTAATTTTGCTGGGTGTAAACTAATGAAGGTGGTGGGATATAATTGGTTAGCTAATCATGTTACAATATGTTAGGATTGGTTAGGTAAATTTCAGTAGAATGATTGGTTAAGGTACAGCTAAGAATATTACTATATAAATTAGGGGCAAACAGGAATTAAGTTGGGATTCAAAAAATAAGGAAAAAGAAACTCGGATTTAAGTTTGTTGGAAGTTCACCCCAATAAACATCAAATTGTTTGCGACTTTGGGTATTGTTGCTCTCTGTTCATGCGAGAAGGACCAGGGAAGTGGGAGAGTGAAGGAATAAGCTCTCTAACAGCTGGCCTGTGCCAACTGACTCAGACTTGAGAGATTTGCACCGAAAGGTTGTTTCTTTGCTGGATCCCAAGCTCTGGGGCCTTCCCACCGCACAGGGTCCCAGAGCCCAGGCTTCAGCCCAAGCCCAGAAAACTACACAGCACTGAAACAGCCCTGCAGTCCAAGCCCCACAAACTCAAGTTGGCTGGCACGAGCCAGCTGCGGGTGTCCAGTTGCTGTGTCTACATACCCTAAGTGACTTCCACTGTGGTACCTGCGACAGGGTATCTGGGTTGGCTTTGACACTTTTGGACTCTGCTTGTCGAGATAATTAAGATGGCTTTTTGTTTTCAAATGAATTTGCAAGAAAAGCTCTAATGATGACTATGGTCACAAAATTCTTTTGTTTGCCAGACTGAATGACCTGCACTTCATTGTCTTCAAAAGACTATAATTATTTGTTTACACTTCTATTTGTTAAGGTGAATTGGAACTGTGTGAACTTAGGAAATTATGTATCTTTCTATAGCTTTCCCAATGTATTACAGAAACTAAGATCTTTTAAACACTGTGGATTCTTATATCTAACATAAAGAAAAGCCAACATTAGTTTTTCATTAATAAGCCATTATTTTTTTCGTAAACAATGGGCCAAAAACTGACCTCAGTGGGAGTTTTTAATGTGTGTTATTTGGCCTAATATGGTATAATTGGCATCTTATTTTGTTGTTCAAAGCATCATGAAAGTCTGACAAATTGGTGAATGTAATATCACATCAACTTGAAAATTACAGCCTTTTGGACCACAATTTTTCATGACGGGGAAAAAGGTCAGGACTTTATATTTCTGATCATGGTTTATATTTACTGACTTTATGCTGTTCCACGGTATTTTCCCTCACAGATATTTACTTTATGGATCAAACACTGCTCCCTGTGGCTAAGGAACCCATGGACTTTTTCTGTGTAGTGATGAGAAACAGGATTCAGGAAGCCAGATCAAGTGTGTACTAGTCATCCCTCTGCATGCTGTCTTGAAGTGTTCAGCTTCAGCTTCTTGTCTCATTAGGTTGAAGGGCAGAGAGGGGAATGTGATTAGCGGATGCATTATTACATAGGCATTGTAGCAATCTGGCTGCCCATTTTCTGTGCTACTCTATCATGGCCTAAGATGGAAGGAATCGTTTTATTCTCTGTCTTGCCGGCACAGAGTCCACTTACTAAGCAACAATGGCCCAGATCCCCAAAAGATATTTAGATGCCTAACTCCCATTGATTTATGTTGATTTCTGTGGGAGTCTGGTACCTTAGTAACTTAGAGGATCTAGGCTAATTTATTTATTTCACCTTGCAGAATAAAAGCAGCTGAAGGAATGTGGCACAGATGTGAAATAAACTGCAGAGATCACTCATGGAAAGCTTTGTGTGTAAAAAGTGGTTGTTCTTTGTATGAAAACAGAGGTTTCTAAATGAAACTATTTTATAGCATTAACTAAAACACTATCAAGCAAACACTATAATACATACAGATATCCACAAAACCAACACATCTTCTGTCAAGGTTCCTTCCCCACTCTGAACGCTAGGGTACAGATGTGGGGACCTGCATGAAAACCACCTAAGCTTACTTTTACCAGCTTAGGTTAACTTCCCCAAGGTACAAACTATTTTACCTTTTGCCCTTGGACTTTCACTGCCACCACCAAATATCTAACACCGGTTATTGGGAAAGAGTTCGTTTGGAAATGTCTTTCCCCCCCAAATCTTACCCCGCCTTTCCTGGGGAAGGTTTGATAAAAATCCTTACCAATTTGCATAGATGACCACAGACCCAAACCCTTGGATCTTAAGAACAATGAAAAAGCATTCAGTTTCTTAAAAGAAGAATTTTAATGGAAGAAAAAGTAAAAAGAATCACCTCTGTAAAATCAGGATGGTAAATACCTTACAGGGTAATTAGATTCAAAACATAGAGAATCCCTCTAGGCAAAACCCTAAGTTACAAAAAGACATAAAAACAGGAATATCCATTCCATTCAACACAGCTTATTTTCTCAGCCATTTAAAGAAAACAGAATCTAATGTATATCTAGCTAGATTACTTACTAAGTTCTAAGATTCCATTCCTGTTCTGTCCCCGGCAAAAGCATCACACAGACAGAGCGAGAGGCTTTGTTTTTCCCTCCCCCCAGCTTTCGAAAGTATCTTGTCTCCTCATTGGTCATTTTGGTCAGGTACCAGCAAGGTTATCCTAGCTTCTTAATCCTTTACAGGTGAAAGGGTTTTTCCTCTGGCCAAGAGGGATTTTAAAGGTGTTTACCCTTCCCTTTATATTTATGACCTCTTCTATTCAGGTTTTTATACTACATTCATCATGGTATCTGAGCATCTTCTAGAAGAGCATTAGGGCCCCAATTTGGAAAAGCATCTGTTTAAAGTTAATCATGACTAACATCTGCCGGGGTGGTCTCTTTTTCTCCCTTCCTCATCAGAATGGATTTTTATGTGCTCTTTATTAATAATGTGTAGTGTATAACAAAAATACTTACAGAAAAATGTCTTCTGGAAATGCTATTCTATTAGATTGCCCAATACATATCAGCCTGTATAAGATTACACTGCTAAATTACAGAAAATATTCTCAATTCTGATCTTCTGGTTGTGTCTGAGAATGCCTATGTGCATCTACAACATATGCATTTTCTGTCAGAGCTGACAAGTAACATCTGATGAAAATGATGAACTCAGATCTTTTGCCTTTGGAGCCACTTACAGTAAGCCTCTGGCCCCCTGCTGCATTATAGTTTTGCCAGCATGGAAAACTTGGTCTTGGTATAAAGACCACACATGGCTGATGCAAGGCATGAAAAAATCAATTGTTAAAGATTTAAAATAAGGCTAATGCCTCACTAAGGACATGTTCCTGACACTTAAGTCCATGCTGCTAACATGATCCAAGCTCTTTTATCTATACATTAATTTATGGGCCTGTTTGTCAGATGAGTCTCAACTGGTTATTTTAGAATCCATACATAACAACCATGGTACAATCAACTTAACCTGGAAGTCTTCAGTTATGTTCTGTATAATGACTTTGTTGTACTGATCTAAGATCAATTGGACATTTTTTTTTAAAGTTTTATATTAAATATAGTAACACGATCTCCCCTTTGGAAAAAAAAATGAATTTTTTTTGATAATAGGGTGGGTTAAAATTACACAGGACAAATCACTATAGGAAGAAATCACTATTGGTCTAACTTAATAGGGAAACCCTATTTAAAAATGTAAGCTCATAGCTAACATACTTTAACTTATAATTTTGATGACAACTTATCAAATTCATATGAGAAAAAACAACACTACAGGGAAGAAGTGCTACTGCGACAACTGAACATCCAGTTAAGTGAGCTGGACGAGCAAGCACATGGAAGATATAAGCATTTAAAATACCGATTTCATATTTAACACATCCCTGCCCTGACAATCCACCCAGTCCTCATATTTCCAGTGCTTTGGGATGGAGCTTTCTGAGAGAGGTTTCACCTCTATCATTTTTATTGTCTGGAGTTCTATTTTCTCTCAGGCAGATTCTAGCAGGTTGATCATAACCTCTCACATGTGACACTGCACCATGGTAAATCTGCTACTGATCTTGCTAGCTAAGGTGCATATCAGAGGCCAGGAGGATCTAGCCCAGGGAATAGGGCAAAGTCTTATTTTCCAGCTTGCAAGGTATTCATTTTATGCTCTTCTATCAACAAACCTCTTCAGTCTGCTGCAGATGCTAATATAATCTAGTGACTGTTTAAATTAAGAAATTTACTAAGAATATCTTTTTCCCTGTAGATTAATAGTTTCATTTTAGATACTTTTCACTAATGAAAAACTGTTAGCTGCTTCTCAGATTAAATGAGACCGATAGGCCAAATTCTACTCTCCATTGCACTGAAGCAATTCTATTGACTTCAACAGGGCTAGTTTGCCATAACTGCGAGTAGAATGTGACCCTGTATTTGGAAGTTGCACTTAGATAAAAAATATGTCAAGCTTTGACTGGAGGAGAGAGTAGTAGGGGCCCCTCTGGTGGGCCTGGGGAAAAGGCTAACCCGCAGAGGGGTGGCCTAGAGGCATAAAGGGAATGTGGACCAGGTCTGGGTAAAAGACTGTGGAGAAAGAAGCCCCCAGGGTCAGTGGTTTGGGGGAGTGGGAGCTGGGCCTCCAGGGATAAGTCTGGAATGTCAGCTCCATATGGGAGAGTAGGGCAGAAGGGTACCATAGGAGGACCAGAACTCCCTTTTGCTATGCTCTTTGGGCTAGAGACTGCTATTTGACATACCCTCCCTGAAAGAAGTTAGGCCTGTTGCAGAACTACAGTTGGGACTGGGAGAGAAGTGGAGGCAGAGCTGCTGCTTCAGTGGGCTAAAAGGAGTTGCTGCTATATGTATGTATTTGTGTGGTGTGAAATTGTGTCTTACTAGAAAAGAATCAGAACTATAACATGCTTCTAGACTTATTGAGTTGGGGGCAGAATATACTGAAGCTCCATGCTATAGAACCCCTGAAAAATTGCCTGCCTTATCAAACACCACTCTAATTGCAACAGACACATGGTATTCCTCTGCAGGCTGATCCTCCTAACTTGAATTTTGTTATCTATGCAAATGAAATGAAGTCAACCTACTTAAATCTCATTTGGGCCCCATAAGGGAGAGGGTAGAAATCAAAGCTTAGGAGTTAAAAAAATTAAGAGTAAAGGGAGACATTCACAGCCTCCCTATCCTGACTGACTTGTGCAAAGGTCTCTATGGACAGCGGATCTGGCCTCCAGGAAACTTCTGTGGTGTAGAGAGATTCAGTGGCAAATTAATGATTTTGCTGCCCCTAGGCCCTGAAATAATTGCCGCCCCCATATGAACTTGTTTTAGTTTTTTTTACAAATTTGTTTGAACTAAAATTAATCTAAATATCATTAAAATAACTGAACATTTACAAGTTTTATTATAAATAAAATTACAAGTATATCAAATATATTTTTTATTTTATATAGGTACAATAAAAGAAATAAAAGTATGTGAGTAGTAAGTAGTTACATTTGTTTACACCTACACTTTTGAGCAGCGAATTTATTAATTAATTCAGTATAATCCAGAGAAGTTGTTAGATCTTTTTCAATTGTCAGGAGAGAAAAGGAGTTTAATTTTTCTTCACTGAGATTAGCCCTCAAATAGTTTTTCACCCTTTTCATTTTCCCTTTCTTTCTTTTGTATAGCAATTTTTTTTGGCTGAGAATCGCTTAATTTCTTCCTTCCGGTCATATTATTAACATTTAGGATTGTCGCGAGTATGTTTACTAAATGGCGTTGCACCATCATTGGTGGTTTCAATATATGCTATGACTGGTAGCATCAGTGACGCCACGATTCTTCAGTTTGGTGGGCAGTTACAATATGAACAAACGATGATACAGGCATCCGACAGACAGTGGGCTTGTGCAAAAATGCCGTGATTACAAAAATGCTGCTATTATAAATTTGCCACCCCTGCAAATTTGGCGCCCTAGGCCTAGGCCTTCTCGGCCTAGGCATTAAAACGCTATTGGAGGGATTCCTCACATGGTACAGTCACTGTAACGGGAGCCTTCCACCACCTCCTCACTGTCCTTAGTATAAAGAACATTTCAGAGCCTGTGCTTGGGGAATAAGACTGTAGCTACAGCAATCTTCCAATAAACAGAGGTGCAAGTTAGAAGCAGTCTTCAGATTGTTCTAACATTTGACAAATAGCAGGTTCCTGGACAGAAGCAGAAAGCAGGAGGCACAGATGTGGTGAAAAGTCCTGTTTCTTGTGCTGAGTGGAGTCTCGATGAACCCAAGAATCAGTTACTTCTTTTCTCTCACAGGCTGATGCCTGTGAGCTCCTCAGGGAGCCAGACACAAATCCAGAAACTTTATATTTTAAATAGATCCTGTGTCTCATGCTGCAGAAAAAGTTTTAACTGGCATCTACTAGATAATTTGGGGAGGGAGGTTGGGGGGGGGCAGGAAGTTCTACAGCCTGTATTAAAGAGGAGGACAGACTAGATGATCCTATGTTTCAGAGTAGCAGTTGTGTTAGTCTGTATCTGCAAAAAGGAAAGGAGGACTTGTGGCACCTTAGAGACTAACAAATTGATTTGAGCATAAGCTTTCATGAGCTACAGCTCACTTCATCAGTGGGGAGATTTATATACATAGAGAACATAAAACAACGGATGTTACCATGCACACTGTAACAAGAGTGATCAGGTAAGGTGAGCTATTACCAGCAGGAAAGTGGGGGATGGGGGGGGGACCTTTTTTAGTGATAATCAAGATGGGCCATTTCCAGCAGTTGACAAGAACGTCTGAGGAACGGGGTGGGTGGGGGGAATAAACATGGGCAAATAATTTTACTTTGTGTAATGACACATCCACTCCCAGTCTTTATTCAAGCCTAAATTAATTGTATCCAGTTTGCAAATTAATTCCAATTCAGCAGTCTCTCGTTGGAGTCTGTTTTTGACCTTTTTTTATTGAAGAATTGCCACTTTTAGGTCTGTAATCGAGTGACCAAAGAGACTAAAGTGTTCTCCGACTGGTTTTTGAATGTTATAATTCTTGATGTCTGATTTGTGTCCATTTATTCTTTTACGTGGAGGCTGTCCAGTTTGGCCAATGTACTTGGCAGAGGGGCATTGCTGGCACATGATGGCATATATCACATTGGTAGATGTGCAGGTGAATGAGCCTCTGATAGTGTGGCTGATGTGATTAGGCCCTATGATGGTGTCCCCTGAATGGATATGTGGACACAGTTGGCAGCAGGCTTCGTTGCAAGGATAGGTTCCTGGGTTAGTGGTTCTGCTCTGTGCTGTGCGGTTGCTGGTGAGTATTTGCTTCAGGTTGGGGAGCTGTTGGTAAGCAAGGACTGGCCTGTCTCCCAAGATCTGTGAGAGTGATGGGTCATCCTTCAGGATAGGTTATAGATCCTTGATGATGCGTTGGAGAGGTTTTAGTTGGGGGCTGAAGGTGATGGCTAGTGGCGTTCTGTTATTTCCTTTGTTGGACCTGTCCTGTAGTAGGAGACTTCTGGGTACTCTTCTGGCTCTGTCAATCTGTTTCTTCACTTCAGTAGGTGGATATTGTAGTTGTAAGAACGTTTGATAGAGATCTTGTAGGTGTTTGTCGCTGTCTGAGGGGTTGGCGCAAATGCGGTTGTATCGTAGAGCTTGGCTGTAGACAATGGGATCGTGTGGTGTGGTCTGGATGAAAGCTGGAGGCATGTAGGTAGGTCTAGTGGTCAATAGGTTTCTGGTATAGGGTGGTGTTTATGTGACCATCACTTATTAGCACCATAGTGTCCTGGAAGTGTATCATAGTGGTTCCTTCTGGCCTTACAATCTTTTTTTTTCTTCCCCATTTCTTTTTTTTTTTTGTAATAATCATTGTAAATGCCATAGTTAAAATATCTATTTACTTGCATGATACTTAAAATACAGCTGCTCAGAGAAAAGACTCCACAAAAATAGCATAGAGGGATCCCATTTTTTTTCTCAAAGATTCTAGATTCAACTTGCAAAAAGAAAAGGAGTACTTGTGGCACCTTAGAGACTAACCAATTTATTTGAGCATAAGCTTTCATGAGCTACAGCTCACTTCATCGGATGCATACTGTGGAAACTGCAGAAGACATTATATACACAGAGACCATGAAACAATACCTCCTCCCACCCCACTCTCCTGCTGGTAATAGCTTATCTAAAGTGATCACTCTCCTTACAATGTGTATGATAACCAAGTTGGGCCATTTCCAGCACAAATCCAGGTTTTCTCACCCTCCGCCCCCTCACACACAAACTCACTCTCCTGCTGGTAATAGCCCATCCAAAGTGACCACTCTCTTTACAATGTGTATGATAATCAAGGTGGGCCATTTCCAGCACAAATCCAGATTTTCTCACCCCCCACCCCCCCTCCAAAAACACACGCACACAAACTCACTCTCCTGCTGGTAATAGCTTATCCAATGTGACCACTCTCCCTACAATGTGCATGATAATCAAGGTGGGCCATTTCCAGCACAAATCCAGGTTTTCTCACCCCTCCACCCCACCCCACACACAAACTCACTCTCCTGCTGGTAACAGCTCATCCAAACTGACCACTCTCCTTACAATGTGTATGATTATCAAGGTGGGCCATTTCCAGCATAAATCCAAGTTTAACCAGAACGTCTGGTGGCGGGGGGGGGATAGGAAAAAACAAGGGGAAATAGGCTACCTTGCATAATGACTTAGCCACTCCCAGTCTCTATTTAAGCCTGAATGAATAGTATCCAATTTGCAAATGAATTCCAATTCAGCAGTTTCTCGCTGGAGTCTGGATTTGAAGTTTTTTTGTTGTAAGATAGCGACCTTCATGTCTGTAATTGCATGACCAGAGAGATTGAAGTGTTCTCCGACTGGTTTATGAATGTTATAATTCTTGACATCTGATTTGTGTCCATTTATTCTTTTATGTAGAGACTGTCCAGTTTGACCAATGTACATGGCAGAGGGGCATTGCTGGCACATGATGGCATATATCACATTGGTGGATGTGCAGGTGAATGAGCCTCTGATAGTGTGGCTGATGTTATTAGGCCCTGTGATGGTGTCCCCTGAATAGATATGTGGGCACAGTTGGCAACGGGCTTTGTTGCAAGGATAGGTTCCTGGGTTAGTGGTTCTGTTGTGTGGTATGTGGTTGTTGGTGAGTATTTGCTTCAGGTTGGGGGGCTGTCTGTAGGCAAGGACTGGCCTGTCTCCCAAGATTTGTGAGAGTGTTGGGTCATCCTTCAGGATAGGTTGTACATCCTTAATAATGCGTTGGAGGGAGGCTCGTTGAACTGACCTCTTTTCATGAAGGAAAGACAACTCTATTTAATATAAGGAACTCGAAAATACTATGAATGAAGATTTTCACTGCAGAGTGTGATCACTTGTCAGGGATTCATGCACTTCCCACGTCGACAGATGTCTGGGGTCTCTGTCTGGGCCAGCCAGGGGAAGAAAAGCTGCAAGGATGCAGGCATCAAAGGAGCATGCCATGGCTAAATGTGCTATACCCTACCTTGCAGTATTGCGGTTTTCAGTAGGGACTGGCTGGAAATCATCCTCTGAGCGCAGCAGTAGACAGCATGTGTGATGGGTGGAGAAGTTGTTTGGAACAATAACCTGTGGAGGGCCAGAGTTATCTTGTAGATTGGTCCTGAAACTGGGGTGCACATAGGATTCTGCGGCATGAAGGGCATGGTGGTGAGACACCCAGGTTCTCTTCCCCACTCCCAAGTGCTGGGAGAGTTGGGGATTTTCCCAGGGCTGAAGTCACTGACTTGTGAGGGGAACAGAAGGGCTCTTCTCAGCGGATTTGATGGACAAAAGGGTGCCCTGAAGCTGTGGTCTTCACTTGGGCAGAGGAATAAAGGCAATTCTGAACAAGGACTGGATCTTGGATTGGTTTTATTTTCCTCTGGATTCTCCATGCTCTAGCAGCAGCAGCTGCTAGGGCAAACTCCATGAACTACCATCAGCTGGGCTGCCAGAGTAGGATGGGATTGCAGACTTCCTGGTGGCCAGGTATTTGGTGGTAGGCAAAGCAACTTCCTATGGTGGAATCTGGGTGTTGGCCCCCTGCAGGCCATGCATAGGTGCAGGATTGGGATATTGGCAGTAGCCAAAAAGCATCTTTCAGGTTACTCCCAACAGTCCCCCCAGTATCTGCTGGTTTTTATTATGAGGGTCAAGCTGTTTTGATGATCCAAAACCACGGATGCTTATTGTGCTCGGCCTCTAAAAGTTGGGATCAGTGTGAGTATGCCACAATCCACTCTATCAGATAAGTTATATGGGGTGGCCACCTGGATGCTCTATTTGCAGCAAGAGTAATTTCAAGACAGGATACAAGCATGTCGGTCTCATTTCGGGTTGGCTGGTAGGATAGGTGTGCAACCAGCAAGAGACACACATGTGGAGACTGAGTTAGATATGGGGATGCAGTGAGGGGAAATCTACTTACTGATCGTAAACTGTCAGGCTGTGGGAGTTGGCTAAAAGGGCTGGGGTATCCAAGAAGAATGTTTTGCATGAACTACAAGCTTGGTCATCTCTAGATTTCACACCCTGGATGGTGCCTTCAGGAATGGTTATTTTGAACTTGGTGGTCAGCTGACACCTCAATTATGGCCAGATCCAATTTATAGGAGAAGATCAAGAAATGTAGGATTTATGAAGTGTTGGGCAGTTACTGGATCAGTGCAATAGGATTTATTTTGGAGGGAGGATTGGATGCCAGAGTTGGACCCGAAAGCTAATTCGGATGCACTAGGGGTTGGGGATAGGAGTGTGGGGAGGTATGGGACTTCCATCAGGGCAATTAGTGATGATTGGATTTGGGAGGGATATTAAAAGGTCTTTCCCATCTTGATGGCAATCACTACCTGTAAAGATGAGGTTAAGAGAGAGAGGTGACTTGTGAAGTTAAAAAACAGGCATTGGTTCATGTTGGTAACTGCCAGTGCTTCAAGTCACTCAGTGTATGATGTGGGCAGAAACTGGGTTGGTGCTGGGAGCCAGTGAGGAGCCCATTCAGGTGCAGGTAAGCCTCTGGAACCTTGGTTTTTATCCAGTTTTGTTTTAGTGCAAAGTACCTAACACCACAAAACTCAGATGTAAGGTACTGACAAATTTAGTCAACTCTAGATGAGGACAGGGGCAAGCTCTCTCTGAATCTGGTCTCTTTCCAGGTTGGATACTACAGTCAGTGGTGTGCTGGATACACTATGGGCTGGCATCACATGCCATTTTGGGTTGTTTATTAAGCGGTAAACTCTCCAGGAGATTACCAGAACCCTGATAATGGGTTTTAGATAGGCTATTGGAGGGCTGGTCTCAAGGAATGCTGTTAATGAATCAGGGAGGGAGAATTTAGATAGGGCTTCAGCATATAGAGATCTGCATTGAAAGATCTCCCACTGAGTGTCAGAAAACCAACTAAGAACTAGCAAGCTGAGTTAGAGTCCTACAAGAGTGTAGAGAGGCTGGGTTTGGCATATTTAAAAGGGTATCGACTGGCCTAGTGTTGAAACCGCTGGTGCAAGGTAACCCGTCACAGAAAAGAGAGTTACTATGGAAAGAACCTCAGTTCATGGTGTTATCAGAGCTCATGTATTCTGGGAAGGATGATGGGGTCCCAGTAAAGCTGTTTGGACCAAATTAATGGGGTTAGAGGCTGATGGCAACCCTCTACTAGGTGGACTGGAGGGATGGAGTGCTGAGAGTGATACAGATTGTAAAAGAAAGATGACCTGCACTGGACAATTTATTGTGGGATAGTTCCCAGATGTATTGTTTAATCAAGTTGCAGCCTCGTTAAACCACATTCCTGATGTTATGTCCTTTGCAGCATCCACAGCATGCGGGTCAGGCACAGGTCAGGTTAGGAAAGGTATGGACATGCTTTCTCAGAGATTATCTTTACATTTACTTATTTATGAGAAATCTTTATGTTCGGTTTGTGTGCTGAGAGAAAGGAAGATAAAGATACATGCAAAAGAAGTCACAGATGAACGTGGGCTAGAAATGCAGTGTTTCCATTCCAACCACTACTACCTGTACTACTACTGCGAGTACTACTACTTCTCCTTCTACTACTACTGCTAATACCAGCGACTTTCCATTTTTTTCCCTGTAAATTTTTGGAAAAGTGGGAATAGGAAATATACCCTGGTCACAGTTTTAAAAAAGGATTATTAAAAATCCTTGTAACAAAGGAATGCAACATGCTATTTCCTCTCCCACATAAACACCTTTTTTTTCTATGATATTTATATGCTGTGTATATGTGAAAGTATGGCTGCGTTGTAATGGGCTTGTTCTTTATTGAGAACAAATTTCACATGACAGAGCAACTTAAGGAAAATTGCTGGATATATTAGAGCTCATGTAATTGCATATGTTATAAACAGCCAAACAACACTCCCTATCTTTCTCTTTGTTTGTTTTGTTTTTTTAAAAAAGCAGCAGCAAAAGTTCTCTTCTGTCACTTTATAGCAATAATTATTCAGGGAGATAAGAATATGTAGACCCTCTTCACAGACTTCTCTGCACCTGACATTGATCTGTGAACAAGCATTTCCTCTGCTACTCCAGTGATTCTGGACTCTGGTGGTTAAACACACCAAATGCCCATAAAACCCTGTTACCCAGAGCAAACTTCCCAAGCCCAAATCTTCATTTATCAGCCATATTGCACAGTGGAGAAAGATGGCAGTAGCTCCATTTCCCATTATACAAAGTCAACTCCCAATCTTTCTCACAATCTTTGACTACTTCTATGCTGGAGAAAAAGCACTGTTTTAGAAAATGTTAACTAACACCATGTTAAACTTGACTTAATACCTAGTATTGACAGGGACAGACATAGCAAGATGCTATGGCTAACAAGAACACAGTACTGTGTCTTTAAACTTAACTAATCCCTGTCTACACTAGTTGCCAAATTTCTGAAGTTACTTGGGTTACTTACCTAAAGTTACTTGGGTTACTTACCTAAAGGTTCAGGTTGCTGCCTTGTGGGAGGTTCAAAAACCTCTCATTGGGAGATGGAGACCTAGGTGTCTAGTTGGATTTTTCAAAAGTGTCTAGGTGCCTATCTCCCAATGGGAGATCTTGATCCATATTTTTGAAGGTATTTCTGGTATTAGAACAGCAGAATAATTACGTGGATGAAATTTGCATTCTTCCATGTAGTTAGTATTATGGCATCCTCTTTCTTTTTTGTGGGGGAGGGATAATGAAATTCCCAATGCTTTAAATGGGGCTGGGATTTCACCTACACCTTTTGATACCAATTTCACATTAACTTAAAAACAAATGGTTTACTGATTTAAAAGTGGCATGCATGAGCATCAAAAGGCAGAGTCTGTTAATAGAGGAGAAAAAACACCATGTTCAGTTTCTATGAAATGTACCTAAATAATCATAAACATGTAGGATTGGAGGGGATCTTGATATAATCTAATCTAGTCCCCTGCACGGAGGCAGCACTAAATGTTACCTGGACCATCCCTGACAGGTGTTTTGTCTAACATATTCTTAAAATCCTCCAATGGGGAAATTCCACAACCGCCCAAGGTAATTTGTTACACTGCTTTGCTTAACTAACCTTACAAGTAGGATGTTTTTTCTAATATTTCATCTAATTTTCCCTTGCTGAAATTTAAACCCATTACCACTTGTCCTGTCCTCAATGGTTAAAGAGAACAATTTATCACCCTTCTCTTTATAACAATCTTTTATATACTTGAAGACTGTTATCACGTCTCCCCTTAGTCTTCTCTTTTGTAGACTAAACAGTAGTGATGGAGAACTTCAACTATCAAGTCCTGTGTTTTTGATTATTTTATTAGTTTGTTTTTTCAAAGTCTCATCCACTTCTTCTGTCTGATTAGGTGGGCTAGATCCCCTCTCATTATGATACCCCCTTTTTTTTTTAACCCATCTGTCCATACCCAGAGACTTTCAACAGGTCTGCTTCCCACTTCGATCTCAACCACAGTGAAAATGTATACATCTTTGACATTCAGGGCAACACTTCCTCTCTTGTTTTCCTGCCTCTTTCCTGAACAAACTGTACCCTTCTATACCAACATTCCAGTCGTGAATTATCCCACCAAGCTTCTGTGGTGCCAGTTGTTGCAATCGTGATTACTCGCTTGTATTTCTAGTTTTTCTTGTTTGTTTCCCATACTTCTGGTATTAGTATAGAGACATCTAAGATGTTCATTAGATATTCCCTCTGTTTCTCCTTTGTCCTTGCTGTGATTGCCCATGTTCCTCCCAGATTCTGATCCTTCACCTACATCTCCATATTTTGTCTTTTCCACTTGCTGTGGATGTCATTAAACAATAGCTAAACTAAGCAGTGCTTAAATTAGAAATGCAAGGTTAAACTTATATTAAATGTCAAAAGGGCTATCTTGAGAAGTCATTGTTTCCTCATTTACTCCTAGGTC
This sequence comes from Eretmochelys imbricata, assembly GCF_965152235.1. NCBI lineage: Eukaryota > Metazoa > Chordata > Testudines > Cheloniidae > Eretmochelys > Eretmochelys imbricata. The sequence continues at coordinate 54,840,953 of NC_135576.1, read as the reverse complement.
CTTATACATGTAGATTCTGCTTTTGCAAAGCCTTACTCATATTAGTCTTTTCATGCCTGGGTGGTCCCACTGACTTAGATGAGAACCAGTCATTGTAGTAACTACCACACTTGGAAGTGTTTGGAAGACTGGACCCAGGATAGCCAGTCCTGCAAACCCTTATTCCATGTGAGTTGTTTCGTTGAACCCAATAAAAGTAGCATTTCTCCATATTTCCAGTCACAGGGTTTTCTTTCTGACATGGGCAAATGTCACTAACATACACAAAAATTGAATAGCAGTGCCAGTGAAATGGGCAATTTTGCAAGCAAAAATTACTGAATACAGTCCTATGTTTGAGTGAAGATCTTCCTCACACTGGAAGAGTGGAAAATCCATATTTTCCCTTATTTTGTATGAGAAAATAACTCTCATATGCTGAGTAAAACAAGTGTGATGGTTTGATTAAATAGGTGGAAGTTTGATGCCAGATTATCTAAATGTCTTTGCTCAGGAAATACTCTAAAAATCCTGTCTTTTGTTTTTTGTTTTGTTTTTCACTATTGCCTCTTCCTATAGAAATGAGGAACTAAAGAATTGCATAAAAATATAACCAGGGCTGTAAAGCAGTTAAAATTGTGATTAATTGCACTATTAAACAATAATAGAATACCATTTATTTAAATACGTTGGATGTTTTCTACATTTTCAAATATATTGATTACAATTACAACATAGATTACCGAGTGTACGGTGCTCACTTTATATTATTTTTATTACAAATATTCACACTGTAAAAAAGAGAAACAAAAGAAAGTATTTAAATTCAACTCATACAAGTACTATAGTACAATCTCTTTATCATGAAAGTGCAACTTACAACTATAGAATATTTTTACACAACCGTGTTTAAAAAATAAAACAATATAAAACTTTAGAGCAGTGTTTCTCAAACTTTTTTTTGTGCTGGTGACCCAATTTGGGCTTAAAAAAAATTGTGATTCACCCCAGCACTGGAAAAAATTGTGATCCCCTACCTTCAGCCCCCATCTGGGCACGCGGTTCTGGGGCTCAGGGCTTCCACCCCCCTCAGGTCTCCAGGCTTCAGTCTTCACCTCCCCCACTCATGGGCGGGAAGAGGGCGCTGGGCTTGGGACTTTGCCAGCCTATCCCCTGCCAAATATAATACCCATGTTAAGGGCCAGATTTTGATATTGGCACTGAATAATACCATACTGTTAGCAGCTTCACTGATTACAGGTGGATGACTTATGGAATAAGGCACTACTCAACCTGAGTTTAAGGATCTGGTTTTTAGCGTACATGCAATCATCTCTCTCCCGACTATGGGCTGAGCCAGAAAAACAGCATGGTACTTCCCCACATTTGATAGAATTAATCTTTTAACTCAAGTGGCAGGGGATTAGGCTTTTGGTGCTAAGGGGAGGGATTTTGAAAGGATCCTAATTATAGACTCATAGATATTAAGGTCAGAAGGGACCATTATGCTCATCTAGTCTGACCTCCTGCACAATGCAGGCCACAGAATCTCACCCACCCACTCCTGCAATAAACCTCTAACCTATACCTGAGCTATTGAAGTCCTCAAATCATGGTTTAAAGACTTTGAGGTGCAGAGACTCCTCCAGCAAGTGACCCATGCCCCATGCTGCAGAGGAAGGCGAAAACCCCCCCAGGGCCTCTTCCAATCTGCCCTGGCAGAAAATTCCTTCCCGACCCCAAATACGGCAATCAGCTGAACTCTGAGCATGTGGGCAAGATTCGCCAGCCAGATACCCAGGAAAGAATTCTCTGTAGTAACTCGGATCCCACCCCATCTAACATTCCATCACAGGCCATTGGGCCTATTTACCATGAATAGTTGGAGACCAATTAATTGCCAAAATCATGTTATCTCATCATACCATCTCCCTCATAAATTTATCGAGATTAATCTTGAAGCCAGATAGGTCTTTTGCCCCCAGTGCTTCCCTTGGAAGGATGTTCCAGAACTTTGCACCTCTGATTGTTAGAAACCTTCGTCTAATTTCAAGTCTAAATTTCCCGATGGCCAGTTTATATCCATTTGTTTTTGTGTCCACGTTGGTACTGAGCTTAAATAATTCCTCTCCCTCTCTGGTATTTATCCCACTGATATATTTATAGAGAGCAATCATATCTTCCCCTCAACCTTCTTTTGGTTAGGCTAAACAAGCCAAGCTCCTTGAGTCTTCTTTCATTCCTTGGATCATCCTAGTAGTCCTTCTCTGTACATGTTCCAGTTTCAATTCATCCTTCTTAAACATGGGAGAAAAGAACTGCACACAGTATTCCAGATGAGGTCTCACCAGTGCCTTGTATAATGGTACTAACACCGCCTTATCTCTACTGGAAATACCTCGCCTGACGCATCCCAAGACTGCATTAGCTTTTTGCATTGGCAGCTCATAGTCATCTTGTGGTCAACCAATACTCCAAGGTCCTTCTCCTCCTCCGGTACTTCTAATTGATGTGTCCCCAGTTTATAACTAATATTCTTGTTATTAATCCCTAAATGCATGACCTTACACTTCTCACTATTAAATTTTATCCTATTACTATTACTCCAGTTTACAAGATCATCCAGATCCTCCTGTATGATATCCCGGTCCTTCTCTAAATTGGCAATACCTCCCAGCTTTGTATCATCCGCAAACTTTATTAGCACACTCCCACTTTTTGTGCCAAGGTAAGTAAAAAGATTAAATAAGATTGGTCCCAAAACCGATCCCTGAGGAACTCCACTAGTAACCTCCCTCCAGCCTGACAGTTCACCTTTCAGTGTGACCCGCTGTAGTCTCCCCTTTAACCAATTCCTTATCCACCTTTCAATTTTCATATTGATCCCCATCTTTTCCAATTTAACTAATAATTCCCCATCTGGCACGGTCTCAAACGCCTTACTGAAATCTAGGTAAATTTGATCACTGCATTTCCTTTGTCTAAAAAATATGTTACTTTCTCAAAGAAGATCAGGTTGGTTTGGCACGATCTACCTTTTTGTAAAACCATGTTGTATTTTGTCCCATTTACCATTGATCTCAATGTCCTTAACTACTTTCTCCTTCAAATTTTTTTCCACGACCTTGCATACTACAGATGTCAAACTAACAGGCCTGTAGTTACTGGATCACTTTTTTTCCTTTCTTAAAAATAGGAACTATGTTAGCAATTCTCCAGTCATATGGTACAACCCCTGAGTTTACAGATTAATTAAAAATTCTTGCTAATGGGTTTGCAATTTCATGTGCCAATTCCTTTAATATTCTTGGATAAAGATTGTCTGGGCCCCCCAATTTAGTCCCATTAAACTGTTCGAGTTTCACTTCTACCTGAGATATGGTAATATCTACCTCCATATCCTCATTCCCATTTGTCATGCTACCATTATCCCTAAGATCCTCTTTAGCCTCATTAAAGACTGAGGCAAAGTATTTGTTTAGATATTGGGCCATGCCTAGATTATCCTTGACCTCCACTCCATCCTCAGTGTTAAGTGGACTTTACTGACACAGTGGACAACTGACACAGTGGACAACTGACTTTACTGACACAGTTTTTCATAGAATATCAGGGTTGGAAGGGACCTCAGGAGGTCATCTAGTCCAACCTACTTCTCAAAGCAGGACCAATCTCCCAATTTTTGCCCCAGATCCCTAAATGGCCCCCTCAAGGATTGAACTCACAACCCTGGGTTTAGCAGACCAATGTTCAAACCACTGAGCTATCCCTCCCCCTTAGACTTTTGTTCTAAGGGAATGTCCTGGTGTCCTCATGATGTTTTACAAAAGAATTATTTGCCATGTTTGTTTAATATATTTAATTAACTTTATTACTCTTCCTGAGGAACAGCCTAGCTTCTCACACCGATTGCAACCTGTCTGTTTTCAGCCTGCTGCTTTTTAATTATTCAGCGAATATAGTTTATTCATGACAATACATACTCATCTTCAAATACATCTGTACTTATTATTTTTGAATGGGAATCTCAGAAGAGAGTTTAAGATGGGAGAAGTGTATAGTGGTGTACAATGTAACTTCTACAAGGACTTAACAACTGAAAGACAAAATAATATCTGCCAGTTTGAGGGTCATCAGGATAGCTGCTACTTATTTATTAGAGAGGTTTCAGAATTGCAGTTGTGTTAGTCTCTATTTGCAAAAAGAAAAGCAGTAGTTCTGGCACCTTAGACTAACAAATTTATTTGAACATAAGCTTTCGTGAGCTACAGCTCACTTCATCGGATGCATGTAGTGGAAAATACAGTAGGGGGATTTTATATACACAGAGAACATGAAACAATGGGTGTTACCATACACACTGTAAGGAGAGTGATCAGGTAAGGTGAGCTATTACCAGCAGGAGAGAGAGAAAAAAAAAACCTTTTGTAGTGATAATCAAGGTGGGCCATTTCCAGCAGTTGACAAGAACATGTGAGGAACAGGAGGGGGGAAAAATAAACATGGGGAAATAGTTTTACTTTGTGTAATGACACATCCACTCCCAGTCTTTATCCAAGCCTAATGTAATGGTGTCCAGTTTGCAAACTGAAAGATAATGTGCAAAAATGATGTAAATTAGTTCTCCATGCTGCTTACTATACTTTGAGTATGGGAATCTAAATGGATTCAGTTTAAATACCACATAGTCAGAGGTGTGAATGTAGGCTAAAGAAGGGAGTAGCCTGCTTTGACTAGCCCATTCTTCCATTATCCTATTAATTGATTCTTTTTTGCGATACTACTGTCTTCTAGCCCTTTGGAATGTTACATCTTAGACCAACAACTTTCACTCCATTATACTCAAACTAGGTGTGCCAAATTAAGAGTTGGGTTGTGTGTGCATGCACACAAATTACACCTCAGGAAATGGCGTGTGATGCTAAGTAAAAGTGGAAGGAAGTCCAGGTAGCCTTTTCAACCTTTGTACTTCAACAGTCCATTATTTACCTTCATGCCTTCCTGCATGATATTTGTGGAAAGAAGAATATAATTATATTTAAAACTAGATTTTTTTAAAAAATCCTAGTTCCTTCCTATATTTTACCGTTTTAGTTTCCCTACTTCATTTGTGAGTTTAAAAAAAAACAAACAAAAGAAACCAACCACCTACATATCAAATGATCTGTCCATTCCTATTCAATTAGAGGACTCAAGCATGTGCTTAGTTCCCCTGGGCCTCAATGAGACTTAAGCACATACTTAAGTGCTTTTATTAATAGAGGCAGACTGAAGCTCATGCTTAAATGCTGAACTGGAACTCCAGCCTTTTCGCCTCTCTAGTTCTTACATAGATGAGCAATAATTCTGTTTCAGCTGCTCAATTATAAATAAAAGTTATCTTTACATTGGTGGGATTGATCCTATTGTAACCCACACACTGCCTGGGTGTGGTGCTCTGTCCCATCTAGTGGCACTGAGACCACGTAGGGAAAGAGCAAATAGTGAATTTGCTTTATAGCCTTAGCTAAGAGGCATATGGCTTTTAGCTCATTCAGCAGAGGCTCATGCATTTAGTTCCCTAGATCCCAGGTTCGATCCTGTCCGCCGGTAGCCGGAGTCTGTTGGTGTTACACTCTCTCTCCTGGTTTGCATTATTTTTTAAATTTGGTATTATAACATTACTTCATATGTTAGCTTACTCTATTCTTTGAAAGGTCGGTGAAGGGCACCTTCTGTACTAGTTCTGCTGTCTGATGTCACTTTTGTTAAACAACCACATACTGATCTTTGTTTCTTTTGATTGTTGATGTGTAGCAGTTAGTAATGCCTTGACTAGATAGAAAAACAGTAGGAAGAAACTCCAGAACAATGGAATTTTTGGCCTATTTTTGCCTATTTTCATACGGAAGTGAAACAAGTCACTTTTTACATTAAATCCTGTATTTGCAAAGTAGAAGAGAGAGTGAGTTGTCTTAACTAATAGTGTTCAATGGTGAGTAGGTTTGTTTTTACATATTACTGGTTGATTTTATAGGTATCCCTTGTTTTGTATTCCTATCTTTGTACATTTTGTTATTCTTATGAAGTCTATGAACTGAAAAGGATGATGACTTTATGCTTATCGTATTCTTTCTTCTTCCATTTTTAATTGTGTTCAGTATTAATAAAATTAACAAACTTTTGCCTCTGCCTCCTGGTAATATAACTGGCTAATCTTGGGAAATCAGCTTGCTTTTCTCTTACAAAAGTTTATGAACCAATGTTATATTTGAAATGGGGGGGTGGGGGGCGGGAATGGAAACTTTGAGAGTTGTGGTAATGAGATCTAAAGGCGGAAAGGTACCATTTGACCCTAATGTATATTACATTACACACATGCACACCAACATTAAAAGAACACTGTTAAGGTTGCAAAGTCAAACACTCAACCTTTAATGTAACTTTTCAAGTTGCCATATGAAAGAAGCAGTACATTTGCTCTGCACAAACAGAATGCCCGAAGCACACACACACTCAGCTGCTATATATCTCACAAACGTCCCAAGTAAGATGTGCAAGAGAATTCATCCTATCATCTTGAACTCTGGGGGAAGGGAATAAAAAACCCCTAAGAAGAAGAAACTGCACCTTCTTTGGGCTGTTTGAACTCCGACGGGCCAGAGATGCTAAACTGAAGCCAGAGATCCCTGGGGATGCCTCCTGGGTCTGCCCAGAAAGACACTTTGAATTGACAGACTACTACAACTTTCACTCTTAGAATTCAGATGGTAACTCATTGGTGTGTATATGTTTTCTTGCTGTAAATAACTTAGTCCTTTTTCCTAGTTAATAAACCTTTAGATAGTTTATTACAGGATTGGCTACAGGTGTTGTCTTGGGCGTAAAGATCTAGGGTACCAATTGATCTTGGGTAAGTGACTGATCTCTTGGGACTGGAAGCAACCTGAGTGTGGTTTGATTTTTGGTATCAGTGACCATTTATCACTATGTTCAGTTTGTCTAGGTGGCAAGATCTATTGGGGAGTCTAAGGGGACTATCTGTGACTCCATGGTAAGATTGGTACAGTGATCCAGGAGTGCTGTTCCAACTGAAGTTGTTAGTTTCAGTCTTCTTTACATTTTGGGATGCTTTCAGCTGGTCTCTTGATATTTCTCGGTGCCCATCAGTGATTTCTATTTCCATATCCTTAAACCATTTCACTTGTGTTTTTAGATAATGTGAAACTCATAAAACTTTAGCCAAGAAATATAGATTGTAGTGCGAACTGAACATATTTAAAGGGTTCCAAAATATATATCCAATTCTCCTTGGGAATAAGGACCAGTGGACAAAAGAATGGTAGTAGAGGAAGTTTCCAATGTTCTTGACTTTGGTGTGTTTGGGGGGAAATGGAAAATTAACAACAGTTCTGAAGTCTGAAATTCTCAAACTTTCTTGAGAACTAAATTAATTTTAACATATTGAAAGTAATCTGTTTTTTTTTAATACAAAGTCATCTGCCACAACTTGTAACTACTCTATCTGAAGACTCAAAGGTTGTTAGCGTCTGTGTTTGTAGTATCAATAATAACATAAGAACTGCCATGCTGGGTCAGACCAAGGGTCCATCTAGGCCAGTGTCTTGTCTTCCAACAGTGGCCAATGCCAGGTGCCCAAGAGAGAATGAACGGAACCGTAGTCATCAGGTAGAACAAAACAGGTAGTCATCAAGGGATCCATCCTGGTTGCCCATTCCCAGCTTCTGGCAAACAGAGGCTAGAGACACCATCCCTGCCCATCCTGGCTAATAGCTATTGATGGACCTATGCTTCATGAATTTATCTAGTTCTTTTTTGAACCATTCTGGTCAGGTGGTCTTTACTATATCCCTACTGCTATATTCTTATTATTCAAGCATGGAATTATTATCCATAGAGATCCTATGGTACAGTTTGGTTCATTTAAGATTTTTACTTCACTTGATTCTACGGTTCCTTTCACATATCGTGCCACTCCCCCACCAGCACGACCTGTTCTGTCCTTCCGATATATTTTTGTACTTATATTACTGTGTCCCATTGATTAGCCTCATTCCACCAAGTTTCTGTGATGCCTATTATATTAACATCTTCATTTAATATGAGGCGCTCTAGTTCACCCATCTTATTATTTAGACTTCTAGCATTGGTATATAAGCACTTTAAAACTTGTCACTTTTTAGGTGCCTGCCATTCTAGGATGTAATTGAATGGGACCTATTTTTCATTTGACTTTTTCTCATCAGATCCTACCTGTATTTTATCATCTTCCATCCTTTCCTCCTTATAAGAAAATAGGGAATCTTTATTTATACATCCTCCCCTAAGGGATGTCTGAACCTCGTGCTCCTCTGCAACCTGTCGGCTTTCCCCCAGCCCTTAGTTTAAAAACTGCTCTACGACCTTTGTGATTTTAAGCGCCATCAATCTGGTTCCATTTTGGTTTAGTCAGTGGCTGGCAACCTGCGGCCTGCAGGCCGCACGCAGCCCATCAGGGTAATCCGCTGGCGGGCAGCAAGACACTTTGTTTACATTGACCATCTGCAGACATCGCCACCTGCAGCTCCCAGTGGCCATGGTTCACCTTTCCCACCCAATGGGAGCTGCAGGAAGCAGCACAGGCCACAGTGATATGCTGGTCGCCACTTCCCGCAGCTCCCATTGGCTCGGAAAGGAGAACTGTGGCCACTGAAGCTGCAGGCTACCGTGCCTGCGGATGATCAAAGTAAACAAACTGTCTTGCAGCCCGCCAGCGGATTACCCTGATGGGCCACAGGTTGTCTACCACTGGTTTAGGTGGATCCCGTCCTCTCTGTATAGGGTCCCCCTTTTCCAAAAGTTTCCCCAGTTCCTAATAAATGTAAACCCTTCCTCCCTACACCATCGTCTCATCCATATTATATAGTATAAATAGAGCTAACAATTTTTCATATTTACTTTCTGAGGGGAAAAAAATGGAGAACACGTCTTGGTATGTTTACTAGATGTGGTAAAACTTGGTTTTCAATCCTGATAGGCAGTGCTATGTTCTGATCTCTGTCCCTCATTGTCAATTCTTGGTGCCACTCCCTTGTGTGAAATTTAATGCAGAGCACCACAAAGTTGACAGTTCAGTATATTGGTAATTTAATTTCTCTAGTCTTTTAACAGTAACCTTTTATTTAAATCAGAATCTTTGAAATGCAAGTGCCATAACCTAATACAGTACCACTAGTATTGCTTCAGAATTTAAATAGATTTAAAATAATCAGAAATGCTGACAAAGCACTTATGGGTGGGGTGTGTGTGTGTGTGTGTGTGTGGGAAAGTTTCAGCTGGAATGATTCAGCAGTTTTCAAAAACAAGATTGTTTTGATACTTTAAAAAAAAAACCCAGAACATTTTTAACCATTTCACAGAGAAACTGTAGCATCTCCATATTTTGAAGCAGATACTGGAAATCTGGCAGGGGGCCTGACCTCGTGTAGATGTTCCTTTGCTATCTCTATGAAAATCTTGCCAAGTTTCAAGCTTCTGAAAAATCATTCACAGATGCTTTGTAGAGATTTGTTTAGAGTTTTGGCAGTTAAATTCTCCAAAGAGTCCATCTGCACTGAGCATGCTTCATCTCCACACAACTCCTACTTGCCAACTGTACTGCAGATGCACATGCCCACAGAACAACTGAGCATTCTCCATCTAGTGGCTAAGTAGGACTCTCCTTCAGTTGCTACTCCCAATTTATGGTGGTTGCTGAAGCACTGTGCACTGGAACTGAAAGCAAGGAGAATATCTTCTGCTCTCAGTGCCCCATTATCCTTCTCTCCCCTCCCAACCTCACTCGCAGCTGAAGCCTAGGTAATGAGGAGGAGAAGGAACAGCCTGATTTAGGGTGAGAGGTAAAGATAGCCAGGAGCCAAATGGAGATCTGCCTCATCTGTTGCATGAGTTGAAAGGTATGTAGGGAATGAGACAGGATTGCAGGAGGCGAAAGATGGTAAAGCAACTGAATGCCACCTGAGGGAACTGGATTCTATCCCTGGCTCTGCAACTGAGTTCCTATGTGATGATGGGCAAGTCACTTAAAGTTCTCAGGGGTGGCTACTAACTCATTTTCTGGGTGCCCAGTGGAAATCCTTAGAGCCATACTTACAAAAGTGCTAAGCATTCACAACTATAACTGAGGCCAGTTCTAATACTTTTTTTTTTTAATCAGGCACTGGGTTTCTCAAGCTACTCACCCAAAATTAGTAGACACTTTTGACAACTTTGGCGTTAATGTACCTAATTTCCCCATCCTTAAAGTGGGGATGATAATATCTCATTACATGACAGGGGTGTTGTGAATACATAATATACCTAAATACATAATGTTTGTAGTATCTGAATGCCTCACAATGACAGCACCTTTGACATTTACATGGGGAAATTAATAATTGTGTTTTCAGAGCAGGATTTGAATAGTGTGCAGTAAATAACACATGCAGTCAGATATTGAACAGCTATAGGTTAATTGAGTGCCATCCATCCTGTGCACTCAATGTGGGAGGAGTCCTGGGGTGGGGGGCAAGGGAGAAATTGTGTGGTCATGTACTTAGATGGAATCATAATGAATACACGCAAAGGACGAGAATAAACATTGCACAGGTAACCTTAATTGTGGCATTTCCTAGCTTGTGTATGTGTGTGTGTGTGTGTGTGTGTACTTTTAAATGTAGGCTTGGTGTATTTTTTTATATATTACGGTGGCTGCATTGTGTCAACATAGTTACGTTTGCATTCAGTTTTACACTTTAACTCATGCTTTAAGATCTTTGTTCTATGTAAAAAATATAGCATATCTGCTGCAATTTTTAGCATATAATATCTGATTAAAGCTTCAATTTCCTAAAGAGTTTCAAGACTCAAGTTCTATTAATTTTCAAAAAATTGTCCCTGAAGTTCATATTTTGAGTCTCATGATTTTTGGACACCCTCTAGCTTAAAAATTATAAACTGATGCAAGGCAAACATTTCTACATAATGAAAGTTGGGGTCTCTGCAGCTATCTAATTTTATTAATTAATTAATTAATTAATTTTATTAATTAACAAAAAGACAAATTAGGGTTTTCCAACACAACATGATTAACCAAGGGAGACTGTGGTTGATAGTGATTATCTTCTAAGGAACAATATATGTTGAGCTGACCAGGAGATCAGGGAAATTGTTCATCCAGTTGAGGAGCACATTTGAATCAGATGAATAATTTCATCCATAGAAACCAGGATCTTTGCCACAGCACCTGTTACTTTGTGAAGACCAGTTTCTATGTGGAACTGTACACCTGAACCGGTTGAATAGTTTGACTACCTTGATCCTCTATAATCTCCCTTCCCCAGCCATAAGTGACATTCCAGAACTGTGCAGAATGGATAGTAGGAGAAAGGCTGGATGTTTATAGTTGTGGAGAGTATGGGGGAGGCTGGTCTGGAAGGCTGGCATCCCTTCTGAGGCAGATTTAAAGTGGTATGTTCTCTGTGGGGTGAAGTGTGCATCTCTGGATAGAGGAGTAAAAGGTTTGTCATGCTAGATGCCTTCAATTTTCATTTCATGGCCTTTGAGTTAGGTTTCTCAATACATAAACATATTGTACTTAATACACAGTGTAGTGTTTTTGTACCATTATATCTAGTGTGAGAGTGTGTGAGAGAGATCCTGGAGTTATGTCCAATCTGATAAAGATTTTTTGATCCTTTCTGATTTTTTTTCCCCGACTCCCAAAGTTTTATTTGTGACCTCAATGCTCTTTTTGGGGGGACTTTAAATAGCTACACAACTTCAGCTGGTTTTAATAGTCTTTAGTTTTGTCAGGAAACTTAAATAGACTTTTTAAGGAAATGGATAGTACTTACCATTAATGCCACTGAAGTCAAGAATCTATCACCTCTGCACCACCTGCAACTTGAAAGTTGTGGGGTCTTTGTATGGGCAGCAGAAAGGAGATGTGATTCCTTTAAGGGGTCCCTCCATCCTCCTGGAACTGGAAGCAGACTCAGTGGAAGGCTTTCCCTAAAGAAGTTGTGGAACAGGGAATGGGACTCCTAATCTCTGGTACGGAGAGGACACAACCCCCATTCCCCATGGTTATTCAAGAAGAGAGTGATGGGATCCCTGCTGGGAGCCCTCATATAGCTGGAAACAAGTGAGGAAGGAATCCTAGACTGCACGGTATGAGCGATTGCCAGATATTTTCTAGATGAGTTAATAAAGTTGTGGCCTAATTACACCACATCCCTTGCATTTTGTCTGTCTTCCTGCTTCTCCAGGACAATTATCAATGATTTCATACAGCTATAAACATTATTCTTGGGCTGAGTGTGGGCCTCAGCCTAGAAACAGCCCAAGCAATAAGCCCCTACAGTAAGACCTTTGCTACAGTATTGGTGAATGTTTGGGTGTGCATCAACAAGTGCACCAGCAGCCAAATCAGATAATTGCACATGCATACAAATATGTACTTATGCACACATCTTCCCAAATGTCCATTTGGGTGAGCTAATGGCAGCATCCATAGGCCCTTTCTTTGAAGAAGCTAACTTCAGTTTTCTGATCCATATTCTAATTTATATTAATCTCTTTAGCTGATTTTAAAGATATAAGCCAGTAATAAAAACAAAAATCTTAGTTATAAATCTTGATACACTTCTCTAATGTACATTAGATTCTCTTGTTGAGATAATCTTCTGCATCACAAGGGGTACATGTAGCTATGCAGTGAAAGAAGATGGCATTTAATTTTGTTTGCTAGCTCTTTAAATACAATTAATATAAATATATTCTTGCCAACTGATGGACAGAATTGTGAGGAAGTAGTAGTGATTTTGCGTTTCAGTTCAAGATTTGTATTTATTTTAATTCTCTAGGCTTTGTGGAAAAATATATAAAAATGCAATCCCAAATGCCAGCAAACTTCAAAAGGGCTGACAATATGGCCATAAAAGTCTAGTACATCCCATAATATAAGTGAGTCTTCCATAGTATACTCCTCTTAGGAGTCCCACAGCTTGAAATTTTTTCATTCAAAAATGTATTTGCCTTGGAGAAATGACAAATACAGGCAGAAAAAAACATTTGCCCTCAAAATTGACTGAGTTTCAAGAAGTAACTAATTAAGCTCTGTTAATGTGAGCTTGCAAGGCTTTTATTTTTGTTTTCTTGCTTAGTTTTTATTAAACAACTTTTTTGTCTGGTAAAATTTTCCATCTTGTGAAAGCTCTGACCTTGGCATAGATGTATTCTCCTGTGAAACATTATGATGATGTCATCCAATAACAATATCTCTCAATGTCAGAGTTATATGTGTTGCATTAAATAAACACTGACTAGGATTTTCTTTTAAGACTGAGATATAAACCAATTAAAGAAAGAACTGAGATGTAAGGCTTCCATGACATCAATTACTTGGGCCTTTGTTGTCCTAGATATTATACCAGCCATGGAGCTGTAAATATAATTGCCCACTGCTTTTAGATTAATGTTGCTTTAGCATAACTAACTATATGATGCTGTTGAAACAAATGTTTTATTATGTGAACTCTGTTGTAGGAAAAGACAAGGCAGCTAGGCTATGATTTTCAAAACTGCATGTCTAAAATTAGACTTCTAAGTCCATATATAGGATGCGTAAATAAGATATCTGTTTTTCAAAGTGTTTGGTACTCAGCAATTCAGATACACTCAAGTGTGTAAAGTTAGACTGTAAACTCTTTAGGTCAAGGACAATTTTTTTTTCTGTATTTGCACACTGCCCAGTACCATGGGATCCTAGTTCTTGACTAGGGCTCTAAGTTGCTACTGCAATACAAATCATAAATAGAGCTGGTCAGAAAACAAAAGTTCTGTTCCTTGGGAAATTCTGACACTCCAAAACTTCTTTTTGTTTTGAATTGGAACAAAAATCCAAAAGTTCAAAACTTCTTTCCCTACAAAAATTCTGAAATTTCAATTTGGAAACAACATCAAAATGTTTTGCTTTGGTCATGTTGACTCATTTCATTTTGACAGTGTCAAAACATTTTGTTACCATAAAGTAAAAATATTTCATTTCAACTTTATTTTGATTCATTTTTTTCACCTTTTAATATAATATCAAAATAAAAGTGGAAACAAAATGGATTGAAATAACATTGAAATGAAATGTTTTAACCTTATGGAAACAAAACATTTTGAAGCTTTCAAAACAAAATGACAATCAAACACAGAAAACTTGTGTTGAAATCAGCATGTTCCATTTAAAAGTTTTGATTGCGCCACAACTGCATTTTCTAGATGGAAAAATGTTCCATGACTTTTTGATCAGCTTTTATAATAAAATGCTTTATTGAATGTAGATCTGTATCACGAACACTTCTGAATGTGACTCTACCTGTGTAGTAAAAATTCTGTTAAACTTCATTGTAAACAGAATGGTCACGAGCACAGCTGTTTCACTGGAGAATAATTTAAAAAAGCCTCACTTCTGCGTATCTTCTGAGTAGAGCTACAAACTTTCCTGCCAATTTTTTTTTCTGAAAAAAGAGCAGTTTCAGTGGCATCAAAATGTCTCAAATTTATTTTGAAGTTTCACTCAACTGTTTGTTTTGATTATTTTAGGGTGGGTTGTTTTTTAGTTTGTTTGTTTTTTTATGTTTAAATTTCACTCTTTTGAAACAATGTTTTGGTGGTTTTTTGGTTTCACCCAACATTTCTAAATTTCCTTATTTGTTGATTTTTTTAAAATAAAATGGTCAAAACTGAAACAAGACATATCAATTTTGTCAAAATGAAAGGGCTTATTTTTTTAAACACGGAACAGATCTTCACTAAACGTTTTGAAAATGTTTGATTTTTATCCAACTTGAAACATATTTTTTCCTTTTTTAAATGTCCAGTGAGCCAAGAGATTATTTGCCTAGTTCTGCTCCTGAGTTTTTTGTCGTCTGTAAAAAATTCATCTCAAATTACCCTTTTTTTAACACCAAAAAGTCTATAATACCAGTCCTAGAGCTGGCTGGAAATTACATGAAGGTCACTATCTTACAACAAAAAAACTTCAAATCCAGACTCCAGCGAGAAACTGCTGAATTGGAATTCATTTGCAAATTGGATACTATTAATTTAGGCTTAAATAGAGACTGGAAGTGGCTAAGTCATTATGCAAGGTAGCCTATTTCCCCTTGTTTTTTTCTACCCCCCCCCCCGCCCGACGTTCTGGTTAAACTTGGATTTATGCTGGAAATGGCCCACCTTGATTATCATGCACACTGTAAGGAGAGTGGTCAGTTTGGATGAGCTATTACCAGCAGGAGAGTGAGTTTTTGTGTGTGTGGTGTTTTTGAAAAAAGGGGGTGGGGGGTGAGAAAACCTGTATTTGTGCTGGAAATGGCCCACCTTGATTTTCATACACATTGTGAGGGGAGTGGTCACTTTGGATAAGCTATTACCAGCAGGAGAGTGAGTTTGCATGTGTGGTTTTTGGAGGGGGGTGGAGGGATGAGAAAACCTGGATTTGTGCTGGAAATGGCCCACCTTGATTATCATATGCATTTTAAAGAGAGTGGTCACTTTGGATGGGCTATTACCAGCAGGAGAGTGAGTTTGTGGGGGGGGGGGGGGGGAGGGTGAGAAAACCTGGATTTCTGCTGGAAATGGCCCAACTTGATGATCACTTTAGATAAGCTATTACCAGCAGGAGAGTGGGGTGGGAGGAGGTATTGTTTCATGGTCTCTGTGTATATAATGTCTTCTGCAGTTTCCACAGTATGCATCCGATGAAGTGAGCTGTAGCTCACGAAAGCTCATGCTCAAATAAATTGGTTAGTCTCTAAGGTGCCACAAGTACTCCTTTTCTTTTTGCGAATACAGACTAACACGGCTGCTACTCTGAAACCAATGGAACAGTTTTCCATCAGAAAATGTCAATGTGTTAAAAGCAAAATGTTTATCTCAAACTTGTCAACTTTGAGGAAATTAAATTCCGGAAAAGATCTGATATGAAGTGTTTAATAATGTGCAATTGTTCCATTTCAACTTTTTCAGAATGGAACAATTTAATTTTTGAAAACTTTTTTGTTTTGATGTTTACTTTATTTCATGTTTAAGAAAATGTCAAAATTGGAATGAAAGTTTGACCTGAGATGAATCTTTGCCAGTATTTCTTCTCTCAAGAAACTTAAAACTTAGTTTTCGTTTAATTTTGGAAGGGAGGTCAGGAACTGAGCTCGTAGAATTTCCCACAAAATGGAGAATATAGTTCTTCCATCTGTTACAAGAACACATCCCAAAGTCCCAGCAAATGGATTGTGTACTGGTGTTGAGGTCTACGTGTGGGGAGTGAAATCAAATTCCTTAGTCTGTGGAGTTTGATACTAAACTAGGAGGAGTGGTAGATACGGTGGCAGGTAGGGATAGGATACAGAGGGACCTAGACAAATTGGAGGATTGGGCCAAAAGAAATCTGATGAGGTTCAACAAGGATAAGTGCAGGGTCCTGCACTTAGGACGGAAGAATGCCCTGCTACAGACTAGGGACTGAATGGCTAGGCAGCAGTTCTGCGGAAAAGGACCTAGGGGTGACAATGGACAAGAAGCTGGATATGAGTCAGCAGTGTGCCCTTGTTGCCAAGAAGGCCAATGGCATTTTGGGATGTATAAGTAGGGGCATAGCCAGCAGATCGAGGGACGTGATCATTCCCCTCTATTCGACATTGGTGAGGCCTCATCTGGAGTACTGTGTCCAGTTTTGGGCCCCACACTACAAGAAGGATGTGGAAAAATTGGAGAGAGTCCAGCGAAGGGCAACAAAAATGATTAGGGGTCTGGAACACATGACTTATGAGGAGAGGCTGAGGGAACTGGGATTGTTTAGTCTGCGGAAGAGAAGAATGAGGGGGGATTTGATAGCTGCTTTCAACTACCTGAGAGGTGATTCCAGAGGATGGTTCTAGACTATTCTCAGTGGTAGAAGATGACAGGACAAGGAGTAATGGTCTCAAGTTGCAGTGGGGGAGGTTGGATATTAGGAAAAACTTTTTCACTAGGAGGGTAGTGAAACACTGGAATGCGTTACCTAGGGAGGTGGTAGAATCTCCTTCCTTAGAAGTTTTTAAGGTCAGGCTTGACAAAGCCCTGGCTGGGATGATTTAATTGGGGATTGGTCCTGCTTTGAGCAGGGGGTTGGACTAGATGACCTCCTGAGGTCCCTTCCAACCCTGATATTCTATGATTCTATGATTCTATGAGTTGATTTGCAGTGCTATAGGATCCTCAAGGCAACATCTGCTAACCCCATCCCACTAATTTCCCCTCCCCCCATACACAGATTGGCTAACCGATCTGTTGGCTACTGCCTGTAACTTACAAAATTCCAACATATTAGGAAGAAAAGATCACCTCTTACCCTTACCTTCCCAAGAGCTGCAGTGCATAACACACTAGTTCTGAAGAACAGTGTGTTCTTCCTACATCCTGTCCCTCCCCTTCACAGGTATGCTGTCTTGAGTGCCTTACGTGTCTCATTGTTGTCTTGAGGCTGCAGCAACCCCTATCTGATTGAAAAGTACCAAGAAGTTTAGCATTATTGTTTCTATGTATTAATTTATTGTATTAGGAAACAGACCTTGTGAGCTAGAAAGTCTAAAACTGTTCAGTAGCTTACAATGACTATTGTATAGCTATTGAAAAGAATGAGGGATGTGCAAATAATGTTGTTTCACATGAAACATGTTGCCCAATTCACTCTGTCAGAGTTCAAGTGACTACAGGCTCATAACTGATATATTTAGAAAACTGTTGCTATAATGAAAAAATACTGTAGGCCTTAAATGGTAGTAAAGCTTAATGTTGCAAAATATGGCTGTGTGAAATGCAGTGTAATTGGTGACTAGCTTTTATTTGTCCAGTCTCCTGTTTTCTTTCCCACTAGGAACTAATTTTGTTTAGTAAGCTCAAGTTGGAATGCAAATGTTGATTAAAGGCATATTCAAACCCTGCAGTCACTGGAAAACTGCTGCAGTGCTTGCAGATTGCAGCTTGGCTACTGCGGGTACCCTTTGTATTAGCAGCTACTTTTCCTGAGGGCTGCCTATAATGAAGAAGTCATTGACCTGTAAATTACAACTAAAATGCTCAAGCTGGTCTTGCAGATGAATGCCTTTGGTTATAGTCCACAGTACACAGAGTTCAATTTCTATTTAAAGCGAAAAGTTTAGGATTTTTTTTTTTAAAGTCTGACGTTAGACAGCAAAAGTGTTAAAAACATTTTTGCTTTTAGGTTTAAATGTTATCTCGGGCTTAAACAAATGCAAAGAAATATGTATGCCGTGGTTGTCTGATGGTTCAGAACTGATCAGGGTATAAAAGCAGGAAAATATAACCAAGTGTACTTCCAAAATTACAGTTCTACCTTTCTTGCTATTTATTAATAAGCTGATGCTGATAATGATGATCCATCAGTGATCATGATGGGAAGAAAACTGAAAATACGATGAAAACTGAAACCAAATTTCTCAAAAAGGTTCCACATAACAGCTGGTCAGAAAACATTGAAAGCAAACTGTTTCATGGAGATGTATCACTGTTGCTGTTTTCATTGGGGAGGGTGGAAAGAGACACTCTTTCTGACACTGTTACGTGGTGGTTATGTGTTAGGGATGTGGGGGACAATTCAAGTCCCTGCTGTCACTTACTCAGAGCAGAGTTTTTCCTTCCCAGATCACAACTGGGGGCTTGTCTACACTAGAAATGCTACTGTGCCGCCTATAGTACTTCAGTGTAAGTAATCAGAGTAAGTAATCCACCTCCCTGACAGTTGGGTAGATAGTCGAGGGAAGAATTCTTCAGTCTACACTGGAGTTAGGTTGGTTTAACTGTGTAGCTCAAGGGTGTGGATTTTTCACACCCCTGAGCAACATAGCTGGGTTGACTTAACTATTTAGTGTTGACCTGGCCTAGGTCACTCTCAGCAGATTTGATCCTGGATCTCTCAGATTCCTGCTTGCTCCCTGCTCCCTTATACACAAACACCTTCCCAAATCAAAAAGAACTCTGGTTTTGATCCCAAAACAGAAATTTTTATACAGGTCCTTTTTTTTTTGCAAAAATGTTCAAAAAGTTTTGGTTTTGTTGCAATGCATAACTAAACTAAATCTCAAACTTCAAAGTTGCCACCAAATAGAATCATTATCCTCCTGTCAGCCATTGGTCCACGTATAGTGTTTTTCAGGTCCTCCCATTAAACTTTTGTGACTGATTACCTTTACCTTTTTGTATTAGACTACAGTGCTCCAGCCAGACTACTGTGATTAGGAGAGCTATAACTCATCAGCACGTGAGTGGAATTCAGCAGTTCTCAAACTGATTCATAAAAAGCAATGTCAGTTTTACTAACAGTAAACATGTAACATTTAGGTGAAGACAATCTTTTTTTAAAAAAGAGAGAGAGAAAGCCCTGCCAAAATAAGACACAAGCTCAAACAATGACTCATTGAAGTTGCAGCAGTGAATAAATTTTCGGTACAGAATGGTAAACCCAGGGTTACTTCTCTTTGTTTTTCTTAGGTTGGTGAAGCACCAGGAAAACACATTAACCTTGCTGATTTTCTAAGACTCATTAGTCAAATTTCGGGGAAAAAACATTATATTTGTATCTTCCCTCCCCTCCCCCCATTTAATAGTTTCAGAAGTAAGAAAAACTATAGAAAACTTTTGTGATCATTTGGAGAATGTATATATAATTTTCTACTTCTGTTCTGAGATTATGAACTCTCTGTATTTTTAAACCCTGAGGGTTATTTCTGCTGTATTCTTGCCATATACTCCCTGTGCTATTGAGACAGGGAGGGGCACTGGAGTGTCTGTATCTGAATTGGAGGGTAATTTAAAGGCCTTCAACACCAAAATATCATAGAATCTTACAAATGTAGGGCTGGAAAGGGCCTTGAGAAGTCATCAAGTCCAGGACTCTGGTGCTGATGCAAGACCAAGTAAACCTAGACCACCCCTGAGAAGTGTTTGTCCAATCTGTTCTATAAAACCTCCAGTGAGGGAGATTCCACAACCTCCTTTGGATGTCTATTCTAGAGGTTAACTACCCTTCTAGTCAGAAACTTTTGCCTAATATCTAACCTAAAATCTCCCCCTGATGTACATTAAACCCACTACTACTTGTCCAGTTGGCATTAAGAACAATTGACCACTGTCCTCTTTATAGCACCTCTTACATATTTGAAGACTATTATTAGGTCCCCCCTCCATTATCTTTTCTCAAGAATAAACATACCCAGTTAAAAAAAACTCATAGGTCAGGTTTTCCAAACCCTTTATTGTTTTTGTTGCTCTCGTCTGGACTCTCTCCAGTTTATCCTCATCTTTCCTAAAATTTGGCACCCAGAAATGACACAGTACTCCAGCTGAGGCCTCACCAGGGCTGAGTAGAGTGGGATATTAGTCTTTTTCACAACTGGATCACATTTTGACTAGTATTCAAATTATGATCAACTATACCTCCCATGTCTTACGTATGACACTCCCGTTACTATACCTTAGAATATTAGCCTTTTTCACAACTGAATCACATTGTTCACTTATTCAAATTATGATCCACTACAATGTCCCGATCCTTTTCACTGATATTACAACATGGCCATTCCCCATTTTGTGGTTGTGAATTTGATTTCTTTCCTTTCTAAATGTACTATGCTACTCTTTTCTGTGTTGAATTTCATCTTGTTACTTCTGACCAATTCTATAACTTATAAAGGTCATTTTGAATTCTAATTCTGTCCTCCAAAGGGCTTGCAACCCCTCCAAGGTTGATGTCATGTGCAAATTTTATAAGCATACTTTCCCTTAGCCAAAAAATTAATGGAAATATTGAATAGTACCAGATGCAGGAGAGACCTCCTAGATACACTTCCCCCATTTTGACAGTGAACTATTTATAACTACTCTTTGAGTATGTTCTTTCAACCAGTTGTGCATCCACCATATAGGAACTTCAGCTAGACCACATTCCCCTAGTTTGCTCATGAGAATGTCATGTGGGATGTGTCAAAACCTTTACTGAAATAAAGATATATCATAGCTACAGCTTTCCCATCCTATGAAGGAAATTAGGTTGATTTGGCGTGATTTGTTCTTGACAAGTCCATGCTGGCTAGTCTTTAAATGTTATCCTGTAGGTGCTTACAAATTGATTTGTTTAATAATTAGTTCCAGTATTTTTCCAGGTTGAGCTGATTTTCCGAAGTTGAGCTGATTAGTCTATAATTTCCTGAGATACTATGTTTGACCTTCTCCAGCCCTCTGGGACTTCACCCATCCTCCATGAATTCTCAGAGATGATTGCTTACACTTCCGAGATTGTTTCAGCTAGTTCCTTAAGTACACCAGTAGGAATTTCATCAAGCACTGCAAACTTGAATATGTCTAACTTATCTAAATATTATTTAATCTGTTCGCTCCCTATTTTAGCTTGTGTTCCTTCCTCCTGGTTGTTAATATTAATTGTGTTTGTCATCTTGATGTCATCCGTTATCTCCCCTTACCTGCTAATAACAGATGTACACATTCCTTCATTGTCCCTTTCTCCTAAAGTATTTAATGAACCTCTTATTGCCTTTTATGTCCCTTGTTAAGTGTAATGCATTTTTGTGCCTTAGCCTTTCTGATTTTGTCCCTCTGTGCATGTGCTATTCTTTTCTTTTTTTTTTTACTCCTTAGCAATTAATCCATGTTTCCACTTTCCGTAGAATTCCTTTTTTCATTTCCATGTCTTTAAAATGCTCCTGTTGGAGCCATATGAATCTTTTACTGTTCTTCCCATCTTAAAAATGCATTTCCTAAGCAACCTAAATGCAGTGAAGGTCAGTGATTAAGCATATCTGTGATGATAGTAGCAGCATATGTCACTTTCTGAGAAAGAAAATAAAACTTTTCAGAGAAGGAATAGGAAAGAGGAGAAATTTACTTTTGGTAAACATGCCAAAGAGTCATCATCTTTGAGTAACTTCAAAATTCATATTTCTGTTGGATAACCTTTATAATATTTTTAGTATTTTATAGAATGTATAAAAGATATTGTCTGCTCAAAATGTACACCTGTTTAAATAGTCTTACAAGTTCCTTACAAAATCCTAAATGAATAGTCTAAATTTGAGAAAATGTACCCTGAGCAGGATAATGTTGGGGTTTGTAGATGACATAAAATTCCATATCATGAAGTCTGCAAGGCTTAAAATCCAAATGAAGTCAACCATTAGCACACCAATCCAGGGAATAAAACCAAGTAAAAGAAAGTAGGAATCAACGAAGTGTCTCTTGACAATCTAAATGGGAAATAAAACTCAAGGAATTGCCATAATGTATTATACAAGTGTTCCCTTTAACCTAATAGGCTGTGTCTGACAGAAGCCACTATGAGACGATTCAGAAGAAGCTTTAACAAATCCCACAGTGGACAACTATAGAATAACAATGGAATAGTAGAAGATGTTTTCCCCTTAACCCATCCATATCTGGTTGGCTTACACACTAAAACCCGAGGATTTATAGTCTCAGTATTTTTCATCTTATCTAATGGAACTGTGGATGTAATTTTTCTCCATATTTAATGTCTATTACTATTCTGAATCCTATTAAGCTCTGGGACTCTGCCATAAGATATCACTATTCATTCTGAAGGTTAATTATGCTTTGTTCCCGAATATATTTCTTTTTATCTCTTTTGAATGTTACCTTTAATTTTCTCTGAATGTCCTTGGTTTTGCATTATGAGAGGATAAATAGGTGGGCTAAGTTTACCTTCTCTATGTCTTTTGTTATATATCTACCATGCCCCATATTATTCACCTTTCTACAGAAAATAGTACCAATCTTTTCAAATTCCCTTCATATGAAAGATTTCCATGATTCTAATTAGTTTGCCTCTCTCTGTGTTTGTATATATATTTTTTTAGGTGGAGTGACTAGAGCTGAACAGGTATTCTGAGAGAGGGGGTTCCCACTGATTTATATAATAGCATTATAATATCAGAATTGTTTTCTAACCTACTCCTTATGCAGCCTAACATATCATTTGAATAGAAGGTTTCAGTGATCTGTCCACAATACCGCTAAGTCTTCATGATGAGTAGTTACAGTTAACAAGGTGCATGAGTAATTCCAATGATTTATTGCAAAGTACATTACCTTGCATTTTTTTATATAGAGAGAGAGAGGGAGGGAGAGGGAGGGGGACAGAGAGGGAGAGAGAGGATGTTTAAGGTTCTAATGAAATTTAATTACAGGAAGGAGGGCTGGGGATGGGTGAGAGTAGCATTTGAAGGACACTAAAGTGGCAAGTATCCTTGGAAAAAGGTTTTAGTAAACTCTCTCTATAATGCGCACCTACAGACTGTGAGCAAACAGTCACTCTACTGTACCAACTTCCATCAGATAAAATTACTTCATCTGCATCAATTATTGCCTTAGCACTTACCCAGCAGCAGGAGACTATTAATATCTTCTGATAATGTTCCCTTTTGCTGAGATTTTGTCTTTTTTTTTTTAGAAGTGAATTCAGAGCAAACAAAAGGTACCACACTGAGAGAAACAGAAATCTGTTAAAAGAAAAGGAGTACTTGTGGCACCTTAGAGACTAACCAATTTATTTGAGCATGAGCTTTCGTGAGCTACAGCTCACTTCATCGGATGCATACTGTGGAAACTGCAGCAGACTTTATATACACACAGAGAACATGAAACAATACCTCCTCCCACCCCACTGTCCTGCTGGTAATAGCTTATCTAAAGTGATCATCAAGTTGGGCCATTTCCAGCACAAATCCAGGTTTTCTCACCCTCCTGGATTTGTGCTGGAAATGGCCCAACTTGATGATCACTTTAGATAAGCTATTACCAGCAGGACAGTGCGGTGGGAAGAGGAATTGTTTCATATTCTCTGTGTGTATATAAAGTCTGCTGCAGTTTCCACGGTATGCATCCGATGAAGTGAGCTGTAGCTCACGAAAGCTCATGCTCAAATAAATTGGTTAGTCTCTAAGGTGCCACAAGTACTCCTTTTCTTTTTGCGAATACAGATTAACACGGCTGTTACTCTGAAAGAAATTTGTTAGCCACAGAAAGGTACAATTAATGGGAAAAAGAAAAGGAGTACTTGTGGCACCCTAGAGACTAACCAATTTATTTGAGCATAAGCTTTCGTGAGCTACAGCTCACTTCATCGGATGCATACTGTGGAAAGTGTAGAAGATCTTTTTATATACACACAAAGCATGAAAAAATACCTCCTCCCACCCCACTCTCCTGCTGGTAATAGCTTATCTAAAGTGATCACTCTCCTTACAATGTGTGTGATAATCAAGTTGGGCCATTTCCAGCACAAATCCAGGTTTTCTCTCCCCCCACCCCCTAAACACACAAACCCACTCTCCTGCTGG
This sequence comes from Eretmochelys imbricata, assembly GCF_965152235.1. Lineage (NCBI taxonomy): Eukaryota > Metazoa > Chordata > Testudines > Cheloniidae > Eretmochelys > Eretmochelys imbricata. The sequence continues at coordinate 54,816,537 of NC_135576.1, read as the reverse complement.
TAATAGCTTATCTAAGTTGCCAACTGTGCCCACATATCTATTCAGGGGACACCATCACAAGGCCTAATAACATCAGCCACACTATCAGAGGCTCGTTCACCTGCACATCCACCAATGTGATATATGCCATCATGTGCCAGCAATGCCCCTCTGCCATTTACATTGGTCAAACTGGACAGTCTCTACGTAAAAGAATAAATGGACACAAATCAGATGTCAAGAATTTTAACATTCATAAACCAGTCGGAGAACACTTCAATCTCTCTGGTCACGCGATTACAGACATGAAAGTTGCTATATTACAACAAAAAAACTTCAAATCCAGACTCCAGCGAGAAACTGTTGAATTGGAATTCATTTGCAAATTGGATACAATTAACTTAGGCTTGAATAGAGACTGGGAGTGGCTAAGTCATTATGCAAGGTAACCTGTTTCCCCGTGTTTTTTCCTACCCCGCCCCCAGACGTTCTTGTTTAACCCTGGATTTGTGCGGGAAATGGTCCACCTTGATTATCATACACATTGTACGGAGAGTGGTCACTTTAGATAAGCTATTACCAGCAGGAGAGTGGGTTTGTGTGTGTGGGGGTGGGGGGGTGAGAAAACCTGGATTTATGCTGGAAATGGCCCAACTTGATTATCATACACATTGTAAGGAGAGTGATCACTTTAGATAAGCTATTTCCAGCAGGAGAGTGGGGTGGGAGGAGGTATTTTTTCATGCTTTGTGTGTATATAAAAAGATCTTCTACACTTTCCACAGTATGCATCCGATGAAGTGAGCTGTAGCTCACGAAAGCTTATGCTCAAATAAATTGGTTAGTCTCTAAGGTGCCACAAGTACTCCTTTTCTTTTGCGAATATAGACTAACACGGCTGTTACTCTGAAACCTGTAATTAATGGGAAGTATCCATTGCAGTGCAGTAGGGTGCTATATTGTGGCCAGTGTCACTTATTCGTGGTCTGGGAGAAGGAGTAAAAAGCACAGTAAATAAAATGTTTGTGAACACCTGGAACAAGAGAGAAATAATAAAGAGGGACATAAAGAATTTAGATGGTAAAGAGGCAGCTTGGCCCTATAGATAGGGCACTGAAATGGGAGTTGGGATTCCTGGGTTTCACTTCTGGTTTTGCTATTGACCAGTTGTATGAACTTAGACAAACTACTTCGCCTCTGTGAGCTCTGTTTCCTCTCCTCCTATTGTTTTTTTTTTTTAAACTATTTGGGGCAAGGTGTGTCTCTCAATAAGTTTGCATAGTTCCAAGCAAAACGATGCCCCAGTTTGGGTTGAGGACTCTAAATGTGTGCGTATTACACTAACATAATAGAAATATGGGCATGGGAAAGAGAAGATTGCACCTGGAAAAGGCGAAGTGTGAGACCGAGGACAGCCAAAGTGTGAGACCAGGGACAGTATATAGTAATAATGCTACCATTAAAGAGGATGGGTGATAGAAGGATTTTAGAGTGTTCGCACATACATTGTGGCTTCCATATCCTCATCCTTCAGTTATTGTTGTAGACTTGCAAAATCCCAGTGAGAACGGTAAGTATTGCTTTTATTTTACAAAGGAAGAAACTGAGACTGGTTGAGGATACTTCTACATGACCTGGGGCAGTGAGCCTCCTAGCCCAGGTCAGCAGACGCGGGCAAGCATGGCCCATCCTAGCACCAGCACTCGAAAATAGCCGTATAGACAACAATTTGAAGTTGCAGCGTGGGCCGGAGCGTGGGCTCTGGAGCCCACCACCATCCATAGCCTCCAAAGCCTGAGCTTCAGCCCAAGCTGCAACTTCAAAGTGCTGTCAACACAGCTGTTTTAGAATGGTAATCAAAGCCCAGCTAGCTAGAGTGGAGGCTCACTGCTGTGGGCTGTGTAGCCATACGTAAGAGCCTAACGTTCAGATGTGATGAGCACCCACTGCTCTAGCTGAAGTCATTTGGGAACTGTGGGTCCCCTTGCGCCTCTGAAAAACAGACTGTAAGTGATTTGTCCCTTGGTTGCACAAGAAGTCTGTGCAGAATCAGGAAGAGAAATTAATATTCTGACACTGCATCCTATGCCTTAGCCATGAGACCATTATGTTTCCTTTCTAGTGGTTACAACGTATGTAGGTTCTTAAGAGAGAGAATGTTTGAATGAGTTTTGAAATTCAGACAAGAAGAGATGGTTTTCTTAACAGCCATCACATAGATACATGCTTGGGAAAATTTGATGGTTTTGAAGTTAATCTCTATTTAAAGGAAAACTGATTTTGGTCTCAGTGAGGTGTGGGTTTTTGTTTTTTTTTTTTTTGCTTGGTTGGTTTTTTCCCCCTTGATTTTCTTTAACAGCAAACAAAATCTATTGTTTATCTTGAATATGGTAGAGAGGTAAAAATTCTAAATCCTTCCCTTAGAGTATCAATTTATTTGCCTCTACAAAGCCAGTTTTGGTAATACACCTCTACCCCGATATAACGCTGTCCTCAGGAGCCAAAAAATCTTACCGCGTTATAGGTGAAACCGCGTTATATTGAACGTGCTTTGATCCACTGGAGCGTGCAGCCCCGCCACCCCGGAGCACTGCTTTACTGCGTTATATCCGAATTTGTGTTATATCGGGTTGCGTTATATCAGGGTAGAGGTGTAGTTTTATATTGTGTATTATGTGGGGTGGAAAGGAAAATATGTGATTACCAGGCAAGTTTACAAACTGGGAGGTTTGTGGAATAATCTCAATATGGAAAGTGGTACAAGCCTCATTATCACTGTTGTTTATAAAGTGGACTGGAGAATATATTGTAGGGAATAATCCTATATTAGCAGGGTAGTGGGAAGAACTAGCTAGTCTTTTTTCCATCTCTAACTTCTGATTGTACAATTCCTTCTCTTATACTGTGTACCATGGATTCTCTGCGGTGAGAGAGGGTCACATTAAACCATTAGTATTTTTATGAACTTTATGAAGAGAAGAGAACCAGGAGCTATTTCTTGAAGATCATGTATCTGGAAGGAATCAGGATGTATTGTCATTGTTGCATTCTGTACTTCATGGGGGACGGAACTGTCCTGTCACTTCTGGAGCAGGGAGGTTTTCCACTGTCAGGCATGTTTTGGGACTGCACAGTGGAATATCGAAAACTGCTCTGGCTCTGGCTCTGTTTTATTTGTTGTGACATCCTGAATCTGATCCAGTTTTATTTTTTGGGGGGGGGGCTTTTTTTCTTTCATATCCTCTTTCTTGATCCCATTGTCAGTGAATGAAGTTTCATTCACTACTTTGCTTGTCTTTCAGCAGACATACTTGCAATCACTATTTTATTTTTCCCTTCATCTGCTTCTCCACTCAGTGGAATTTATTTTTCTGTTATAGTGTAAAGAAATGCAGCTTTTCTCCCTCTTCCATTAACATTGGAAAAAGAGGGGTCACATTAGCTCATCATCTAATTCCCACAGTTTGGAAAGATCCCAGAATCCTTTGTCCCACCTCTTAATTTAACCTCACCATCTCCACTACTGTATGGTTGTAGATTATGAAAATATGTTGGATTAAAATAGCCTCAAAGTAAAATTAGGTACCAGTCTTGCTACCAATAAACTCAATGCTTAAACTACCATTGACTCAAATGGATGCAGAACAAGTGTCCACAAGTAGGATTTTAAAAGGCTCCTAAATCATGTAGACATTTCTGAAATCCGACCCATCATCACTTGAGGCTTTTGCAGCTTTTAATTTTACTTCCTGAATTTAGATAACTGTCTTAAAGGCAGGGGAATGGTGTCAACCCTGAATTTTGCTTTTAGATTTAGATTGTTTCACATGTTTTTGTTTTGGTTGTAATATTTAATTGAAACTTGTCATTTTGCCTGCTCTAAGCATTAATGGGTCAGATTCTCACCTGATGTAAACTGGCATAGTGCCACTGAAGTAGAAAATTACAGCAGCTGTAGATCGACCCATTGACCATACTAAAATATAGCTACAGTAGTAATATTGAGATTCCTATGGATTTTATATTAAGAAGAAATTATCCATTGCCCTAACGATTACCTTTTGCTGATATCACCAAGACAGTGATTAGAATTATTTTGTGCTGGGCTACGTAAGAAACGCCATTCTGGGATTTCCCTAGAGCTATCACAAGTGAAAATGTTTGCAAACAAAATCTGAAGCAGCATTAGACATGTCTTTTGTTTGCTAATTTCTTTGCAATTATTTATTAAATTGATACTGTTCAGCGTGAGAACTGTGAGTGATCATCACAGATGAAGATTATTGTCCTAGTCCAGATAGAACTTTGATAGTCTCCCTGGATTAAACAAGTGAAGTACATTGTTTATTTAATGCAGGAGACTATCAAACTTGCAGGGTACAACTGCAAACAACTGCCAAATCACCATTTTGTGAAATTGTCATATCATCACAAAAATAGTCTGCTTAAGTACAGTATTTTTGTAACACTGACTCTCCCAGTCTCTCCACGTCCACAGTGAGATTTCACACACCATGTTGTATATACTAGTGTAAGCAACAACATTTTTACTTCAATATGACATGTTAATAAGTAAGACGGGTACCATCACCATGTACTTAAATCCCAGGGGGTCCCATGGTGTGAAATGTTTTCCATTGACAGTGAAAAATAATGTGCAAACTGAGACAGTTTTTCTTTCAAACGTATGTTGGCAAAAAGTGGCAGTTAATTTGGCTGTATTTGGTGAATACATCTAGCTGAATAAAGAGACTTACTTCTGGACTGCACAAAGCTGTACAGTCCAAGTTGTACCTACAGAGCTTGAAAGTAGATCAAGGAGAGATTTTTGGCCCCACAGAGCACAATATGTGAACAGAGGAAACACTGTTGCTGTTAACTCCCCAAAAGAAAAATCTTGCGGATTTACAGTCCAAATTTCCTTAAAGATTAATAGCAGTTGAACAGAGTAAGAACTGCCAGACATAAAAAGGTCACTTAGTACCTTCTGGATATAAACAGGATGGGGTGATATAGATTATTTGGATATGACAGTTGATGTCATAAGGAGCTGCTAGGAAGAGAGGATGATGTAGCACTAAACTAGCTTCAATCTTTCCTCTTTCCTCAATAAGATCACAGTAAGAATGGAGAGGCAGCTGCTTTTTCATCAAGTGCCGTCACATGCAAAGTCTCACTGGGATCAATTCTGTCTCCTCTCCTCTTTAACATGAGACCCCTATGAGATTTAAGTGACATTGCAAGCTCCAGCTCTTCCAATATGCTAATAACCCTCAGCTTTATATTTCAACAGACACAGATGACAGAATGACATACATGGCACTGTGCCTGACTAAAAGAGATAAGCAACTGGATGATTTCTGGCTTAATATTAACCCAGGTAAGACAGAAATGATGCTGGTAAAAAGCAGGAAATGCTTTGAAAGCTTACTGAGACACTGACCTTTCCCTCCATCAAAGTCACCTTCACTTTAATCATGAAATTCTCAGGATTGGAATAGATTAATTATTTTTCTTTGATACTCTGGTAGTGACAGTTGTAAGAAAAAACTTTCTTCCACTTCTGGTTTCCAGGAAACTATACCCACTTCTCTGAGACAAGGGAACTAATAGTGACTGTGATCTGTGTGTTCTACTTGTAGTTTTCTCTAACAAGTGCTGAAGTTCAAGGCCCCTCAAAGCTTCTGCAATGTGCAGTACTTCAATTCTTGGGCAGAATCCCATTCAACACCATGAATACATCATACCATATGCTCTTCACTGACTCCACAGTTGCTTCCAGATCCCATACCATGTTTTAATCATAATCTGTAGAACGTCAGTGAACTGAGGCCCAGCTTTATCAGAAGTGTCTATCCGTTTGGAGCCACCTGTGCTTACTGATGATGCTAAAGGTATCAATGTTCAGGGTGAAACTTTCAGATTCTTGAGGCAGGATATTCTGTTCTGAGAGACACAGACTATGGAATTCTATAGCAAAGGTGATCAGAGTTATAATTATGACTGAGAGTTTGTACAGCTCAATGCAAAAAACATCTTTTTATGCCTGTTGTCTTAAAATAACAGAAACTGAAGAATGAATAATAAAATAAAATTCAAATTATAAGTTGCTGAATATTAAGATAGCAAGAGCAAAGTAAAATGTGCAAGTCCTAGTTCTATATTTGTCACCCCGATTCTCCAATGCTAGGCAGGTTATAAATGCCCAAGAGTAAGACATGCTGCAATCCATGCAGGCATGAATCTTTTCTTCCAACAAAGCTGAAGAAAAAGAGTAGAATATTTCATAGTGAGTGATGTAAAAGGTGATCTATAAATATTGTTTTTGCTTGAAATGCCAAGTAAACTTTCCCAGCATATCACGTAGACTGTGGCCAAAATTTTCAGAGGTGACCAATGATTTTTGAGTGCCCAGCTTGAGACACCTTATAGGGGTCTTCTTTTCAGAAAGTGCTAAGCAACCACCCACTTAAAAATAACAATAATAAAAACCTAAAACCTTTCACTCCATCTCATGTTGAGCACCTGAAAAGCTAGTTGCCCCAAAATGACTATAAGCTTTTGAAATTCTTTGCCCTTGTCTCTCTCTTTCCATGTTGTCTGTTTACATAGCCGCCAACGCTTATTTTTTTTAACACAGTCTTACTGGGATAATTGTCTTCACTGCATCGATCAAACACCTTTTGGACTGACTGTTGAAACGACCATTTCCATCTCTTCCTCCACACAGCTCTAACTTATGATTTATGTTAGAAGTTGTTCCGTGCCCTTTCATTTAAAACCCTCTCTTTTTATTTTCTCCATTCACTTGAAAAGTGATATTAATGTGCTCAGTACATTTTTGCAGGAAATGCATTGGAATGCCTTCTAGCTTCCAACACAAGGCCAAAGCCCTTCTAAGTCTGCTCTATTTCCAGGGACCTGTTTCTTAAAATAGAATAAAAGGACTGGAAGGGACCTCGAGAGGTCATCTAGTCCAATCCCCTGCACTCATGGCAGGACTAAGTATTATCTAGACCATCCCTGACGGGTGATTGTCTAACCTACTTTTAAAAATCTCCAATGATGGAGATTCCACAACCTCTCTAGGCAATTTATTCCACTGCTTAACCACCCACACAGTCAGGAAGTTTTTCCTAATGTCCAACCTAAACCTCCCTTGCTGCAACTTAAGCCCATTGCTTCTTGTTCTATCCTCAGCGGTTAAGAACAACAGTTTTTCTTCCTCCTCTTTGTAACAACCTTTTATGTACTTGAAAATTGTTATCATGTCCCCTCTCAGTCTTCTCTTTTCCATGCTAAACAAACCCATTTTTTCCAATCTTCTTTTACAGGTCATATTTTCTAATCATGTTTAATAATTTTTGTTGCTCTTTTCTGGACTTCCTCCAATTTGTCCACATCCTTCCTGAAATGTGGTGCCCAGAACTGGACACAATACTCCAGTTGAGGCCTAATCAGCATGGAGTAGAGTGGAAGAATCACTTCTTGTGTCTTGCTTACAACACTCCTAATACATCCCAGAATAATGTTCGGGTTTTTTTTTCAACAGTGTTACACGTTGACTCTCATTTAGCTTGTGGTCCACTCTGACCCCCCCCCCCATCCCTTTCTGAGGAAGATATTGAACAGAAGCGGACCCAGAACTGATCCCTGTGGGACCCTCTCATTATGCCCTTCCAGCAAGACTGTGAACCACTGATAACTACTCTCTGGGAATGGTTTTTCAACCAGTTTTGCACCCACCTTATAGTAGCTCCATCTAGGTTGAATGAAATAAAACTGAACTCCAAATCCTAGTGGCAAGATGGAAAGTTAAGCTCCCTTTCTTTTCTATAACAGAGTGGGGAAAGTGGAACACAATTTTTGTGTTGTCCAGTCAATCACATAGCCAGAATGTCACGAGATTTGGGAGGATGAATTGGATTTGAGTCCTAACCTAAAGGTTTGAAAGGCTTATCTTGAACATTTGAGGCTACAAGTCCCAGCATTTTACTACATTCTTCCTCTAGTAGGTTAGGAACCCTGCAAGAGCAGCCGTTTCACAGTATTCCATCACTTCTCAGATCTCCAAAATGCAAATCTTTGCAAACAGATAAAAGTTCAAGAAAACGATTGATGCCATAAATTCTATCCTTTCTGTGGAAATGCTGGTATATAATTGCAGTAGTGAAACACCTTTTTTTCCTCCTACATGATGATTGTAGTTTACTTAAAGATAAGCAAAGTTCAACTTTTTTTAATATGGGTATATTTCTGCCTTTCCTTCTAAACTTTCAAGTTCTACAGAACAAATGGAGACTTTCAACTTTTGTAGGTTGAAAACTTCAGAGCAGCAAATGCATCAAAGATTTCTAATAGCAAGAAGCTCACGAGAATCCCTTGACATTCCTGATGCTGACAATGTCTTTGCTGAGGTTAGCAGCAAACATAGAACATCTTTTTTGGTTCATTTGTTCAGGCTGTAAGTTAACACGGGATTTGATGTCAGACCAAGATTACAATCGACAGAACTGGGACTTGTGAGCCGTTAACTGTCTGTGATATTGTGGACAAAGTTTGCCTCAGTATTACCAATGGATCCCAACCCAAATTCAATCACCCCTTAATAGGGACTCTTTCAAATCTAAATTCAGATCGAATTTCACACACAGCTAGCTCCTATGTTAATAATGGGAGGAACAAAACCCTGATTTCCAAGGTGAATAAATGCTTGATCCAAATTCATTTTGTTTGCCTTGTGCCAACCTCTGTTTGAAAATGCTATTAAAAACAAAACATCTCTCTCTCTCTACCCTCCATGCATCCTAGTTCGTTTAGATACAGGAGTGTCCTAATTTTTTGACATCTGAGTTGCACAACTGTTTATTGTTTGTCATTTGTCATAGTGCTGCTGCTTTCATTTGGTAACCCATCATGTTTTCTGAGACCACTGACTCTCTGAGCAGCTTTCCTGTTTTTTCACTCACTCCCCCATGGTACTGACAGGTCTGAATATGTACTTTTAATCAGGGACTCATTGCTAAGTGTGTTTGTTTCAAGTATGGTCCCACAGGGATCTGTTCTCACTGCTATGCTATTTAACATTTTTAGTCAATAACCTGGAAGAAAACATAAAATCATTATTGATCAATTTTGTAGATGACCCAAAGATTGTGAAAGTGGTAAATAATGGAGAGGACCGGTCACTCATAAAGAATGATCTGGATCGCTTGGTAAGCTGGATTTAAGCAAACAGTATGTGCTTTGATGCATCCAAACATACAGTCATACATTTAGGAGAAAAATACACAGGCCATAATTACAGGATAAGGGACTTTGTACTGGGAAACAGTGACTCTGAAAAGACTTGAGGGGACATCCTGGGTAATCAGCTGAATGTGTGATCTTAATATTCTATGGCCAAAAAAGCTAATGTGACATATGTATTTTGTTTTAATGTAAAAAAACAGAAGTTTTAGTAGGAGTAGAAAGGTTAGATTACCTCTACATGGCACTGATGTGACCACTACTGGGATACTGTCCAGTTCTGGTATCCACAGCTCATGAAGGATGTTGATATATTGGAGAGGGTTCAGAGAAGAGCCACAAGAGTGATTTAAAAAACTGGGAACATGCATTATTGTGAAAGACTTAAGGAGCTCAATCTATTTATTTTATCAATGAAAAGGTTAAAGGGCAACTTTATCAGTTTATAAGTATCTATATGGGGAACAGAAATGTGATGATAAAGGACTCTTCAGTCTAGTAGACAAAGATATAACATGATCCAATGACTTGAAGTTGAAGCTAGACAAATTTAGACACAGTCATTGGATCTTGTTATATTTTTGTCTATTAGATTGAAGAGGTTTTAGGTTTTAAGGTTTTAAAGGTGAGGCTAATTAACCATTAGACCAACTTATCATCTACACCACTGGAAACCAAGATTGGATTTTTTTTTCTAAAATATTTGCTCTAGTTCAAACAGGAATTATTCAGGGGAAATCCTATGGCCAATGTTTTGTGTTGTACATGAGATCACACTAGATGATCACAATGATCCCTTCTGGCCTTGGAATCCATGAATCACCAATAAAGTGCTTTAGCTAGAGAACTTTTCAGTCACTAGAACCACATTTAAGCTCCTCTGTTTTGTTAGGCTTGATGTCATGATTTAGCTGTCATGATTTAGTTAAAAACTCATGTGATTAAGTCAAAAAAATTAATTGTGATAAAAAAAATTGCAATTAATTGCACTGTTAATAGAATACCAATTGAAATGTATTAAATAGTTTTGGATGTTTCTCTACATTTTCAAATACATTGATTTCTACTACAACACAGAATACAAAGTATACAGTGCTCACTTTATATTATTATTTATTACAAATATTTGCACTGTAAAAATGATAAAACAAATAGTATTTTTCAATTCACCTCATACAAGTATGGTAGTACAATCTCTTTATTGTGAAAGTGTAACTTACAAATGTAGATTTTTTTTGTTACATATCCGAACTAAAAAAAAAAAATAAAGTGAAAGTTTATTGACTACAAGTCCACTCAGTCCTACTTCTTGTTCCAAGTTTGTTTACATTTACAGGACATACTGCTGCCTGCTTCTTAGGCCTCGTCTACACTACCCGCCGGATCAGCGGGTAGTGGTCAATCTATCAGGGATCGATTTATTGTGTCTACACTAGTTACAATTACTAGTTACTAGACGTGATAAATCGATCCCCGATCACTCTGCTGTCGACTCCGGAACTCCACCAGGGTGAGAGGCGGAAGCAGAGTCGACGGGGGAGCGGCAGCCATCGATCCCACACCGCGAGGACACGAAGTAAGTGATTCTAATTCAATCTAAGATACGTTGACTTTTCTGGTAGCTGAAGTTGTGTATCTTAGATCAATTCCCCTCCCCCCACCAGTGTAGACCAGGCCTTATTTATAATGTGATAAAGTGAGAACAGGCATTCACATGGCACTTTTGTAGCCGGCATTACAAGGTATTTATGTGCCAGATATGCTAAACATTCGTATGCCCCTTCATACTTCGGCCACCATTCCAGAGGACATGCTTCCATGCAGATGGGACGTTCGTCAAAAAAATAACGAATTAATTAAATTTGTGAGTGAACTCCTTGGGGGAGAATTGTATATCCCCTACTCTGTTTTACTGGCATTCTGACATATATTTCATGTTATAGCAGACTCGGATGATGATCCAGTATATGTTCGTTTTAAGAACGCTTTCACAGCAGATTTGACAAAATGTAAAGAAGGTACCAATGTGAGATTTCTAAAAATAGCTACAGCACTTGATCCAAGGTTTAAGAATCTGAAGTGCCTTCCAAAATCTGAGAGGGACAAGGTGTGGAGCATGCTTTCATAAGTCTTAAAAGAGCAACACTCTGTTGCAGAAACTACAGAACCCGAACCACCAAAAAAGAAAATCAACCTTCTGCTGGTGGCATCTGATTCAGATGATGAAAATGAACATGCATCAGTCCACACTGCTTTGGGTCATTATCAATCAGAGCCAATCATCAGCATGGACTCATGTCCTCTGGAATGGTGATTGAAGCATGAAGGGACATATGAATCTTTAGTGCTTCTGGCACGTAAATATCTTGCGATGCTGGCTAAAACAGTGCCATTCGAACACCTGTCCTCACTTTCAGATGACATAAACAAGAAGCGGGCAGCATTATCTCCAGCAAATTGTAGATAAATTTGTTTTATCTGAGCAATTGGCTAAAGTAGGACTGACTGGACTTGTAGTTTCTAAAGTTTTACATTGTTTTATTTTTGAATGCAGTTATTTTTTGTACATAATTTTACATTTCTAAGTTCAACTTTCATGATAAAGAGATTACATTACATGTGAATTGAAAAATACTTTTTGTTTTTGTTTTTTACAGTGGAAATATTTGAAATAAATATAATAACTTAAAGTGTGCACTGTATGCTTTGTATTCTGTGTTGTAATTGAAATCAATATATTTGAAAATGTAGAAAACATCCAATAATGTGTAAATAAATGGTATGCTATTATTAACAGCGCGATTAATCATGATTAATTTTTTTAATCACTTGACAGCCGTATTAGGAAATAAATTGAATATGATCTGATGCACTTCTTTCCCTTCCACATTAAGACTCTTGTCCAAAAAGATGAGAGAATTTAAATTGTTTTTAAAATTAAAGTAATTTTATAGTTCCTATTGCCATATCAGCTAGGTCCTTTAATTACAATTTTTAAAGCCCCACATAAATGTGTTGGCACTAAAACTGCTTCTATCATTTTCACTATTATGCCTTAGAAGAACATTGTGTTAAAAGCTCTGCAACTAGATTAACAACCAAAACAAACAAACAAACTGCAACTAAACCAAACCAATCAACTAAATGGTAAACAAAGTAAATGAGCCATGGATCACATCCTGAAGGTCACCAAAGTAAGATTCATATGGATCGCTACAAGAGATGTGTTCCATAGTTAGGTGCTATCACTGGATAGGGCTGTTACCAATGCTAGAGTTTTATTGTGGAAGCTCTAAGCCATAGCAACTCAGCTCAGCATAAAATAGTAAAACTCTAAAGTTGATTTTAAAATATACACATTTTCCACAAAATCTTTCAAATGAAATGAAACAAATGTTTTTATTCCAAACTTTTTGTGGGGTTTTCGCACTTTTTCCAATACAACAATTTGAAATCAATTTTCTACTGTGAATCATGTCATTAAAATATTGAAAAATTATGAACAATATGAAAGCATTGAATGTTCATATTGCTTAAAAAGCCATTTAAAAAAAAAATGAAATGTTCTGCCAACTCTCTGGGACTGATGGCCTAGCTTTTTCAGTTGAGAGCCATATGCTTTGGTGAGCTTTAGACTGCAAAATGATTTTGGGGGAACAATAACTTAGTTATGCAGGTCTGCCACAAACATCGCTTCTCCTTCCTTCCACATTCTGCACAGCTAAAGAGGCTGAAATCTAGACTAGATTAAACTTAAAAAAAAATTAAGAGCATTGGTAGGTCCACAGTCTGAGGTCTCTATACTTCAAAGCATCCTGTGATGTTGAGGTTGGTTTTGTTATGATAAAGACCAAAGAATATTGCCTTTTATACTGTGATTTTTTTTCCTCCTTCTCATTAATACGTTGCCAAAACTGGCATAAAGGGTTTTGTTTTGAATTGGAATTATTGCTCTGCTTCTGAACCCATTTCCTTTTCTTGTTTGTCTATTTAAATAAATTACTTTTGACTGAAATAATTTCAGTCTCAAAGAGGCAAACAGACACTATCCCCCCTCCCCGAAAAAAAAAAGAAATTAAATAAAAAGAATAAGCTATAAGTACATAAAAATGACTGTGTAGCTGGCAGTTTTTATTGGAAATGGTGCATCATGTGAAGGGAGGGTGTAGAGGCTGAAAACACTTTTCAGAGATTGGAGTGTGTATATAAGGGAATTAATATATTTGATTTTGTTTGTGCATATTGGTAGAAAAAAATTAGTTCAAAAGTTATTGTAAAACATTCAAAAAAGACAAAATTTAGTACCAACATGATGGGTGAACCTGAGCAGAGTTTTCACTTGAGTAACACAAATGGTTATATTTATATGGCCTTTTTCTCATTTATACTAAGGTTCCTTCATGCTGCTCTTGCATCATTCTCAGTAATGGTATGATTCCCCTGTGGAAATCAAAGGGAGTTTTACCATTGATTTTCAATGGAAGCAGAGATCAGCAAACATTGAGCACTTTTCAGTGCTCATCCTCAGACGAAAGGCGCCAGATTTACTTCCCTTGAGACTGAAGTCCTCTGTCTACTGAGCAGGCACATCATAGGCATGAGTTGAATCCTGAACTGGTTGCATATGTAACTTTTTTGAAATAGTGATGCAGAAGACATCTTGAGGGCTGTTGGTTTCTTTGGGAAGCTTGGAACCTAAGTCAACCCATATTTAGAACATAAGAACAGCCATACTGAGTCAGGCCAAAGGTCCATCTAGTCCAGCATCCTGTCTTCCAACAGTGGCCAATGCCAGGTGCCCCAGAGGGAATGAACAGAGCAGGTAATCATCAAGTGATGCAGCCCCATTCCCAGCTTCTATCAAACAGTGGCTAGGGACACCATCCCTGCCCATCCTGGCTAATAACCATTGATGGATCTATCCTCCATTAATTTATCTAGTTATTTTTTGAACCCTGTTATAGTCCTGGCCTTCACAACATCCTCTGGCAAAGAGTTCCACAGGTTGACTGTGTGTTGTGTGAAGAAATTCTTCCTTTTGTTTGTTTTAAACCTGCTGCCTATTAATTTCAGTTGGTGACACTTGTGTTATGAGAGGGAGTAAATAACACTTCCTTATTTACTTTCTCCACACCAGTCATGATTTTATAGACCTCAGTCATATCCCCCCCTTAGTCATCTTATTTCCAGCCTGAACGGTGCCAGTTTTATTAATCTCTCCTCATACTGAAGCCGTTCCATGCCCCTAATAATTTTTTGTTGCCCTTTTCTGAACCTTTCCAATTTCCATGTTTTTTTTTTTTTTTAGATGGGGCAACCACATCTGCACGTAGTATTCAAGATGTGGGCGTACCATGGATTTATATAGATTTATTTATATGATATTTTCTGTCTTATTATCTATCCCTTTCTTAATGATTCCCAACATTCTGTTTGCTTTTTTGACTGCTGCTGCACACTGAGTGGATGTTTTCAGAGAACTATCCACAATGACTCCAAGATCTCTTTCTTGAGTGGTAACAGCTATTTAGACCCCATCATTTTATATGTATAGCTGGGATTATGTTTTCCAATTTGCATTACTTTGCATTTATCAACATTGAATTACATCTGCCATTTTGCTGCCCAATCATCCAGTTTTGTGAGATCCTTTTGTAGCTCTTCGCATTCTGCCTGGGACTTAACTATCTTGAGTAGTTTTCAGAGTAACAGCCGTGTTAGTCTGTATTCGCAAAAAGAAAAGGAGTACTTGTGACACCTTAGAGACTAACCAATTTATTTGAGCATGAGCTTTCGTGAGCTACAGCTCACTTCATCGGATGCATACCGTGGAAACTGCAGAAGACATGGGGGTAGGGGGGTGAGAAAACCTGGATTTGTGCTGAAAATGGCCCACCTTGATTATCATGCACATTGTAGGGAGAGTGGTCACTTTGGATAAGCTATTACCAGCAGGAGAGTGAGTTTGTGTGTGTGGTTTTTGGAGGGGGGTGAGGGAGTGAGAGAACCTGGATTTGTGCAGGAAATGGCCCACCTTGATTATCATACACATTGTGAAGAGAGTGGTCACTTTGGATGGGCTATTACCAGCAGGAGAGTGAGTTTGTGTGGGGGGGGGGCGGAGGGTGAGAAAACCTGGATTTGTGCTGGAAATGGCCCAACTTGATGATCACTTTAGATAAGCTATTACCAGCAGGACAGTGGGGTGGGAGGAGGTATTGTTTCATAGTCTCTGTGTGTATATAATGTCTTCTGCAGTTTCCACGGTATGCATCCGATGAAGTGAGCTGTAGCTCACGAAAACTCATGCTCAAATAAATTGGTTAGTCTCTAAGGTGCCACAAGTACTCCTTTTCTTTTATCTTGAGTAGTTTTGTATCATTTGCAAATTTTGCCACCTGTTTACTCCTTTTTCCAGACCATTTATGAATATGTTAAATAGGACTGGGCCCAGTACAGACCCATGGGGGACACCATTATTTACCTCTCTCCATTCTGAAAACTGACCATTTATTCCTACCCTTTGTTTCCTAGCTTTTAACCAGTTATCAATCCATGAGAGCACCTTCCCTCTTATCCCATGACAGCTTACTTTGCTTAAGAGCCTTTGGTGAGTGACCTTATCAAAGGCTTCTGAAAATCTAAGTACATTATATCTACTGGATCCCCTTGTCCACATGCTTATTGACCCCCTCAAAGAATTCTAATAGATTGGTGAGGCATGATTTCCTTTACAAAAACATATTGATTCTTCCCCAACAAATTTTGTTTCTCTATGTGTCTGACAATTTTGTTCTTTACTATAGTTTCAACCAGTTTGCCCAGTACTGAAGCCAGGCTTATTGGCCTGTAATTGCCAGGATCATCTCTGGAGCCCTTTTTAAAAATTGTCGTCACATTAGCTATCCTCCAGTCATTTGGTACAGAAGCTGATTTAAATGATAGGTTACAGACTACAGTTAGTAGTTCTGCAATTCCATATTTGAGTTCCTTCAGAACTCTTGGGTGAATATCATCTGGTCCTGGTGACTTATTACTGTTTAGTTTATTAATTTGTTCCAAAACCTCCTCTAAGGACACCTCAATATGTGTTCTGTCCTTCCGATATATTTTGTACCCTGGTATTACTGTGTCCCATTGATTATGCTCATTTCACCAAGTTTCTGTGATGCCTATTATATCAATATCCTCATTTAATATGAAGCACTGTAGTTCACCCATCTTATTATTCAGACTTCTAGAATTGGTATATAAGCACTTTAAAAACTTGTCACTTTTTAGCTGTTTGCCGTTACATGATGCAATTGAATGGGTCTTTTTTTTTTCATTTGACTGTTTCTCATCAGATCCTACCTGTATTTTATCATCCTCCATCCTCTCCTCCTTACTAGGACATAGAGAATCTCCATTAATAGATCCTCCCGTAAGAGATGTTTCTGTCCAAACCACGTGCTCCTCCACACCTGTCAGCTTTCCCCCAGCCCTTAGTTTAAAAACTGCTCTATGACCTTTTTAATTTTAAGTGCCAGCAATCTGGTTCCATTTTGGTATAGGTTGAGTCCTTCCTTCCTGTATAGGATTACCCTTTCCCAAGTTTCCCCAGTTCCTAATAAATCTAAACCCCTCCTCCCTACACCATCGTCTCATCCATGCATCGAGACCCTGCAGTTCTGCAGTTAATCTCATCCGTGTATGAGACCCTGCATGTGGAACTGGAAGCATTTCAGAGATAAATGTCTGGACTTCAATCTCTTACCTAGCAGCCTAAATTTGGCCTCCAGGACCTCTCTCTGATCCTTTACTATGTCATTGGTACCTATATGTACCAAGACCACGGCTCCTCCCTAGCACTATACATAAGACTATCTAGATGTCTCCAGAGATCCGCAACCATTGCACCAGGCCAGCAAGTCATCATGCGGTTCTCCCAGTCATTGAAAACCCAGCTATCTATGTTTCTAATAATTGAATTGTCCATTACTAATCATAGAATCATAGAAGATTAGGGAAGGGATCACAGGTGATTATATCATCTTCCTAATAACTGGAGTTCCCTCCCCCGGAGAGGTATCCTCAGTGTGAGAGGATACCACAACATCATCTGGAAGGAGGGTATCAACTATGGGATAGTTTCCCTCTGCTCCAGTTGTATATTCTCCTTCCCCAATACGTTTATCCTCCTCAACAGCACAGAGGCTGTCAGACTGGGGGTGGGACTATTCTACTGGGTCCCGGAAAGTCTCATCTCTGTACCACTCTGTCTCCCTTAGCTTCTCCAGTTCAGCCACTCTGGTCTTCAAAGCCCGTATGTGGTCTCAGGAGCTCCTTTCACCAAACACACACATATGCCACCTGCCCATAGGGCAGATAATCATAGATGCGACAATGGGTGCAATATTTACTTTAAAGCCCTCTAATAATAGTCTTATAATAATAATAAGCCAGTAATTCCACATTATAAACTCCATTTATGCACACCACACTTATCTCAATATAAGTCCTTTGACTTCAGTGGAATTGTTGCTGATTGTCAGTGGTAGGAGGGAAGACTCAGGCCCCAGGAATTAAATTATTTATCATGATGTGTCAGAGCCCACTGCCCTTTCTTCCTCAGCTTCTTCCACAGACCAGAATTTATATAAAAAAAAATCCAAGGGCTGTTGGTCTAATAAAAGCTTAATATGTTCAATGTTTTTTGTTGTTGTTTTTTTAACAGGAGATGGCTAGAGCAGCAGTCCATGTAACAGGTTAGGTCCAGGTAGGAGTCCTTAGAATATACTGCACTGGATTTGGGACTGTCGGAAGGAAAATTCCAAAAGGAGATGATGAAAATAGAAAGATACTTGTTTCTCCAAAAGGTGGGTAAAGGCTAAAACAAAATCAAACTTCACAGAAAGAAATAATTGTGTGTTGGTAAACACTTGCTCTTCACGGCAAAATCAATAAAATGTTACCATTGGATACACAAAACATGTATGTCCTTGACCAAACCACTATGTGAATGTTTCTCTATTTTGCTGGGTAGAAACTTCACTTCAAAATAATAATGGACGATTAGGATGATCCAAGGAATGGAAAAACCTGTCTTATGAAAAGAGACTCAAGGAGCTTGGCTTGTTTACATAACCAAAAGAAGGTTGAGGGAAAGATATGATTGCTGTCTATAAATATATCAGAGGGATAAATACCACAGAGGGAGAGGAATTATTTAAGCTCAGTACCAATGTGGACACAAGAATAAGAGGATATAAACTGGTCATTGGGAAGTTTAGACTTTGAAATTAGACGAAGGTTTCTAACCATCAGAGGAGTGAAGTTCTGGAATAGTCTTCCAAGGGAAGCAGTGGGGACAAAAGACCTATCTGGCTTCAAGATTAAACTCAATAAGTTTATGGAGGAGATGGTATGATGGGATAACATGATTTTGGCAATTAATTGATCTTTAAATATTCATGGTAAATAGGCCCAATGGCCTGTGATGGAATGTTAGATGGGGTGGGATCTGTGTTACTACAGAGAATTCTGTCCTGGGTATCTGGCTGATGAATGTTGCCCACATGCTCAGGGGTCAACTGATTGCCATATTTGGGGTCGGGAAAGAATTTTCCTCTAGGGCAGATTGGAGGCCCTGGGGGTTTTCCACCTTCCTGTGTAGCATCGGGCACGGGTCACTTGCTGGAGGATTCTCTGCACCTTGAAGACTTTAAACCATGATTTGATTACTTCAATAGCTCAGACATAGGTGAGAGGTTTATTGCAGGAGTGGGTGGGTGAGATTCTGTGGCCTGCATTGTGCAGGAGGTCTGACTAGATGATCATAGTGGTCCCTTCTGACCTTAATATCTATGAATCTATGAGTCTAATATTTTACTTTCAGCCAATTGTCTGAGCTGGACCAGATCAATTCTGAAAAAATCTACATTTTCTTTAGTGAAAATGCATTCAGTATTTTAGTTGTGTGACCATGTATAGGGCAGCATTTTGTTGGAATGCCATTCTGAATGCAAACTTTTTTCTTTTTAGCTTTATGCTTTATCGTCTTTCTCTATAGTCTCACAACTAATTGTGCTGATGTAAATCTTCTTATTATTTTTGTATGGCAAGAGATGTAATTAGTAATGTTCAGATGACCAAGTCCGAATCAGTGGGCCAGTGAGTAGCTTTGGAAAGGCTTGGTGTGAGTCTGAGATGCCAACAGCAAATGATCAAACAAGGCACTGATTTATAATATGATCCATAATTTGTGATTGGTGTCCAGATTAATTTCATGTGTTGTCTTTCATCTTCCAGAGGAATAAGAGATGACAGCATCTGTCAGATAATGTTCTGAAACGGTTCAGTGAGGAACAGTAGGTAAGCAGTTCTTTTGTAGAGTTGGCAATCAAGTGTGTGTTTGGGACACTTATTTTCCCAGAATTCATTCCAGTGTGCCTCAGGATAGAATGAGGATGTTTTAAGAGCTTCAGACAATCCCAAAAAGGTCTATAGAAACATAGAAGTGTAGTGCTGGAAGGGCATTCAAGATATAATTGAGTCCCGCACACTACATTGAGGCAGGACCAAGTAAACCTAGCCCATCCCTGACAGATGTTTGTCTAACTTGTTCTTAAAAACCTTCAGTGACAGGGATTCCACAGCCTCCCTTGAATGCCTATTTCAGAATTTAACAACCCTTATCGCTAGAAATTTTTACCTAATATCTAACTGACATCTCCCAGATTAAGCCCATTGCTTCTTTTCCTACCTTCAGTGGACATGGAGAACAACTGATCACCATCTTGATTTTAACAGACCCTAACATATTTGAAGACTGTTATCAGGTTCCCCCTCAGTCTTCTTTTCTCAAGACTAAACATGCCCAGATTTTTTATCTTTCCTCAGAGATCAGGTTTTCTAAATCTTATCATTTTTGCTACTTTCCTCTGGACTCTCTCTCCAGTTTGATCACATCTTTCCTAAAGAGTGGCACCCAGCTTAGGCCAAGTAAAGTAGAACAGTTACCTCTTGTGTGTCACATATGGCTCTTCTGCAACACATCCCAGAATATTAGCCTTTTTTTGGAAATGCATCACATTGTTGGCGTATATGCAATTAATGATCCAGTATAACCCCTGGATCCTTTTCAGCAGTACTACTATTAGCCAATTACTCCCAATTTTGTAGTTGTGCATTTGATTTTTTTCTTCCTAAGGGTAGTACTTCTTTTTATTGAATTTCATCTTATTGAATTCAGACCAATTCTCCAATTTGTCAAGGTCATTTTGAATTCTAACCCTGTCCTCCAAAGTGCTTGCAAACCCTCCCAACTTGGTGTCATCCACAAATTTTATAAGCATACTCTCCATTCCATTATCCAAATCAACCCCAAACCCAAGATTGACCTCTGTGAGACCCCACTAGATTCATACTCCTAGTCTGACAGCAAACCACTGATAACTACTCTTTGAGCACAACCTTGCAAGCAGTGGTGCACCTATTTTATAGTAATTTCATTTAGACCACATCTCCCTAGCTAGCTTATGAGACTGTCAAAAGCCTTACGAAAATCAAGATATATCATATTTGCAGCTTCCACCCCTTTCATTAGATCAAGAAACCTGTCAAAGGAAGAAACTAGGTTGGTTTGGCATGATTTATTCTTGACAAATGGTGCAAGCTATTCCTTATAACTGTATTGTCTTCTAGGTGCTTACACATTGATTGTTTAATAATTTGATCTGGTATCTTTCCAGGTATTGAAGTTGCGTTGATTGGCCTATAATTTCCTGAATTCTCTTTGGTCTCCCTTTTAAAGATAAGTAGTATGTTTGTCCTTCTCCAACCCTCTGAGTCCTCACCAGTCCTCCATGAGTTCTCAAAGATAATTACTAATGTTTTGGAGATTATGTCAACTGTTTTCTTAAATTCCCTGATTAATTTAATCAGACTCTGATGACTTGAATACATCTAATTTAATTAAATATTCTTTAACCTGTCCTTTCCCTATTTTGATTTGTGTTCCTTTCCCCTTGTTGTTAATATTAATTGGGTTGTGATCTGGTCACCATTACCCATTTTAGAGAAGACTGAAGCAAAATAGGCATTAAATACCTCAGCTTCTTTGATATAATCCGTTATTAGCTCTCCTTTCCTGCTAAGTAGAGGACCTACATTTTTGTTCATCCTTCTCTTGATCATTATGTATTTAAATAACCTTTTGCAAGACTCATGCGGGACTTCAGAAGGTTGTGGTGGTCCCCATGAATTGATAAGTTCAAGTTGGCTGTGGTTGGGTTGTACTCACAGGCTGTTTGTGACTTTCTTTCTCTGAATTTTGGGTGGGAGTACATGGGCCAGAATGGACAACCATTGAATGGTTGGTTATTTTAATGTTCCAGTTATGAATCTCATTGTGGCAGTAAGCTGCAATCAGAGATTTGGTATGTGAGCTACCTACCCAGACTGGTGCATAATATTCACTGGTTAAATATGCCAGTGATAGTCATTGTTTGAAATTTGTGCCTCAGCACCCCATGTTGTTCCCACAGGTTTTCAGAGGTGACTTTTCTTTTTTCTGATTGTGTGTGTGTGGTTGTTTTTTTCCCCTTTTTCACATGCCTTTTCCAGATGAGCTTTAAAAGTCAAGCTTCTGCCCAAAGATTCACCCAAGTACTTCGTATAGGGCTCATTTCAGACTTGTTGATCAAAAAAAAGTGATGTTGAATAGTTCCTTAGCCATTTTATTGTTTATGTGGAAAACTATTACCAAAGTTTTGAAGGTGTTGGTATGGAGCTTCCAATATTAAAAGCATTCCATTATGTTAAGGTTAGTGGAGAGGATGTCACTGATTGTGAGATCTTTATGTTATACTGCAACAGTGATGTTGTCAGCATAAATGAACTTACACTAACTTGTCAGGTAAGTCACTAATGCAGATGTTAAACAGTGAAAGAGCCAGCACAGATTCTTGAAGTAAACCTTTAGTGAGGGTGAGACTGATTATCCATTTAAAAGGACATGATATATATGATTGCTTAACATTGTGGCCAGGAATTGTGTAGTGCTACACAGCATTTGTTAACTCTTGAGCAATAGCTCAGACCTCATCATAGGCAGTGGATAGCTCTAACAGCACTGTTACAGTTTTTTAAATCTGCTGGAAGCCGGAATCTGCTAGAAGCCAGCCTCAATTTGACTAGTAATGGCAAGAACCTGGTCATAACTTTGTTCCAGTCTGAAGCTGGCCTGTTCCTTTGGCAGGATGACCTGAAAGATAAGGTTGAGGCAGGCCAGTAAGACCCTGTCCATTAAGTTGCAGAAAGCAGTGATACTGCATTATACCTGGCCGCATCATTTTGATGGTTTCCCATGTTTGAGGAAGGAAACAACTGTTGCCTCACGCCAGCTCCTTTGGGATCGTCCCCATTGAATGAACAGCAGTGAATAGTTCTGCCAACCATGCTCATCCCTTTGGCCCCAAATTCTTAATGTGAAGCAACAGCATTGATCATCACTTTTGGCTAATAATGGTTTACCAGGTCAGTGACTTCACACTTACAGAGGACTGTCCGGGTTTTACGACTGGAATGAGTTACGAGAAGACCGTCCACTGTCTCATTTAATCTGTTTAGGTGGGCAGAGTTGAATTACTCTATTTGTGCTTTTGCTGTGTTTGGATCATCACACTTCTCATACTCTTTGAAGAGTGCTTCTGTCTCTGGTTACACTATATATATATATATATATAGGGGCAAGATGACAACATGGTGCTTCTGTTATTGCAATTGATCAGAAAACTACTGGACATTGATTTGTCAGTTTCCCAGTTTGACTTAAGTAAATCCCCTACAATTAACTCCGTTACTTACTCTTTTTTTCTGAAGGAAAAGTAAAGAGGTCACTTTTCCCCTTCCCATAAGCACTGAATTAGAAACAATTGTCTTACAGAAATGTTCCACAGAAATAGAAAAACAAGGTTTTTTGAGAAATTTCCCTTACAGTATTGTTGTAAATTTGAATGCCAAAAAACATTGCTTTGCAAATGGTGTCTGATTTCCAAGCTATAGTATTTACAGTGTTCACTCAGTTAACTTTTGCTGTGGAAGCCACTTTCTTATGAGCAGGAAGTGGTATGGATTCTGATTCCAATAACAAGTGTGGGGTGGGTGTAGGGAAGCAGGCTGGAGCAGTCATTGAAATGAGTTATATTCCCCTTCCTATAAAGGAAAGGTGGCATCTGACAGGGCATTCTCTATGTGAGCTCTGGGACTCTAGAACTTATTCTCCTCTTTTGATCTGATGTAGCTTGAATTTGGTGACCTTCCAGGAATGCTGCAAATGACACCTGCTTGAGAGCATTTTGGAGAGGGCTGAGGATAGGTTTACTAGAAGACGAAAGAGTGGAAAAGACCTTTTGTGGGTGGCTCGCTGGCTGAACTCCTGATAAATTGATCATTTCAATGCTGCTGAGATTAAAAATATATGTTAATATGTTTTAGAGAGCCTAGAGCCTCCAGTAGTCAAATCAATAAATTCACCCCTCTGTAGGGGTCTGTGATACCCTTTTGTGCACTGCTCCAGCTCCATTCCACTCAGAGTTCATGGATTGGGAAAGTGACTAGGCCATTTTTACAGATATAAAATGAGAGGCTTGCCGCATCTCACTTTGCATCCATGCAGGCATAATCACAAACTAGGATTACCTCAAGGATTGTTGTTACAGTAAAAATAAACATCAATTAGCAGCAAATTTATATTATCCTCCAAAAAGTACAAAATCAATGTCACGTGATATAAAGAAAACATGTCCACTGATAATATTAGAGACAATAAGGCCACTTCGTAATATTATTGTATTTGATATCAGTGAGGTTCATCCTGTGGACCTTGAGCCAAACACTTCTTTCTTCAGGTCTTTGCATGGAGTGTCATATCTACAGCTGTGATCTATGCTCTGCTTCTCTGCCTGAGAATCAGGCACAGAAGCAGTGTGGGGATCAAAAGAAAGCTCCCCTTATTCCTTGATACATGTGAGCAAATGCAGGGAGAACTGAATATACTCACGTGTGGAGAAGGAGACCCCCCAAGACATATATTCTCTTTTTTTCCCCAGCGGAAGAAAACAATGCTGAGATCTGGCCATCTCTGCCTCCCAGCTGCAACAAAAGGGAGGGAAGGAGACAAACAGGAGAAGTGTTTTTGTGCCTTCCACTGGCGAGGGTAGGAGATGAGATGAAGAGCTATTAATCACTCAAAGGAGACATATGACCAGAATATCATCCTATACTAATGCAACATTCTAATTAATCTTATTTATATAGTGCCATAGTGCTTTACAGCTTTAACAGGACAGTGGGGTGGGAGGAGGTATTGTTTCATATTCTCTGTGTATATATAAAGTCTGCTGCAGTTTCCACGGTATGCATCTGATGAAGTGAGCTGTAGCTCACGAAAGCTCATGCTCAAATAAATTGGTTAGTCTCTAAGGTGCCACAAGGACTCCTTTTCTTCTTCCTGAGACAAAGTTTATCAATAGCTCTCTGCAATACCTTGGCTAGAAAAAATAACTACTCAGCTCTTGAAGGGTGACTACTTACGAAGTCATAATAAATAGCTCTCACTGATAAGACACTCCCCCGTTGAACAAGGAAATTCCAATGATTTTGATGGGAAAAAAAACATTTCTGTCCCATTCTGTGTCAAACTCCATTTTAAAAACATGTTGAGCAACCAGTAACTTGTTTCTGGGAGCTAGCATTATGATGGTGACCAGAGTGAGATTAAAAACAAACTGTGGTATTCCAAACACATACTTCACTCAGTGGCTAGCCCATACCCCAATGGTAGCTGTTTCATTTCATTTTCTTGACATCCCCGCTTCCTTGGAGTTCACATAACCGTATGGCATCTCACTAGCTGAGATACCATATTGATTACACTCTCAGAACATGCTTTGATGTTGATCAAAAAAGGAGCTTTTTCTCCAATCTCAGGGCCAGTTTTTTAAAAAAGGAGGCCTTAGGTCTATATGCAAACCAGGAGTGCTATTAAACGCCTACATTTTTTTCATGTAATTGCCACACCTGTGTGTGCAAATAAACCCATGAAGAAATGGCTAGTTGGAATCTCTCTTTGTACATGCAAATGTAGCTTATTCTGCATGTAATTGTGAGTGCTCAAACGAATATGGACCACAGGCCTCCTCTTTAATACAATAATGAGAAAAAGCCTTAACATTTCTTGGAAAAGAATAAAATGAATAGCTTGGATTTTACTATTAAATTTCTGGTCAGAGCTTGTATAAATCACATGAACATCTGAAAAATCTTAAATTTTTGGAACCTTTCTTCACTTTCCCTAAACTCAGAGGTCCTCATCTCTATGTAAGGCCCATTTAACACCACCAAAATTAATAGTTACTCTAGTTTTGCATTGGTGTAACTTTGATTAGAATCTGGCCAAAGTGTCCAAGTAAAAGTCCTTTTTATCAGAGACAACACATAATTGTTTATAGTGGAGGTGGGTGTGGGAGAGCACAATTGAAAAGTTCTGATGGTATGCAGCAGGGCTCAGGGCAGGGCATATAAACCCTGGCAGAAATTGGAAGGGGGGCCATGACCCCACATGCTCCCACACACACACATCGCCTGTATGACCTGCTGATAGGTGTTTAATTAAACCTGTATATTTAAAATTTAACTATTTTAAAGTTGTGGGCCTGTGTGATCTTTATAGTTGACAGGAGATTGCATGGTACTTCTTTCATATGAATTCATAAAGGATTAAGTTACTACACAGGCAACTTATATAAAGGGAAAATAGAGGAGGAGTATGATGGGGT
The DNA here is from genome assembly GCF_965152235.1 of Eretmochelys imbricata. Lineage (NCBI taxonomy): Eukaryota > Metazoa > Chordata > Testudines > Cheloniidae > Eretmochelys > Eretmochelys imbricata. The sequence continues at coordinate 54,790,489 of NC_135576.1, read as the reverse complement.
ATACCAGACCCTCTGAGGCCCCTTGCTGGAGGCCTCGTGGCCCTGCCACACTCCGCCCCAGAAAAGGGCAGTGGAGAGGGTCCTCCAAGCTGCCTACGGTGGCTGTGTGGGACATGGCCAATCAGGGCCCAAAAGGTCAGTATAAGAAGAGCTGCAGGGCCAGAGTAAGGCCAGTTCCTTGCTAAAGCTGGAGGAGTGTGGATGGGGTGTGACTAGCTGAAGGAGCTGCAGAACATCAGACACGGTAATGCTGCCAGAAGTTGGGGAGAGTGAGAATGAGCCTCAACTGGTTGCTGGGACTCCATCAGGACAAGGCCCTGAGGTAAGTGTGAAGTACGTGATATGGGGCCACGGGTAAGTACCTAGGGAATTGGAGCCGTGGTGTGACTTAGATAAAAGGGCACAGCAGACAGTTGATATCTACAGGGTCCCTGGCTCCCCTACCCCCCATTAGCCACTGGGGGAAGTGGCCTGGGCATTGAGGCACCCCAGAGGGGGAACTGAACTGCAGTGGCCCAGCAGGAGAGCTATGGCAACAAAGGTCCTAAGAGGGCGAAGACATTGTCTCCAGGGAGGGAGCCCTGGGGAACTGCTCTTATCCCAAAGCAGGGATGACTTGAGGGAGACGTTACAGAGAAACTAAGAGAGACCCCTGTTGGACTTGTACTCTGAAAGGTTTTTGCTTTGCTCTCACAGACAGACTGTGTGTGACTTTGCTGGAGGGCTGAGTCACCGAAGACCACCACAGAGAGAGAGAGAGAGAGAGAAGGTGCAGGCATATGCACTCAGCCAACAGGACGCTCATGATGGGTGAGTGTGCCCTGTTACAAAGAGAGACTAAAAAATTCCTCTAATGCCTTGTAAACCTTACACAAGCTAGTATGGATGCGGTGTTGGGGGGCTGGAGTAGGAAGTGGGAGAGAGAGATCATGTAACATAGAACCAAAATACATAATATTTTATCACTATCCTGTGTCTACTTTGTATTGTCTTTTTCATACTGGGGAAGTGATGGAGGTGATTGGAAGTTGGTGTAGAGGAGTCTGGACAACACCAGTCAGTCGTTTTTGGATGAGAAGCTGGGCAAATACACCAGAATTCACATGATCTTCTAGTTTAAAGAGTGGCAAATATTAAGAAAATGTATGAAACTATTTAGTTTCAGAAGAAAATGTGCTGTTCTCAAGTATGGAAGGAGTGAAAACAAATATAGTTTTCTGCAAAGTTTTTACAACTTTTTTGGGGGGTGAGGGGAACAAGTGTAGTACCTCAGCGGTGGAAAGCGATGGAAGCTCACTTTTTGGCTGGGATGTAGTTTCCATACTGTAGATGTGCTTTTCCCAGGTCCAGTGGAAAATCGGGTTTGATTTAGCTTAGCTAACATTTAGAAACTGTACTTACACATGAATATTGGATGAAGGTAAAAAAAAAAATCAGCAGAAGATGCTGACTGGTCAGTACTCTTGGCAACCAGGCAGATGGTTTAGATGTCTAAATACAAACTAGAAGCCTAAACTGAGACACTGTTTTTGAAACATCTTGCCCGAAAAATCTACAAGAGAATAAAGAAATTCAGCAACTGCGGGTCTTGAGTTATTTCAGAAAGGTCATGTTCAATTAAACAGCTTGAGCAACCCAGCTAAGAAAAAATTTTTCTCCGTGATCGACACTGGGCATAGATGCCGGAACACACAAGCTAGATCAAGGATGCGAAGTGGCACCAGTGCTACAGGTCTTTGACTCTTTAAAATAATATTTAACAATTAGTGTATTTTATCCAGGTATCCTGATCTACTTCATAGCTGAGGGTAAGTATCATTTTAAAGATGGGAAAAGAGAAGCAGACAGAGTTGAAGTGACTTGCCAGAGTTCCCATATCAGGTTAGTAGCTCAACCTGAGTATGAAGAGAAGGAGTACTTGTGGCACCTTAAAGACTAACCAATTTATTTGAGCATAAGCTTTCGTGAGCTACAGCTCACTTCATCGGATGCATAAAGTGGAAAATACAGTGAGGATGTTTTTATACACACAGACCATGAAAAAAATGGGTGTTTATCACTACAAAAGGTTTTCTCTCACCCCCACCCCACTCTTCTGCTGGTAATAGCTTATCTAAAGTGACAGGTTTCAGAGTAGCTGTTAGTCTGTATTCGCAAAAAGAAAAAGAGTACTTGTGGCACCTTAGAGACTAACCAATTTATCTGAGCATAAGCTCATGCTCAAATAAATTGCTAGTCTCTAAGGTGCCACAAGTACTCCTTTTCTTTTTATCTAAAGTGATCACTCTCCTTACAATGTGTATGATAATCAAGGTGGGCCGTTTCCAGCACAAATCCAGGGTTTAACAAGAATGTCTGAGGAACGGGGGGGGGAGGGGGGGATAAACAAGGGGAAATACGTTACTTTTTATAATGACTCAACCACTCCCAGTCTCTATTCAAGCCTAAGTTAATTGTATCCAATTTGCAAATTAATTCCAATTCAGCAGTTTCTCATTGGAGTCTGTTTCTGAAGTTTTTCTGTTGTAATATCGCAACTTTCATGTCTGTAATCGCGTGACCAGAGAGATTGAAGTGTTCTCCGACTGGTTTATGAATGTTATAATTCTTGACATCTGATTTGTGTCCATTTATTCTTTTACGTAGAGACTGTTCAGTTTGACCAATATACATGGCAGAGGGGCATTGCTGGCACATGATGGCATATATCACATTGGTAGATGTGCAGATGAACGAGCCTCTGATAGTGTGGCTGATGTTATTAGGCCCTGTGATGGATATGTGGACACACCCTGAATAGATATGTGGACACAGTTGGCAACGGGCTTTGTTGCAAGGATAGGTTACTGGGTTCGTGGTTCTGTTGTGTGGTGTGTGGTTGCTGGTGAGTATTTGCTTCAGGTTGGGGGGCTGTCTTTAGGCAAGGACTGGCCTGTCTCCCAAGATTTGTGAGAGTGATGGGTTGTCCTTCAGGATAGGTTGTAGATCCTTGATAATGCATTGGGGGGGTTTAGTTGGGGGCTGAAGGTGACGGCTAGAGGCGTTCTGTTATTTTCTTTGTTAGGCCTGTCCTGTAGTAGGTGACTTCTGGGTACTCTTCTGGCTCTGTCAATCTGTTTCTTCACTTCAGTAGGTGGGTATTGTAGTTGTAAGAATGCTTGATAGAGATCTTGTAGGTGTTTGTCTCTGTCTGAGGGGTTGGAGCGAATGCGGTTGTATTGTCGAGCTTGGCTGTAGACAATGGATCGTGTGGTGTGGTCAGGGTGAAAGCTGGAGGCATGTAGGTAGGAATAGCGGTTAGTAGGTTTCTGGTATAGGGTGGTGTTTATGTGACCATCACTTATTAGCACTTTAGTGTCCAGGAAGTGAATCTCTTGTGTGGACTGGTCCAGGCTGAGGTTGATGGTGGGATGGAAATTGTCCCCAAATGTGAAATAGTTATGGGTGAGGACAAAGTCACAAAGTTCAGCCACCAGGTTTGCCATGACATTATCGAGGATAGTGTTCCTGACGGCTTGTAGTCCATCTTTGTGTCCAATCTCTGGTCACGCGATTACAGACATGAAAGTTGCGATATTACAACAGAAAAACTTCAGAAACAGACTCCAGTGAGAGACTGCTGAATTGGAATTAATTTGCAAATTGGATACAATTAACTTAGGCTTGAATAGAGACTGGGAGTAGTTGAGTCATTATAAAAAGTAACCTATTTCCCCTTGTTTATTCCTCCCCCCCCACCCCACTGTTCCTCAGACATTCTTGTTAAACCCTGGATTTGTGCTGGAAATGGCCCATCTTGATTATCATACACACTGTAAGGAGAGTGATCACTTTAGATAAGCTGCTACCAGTAGGAGAGTGGGGTGGGGGGAGAGGAAACCTTTTGTAGTGATAAACACCCATTTTTTCATGGTCTGTGTGTATAAAAACATCCTCACTTTTTTTCATGGTCTGTGTGTATAAAAACATCCTCACTGTATTTTCTACTTTATGCATCTGATGAAGTGAGCTGTAGCTCACGAAAGCTTATGCTCAAATAAATTGGTTAGTCTCTAAGGTGCCACAAGTACTCCTTCTCTTTTTGCGAATACAGACTAACACGGCTGTTACTCTGAAACCTAAGTATACTGATTCAAAGTCTTGAGACGTGTCCACTGTACCCTGTTGCCCCCACCATTGAAACCAGTGACACCACTCAGATGCATAAGACAATTGCAATTCAGCCCTATATGTGTCCCAGTTCTGCAAGCACTTATGTATGTGCTTAACTATTGGCACATGAATAGCCCTACTGAAGTAAACAGTGCTACTCATATATTTAAAGTTGTACATATGTGTAAATGTTCACTGGATTTAAGCCTATGAAACTCACAAAATATCCATCCTATTTATATGTAAGTAGGGCTAGTATTAGGTCTGACCATCATGCCTGATGCTGAAAAGATTTTGAAGATGCACATCTCTAACTATATAGGTCCTGGTTCATTTATGTCTTTAAGCACATATGTAACTTTAAGTATGTGCATAAGCCTATTGAATTCAATGGTACTACGCACAGAATTAGTTAAACATGTGCTTAATTAACTTGCTGAATTGAGGGTGACAGCTATTGAAGAAAAAATTGTTCAGATGGCCCAAATTTACTTTTAAGCATCACACTGAGTCATAAACACACTTGTTAGGTATAATTAATTATTTTTATTGTGATAGCATCTAGGAGTCATCATGGATATCAGGAAACCATTGTGCCAGGCACTATACAAACACAGAACAAAAAAATGGTCCCTGACACAAATGGCTTACAATCTCATTGTACAAAGTCCATTCTCACAAAGTATAAAAGACAGCAGGGAGCTGTAAACAGATGGGGGAGTACAAAGAAATGAGACAATTTTAATCAGCATGATAGGCAGTGATCTCTGCGCACCAGCAGTTTAACCATTGTCAGTTGTTGTTTTTTTGTAGTCATCACGGCAAAGGAGGGATTTGCAGGGATTTTGAAGGTTAGGTAGCTTAGCAGATGTTAATGGGGAGCACCTCCCATGCGTGACGGGCATCATGGGAGAAAGCACAAAGGTGCTCATTTGAAAATTTAACAACTGGCCAGTGAAGGCCAGCATCATTGGCTGACTGGAGGCAGGAGGAGTAATTGTTTTTCTCAAAGTTATACTCCTTGGATTCAAGAATCCATCAAACGCTTAAAATTTATTTTAGCCTTTAATAATCTAATTGCTGTGGTTATTCTACTAGAATCACATTTTAATCAACAATCTTCCCTTAATCCTCATTCAATAACCTTCTTTTACCAAGTCTTTAGTTATCTCTCTAAACCCTGGCAATTTTAATTCCACCTTGACTTTTTTTAAATTTTAATCTCACTGTATTTAATGTTGTACTATAAATGTAGCTTCTTTATACAGTATATAAATGTAGCTTCTTTATACAGTATGCTCCCCAGCAGCTGTTTTCCCTGCTGCATGTGGATTAATCATATTGCATATTATCAACTCTCATACAGTGTTTCACACTTCATGCAAAGTAGATAGAGTACCATAAATTACATTATGTGTTCAGATCAACAGTTCTGTCTCTCACTCAATGTGTCCCTTCATCAGCTGTGTTATTAACCACTTTAATTTTGAGTTTTACATTTATAGCTATCAGAATTAATGTTTACTGTTTCCACAGTAGTGCTAACATTATTGGTTTGGCAGGATTTTACTATAAACTGCATTTTTTAGACTAGAATATTTTAACAGCTTCAAATTGTATCAAGTTGAAACATGGCAAAAAGTTTGCTAGCCTGAAAGTGGTCTTGTTTTTAATACTGAAATATTGTAAATGGGTTAGACCCTGATTAGCATCACAAAATAAAGACTTAGGCCTCAGTTCAGCAATTTACTTTAAGTCCCATTAATGTCACCAGTACTTACACCATTGCTTAAAGGTAAGAATGAGTTGCATATGTTGAAATCAAAATTAAAGTGGATCAATGAATCAAGGTTATAGTCCTAACTCTGAAGAGCTTATGATGTAAAGTTTTGGAGTTTAAACTGTAATGTAGCATTGTACAGAAGCATAAAACCTAACAGATCTTGTAGTTAATGGACAGTGGCTGTGTCTTTTGAATCCAAATCCAAAACCAAAACCTGATTCTTCCAAAGTGAGAAAAATACATTTCATGTATCAATCCAACTGATTAGTCTATCATTATCTTTGCTTAATGTTAGTTCAGACCTCTTACTATTGCTGCAGTACCCTCCCTCAGTCACCTGTCCTATTGTTTATGTATACTTTTATTAATTTAATTTAGATTTTTCTAAAAGCCTCATTGTGTCTAAAGTTCAATATAAATACATAAGGATGGTATTGAAAAGTGGATTTGGGCAACATGCAATGCACAGGGTCGTTGCCTTCCTTATGTACTACTACTTATATAACTGCTATTTGCTAATTTTCTGCCACTTTGGCAATTATAATTGAGTCTGTCAGTGTGTCCTAAATATTTTAATTAAATATACCCAGTTTCCATCTAGATCCTATGTTTTGTGGTTTTTGAAGGGAATCATTAACTAGGTTTTTTTTTCTCCTCTGAAGTGACTGTATATACCAACGGGTTATCTAGTTCCTTTGGTATTTTCTTTTAGTTGCTCCAGCTTAGATTTTTATTTTATCAAGTAAATTAGAGGAAATGTTATCTATGTGTAAGTCTTGACAGAAATTCAATACCACTTGAGTGATCAGATGTGGAAAATCTAAACTTGAAGAATTTGTCTTGTTGCTATCACTTTTCCTGATGGGTGTTTGTGAGGCTAAATGGTTGCTTGCTCTCATGCAGTGTTGGAAGAGTTGTATTGCCAGAGACTTTGTGCTTCCCAAGTTTTGGTGGGATGATAAAACTTGGACAATGCCTATAATCCTTAATCCAGCATGCATCAGGTATTGCATCTGATGTGCTGATGAGAACTCCTATGAGCTCCCAAGAGGTCCATATTAAAATTTAGCCAGCAGAATGAAGGGGGGTTTGGAGTGACTTCTCTATCCACAGTGGCTCTCACCTACTTGCTTGATATGGCTAAATCATCCCTGCCAGAAATTAGTTATTTCAAAATAGTTCTGAAAATCAATATTTTTTGCCTTTGGAATGCACCACATTGTATGTAGTAGGTGGTGTTATGAAAAAACTTTCATATAGAAAAATTACCTCTGGATTCTCCTGCAACGGGTAAGATCCTTGTCCCATTGACGTCAAGGGGAGTTTTGCCACTGACTTCAATGGGGAAAGGATTTCACCCCAGGTCTTTGTTACCTCAACCCCATTTCAAATAATATAAGTTGCGCCTGGAACTATAACTCTTAATATACTTAATATATATTTTTCAGGGAAAATTATGAACACTTTCAATAAAGTACACTCAGTGTCTTCTGCCAGTGATTCTGCCTCATTTATCAGCCATGATTTTGGAAGTGTTTTCTTTTTCAAAACTTCATTCATCAACCTTCATTTCTGCAGAAAGTGCAAACAGGCCCAGGGGAGTGTGGGGGGTAAAAGGAGAGATTGCAGGAGTTTCTTGTTAAAATATTGACTGCACATCTGTGTCCAGTATAACTACATGGAAAACATTTAATGTATAGATTTTGATAATGAGCATAAAAAATTAAAATGGTCTTTTCATTAGACAGTTGACACTCCCAAACGTCAGCTAATACTAACTGGGCTTACTCCTACAAGCAATTTACACACAGAAATAGATGTTTTTATAGATGGAGGTTCACTGAACTAAAAATGAGACTGCTCCTGGAGGGAAGTTCCTCTTGTGTGTAAATGCTCACAGGATGAGGTTAGGGAGCATTTTTAGGGACGATGATGATGGTATTTAGTTTTGGAAATCCTATTATTCACCACTTAAGGTATTTTCCCAAAATGAAAACTGTGAAGGCTTTCTTTAAAGTCTACTTAACATAAGAGTTTTAAAAAATCCCTGGGGAGCATGTCACTGGAAGCATATGTTGAAATCAGTAACTTCTTTCCTCTGCCTCTCATCACTCTCGGCTTTCTATTGAAGCAATTATTTTGTAGTTAGAAGTATTGCGATCACTCCTCAAATTCACTGATTCTGAATTAAAAAGGCCTAGATTAACCCAGGAATAGAAAACACTTATTCTTAACATGCTCTGTTCTCAAGTGTTAGAGCTTTTTACCAGGGTTCTCTTCCCAGACAAAAAAAGGAAAGCGTACCTGGCATGGGAAATGTTGAACTAAACTCTAATTTCTTGTAGACTTCTCCTTCAGTATGATCTCTTAGACTTTTTTGTGAAAGATACTCTTGTGGGTTGTGTTCTTTCTCTTTATTGCCCATCCATTCCTTTTTGGATTCTTGGGCAGGACCTGCTGACTTTCCTGAGAATAAATTGCAGGTCTCTTTGCACAGGTAAGGCCTTATAAAAATGGGAGAGCAGACCCTAGTGAAATAATAATAGCCAAATTTGGGCTGGGTCAGGAGTGAAAACAATGTTTGTTTTCCATTTTTAGTTGCTTCCTGACTTCTCAAAAATAGTATCTGATTGTCTGTATTTCAGTGGAATAATGATAAAATGCTCATTTTCTATTTAGTTCTACAGTCTACATGTAGGAATGATATCAGGAGGGCCAAATCGCATCTGGAGCTGCAGCTAGCAAGAGATGTCAAGAGTAACAAGAAGGGCTTCTTCAGGTATGTTGGCAACAAGAAGAAAGCCAAGGAAAGTGTGGGCCCCTTGCTGAATGAGGGAGGCAACCTAGTGACAGAGGATGTGGAAAAAGCTAATGTACTCAATGCTTTTTTTGCCTCTGTTTTCACTAACAAGGTCAGCTCCCGGACTGCTGCGCTGGGCATCACAAAATGGGGAAGAGATGGCCAGCCCTCTGTGGAGATAGAGGTGGTTAGGGACTATTTAGAAAAGCTGGACGTGCACAAGTCCATGGGGCCTGTCAAGGTTCCTCCCCCACTCTGAACTCTAGGGTACAGATGTGGGGACCTGCATGAAAAACCTCCTAAGCTTATCTTTACCAGCTTAGGTCAAAACTTCCCCAAGGTACAAAGTATTCCACCCGTGGTCCTTGGAATGGCCGCTACCACCACCAAACTAATACTGGTTACTGGGGAAGAGCTGTTTGGACGCGTCTTTCCCCCCAAAATACTTCCCAAAACCCTGCACCCCACTTCCTGGACAAGGTTTGGTAAAAAGCCTCACCAATTTGCCTAGGTGACTACAGACCCAGACCCTTGGATCTTAAGAACAATGAACAATCCTCCCAACACTTGCACCCCCCCTTTCCTGGGAAATGTTGGATAAAAAGCCTCACCAATTTGCATAGGTGACCACACACCCAAACCCTTGGATCTGAGAGCAATGAAAAAGCATTCAGTTTTTTACAAGAAAACTTTTAATAGAAAATAGAAGTAAATAGAAATAAAGAAATCCCCCCTGTAAAATCAGGATGGTAGATATCTTACAGGGTAATTAGATTAAAAAAACATAGAGAACCCCTCTAGGCAAAACCTTAAGTTACAAAAAAGATACACAGACAGAAATAGTTATTCTATTCAGCACAATTCCTTTCTCAGCCATTTAAAGAAATCATAATCTAACACATACCTAGCTAGATTACTTACTAAAAGTTCTAAGACTCCATTCCTGTTCTGTCCCTGGCAAAAGCAGCATACAGACAGACACAGACCCTTTGTTTCTCTCCCTCCTCCCAGCTTTTGAAAGTATCTTGTCTCCTCATTGGTCATTCTGGTCAGGTGCCAGCGAGGTTACCTTTAGCTTCTTAACCCTTTACAGGTGAGAGGAGCTTTCCCCTGGCCAGGAGGAATTTCAAAGGGGTTTACCCTTCCCCTTATATTTATGACAGGGCCGGACGAGTTGCATCCGAGAGTGCTGAAGGAATTGGCGGCTGTGATTGCAGAGCCATTGGCCATTATCTTTGAAAACTCGTGGCGAACGGGGGAAGTCCCGGATGACTGGAAAAAGGCTAATGTAGTGCCAATCTTTAAAAAAGGGAAGAAGGAGGATCCAGGGAACTACAGGCCAGTCAGCCTCACCTCAGTCCCTGGAAAAATCATGGAGCAGGTCCTCAAAGAATCAATCCTGAAGCACTTGCATGAGAGGAAAGTGATCAGGAACAGCCAGCATGGATTCACCAAGGGAAGGTCATGCCTGACTAGTCTAATTGCCTTTTATGATGAGATTACTGGTTCTGTGGATGAAGGGAAAGCAGTGGATGTATTGTTTCTTGACTTTAGCAAAGCTTTTGACACGGTCTCCCACAGTATTCTTGTCAGCAAGTTAAGGAAGTATGGGCTGGATGAATGCACTATAAGGTGGGTAGAAAGCTGGCTAGATTGTCAGGCTCAACGGGTAGTGATCAATGGCTCCATGTCTAGTTGGCAGCCGGTATCAAGTGGAGTGCCCCAAGGGTCGGTCCTGGGGCCGGTTTTGTTCAATATCTTCATAAATGATCTGGAGGATGGTGTGGATTGCACTCTCAGCAAATTTGCGGATGATACTAAACTGGGAGGAGTGGTAGATACGCTGGAGGGGAGGGATAGGATACAGAAGGACCTAGACAAATTGGAGGATTGGGCCAAAAGAAATCTGATGAGGTTCAATAAGGATAAGTGCAGCGTCCTGCACTTAGGATGGAAGAATCCAATGCACCGCTACAGACTAGGGACCGAATGGCTAGGCAGCAGTTCTGCCGAAAAGGACCTAGGGGTGACAGTGGACGAGAAGCTGGATATGAGTCAGCAGTGTGCCCTTGTTGCCAAGAAGGCCAATGGCATTTTGGGATGTATAAGTAGGGGCATAGCGAGCAGATCGAGGGACGTGATCGTTCCCCTCTATTCGACATTGGTGAGGCCTCATCTGGAGTACTGTGTCCAGTTTTGGGCCCCACACTACAAGAAGGATGTGGAGAAATTGGAGAGAGTCCAGCGAAGGGCAACAAAAATGATTAGGGGTCTAGAACACATGACTTATGAGGAGAGGCTGAGGGAGCTGGGATTGTTTAGCCTGCAGAAGAGAAGAATGAGGGGGGATTTGATAGCTGCTTTCAACTACCTGAAAGGGGGTTCCAAAGAGGATGGCTCTAGACTGTTCTCAATGGTAGCAGATGACAGAACGAGGAGTAATGGTTTCAAGTTGCAGTGGGGGAGGTTTAGATTGGATATTAGGACAAACTTTTTCACTAAGAGGGTGGTGAAACACTGGAATGCATTACCTAGGGAGGTGGTGGAATCTCCTTCCTTAGAGGTTTTTAAGGTCAGGCTTGACAAAGCCCTGGCTGGGATGATTTAACTGGGAATTGGTCCTGCTTCGAGCAGGGGGTTGGACTAGATGACCTTCAGGGGTCCCTTCCAACCCTGATATTCTATGATTCTATGATTCTATGAGTCCATTCCTGTTTTGTCAGACTTTTTGATAGAATCTTTCATTTGACATAATAGTATATGAAACACATTCTAATCACTCTCAGGAGAGAAAAGTCTTTGCAGTATTGGAGTTTAAGTAGATCTTCAGAGACCTGACTTCTAATCTGTATCTTTGTTTTATTTTGTCTTTATGGTTGAGGAGGATAGAAGAGTTTCTGAAATCTCACATTCAATTTTCCTTCTCTCCTCGGGCATCTCATATACACATATTTAAATACAGCTCTTTTAATACACCATATTTAATATAAAATTGTTTCTCCATTTGTAACAAAAGGTTAAAGCCGGGTACTGAACTAGATGTTACCCCCCATTTCTGTCTCTCACTTCCTGAAGCCTCCTTATGTTTATGTAATGCTCTTCTTAAGGGAACTTCCAAACTTTCAGGTCTCTTTTCATATCTGAAGTCTTATATCTCTCCGGCACCTTGTTCTTGTTTCTTGTCTCTACAGATGGTCGCGGGTCTGTCATGGCAGTTAATTCTTATGTTGTAACATCTTGTGTTGGTTTTTGGGTTGACTTAGCTGTTCATATTTAGCCTCAAGCCTGTAGGTAAGGAGCCTCTCAGTCCCTGTTTGGACGTGGATTGCATTTTAAATATGAGTATGTTTATGTACTGTGATCAGACCAGTTAAAGAGCTCCTTTAATATCACTAGAAGCCACTAGTATTTATGTTATGATTATTGGATGAAGAGTTTGATCAGTCAACTCTCAGGGATTTTCTAGCATATTTTTAAAATGACATTTGGATTTTGGTCCTTTTCATTTTCATTCTGGTCATTTATCATTTATGTAATGATATAACAACATATGGTATGATGAAAGTATTGAACTGTGCCAAATAACAGGTTCCTGCTGCAAAGTGCTTATATCCTAGGGGTCAAATTCACCACCAGAAAGCGTATTTTTAATTCTTTTTTGACCTGAGCGGCTACTTAAAGTGCAGTGTTCCAGTTGGGAATAGAAATTGACGATGGAGTCTGGTGTGTTCTTTAATGCAATCTTATTTATTTGCAAACACCAAAGGAGATAGTTTCTTTGCTAATTGTCTCAAGTCTCTTTAGCCAGCTACAGAAACCCATTCACTATTTTCTTCCAGGGTTTTTTACACTATGCTTGTCCAGTTTGTCTTGCTCTAATTTTGTTTTGTTTCTCTGATTCATACGTCTTGTGAAACAATATCTAGTGGAACTTCCACTCACCTGTTGCTAGTGTCTAGGAAGACTCCATTGTGCCTTACTGTAGGTGAAGTTTCTTTATCTCTTACAGCTATCTTAAATGAAGGGTTCATTCATACCCATCAATTTCAGTGGGGATTTTACCCTGAGCATAACCAGATTAAACCTTAATTTAAGGTCTGGGTAGTATATAAAGTTATGGGCTGGGCTGAGGTGGTGCATAAGTCTTCTGCTGGCCCTTTGCACAGGGGCAAATTTCCCCCAAGAAACACAAGCTGTTAAATATAGTAAATACAACTTGAGCTGGACAATATTTTTTGGACAAATTATTTATCAAAAAAATTGATTTAGGGTCAACCAAAGCCATTCATGTTGAGTTTGACGAATAGTTTGCTGAATTTGATTGAACTTAAAAAATCAAGATGTTTTGATAACGTCAACCAGAATTCATGAATAGTGTTGGTGCCCCCAAATATGGGGTGGTGGGTTTGTTTGTTTGTTTGTTTGTTTGTTTGTAGAATTCACTAAAATAGTGTCCTGCTCCAGTGAAAACCAGAGAGGAGAAATACTCGCTACAAAATACCCAATAGTCTGGTGATCAGGATGCTCACGTGGGATGTGGGAGTTCAAGTCCCTGCTCCAAATCAGGCAGAAGGGGCTTGAACCCTTGTCCCTATATACTACGTGAGTGCCCTGACTACCAGGCTATTGTATCTTTTTGTCCCAATGCACAATAGGAAGGTTCTTTGAAATCTTGGAAACTTACATGGTCTGGGAAAACCATTTCCTACTCAGCTCAAACTACAACAGCATCAGTTTTGTTCTCTTTAATGCTATAGCAGTATTGTTTCTGTATTTTGGGAAATTTCTAATTTGGCTATGTTTTTAAAAATGGCAATGGAATGAAAACTAACATGCAAGGTATTACCAGTAGGAGTCTCTCTCTCTCTCTCTCTCTCTTTTTTTTTTTTTTGGCTTCTTTTAAAACAAACTTTAAAAAACAGCTGTACTCCTATTTTTATATAGATATATGGCAATTCAAAATAACCTATATTTTGTCACAGGCTGATTAAGTTAAAGTATAGCTATGTTTTAAATGAACTCTTTTTAAGAGGAGGGAAATACAAAGGCATTGCATAACATAAATCAAATGTAATCAAACAATGTACCATTCTTATAGATTGAGCAAAATCCTTTTCCTGCTCACAATATTCATCACAGCTCAAATCTTTGTGCAAAGCTAAAAACTCCCCACTTCTTAGTCCCGCTTATACACCTGGCTGCTCAGCACAATGAGTTCAGTAATTGTTTTCTGCTTAGCTCAGCCATATTGCTACACAGCAGGAATCTTCTACAGTCAGACAATTTGGGCAGAAATCCGAGGAAGCTCTATTCTTTGGGGGCAAGGTTTTTACCCTGTCACTTCCAAATATTGTTAACATTGTCAATAGGGAATAAGTATTATTATGCAGACTTTTGGAGAGAAGACTAGATTCCCCAAGCTAGCTATATTCATTCCTGTAGGGAATTTGTACCAAAGTGTAGCTAATTAAAACAGTAAATATTCTGTCCTCCCCACCCCCATTTTTGCAATATTTTTCTTGCTGATATTCTTCTTACACCAAGAGAGGCTTATTGCTACATCACGTCTAATACACACTCGGTACGCCACAGAGGACACATTCCAACCATATAAATTGGGCTCCATTAGGAAAAACAGTGCTTCCTAATAAACATTAGCACCGTCTCATGCTGTTTTTGGTGAATATGTTTAAAGTTGAAGGCTCTAATCTCATGCAAACTTCCATTCAACTGTGAGCCAAAATATTCCTCGAGTTTGCTATTGCCCACATTGGTAATATTTGTAGGTGTCCAATGTTCTGTGCAGTCCTCATAGACTGTCTCACTCCATTACTTTTAGTGGAGCTAATTCTCTGCTGTCCACGTTAGGAAAGAGGTAGCTGAAATAAACAAAGACCTTCCTTCCTATCTCACTCTGAGAATGAATGGAGATCTAGCAACACGAAGCAAGTGCTCAAACTCTCTAATGTATTTTTAAGTTTGTCACAGTACAAAAATCTTGTCTAACAATATCTCCCCACGTATACATTGAACTTTTTAATTTAGGCTTTATAATATAGTTAAACTTTAAAGCTAGCTAGTGACTTCACTGCCACTGGAAATACAAGGCTCATTTGGCAGCCCTGGATCTAGAAAGGTACAGAACATACAGCCAACTATTCCTTCCAAAGCACGAGAATTCTTGAGTGGTGACAATGCCAGCTGCTTCCCCCACAAATACTGTATATGGGTCACACCGTGGTTGGAGGGGCAGGGTAGAGCATATAGTGCACAGACTGATTATTGGACAACACAGTGAGTGCTTAGTTGCTCTAAGTTAAGGCAGCACAGGATTGGGGAAACAGAAAGTTGCTTACAGCTACCTTTCCATCCACTCTTGACTGCACTTTGAACAGCTGAGGTTTGAGCTCATAAAGTTTAAGGTATAAACCTGTCACTGTTTGCATGTAAGTATTTAATTCATTTTTTTAAAGAAATCATTGCATTTTTATTACTAAAAATGTGCAAGCCTTTGCCAAGATGATGTCTTATTTCTGGTCATAGCAATTTGTACTACTAGGATAGATTAATGTGGACAAAATTACCCACATCATAAGAATGGCCACACTGGGTCAAACCAATGGTCCATCTAGCAAGTACCAGATGCTTTAGACAGAATGAACATAGCAGGGCAATTTCAAGTGGTCCATCCTGTCAACCAGTCCCAGCATATGGTATTTGGAGGTTCTGGGACACCCGGAGCATCGGGTGGCATCTTTAATCATGTTGGCTAGTAGCCATAGACCTATCCTCCATGAACTTCTCTAGTTTAGCTCACCATCAGTCTTTTGACTTTTGTGGAATACAAGGGAGATATAAAAGTTTGGATAATGCTTTTGTAGGAAAATGAATCAGAAGTGTCAAGTTTAAAAAAAAAGAGCCACCAAATACTACTTTGTCTCAATGCTCAATGCACATCCATAGCATTTCAGTTCCTATTGTATTCCCATATAAAAACAAAATCTAGAAGCTTCCAGTATCTAAGTTAACTTAGCTTGGAAAGCAGTGATATGGGAACCTCCAATAGTCTGGAAATGAAGTTAAGAAAAACGTCCAAAAGTTGTTTGTTTGAATCTGTGGACATTTCACCAGGCCTACTCAGGTACTTACTACCCTAAAACTCATCCATAAGATAACTTACATCAATTAGATACAGACTATTTGTAGACTTGCAAAAGGGGGTGGCATGGAGAAATGGTAATTGCATTTTTTCCCCAATATCCTTGATCGAAATGAAAATGGAGAACACAGTTGTTGGCAAGAATTTACAAAAGGTCTTTGGGTTAGTTCAAATTTATTTCATTTTGAAGGTAAAAAGAGCAGCAGCTACTGACAGTGTCCAATACAGACTCTTAAGTGCTTCAGTTGGAATTGAGAGCCAACTACTGAGCAGTTGAGGGCTTTAGGGAGAAAAGTGGTTTCTCTCAATGAATACCAAAGACTAGTAACAACCTCAAGGCAGCACACAGGCAATAGTGTTCACTTGACCAAAAGGGCAGCCTGGAGAATTGTGTTGCTATTTGTTTCTTTTCCATTCAGGATTTTTGTTAGAGGTAAAAGTACCTACAAAAATTATTATTCCTCATTAGAGAACTGCAGTGCAGGTGCTGCGTTTGTAATCAGGCCAGCGGTTTCTTGAGGCATTTTAAATCTTGAATCCTCTCCATTCCTTACAAGCATCCTATTTACTATCCCTAAGCAACAAGGCTACAGATTGTGCTTCCTGTACAAGGAGATGCTTATTTTACTAATACAAATTAACAAAACAAAACAAAAGCCTAGCATCAAATGAAAGGTGGAGTTTAAAGACATTTTACACTAGGTCAGTAACCCAGAAGTTTGCTGATTCTCTTTTTAAGAAACATGACTTATTAGACATGGGTAGTAGATGTGCATAAAATGCAATTGAGACTCACAAATATGCACACCCAACCAGATGGATATGTAGCCAGAGTGCTTATAGTAGTAATGATGTAATATATCTGGCTTTATTTAAAGGACTAATGCCACAGTGTTTATAATACTTTCTTTTAAAATGTCAGGTGAGGCACTAAAACCTTTGCATCAAAAATCTTGCACTTGGATTTGTGCAGCTAGACTGTTAATTATTACCTTGCAGGTGTCAACCCACAATGCACACGGTACAAACAGTGCCCTAAACGAAAGGGTGGTTCTATGTAAATTAGATTTAAATTCTATGATTATATAACTGACTGTCATAATGGAAGAGTACTGAGGAAGGCAGTGCAGGGCAGAGCTGAAGTTGCATTTGACACTTACTAATTTCAGAGTGTTTAACTTTTAAAAGTTGTGTGCCAAATTAAAATAGCTTGTGCTACGGAATTTTGTTAGTTTGGAGGATTTGTTTTTGTTTTGTAGTGATGGCTTTTTTTCAGTCTAGAGTCTTTATACCTACTTATCTTAAAATCAAAGAAAATATTCCCAGGAAGTCAGAGCTGAGCTGCCACAGTATTTCAGTGCATGGATGCATAGGTAGAAGGATAAGCAAAGGGACAATGAAACAACCAATGCTCTTTCCCATTCTCTCATACCAAAGTCTGCTTTTCCACTAGGTTCAATCAGGATTCAATAGTTCCTGCTCCTAGTTTTCTCTCTATGCCTCAAGGTCTGGTGCTTGCTTGGGAGCTGATCCTGAAAAGTACTGAACTGAAAAAAAGTACTGAAAAGTACTGAAAAGTACTGAAAACTCCTGAAACTTCCATTAATGTAATTTTTAATTGAAGGTACTCAGCACTTCGGAGGATCAGGCCTCTGGGAGTGCGAACAAACCTCAGAACTCAGCCAATGGCTTCTCCATTGTTCCTCTGCTGCATGCTGTTAAAAACAGCTCCAATTCCATCTACATATCAGTTAGAACTTTGTCTTTCTGCTCATGTCCCCAAATATTGAGACAGCTCCTCTGAGTATTCCCCAAATCCCAAGTCTGTATGTTGCCTGGATCCCAACGTCACCTTGCCTTTCACTTCTCTCTCTTGTATGTAGGTAATCCATGGTTAAGTGGCTATGATTGCCCATATTTTAGACAGTTTTCTATCCTTGGTGATAACTACTGTGACTTAGAGGCATTTTTGATTAAAAAAACATGATGCATTTCAAGGGTGAAGATGTGTACTGGGAGGAGATGCTGTGCACCTGTTAAAATAACCTGTTTTACAATCCTAGTGAAGGCAAGGCAACTGTTTTAACTCATGGCTTTTCCCTAGAGTTTACCTCAGCCAGCTAACATGGGTTAAAAATGCACCATTTTTGCTAGAGAAGACACAAACTAAGCCACAGCCCAGAATCTCGCCCCAGGTAGAGTTGGGGCTATAATCCACCCTTGAGTCCTCACAGTCTTGGTCTGCTTTTGGGGGCTGGAGAAGTCCCCAGAGTAGTGAAGTGGTCATCATGGGGTTATTCAGAGTCTTCTAGGTTGCTTCACTCCTCTTACTTCCTGTTTAATTAGAGGGTGTCCACATCTGCTCTCCTACACTGTTATATTGTTGACTAAAGCAGCATGTTCTGAGCCTGCCATACTATAAGTAGAGTTGTTTCTCGTGCACTGTGTAATATATAGTAAGTCCACCAGGAAGTGTAGAGATGCCACACTTCCTGTACACTCTTTAAGCAAACTTTGGTTTCCTGTGACATGCTTCTAGGTGGAGCAGAAACAAAGCAGTCCAGGACAAACTAGTCCCAGGCTGCAGCTACATACAGCAGTAAGGAGTTTTGTTACCTCACTGCTATATGTAGTCCTGTTCCTAAAAAAAGGATTTATCTTGACTTTGATCTTCTCACCAGTAAGGTACTACACACTGAGCTGTCCCTTTTTAAAAACCCGTAATAAATTAGACAACCCTGGGGGATCTGTATAGGCTTCAGAAGGCTTTGCAGGTGGCCCAAGGGGCTGTAGCATGGCCCAGAATCTCTGTAACATACAGCACTGTGACCCAACATACCTACAGCCCTGCCCCAGCCATGCTACCTATACTCAAGGATTGTACATTGGTATTGCCAGAAGGCAACCTTGTTGCTCTTATAGAGAACCAGTGCTGGAGGAATGCTCCCTGGCTTTTACAGCTGCTTTATGCTGCTCTGACCTTTTACCTGATGTAAAGTGGCTGGAACTAGATTGAGTTGTGTGTCAAATTAAATGGCTAGGCAGCAGTTCTGCAGAAAAGGACCTAGGGGTGACAGTGGACGAGAAGCTGGATATGAGTCAACAATGTGCCCTTGTTGCCAAGAAGGCCAATGGCATTTTGGGATGTATAAGTAGGGGCATAGCCAGCAGATCGAGGGACGTGATCGTTCCCCTCTATTCGACATTGGTGAGGCCTCATCTGGAGTACTGTGTCCAGTTTTGAGCCCCACACTACAAGAAGGATGTGGAAAAATTGGAGAGAGTCCAGCGAAGGGCAACAAAAATGATTAGGGGTCTGGAACACGACTTATGAGGAGAGGCTGAGGGAACTGGGATTGTTTAGTCTGCAGAAGAGAAGAATGAGGGGGGATTTGATAGCTGCTTTCAACTACCTGAGAGGTGGTTCCAAAGAGGATGGTTCTAGACTATTCTCAGTGGTAGAAGATGACAGACAAGGAGTAATGGTCTCAAGTTGCAGTGGGGGAGGTTTAGGTTGGATATTAGGAAAAACTTTTTCACTAGGAGGGTGGTGAAACACTGGAATGCGTTACCTAGGGAGGTGGTAGAATCTCCTTCCTTAGAAGTTTTTAAGGTCAGGCTTGACAAAGCCCTGGCTGGGATGATTTAATTGGGGATTGGTCCTGCTTTGAGCAGGGGGTTGGACTAGATGACCTCCTGAGGTCCCTTCCAACCCTGATATTCTATGATTCTATGAGTATCTCACCTTGTGTATCTCTGCCCTATGCTGTACACACATTGTGCAATTTTCTGACCTTCAGGGGCTGCAACTTTGTCCAGTATCGCTTGTACCAACTGAACTATAAACTAGATATTTCAACGTATTAAGAGGAAAACGAGTATTTGCACTTGTTTCCTGGCTACTTTTGAAAATGGATCTATTTTTTAAGAAAATTACATTTTAATACTACTCCAAAAGGAACTAAAGGATGTTTTTAAACATATCTCCTCCACAAACCATCTACAATCAGTCATGACACAAATAAATCTTTTTGCAGTGTACATACAAAAACTAAGACAGAATGAAATGCAAGTTACTGTGTGTGATCTTAACAAGGATCTGGTGAATCTGTATTAATTCTGCATGGTTGATTAGTTGGAAAATAATGGTTCTGTAGTGGAAACAAAATGTGTGACTTGGGCCTGATTGCGGTGATGCAATTCAGAGAAACAAACAGAATAGCATGCAGCTTTACCACAAAACCAATGATAGAAGGAGGAAGTATCCTCAGATCTGTACACTTTACAGATTTAGATACATTTGTTTCTAATGAAACCAATTTGTGGTGGTGGTGTTTTTTAAAGGGTATATGCAATGTTATCAATATTTCTCCCACAAATAGCTGTTTTGACTTATGTAAGTGTTATCCCCAATTTTAAAACAAGTAAGAAAAATTGAAATAGTACGAGACTTGCACAAATGACACCACAAGTCACTAGGAGAGTCAGGATTAGAAATCAGGAGTTCTTGGTGGTTAGCCCAGAAGTCAATCCACTAGACCATGCTGTCTCAGGAAAAAGCAACACCCAAAACCCTAATGGTACTTCATGGAGTATGTGTTTCAAAGGCACAAATTCAGTATTTACATGCTACACTGTGGTATGAGGAAAGATCAACAGAAAATGACTTCTAGATTAAATATTCTATACTACATTCATTTGCATATAGGTCAACCTATTGAATAATGCATGCTGCCTTGTACTTATTAACATAAGGGAGTTGGAATCTGCCTTTTGATCAATTAAGTACATCTTAAAGCCCAGGAAAAAAAAAAGATTAAGAAGCTGCTGTAACAGACTTTTCAATAAATCTTTTGGGGAAAAGAATAAATGTAGTTTTCAGCAGAACAAAACTGCTTTCTATCAAATAGACTGGTCTGAAATTTTGCTTCATGAATTTGGGATTGGCTTTTCCCATGATCTGGTATGTTGAAGAAAAACTTTCATGTAATTATCTCTGAACAATTATATCATATTGAGGACTACCTACTGATTACAAATGAACAACTTCTAGATTAATTTTCACAAATCCAATTTTTTTGGAAAATGCCTAGTTTATTCTAGTGTAAATTTGAAAAGGGAATGCTAAAGTATAGAGAAATGTTGCACAAGTCACTAACCCTGCACTGAGAACTGTGCAGGTGCAGCATTGACTTCTGGGCAGGTGAATGGGTTTGCCTGGGTGGTTCTGATTGCAGGATCAGGACGTAAAAATCACTTCTTGCTACCTTTACTCACGCAAATAGGCCATTGAAGTCAATAGCACATTTGGCCCAAGTAATAAAGTTTTTGAGATCTACTGATGAACAGTATTAGGTAAGAGCTGGGTAGGTATCGTTTGCTTGCTAGTATTTTTTAAAAAATATTAATTATTATTATTATTAATAATTTTGGAATAGCTTCTGTAAATAGAGAAATCTGATTCTCCAATCTGACTTTTTCTGGTTACTCTTCCAACAAGCCTAGAATAGTTGCACACTACTGCAGCAGTAATCAGGAATGACATAACTGACAATGCTGACATTTAAATTATCAGAATTAGGCTTCAGTGTTAACATCCCATTGAGACAAAGGGGAAGTTCAGAACACTTAAGAACTACTGCCTTTGGCTGTTAGAGTAACATTTCCTTTACAACTGTAAAAGCTAGCTCAAAGCTTAACCTTTCTTATAATGAAAGCTTCAGCTGACGTGGTCCAAGGAGATTGAATCACCAAGAATTGTCTCAATCCACCTGATGCCAATGAGGGGTCAGCATTTCCTTGTTTGCCTGCAGTGTTTGAGACTAGAAGTATATTGAAATGAAATGTAAATAAGAGAAAAGAGCAGTGAATATTATGTTTTTCTGATCTATGGAAATTGTTCTCCCATTATGGTGGCTTCCACTTACCTAATCGCTGATTTTGCCCATCAGTGTTTTGAAGACCACATTTGAAGTTCAATGTGGTTTTGACAGCTAGGAGCGGGTGCTGCTTTATATTACTTTCTCCTGCTCATGCCTTTCCTGATACACCATTCCATTCCTGAGATCCTATTGATTTCATCCCTTCGGGATTGGTGCCTTTTGTCCAGAGTTCAATGGGATTTGAGTGCTGAGGATATTTGACAATCTGGCCCTTGCTGTATAAGTGACATTTCTGCAAACGCGGTACTGCCATTTTAATATCAGTTACATGTAGTACACTGCCACTTACACACCCAATAGAGGACAATCAGCACTGTGTGTCACTGCTGAACTTGATTTAGAAGCTTCCATGGTAATTACACCTTCTTATTCCAAGATCCATTTGGCTTTATTTAGCACATCCTCATCTATCACAGATCCTGACTTCATCTCCAAATATTTGGAAAGGGAGATCAAGGGGAGGAAGGAGACAGGAAGAATTAAGGAAGGAACAGGGAATCTACAGAATTTAAGAATCTTAACTACTCCTTTTTGACCTGAGCAGCTAACCACAAATGCAGTGTCTTGCAAGTTGTTACATTTAAGAGGAGAAATTGATGCCACATCCAGTATATTTGATGCAACTTGTTTATTTACCAAGAATGTACCAAGTCCTGTCCCCATGACCACAAGAGGAACCAGCAGCTGATAGATTTGTTGCTCACAGCCCTACACCTCTGTTAGTCAGCACCAGACTGTAAAGCCCACTTTCGAGGCTTCCTTTAGGGCTACACACTATGTTTGTCAAGGCTGCAGCTGGAGCTTCCATCTGTCTGTTTCTTTGTGCTTCTCTGCTCATCTCCCACTCACACACAGCACCCCTAGTCAAACAATACCCAGTAAAGCCCTTCCCTCACATAGTTTAAATGCTTGAATGGCCTTGGATGTGCTTTTGTTTTGGAGACCCCTATTATTTCAGAAAGAAGCATAGCTGTTTCTGGTTTCTTAAATGAAACACTCAAGCTTCAACGTGGTTTAATCCAACATATAACATTATTGTAATGGTGAAACATTATACGCTTTAAGCCCCTGTTTAGATCCTGAAGTTTATTGCTACTTCTCACTTACTAACAAAAAGCACTATAGTAGCTGAGAGACCAAAGCCTTTATAACACTTAGTCTTCAAAATTGGCATAGTTTCAGCAGAAACTGTTGCATTTCATTAAATTCTTCTTTTCAAACCCCTTTGGAGTTCAATTCTGGTGCAGAAGCAGCAGTATAGTTAAAACATGTTAAAAGAGGTGGTGGTGGTGGGAGAAAACATTTTTGCAGCAGCAAATCAATCAGAAAGCACAGCAAGCACCGTCTCAGCAAGTCAATTACAAGTTGGGCCAGCCTATTGTAAACTACGTTGTCACATGTGGAATCTGAACTTAATCCCTTGACTGATAGAGGCAACTTGCCTATAATTGCCTGGCGGAGGGAGTGTCTTGCATTGCTCAAGTCCTTTCTTTAATTTTTTTTTAAGTGGGAAATTAATTAACTTTGGAGGGAACCTTTTTGTAGCCTTCCTCAGATAGAGAGGGATACTATCCAATAGTGATTTCAGGGAGCAAATAGGCCGGCTGTGTCTGACCTTGACCATCTTGACTACAGTATTCCCTCCATGGGTAAGTCTTAAAGGCATACAGGTAAATCTCTCTTCCTGTACTTTGCCTCTCAGAAAAAACTACTAATTTCCTGAGAGTTTGTTTTATAGTTCCTTAGCTATTAAAATCCCCTACATCTGTTACTCTGCATATTGCATCCCTCATGTGATGCAGACCACACGGGTTCTTGTGTTTCCAGTTAGATATTAAATGTGTCTTGGCAACCAAGTTATGGACATGGTGTAAAGAATTATTTTTAAATAGGTTACATAAGATATTTTAGCCTCTTTTCTGATATCCTACTCCTAGCCATCTGCCTTTACATAGCTGACACCTCTGATACCTGACGGTGGAGCTTCTAATGTGTGACTCTTGATACAACCTGGTAATTGTTGGTACTTGTTGATTAGCACATTAGGCCTGATATTGCACTACAAATACTGCCAAAGATTCCCAGTTAAAATGTGGCCATTCCCTGTCTGAGTTACAAACATTGTCACAATTTGTACTGTAGTGTAGAGTGGACGTTAAAAGGTCAACTGAGAGCCTGGTTACTTTGAGGGAGGGCTTAAATCTTTTTGAAGCATTTTGGTCCATTATACTAAACATTTCTTATTGCCTGTCACTTCTCTGAAATTATAGTTTCCACTGGAATCAGATTTCATAATTCCTGAAACAGTTGAACATTGTAGTGACATCAAATCAACAAGCTAAAATATCAAATGTGTTTCAGCTTGGGGAAAGATTAAAGGATTAAAGGTAAGCATGTAAACAAATCATGCTGAAAAGAGATTCAAATCTTCTTGTAGTTAACTATTAATTTAATTAAAAGAGTCCAAGAGGAGTTAAAAAAATATTGTTGTAAAATACTGCTTGGGGACAATTAAGCATCTCAAAGTGCAATAGGCAAAATTGTTGACAATGGCTTTTTAATGATCAAGCATAAGTGCCAAACTTTGAGCCAAAATGTCCCCTGAAACCCATGTCTGGAAAATATAAGAATATGCTAATTTTAGGGAATGGTGATCTCCTTAAGTTTCCTACTCAAAAAAAAAAAAAGAAAATATTATGTTAATGAATAATTTAGGATGCTACACATATGGTAGCAAAAGATGGACAATTGCTGAATGGTAATAGTATACGCTACATTTTGTTAGTTTAAAGTTAGTAGTTCAGGACAATGTATGTTAAAAAGATAATTGAGTTGTCTTGATGTAATATTCATGACATATAATAACAGAATAGAGAATGAAAAACAAACTATTAAAGTTTGGGTAAATGAATAATTGGGTGTATTGAATGTTAGATGACACAGAAGGACAAATTAATGTATAAAACAAAATCAAGTGACTGACGACCCAGTTGGAGAACACTGCTCCAGAGACTGAGATGACCATTGTGAAGTGGAGAGCTTGGAACCTGGTACTTTGCAACTTGGTAAATTGGGCCCCTCTTGTTCCATCTTATCTATCGTATGATCTGTCATATGTATATGACAGAAACTATAAGTGACAGTAACTCTGCCTAAGTGTTTATAAATGAGGGCAAAATATTGAGTAAGTCTAAATTTTGTAGACTCATACCTCAGTTTTCCACTACAACAGGTTGGTGCAATGTGACACCTTATGTATAGACTTACGAGACAAATAGGGCTTGAGCCATGTGACTAGACAGTCTGTGAAATAGTCCAGGAAAACCACCTGACCGTAGTCTGATTAAAGACATGCTCCAAACAAACAAACAAAATGGCTGTTACATCATTCAGATTACTGCAACATTTTATGCCAGAATTAATTCCAGATAAAAACTGATGTATGTAAAATTACATAAACATGGTCTAATAAAAATGTTTTAAGTGTTTTAGGTTTTGCTAACTTTAAGATTTCAACAACAACCATCTTCCTTTCTTACCTCCTTCTTTTTGAATTGTCCACTTCTAAATCTTTCTTTCGTATTAACTTTAATTTGAGCTGGACAAAAAATAGAATTACTGTGACAATATATCTCAGGTGAACAACAGTTACGGGTTAGGATGTTGACCACTGGGGCTAGTGGTTGCTTTGACTCTAAGCAGGTGCTCTATAGGTGTAAAGAAGGAATTTTTTCCCTTACCAAGCAGTTTTATGGGGTTTTGTTGTTGTTTTTTGCATTCCCCAAAGCACTTAGGAAGCTCCGTTTAAGTAGTAATGGAGAACAGAATAATTTCTCACAAACTTTAAGACAGGTGGCCAGTGTCATAATGGTGGTAAAGGAGCAATTTTTCTATCCCTATCCCAGTCATGAGTACAGGGCTGAGAGTAGACTTGGTCTGGACCATCTGCTTTTAAACGACATGGAGTGGAGGATTTCTAAATTGAGTACAAATTGGGGGAACATGTTAAGTCCTTATACCAGAGAAGAGTGGATAGAAGGACTATGACAGTGGGCGTAATCCTATGAATTAATGGGAGGATGGCTGTGGGTAGCATCTCTTTATATGTGGTGACCACTAAGCGGTTCTGCAATGAGCCAGTTGTTCTGCTAGATTGATGCCTTACTGACTATATTTTTTCTGACAGTTCTCCTGCATGTAGTTCATTTAGTGAGCTGTGGCCATATGCTTACACCACACTCTTTGTGACTGTTTATTTCTTCAGTGTATATACAATGTATGTTCCAAAAAACAGCATTGACTAGACAGAAAAAAAAAAACACATGCATTTATTTTCCCAAAATGGGAAAAGTAATCGTATGTGTGACAACAATTTGCATGCATGTAACACCTGATCTGAGCATGGTGATGTGTAATTGTAGTACACAAGTACCAGTTTGGTAATTATATCCTGAATGTACATAAATAACCACATCATCACTTAAAAGATAGGTGAGGTTGACAATTGGCCAAGGAACTTTTCAGAGACAAGGTAGCAGAAATCTGCAATAAGCATTCAGGATAAAAATTTCCATAATTCTTCATGTAGTTGAGACTTCACTAGGGTGACAATTGCAAACTAATCTGTACATTCATCAGGATGAGATCAGCTCTCGGCCTTTACAAAGGCTAAAAGCATAGCAGTGATTTGAATGCTATCAAACTAGTATTGTTCTCAGCATCCCAGCTTGTGGGCTAGCCTCCCTACATCTGAGTAAAGGTAGATCCACTTCTAAAATTACTGTATTTTATAGCCTGTCCTCTGGGCTATGGAGATAAAGGTTGGGGGAAAAAAATTAAAACGACATGTCAGCCTCACACAGTAATCCATATCAATACAGTCTTTGCTCCTCTCAAGAGTGATCTTGCCGGACGTGTATTGACTTAACAGGCCTGCCACTGAAAAGCTCTTCACTGGCTGTCAGACCCATTGCAAAAATTAATCTTTCAAAAATGTGCAAATCAGCAAGCTGACTACTGCCCATTTCCTTTATAGAATGTATTTCCATGATAAAAAGGGGATATGTGTTTTTAGTTATTTAGTTCAACAGCTCACTTGAATAGCTCTCCTGACTTAGGCACCAAATACTTCTTTCCTCTGATGTCAAATACTTGATTGTGATCAGCTGTTTGCCACTTAGTATGGCAGTGGAACCCCAAAAGAACTTTACAGGCACTTGAAGTATATATATATATATATAGTTCTCCCCGAATATTCAGATGGAATATTTATCAAATTGTAAACCCTTTTGCAATGCCCAAGTAGATTTTCTTCTAACACTTAATAAACCAGGATTTATATTTCTGCTGACATCCAACTGCCTCAAATCCAGCCTTTGAGGGCTGGATAAACTGAAAAATGCTCAAGCCTTTTTCCCTTTAATTATTGTCACTATAAATACATATTTGATGCTCAGACTCCTCATAAACCAAGCCTCTCCTGAGATTTATCCATTCATAACTATGGGGTTAAAGTTAGCCCCTGAGGTTCATCACCATTGTAGCTGAATTAGGCCTGTTGCCTCTGTTATATCGTACATTTTGATTTCTTTAAGTACACAAACATGCTCAGTCTGTCCTCCATTGTTGCGCTGGGTTTCGCATTCCTAGTCCTCTCTCCTCTGAAAGTGTTTGCAACCTTGTTCACCCATTTGTCAGCCTCTTGCACAATTTGCTCCTGTGCCTTCATCTATGCAGCTCCCTATTTATAATTTGACCCTTCTAAAATCATCCCACTTTTAGGTCTTTGTCTAAAAAAACATGTTCTGCCACTTTGCTTACAGTCAATCTTCTTGATTTGTACAAAACAACTTTTTTTTCCCCTCCACTCTACCTCTGTACTTCTCTGCCCTTTCTCCTTGTCTAGAAAGAACCTAGTACATTCCCCTTTAGTTCTGTTAATTGACACCCATAGAAAGGCATACTCTCTGGGTGCAGATAGAATACTACCATTAAAGAAAAGCTAATAATGAAAATAAGTTAACTGAAACACATTTTCATTGATACTTCAATGAGATTATTTCTTACTGCAGTTAAGTAGATTTATTGGGTCAAGTGTTCCAAACTGGACAGAAGGCCTTTCCTACAAAACTATTAATATTTGTATCCAAATTCAGCTCATTGCTATGCAGATTTTCACCAGAGTTCCTTCCCCCAGGTCCTCTCTAGGCTCTGGACAGGCCTCCAGCACTGAGCTGGGCCACTGTTCTGTGACATCCAGGTGGTTTTCCCACTCAAGCTCCAGTTCAAAGTGGCTTAGCCCTTTGGCTGGGCCCCAGATAGGAGTGTCAATGAAGAGAACAAAAGGAGAATTAACAGAAATAAATCATCCAGAGCTGGGTTAAGGCTTTCTTCTTTCAAGGAGCCCATGGCCAGAGCTGGATCTAGGCACCAGCAAAACAAGCAGGTGCTTGGGGTGGCACATTTCTAGGGGTGGTATTCCGGCGCCAGCCATGCTGCCCCTAGAAATGTGCCCCAGCTCACCTCTGCCTGCTCTCCTGAGCGTGCCGCCACTGCTCCGCTTCTCCCCCGTCCCTCCCAGGCTTGCCGTGCACCAAATGGCTGTTTTGCGCAGCAAGCCTGGGAGGGAGGGAGGAGGAGCCGAGTGGCGGTGGTGGAGCAGAGATGAGCTGGAGCGGGAAGTGGTTCCTCTACCCCCCCCATTACTTCCTGAGCTCCCCCCACCCTCATTCACCTCCATTCCACCTGCTCCCCTGAACGTACTGCCTCTCCCTCTCCTGAGAGGGAGGGGGGAGAAGCGGAGCGGCGGCATGTCCAGAGGAGCAGGTGGAGCGAAGGTGAGCTAGGGTGGGGGGTTACGGGGGGGGGGAGCCGCAGAAAGCAACGGGGGGTGGGAAATGTGGCACGTCCGGGGGAGGAAGTGGGGCCAGGGATTTGGGGAAGGGGTTGGGAAGAGGTGGAGTTGGGGTGGAGCTGGGGGCGGGGGGGCACGAAAAAAAAAGTGGGGCGGCCAAAAATTTTTTGGCTTGGGTGCCAAAAATCCTAGAGCCGGCCCTGCTCACCGCACTGTGGTTCTAACTTGAGTTCACAAGTAAATAGAGAGGAATAGTCTTCTCTCAGAGTGAGTCAGCATCAGGCTCTCCCTGCCTGAGATAGCAATCAGACAGCAATCAGATAGCAATCATCTGAGGCACTCCTCCCTTCAGACAGCCCACTATTCAGAACCTGAGGGCTGAATGTCTGTTCTCCTCCCTGGTTTGCCCTCAGCTAAACTGGGTTTCTCACTTGTAAACTCCTCCTCCCATTTCCAAGATCTCTCTCAGGTATGACAGGGCAGGGGCCACCTGAGCCCAGATGAGCTCGTTAGCCCTTTGTTGCCTAACATGCGGTTTGTACATTCCATCACAAAATTGGTTAAATATATTTACCTAATTTAGCAAATATAGTTTTGGCTCAGAGGGATTACCACATTTACACTGGCCCAAAGTGAAACAACCACAGAAATAATTATAAAGTCTTCCTGATCTATCTGCCCTTTAAAATGAGGTCCATGAGACAACATTCCAGCTTCTCAGCTCTATGACTTACCACCGCAGTCCAAGTTTGTGTATGCATGTTGCATTATCCCCTCCCTAGGATACCCATTCTCTTCTCGTTAGCATGGGGCATATTCCTATGTACAAGAATCTTAGCCCACCTGCTTACAAAGTGAGCAGGTAGAGCCAGAGAAATGGTACCGCATGAGCAATTCTTCCTGCAAACATTAACAAAGCTGGAAATCATAATGTCAAGCCCACCAGTTTTGAGTGTGTACCTTTAAAAAAAGGAAGATATTATTTTTGCAATCTATAAATACAGCAGGAAAAAGTGTTTTTGCAATAACTCATCTGAAAGTTTTTTTTTCTATCATCAGGGTTTGTTAGAGCATAGAAAGAAAACATGGGGATGATATTTATGTATTACTAATTTAATACCCCAGTCAGCCTTTATAAGCCTGTGGTTGCCTATATATGTGTATATATATATATAAACATTTAAACTCATCATAGTTCCAGATATACTGTAGTGGTATGATTTTCTTAGAAAATTAAAGTATGAGGTCCCTATGGTGCTTGCAGCTGTGGTACTCAGTCAAGGAACTAAAGAATAAAATGTGTTTTAATCATAGGGGGAATGACTAAAACAGGACAACATGCTTACTAGCAACTACTTAATAAATCATATCCATCAGATTCAAATAATCCTGTGGTAGTTAAGCTTTACCAATTTAGTTACAGAGAACTGCAGGGAGTCTGGATTTGTAGCCATTAGATAATACTGAGTATCAGCGGGAAATGAATATTTTTCTAAATCAGTTTTCTGATTTACTTTTCCATATATTTTAAAAATTTCTGAGCTATATTCTCCATTTTTGTAAATCAGCATAGGTCCACTGACTTTACATCACTGTATGATATGACTCTCTTTTTTTCATGTCTAAACTAAGTCTGCTGTGTGATCATGCTCATTATGTGTGAAAACCTGGCCCTATTGAAGTCCACGGCAAAACTCCTTCTGACCATCATCTTTTGTCTGGCAACTTTGAAAAGCAACATTAAATCCGACTTTATAATAAGAAAGCAAATTGTTCTAGTATAGAATGCAATAAAACCTTGGTACAATATGTATATCACATTTGTATTGTAAAAGGGACTTTCAAAGGTCAAATAGTGTCTTGTTCTCATGATTGATGGTGAAGACACTTACATGAGAAATTTAGTAACAAGTAACAGAATTAAATAATACATTAGCTATGGTGTAAATAAACCAAACCTAGCTAGTTTGAATTAATAAGCTGGCTAGGGTTAGCTTAACTACACCACAGCTAATGTATTATTCAGTTCTGTTTCTTGTTATTAAATTTCTCATGTAAGTGTCTGAGGTATGAAATCATGAGAACAAGCCAGTAGCTGACCTTTGAAAGCCCCCTTTCCAATACAAATTTGATAGGCCTATTTTATATATATAAATGGAGGCAGAAGTGACATTTTTACGTCAATCCTTTGCTGAAGGTCAAGAGATAAAGAATATGGTACAAAATTGAAGAAAATTGCCTAAGTCATTGGAGAGGCCAGTGCTCTGTGTGTGTGTGTATGTGGTTTGCATAAACAGTGCTTTATATATATCCACTGGTGGCAATGATTGAACTGTGCACTATGTAAAAAAGTATTTATACTGGATATTTACATGGTTATTTCTTTGTTCTTGTATTATAAGAAGGTAGTAAAGTTAAGCAGATGATTTTTTGTAGGATTAGGACCCACATCCCTTCTTAGCCCTCATTTGAAGTTTATATTTCACCTGCCATCACTTACATTTACATCACTCTGAGAGAGAATGTTTGTAACCTTTGTGTAAGTCTCCTATATACACACAGAGCACTGGCCTCTCAAATGACTTAGGCAGTTTTCTTCAATTTTGTACCATATCCCTTATCTCTTGACCTTCAGCAAAGAATTGATGTACAAATGTCACTTTTGCCTCCATTTTAGATTCAGTGCTACCTATGTGGTTAGGAGGGATAATTTGATATTTGTGAAATACATCTCTGCACACATCCACATGGGAACAAGAAAGCAGCCTTATGTATGATCACACAGTTTTCTCATTTTCCTTATACCTTTGGTGTTTTCTATGTTATTGTGAACACCTGTAGCTAGTAAGATTGTAGTAAATAACAGTAAAATGTCTTCACTAAAAACATTAGTAGAGTTTGGCAGGTTTGTTTAATTGAATAAAACCAATAGTTTTGTTTGTATTACTTTCTCTTGTGGGAGTGGCAAGGTACAAGAGGTTGTGTGAAACAAATGGATTTCATTCAGAAAATGGGAAAGTCATCCCAAGTGAAATAAATAGAAAGAAACATAAGTGTACAGGCAAAATGTACATAAGTGTACATACAGGCAAAATGTAAATTGGAGGGCTAAGAGGGGAGTGTGGGCCCTAATCCTGCAAGCACTCATGTTTAACTTCACTACCATTCTCATAATACAAGAACAAAGAAATAATCAATGAAGCTGATAGGCAGTCAGTAAAATTCTTTTTTCTCCCCCACATAGTTCACAGTGGAATAATTGCCACAAAAGACTCTTAAATCCAAGAGTTTAGAAGAATTCAAAATAGGATTAGACATTTTGATGGGTGATGAGACCATCTGCAGTTGCATTACATAGAATTAAAAGAAAACAAATGCTTGTGCTTCAAGACAAACCCAGCTACTAAAATATGGGATTTAAAAATAAGCGAGCATTCCCTAATTAACCGTTATGGGGTATTTGAGCCTTCATTCTAAGGCTCTGGTATTGGACACTATTGGGGAGAGGATACTGAATGAGATGGACCACTGCTGTGATATAGGAAGACAAATCTTCTTTATGTTCCTAGTGACTAGTTTCAAAAGTATTTCACCGAATGTATTGTATTGTCTAATTCTTTGAACCTCTAAAACTCTCCCTTGCTAACTACTGTACAGTAGTCAGCCTTAAAACTTTCCACTTTTGATTTAGATTAAGGAATTATCTTCAATATTCGTGAGTAATATATATTCCCTGTATTTAGTATGTTTGTTTCATTGTCTCCTAATGGACAGTATTTCAGCCCAGAGACAGAAACCATATTTTCTTGTTATACTCTCATGTAATTGGCATATACTTTTACTGTCTCATTTTGCTGTAGTTAGTATAGGACTGCAATAGCATACTATACTGTGTCATTTACTATATTAGCCAATAACTCTGTTGTGTGCAGATTCTTACTGTTTCTTCTTTCCAGCATTTAGTTTACCTACCTAAAATAGAGAGGAATGAAAGAGTCAGTTCTGGTACATTAAGACAATCAGGATTCAATGTAAGAAAATATACCCTTTCCTGTGTGCCTAAATACTGATTTCTATTAGGAGGTAGTCTGTTAATCTTCTTCCTCTGTGCCACTATTCATAATACCCAACCTGAAACATATTTTATTAACTAGCAAGAGCTTTAGGTCCAAATCCTCAGCTGCACTGAGCTTAGGTTGGGCATAAGGAAGGAAGATGCCTTTATACCACCTTTCTTTTCCCCTGATCCTAAGGGGTGTTTCAGCCCTCAGTAGAACCAGTGAGAAATTTTCCAATGAAACAGAGTTTCATAAGAAAATGTCAATTTGTAGAACCTAAGCAGTTTCATGAAAACTGTTCATGTTAGACAAATTCTCATCAAATTACAGCCAAGGTGGTGTTCTATAATTCTTATGCCAGCTTGCTTGGTGTTTTCTGAGGCTTCCAGAGTGCATGGGTCAAAGGCAGCCCCACCATGCGGACTGTCCCAGAGTCGGGGACCCAAAGAAAGCCTTAATTTTGGTCAGCAGTAGTCCTCTCTAAAATTTAGAGCAGACTAAAGACTATCCACAGGGACCTCTCCACTGGCAGATTATCAGATGGAAAACATAGTATCTACTCTCATCCTGGCATGTCTCTTGCAATCATCTGTTACCTACTCCTTTGGTATATGATGTCCTATGCCACTAAGGGGGGGAGCAGGTGGTATAAAACAATCATTGATTGTTTAAAGGGAATTCACTTACAGCAGAAGACTTTTCAGCTGCTTCCTTAGAGTATCTTTCCAGCTGCAATGTGCGGCCTGACTGACCAGATTAAGGGGCAAGTCCACAAATTCTGGTTGATTTGTTGTAGTGAAGCAAGACTGTACAGGCCCGAAACACTTCCTTCCTCTGTCCTCAAGGAAGACTGGTAAAAACAGAAGCTGTCTGAAAATCAGAGTCCTTAGGCAGTCTATATGAAGGTATATAATTAATCATATGTTTGACGATTTCACACTGAGGATGTGGCTATAGTTGGATGGCAAATACAAACAGTGACACATACTGGAGAAATGTCATTGCTAATGTGGAAGCATTTCTTAAACCAAACTTTGGTTCAGTTTTAATGGCTAGACAAGCCACTATTATTTCCCCATTCAAAACACTACATGATAGTCATGACTAGTGCTTCTGCTTCTGGTGATGAAAGCTGTAGAAAACTTAGATTCAAATTCTAAACACTGTGAAACAGTAAGTAATTTCACAAACTGTGGCCCTAAATAATAGATTTCTACAACATGCTGTAGTGCAAAACACAGTGGTTATAGAGGTCATCTTGCTATTCTCACTGACACTATTGTAACTTTGGAGTCAATGGGATTGCACTAGCGTGCATGAGAGCAGAGCCATGTGCTATGTCAGTACTGTGTGTTCTGCACTGGGGCCTGCTTTGGGCACCTATACCTTTACAGCCAGATTCTTTTTGTTTGTTCTGCTGTAAATTTGCTTTGTGGCTTGCCCTACTCCAGCTGCCACTTACACCAGGGTGAAAAGATAAGAAGAGTAGGCTAGTGACGTGTCAAGGCCAGGTGTGGTGGCGCTGAACTTCCTCAGATCTGATCTCCCACTGGTGTAAGCTGAAAGGTAGAATACGATCCCTTCTGCTTTAATGCCCACTGGGGCCAAACAGACAGGAGATTAAAAGATCATGTAAAGAGTTGAACACCAGAAGCTATTTGCAAAGTACAGCAACAATT
This sequence comes from Eretmochelys imbricata, assembly GCF_965152235.1. Taxonomy (NCBI): domain Eukaryota; kingdom Metazoa; phylum Chordata; order Testudines; family Cheloniidae; genus Eretmochelys; species Eretmochelys imbricata. Next base: position 54,756,063 of record NC_135576.1, on the reverse strand, counting down.
TCATTTAGTCCTACAAAACCTATGAGCAATGCTACATACTGTTGAGTGGCATCTATTGGCACAATTTCTATTAACTGACCATTTTTTACACAGACATCTCTTCTGTAGTGCAGTTTAGTAACAATGAGCTCAGGGAACTACAGCTAGTCACCATGTCTACCACTGTCCACTACTGAAAGGGTATGTTATTCAAGAATCAAAGGCTTAATTTGTCACAGTGGAGTTTTCGCTCTGATTTTTCCTTTTCCTCTCCTTACCTCCCCACACACTTTTTTTTTTTTTTTTTTTTCTTGGTTTCTCCATTCCGAAGGCTGTGTCACTGCCCCTTTTCTTTTTTCGTTCTCTGTCACGGACTCTATTTCCAGTGAAATTAGCTGAGGTTAGTTTCAGTGTTAGACCCCCTGCTTTTCAGCCAGAAGTATAAGCTTTCAGTCACATTGAACTTGTGAGTAGTAACACAGTCCATGGAGACCTCTGCCATGAATGATGACATTCTCCTTGTTCTTTCTGGAGCACTGTGCAGACCCTTGGAACAAACAGTAATGAGCCTGCTGAATCAGACTGAGGATGAAAGATGCCAGTTTCACCCTGTTTCTGGGTGAATTCTGTTTTGTGGGGAACAAGTTTCTCTCCTGTTTGATTATGACATCTTTTAGATGGGATTCACCACTACCTCCAGTTTGGGCATTATGATAGAAAATATTTTTGAAAAGCTGCTCAGAGTTTTCAATTCTCAACAGAGCTGAGTAAATTTTTTCTGAGAACTTAACTGGCGAAACAAATGCAGGTTTGGTTGACATGGCCCTTTGTGAATTTGACCCAATTAGTTTCAGCTGAGAAAACATTTTTCAGGGGAGAAAGTGTGAATGGGTGCTATACTCTTTAGCTCAGGGGTTAGAACATTGACCTGGGAAATAGGAGCCCTATGTTTGAATCCTCACTCTGGAACAGGGACTTGAATTTGGATTTTCCCCTTCTATGCTGGGTACCCTCAAACCACTGGGCTATTAGCTAGTCTAGGGTGATTTGCTCTAAATCTCTACTGTGGAGCCTTGTTCCATTTTTAATCAATACTTAAACACTCATTGAACCAAAGAGAGAGGCGGATGCTGTAGTCTGGTTATTAAAATAATCTCTGACAGTAAGGCAGGAGGAGAGTAGGAGATGCGAATTCAAGTCTTCTCTCTGCCTGCTTTAAAGGAGGGACTTGCATTCATATCATTTACTCACCTCCCCAACCTCCGTGAGTGCCTTAGTCACCAGGCTATAGAGTCCTTCTCTCTCTGGCCCAATGAGTATTTAATTATTTATTCAAAGTGGAACAGCTTCAGTGGCAGCAAATCTGAACACCGCATTACAGAACAGCTTAGTCTTGTGTAGGGCGCTTGTCTATGAGGTAGAAAAGCTGAGTCCAATTACCTCCTCCAATGTGGTCATTCAAATGTGCCTCCTCCTACTTTCCAGGCAAATGCCCTAACCATGGAGCTAAAGGTTGTAAGAACACAAGTGCTTTTCTGATGGTGACTGGAACAAAACATTTCATATGATCCACAATAGACTTCTCGAGTTTGCTGACAAATTCCAAATAGAACATTTTCTGATTTTTTTTTTGGTTTCCTGATGAAAATTATTTATACTACCAGCTCTAATTCTTATAGTCAGAAATTCTAACTTTGACAGGACAAAAAGGGACACATGTTTTGCAAAGTATTCACAAAAAAAATCCCCTTTTTTGACGAGCTCTAGTTTTCTTGTTTGTTCATTTTCTCCCAGATACTCCCTCTTAACCTTTACTGGTCTCATTCCTTAACAGTGCTCCCCATTATGTATTATTTGAGGTATCTCTGCAGACAAGAGGAGAAGGACACCATCTGCCACCTAGAGAAGTCATAAACGAATTGTATCATTTTTGGTGGGTTTCTCTTAAATCAGAAACCCATGAGTCACACAGGACTATTAACAAGTGATCCACTTGCTATCCTCTAATCCTGGTCTTCATATCCAATGTATATTGCAATGGTGTGCAGGCTACTGGCATCGTTTGTATGGTAGGGACCTCATCTGATTACTTCTAGAGATGTTTTGAACAAACATGGAACTTGGCTTCTCTCTTATCTTTGTGTGCCTGGTGTGTTGTAAAACTTTCCTTTTTCCTGAGCATCCTGCAGTAAATGAGAAACCATTTTGAGTCCTTCTAGAGAAAGGAAGGACTCTGTGCTGTAGGAAGAGCAGAGGTGCTCATTTTGCATTAAAACAAGGTCTCCACAGCCTTTGACTCTATGCGGAACTCCTACCAAACTGGGAGTATGGGAAGCACCATAACTTGGCATCATTACAGCCAACTTAATTTAGCCTATAATAGACACCCCAAAATTCTGCCTCTTTATTAAATATAGAGGGATATTTGGCACAAAGTCCTGCTTTTTAAGAAGAATTTGCTGTCAGAAAACCTCAGGATGAAAACAATTACTGCTGCTTAGTCCTGCCTGGAAGCAGGGAACTCTGAGGGGGTAATCGGTGTAGAAGTTCTAGTACTTCTGAATAGAAATCCATACTAATGATCTTGAAGTCCTCTGATGCAGAGGACACACCCATATGCGTAAAGTTACCAGAGTACTTGGGCAGTCACTCTCGCTATTCCTGGAGTGAAAAGTTAGTCAGCATCCTCTATCTTCACCCTATCAAGGAAAATGAGGAAAGGAGTCTTTAAAAAAGCTGAAGTGTAAAGCTTTATTTTTTCTCTATCTTCTTTTGAAAAAGTAATTATTGGTTTTGATTATCTTGTTTGTTTTCTGTTTTTTTCAGAAGCACTTTCCCAACAGTCCCAAGGGAAACTTGATAGTAAATTGAATCACAATAAGCAATGTACATTTCTCTCCTATGGGTTATTCCTCCAAATAAATCTAGGAAATACCATGCTTAAAAGTGTCCCTTTATAGATATATAAATGGGAATTAAGATGCAAACACAAGAATCCTTTGTTATAGAAGAGAAACTCGAGAAAAATAGCATTTGTCAGGAAGCCAATGTCCTCCCCACAAAGGGTTCAACTGTCGTTTCTTACACAGACTAAGAGTAGAAAGCAGGGACCCATAACTTTTGTCTTAGATGTCCTGAAATTGTCAGCAATGCTTACCATACTGTCTATGGACCTAATTCTACTTCCCTTATTCATGTAGAGTATTATTCATTTGTTTGCTTATTTATTTAATTGTATTACGATAGCACTTAGAGGCCCTCTAGTGTGCTAGGCCCTGTAAATATTCAGAACAAAGAGATGGTGCCTGCCCCTCTGCAAGGAGTCCCTATGCAGTTACTGGGTCTCTCCCCTCTCACTTGCCATTATCCTCCATCCATCCTTAGTCAATAGGAATACTTGAGGACCAAGGTATTCCTTAAAGAAAGAAAAGTTTGCAAAATTTGGCTTTATGTTAGTAATATATAAGACAGGCAGGATGGGCACATGGGAGAAAGAGAGAGAAAAGTCATATCTAAAGAGGGATTATATGCAGGATGTAATTTGGAATGTTTAAGTCAATATTCATAGAACCACAGCAACGTAGGGTAGAAGAGACCTCAAGAGTCATCAAATACAGGTCCCTGTCAACCTAGTAAATCTAGAAAGTGTTTGTCCAACTTGTTCTCAAAACCTCCCTTGGAAGCCTCCCGTAAAAACCAATGACACGGATTCTACAACCTCCCTTGGAAGCCTATTCCAGAATTTAACTACCTTATAGTTAGAAAACATTTCCTAATATCTAGCCTAAATCTCCCTAAACCCATTACTTCTTGTCTGACCTTCAGTTGACATGTAGAACAGCCATTACCATAACTGAAATCTGTTATCGGGTCCCACACTCAGTCTTCTTTTCTCAAGAATAAACATGCCCAGTGTTTTTTAACCTTTCCTCAGAGGTCAGATTTTCTAAACCTATATTCATTTTTGTTGCTCCCCTTTTTGTTGTTCTCTTCAATTTATCCACATCTTTCCTGAAGTGTGGTGCCCAGAAATGGACACAATACTCCAGCTGAGGCCTCATGAGTGCCATGTACAGCAGGACAATCACCTCCTGTGTCTTACATACACTTCTGTTAATGCTCTCCATAATGATATTAACCTTTTCTGCAACTGCACCAAATTGTTGACTCATATTCAGTTTGTGGTTCACTATAACCCCCAATCATAGAATCATAGAATCATAGAATATCAGGGTTGGAAGGGACCCCAGAAGGTCATCTAGTCCAACTCCCTGCTCAAAGCAGGACCAATTCCCAGTTAAATCATCCCATCCAGGGCTTTGTCAAGCCTGACCTTAAAAACCTCTAAGGAAGGAGATTCTACCACCTCCCTAGGTAATGCATTCCAGTGTTTCACCACCCTCATAGTGAAAAAGTTTTTCCTAATATCCAATCTAAACCTCCCCCACTGCAACTTGAGACCGTTACTCCTCGTTCTGTCATCTGCTACCATTGAGAACAGTCTAGAGCCATCCTCTTTGGAACCCCCTTTCAGGTAGTTGAAAGCAGCTATCAAATCCCCCCTCATTCTTCTCTTCTGCAGACTAAACAATCCCAGCTCCCTCAGCCTCTCCTCATAAGTCATGTGTTCTAGACCCCTATTCATTTTTGTTGCCCTTCGCTGGACTCTCTCCAATTTATCCACATCCTTCTTGTAGTGTGGGGCCCAAAACTGGACACAGTACTCCAGATGAGGCCTCACCAATGCCGAATAGAGGGGAACGATCACGTCCCTCGATCTGCTCGCTATGCCCCTACTTATACATCCCAAAATGCCATTGGCCTTCTTGGCAACAAGGGCACACTGCTGACTCATATCCAGCTTCTCATCCACTGTCACCCCTAGGTCCTTTTCCGCAGAACTGCTGCCTAGCCATTCGGCCCCTAGTCTGTAGCGGTGCATTGGATTCTTCCGTCCTAAGTGCAGGACCCTGCACTTATCCTTATTGAACCTCATCAGATTTCTTTTGGCCCAATCCTCCAATTTGTCTAGGTCCTTCTGTATCCTATCCCTCCCCTCCAGGGTATCTACCACTCCTCCCAGTTTAGTATCATCCGCAAATTTGCTGAGAGTGCAATCTACTCCATCCTCCAGATCATTTATGAAGATATTGAACAAAACCAGCCCCAGGACTGACCCCTGGGGCACTCCACTTGACACCGGCTGCCAACTAGACATGGAGCCATTGATCACTACCCGTTGAGCCCGACAATCTAGCCAGCTTTCTACCCACCTTATAGTGCATTCATCCAGCCCATACTTCCTTAACTTGCTGACAAGAATACTGTGGGAGTCCGTGTCAAAAGCTTTGCTAAAGTCAAGAAACAATACATCCACTGCTTTCCCTTCATCCACAGAACCAGTAATCTCATCGTAAAAGGCGATTAGATTAGTCAGGCATGACCTTCCCTTGGTGAATCCATGCTGGCTGTTCCTGATCACTTTCCTCTCATGCAAGTGCTTCAGGATTGATTCTTTGAGGACCTGCTCCATGATTTTTCCTTTTTAGCAATACTACTGTTAACAAATTATTTCCTATTCTGTAGTTTTGCATTTGATTTTTCCTTCCTTCCCAATTTACACTTGTCTTTATTGAATTTAATCTTATTAATATCAGCCCAATTCTCTAATTTGAGAAGGCTCTGTCCTCCAAAGTGCTTGCAGTCCCTCTCTGCTTGGTGTCACGGATCATCTGCCGATTTTATAAGTACATTCTCCACTCCATTTATCCAAATAATTAATGAAAATATTGAATAGTACCAAACCAAGACTGATTCCTGCGGGACTCCACTCAATACACCCTCCCAGTTTAACAGGAAACCATTGATAACTACTCTTTGAGTAAAGTCTTCCAAATAGTTTTCACCTAATTTATAGTAATTTAATCTAGATGACATTTTCTTAATTTTCTTATGAGAATGTCATGTGGGACTCTGTCTAAAGACTTACTGAAATCATGAATGATCATGTCTACTGTTTTTACCCATCCACTAGTCCAGTAATTATGTCAAAAGAGGAAATTAGGTTCCTCTGGTATGATTTGTTTTTGGCAAATCCAAGCTGGCTATTCCTTATAATCCTCTTACCCTCCAGCTGCTTACAAATTCATTGTTTAATAATTTGTCCAAGTATCTTACCAGGTATTGAAGTTAGGCTGATTGGACTATAGTTCCCCAGGTCCCCTTTGTACTTCTTTTTATGTTGGTCCTTCTCCAGTCATCTGGGACCACATCTGTCCTCCATGAGTTCTCAAAGATAATTGCCAATGGTTCCAAGACTGCTTCAGCTAGTTCCTTAAATTCCCGAGGATGAATTTAATCAGGCCTGACAATTTGAATACATCTAATTTAACTAAATATTTTTGAACCTAACCTGTTCTTTCTATATTTTGGCTTGCATTTCTTCCCACTTGTTAGTATTAATTGTGTTGGGTATTTGGTTACCATTATCTTCTTTCAGTGAAGACAGTTGCAACATAGGCATTAAGCACCTCAGCCTCCTTGATGTCATCAGTTTTAGCTCTCCTTCCCTGCTAAGTAGAAGACATACACTTTCCTTGGTCTATTTTTTAAAAGAACATCTTCTTAATGCTTTTACGTCCCCTGCTAGACATAATTCATTTTGTGCCATAGCTTTTCTGATTCCTACATCCTTGTGTTATTCTTTTGTACTCCTCCTTAGCAATTTGTCCATGTTTCCACTTTTTGTAGGATTCTTTTTGATTTTCAGATCATTAAAATGCTCCTAATGGAGCCATATTGCCTCTCATTAGTCTTCCTCTCTTTACTTTGCATCAGAATAGTTGGCAATTGTGCATTTAATATTGTGTCCTAGATAACCTGCCAGCTCTCCTGAACTGCTTTAATCCTTAGGTTTTCTTCCCATGAGACCTAACCTATCAGTTCTCTGAGCTCACTCTTTCCCTTCTTTAGAATAACTAAATCTCTCATTTCATGATCACTTTCACCCAAATTGCCTTCCACCTTCAGATTCGCAACCAATTCATAGAATCATAGAATATCAGGGTTGGAAGGGACCTCAGGAGGTCATCTAGTCCAACCCCCTGCTCAAAGCAGGACCAATCCCTGACTAAATCATCCCAGCCAGGGCTTTGTCAAGCCTGACCTTAAAAACTTCTAGAGAAGGAGATTCCACCACCTCCCTAGTTAACGCATTCCAGTGTTTCACCACCCTCCTAGTGAAAAAGTTTTTCCTAATATCCAACCTAAATCTCCCCCACTGCAACTTGAGACCATTACTCCTTGTTCTGTCATCTGCTACCACTGAGAACAGTCTAGAGCCATCCTCTTTGGAACCTCCTTTCAGGTAGTTGAAAGCAGCTATCAAATCCCCCCTCATTCTTCTCTTCTGAAGACTAAACATCCCCAGTTCCCTCAGCCTCTCCTCATAAGTCATGCGTTCCAGTCCCCTAATCATTTTTGTTGCCCTCCGCTGGACTCTCCAGTTTTTCCACATCCTTCTTGTAGTGTGGGGCCCAAAACTGGACACAGTACTCCAGATGAGGCCTCACCAATGTCGAATAGAGGGGAACGATCACGTCCCTCGATCTGCTGGCAATGCCCCTACTTATACATCCCCAAATGCCATTGGCCTTCTTGGCAACAAGGGCACACTGTTGACTCATATCCAACTTCTCGTCCACTGTAACCCCTAGGTCCTTTTCTGCAGAACTGCTGCCAAGCCATTCAGTCCCTCGTCTGTAGCTGTGCATTGGATTCCTCCGTCCTAAGTGCAGGACTCTGCACTTGTTCTTGCTGAACCTCATCAGATTTCTTTTGGCCCAATCCTCCAATTTGTCTAGGTCCCTCTGTATCCTATCCCTACCCTCCAGCGTATCTACCACTCCTCCCAGTTTAGTGACATCTGCAAACTTGCTGAGGGTGCAATCCACACATTCCTCCAGATCATTTATTCTCCCTGTTGGTCTGAATCAAATCTAAAATGGCTGTCCCCTTAATTACTTCCTCCACTTTCTGAAGGAAAAACTTGTCCCTAATACTTTCCATATGTATTGGAAGTGTTGTGGTTTGTCATATTAGTTTACAACAGATGTCTGGGTAGTTAAATTCCACCATTACTGCCAGGTCTTGTGTTTTGGATATTTCTGTTGGTTGTTCTGGATATGTCTTATCCACCTCTTCTTCCTGATTTGGTGGTCTATAGTGGACCCTTACTGAGATACCACCCCTATTTTTTTCCATGTTTATCTTCACCCAGAGACTTTCAACTGCTCTGCCTCTCACTCCTTTGGACCAAAGAAAACTATGTATCGAGAATATACACAATTCAGCATCTCCTCCCTCTTTTCTCTGTCTGTCCTTCCTGAACAAGCAATTCCCCTCAATACCAATATTCCCCTCATGAGACTTATCCCACCAAGTCTCTGTGATGCCTGATAAGTCATAATTTATCTTATCTACTAATACTTCCAGTTCTTCCCGTTTATTCCCTATGCTCCTTGCATTTTTATAGATATCTAAGAAGTTCAGCAGATTCTGTCGCTGATTTCGCTCTTGTTGCTCCTATGTGCTATTGTAATTTTCCCTGTCCTGCCCCACAACATCTAGCTGTCTGTTAAGGTTGACTTTTTAAAGCTCACTTACAGGCTTTTTTCACCTGCCCCCTTTGAACCTAGTTTAAAGCCCTTCTTACTAGGTTGATGAGTCGCTGCAAGAATATGAACTTTCCCTTCTTGATCAGGTTAACCCCATCTCTTCTCAGCAGCCCTCCTTCCCTTCTATCTACACTGTCTAGGCAGCCATGCATTCATCTCCAGGATGTGCGTCTTTTTCCTGGGCCCTTACCTCAACCCAGAGGATGGACAAGAACACAACTTGTGCCCCAAACTCATTCACCCTCACTCTCAGAGCCCTGTAGTCACTGCTGATCAGCTCAGGATCATACCTGGCAGTATCTTTAGTGCACACATGAAGGAGCAGCATGGGGTAGTAGTGAGAGGGATGGATGACCCTCAGCAACCATTCTGTAATGTCTTGGATCTGGGCTCCAGGGCAGGCAGCACACCTCCAAAGACATAATGTCAGGTTGGCAGATGGATGCCTCCACCCCTCAGAAGGGGGACCCTAATCATCAGCACCCTACACCTCTTCCTCTTGAAGATGGTTGCTGTGAACCTCCTAGCCTTGTGGTCAGGTGGCTCCTCTTTCTCAGCCATTGAGGAAGAGGAGCCTCCTGCTGCTTACCTCCTGTTGTCAATACAGCACACCAGTTCCTGACTGCAATGGATGGGATGGAGAGCTATCTACTGCCCAAGGTGACCCACAGCCACTCTCCTCCTGGCAGATCATCTGGTGTCACTGTAGTCATCTGTTGTCGGCAAGCATCCGCCATCCCAGACATTTCTATGTGTGTCTGCGAAGAAGTCCAGATGCTATGCAGTGAGCCACCTCCCCCTGCAGCTCTGTTAATTGCTTCCTGAGGGACTCCAGCAACAGGCACTTCTCATGCTGAGTGGTTCCCACTGCCTGGCTTTCATAGGCAGGGACACGCAGGCCACTTTCTCAGCAAATTAAGACCAGAATGTGGTGGGAAGCCTCCACAGTCAAGATACCTGTCTGGCAGAAGACTCCAAAAGTGCCTGGAAAGGAAGGGTTAGCAGCAGTCATAGAAACATGCCATTTTCCCGTTGAGATGTCTTCCTTGTAGAATATCTACAAGATACTAGACTAGGCTAGGTAAAATGCAAGTATCTTTGCAATACAGGGCAATTCCGCAGTGGCAGGGAGATGGAGTAGAATGTTATTTGTAATTTCTGGGCCTCAGCATAGTGTCACTAAAGTCAATGCAGGTTTACCCAATTTACATCACGTGAGGATCTGACACTATGAACAGCACATCTGAAATCAGTTTATTCCTTTCAAAACAGAAATGTGGCACCTTTAAGAAACTACTGTGAACTCCCTGGCTTGACAAATGACATAGAAATGCCTTACAGAGACAGATATTATTTAGCTTCAGAAACATGTAGTTTTAGTTCCTATCTGGATTGTATAATGCTAGAGATGCCTTTCCAGACAAGCAGAAATGTCAACACCAATATATTTTTAGAACAACAGTTTGCAGCTACTACAAAATATAGTTCTAAAATGACAGAAACAGGTAGTGAGGTATCGACCATAAAGGGAAAAGGAATCTTTGTTTCAACTTGATCCTCTTAATGTATTTAAATGGTTGGAATTAATTTCTGTTCCTGATATTTACATGTATTAACCTCTTAAATATTTATGGACTATGTTTTAATTCCTCTTCATCTCAATCATTTTAAAGCAACTAGACATTTCATTAACCAATTTTCATGAAGTGATATCAATTTAAATTTAGAGCAAAACCATCCACCAGCTGGTATGCAGGCATTTCCACAAGCTATCCCCATTGAATAAAAGATGAAATAAATAAACTGTCACTTACTTCCTAATCATGCACCATTTGAAAATGTGGCCCCAGTATCTTAGTGTCTCAGTACCTCCCAACTGTTCATGGGCTTGTCCTAAGAACACTCCTGTGAAAGATTATCCCCATTTGTACAGATAGAGAACTGAGGCAGAGATTAACCTAGAGTAGAGTAACCTAGGAAGTCTGAGGTGGAGTCAGGAACTGAAAGCAGAGCACAGATCCTTAGCTATGCAAATTAACTTCAAGTAGAGCTATGATGATTTACCACCGCTAAAGATCCTGCCTCTAAGCTTTTTTCAGTGACCCAGGCAACAGGAGTGCCAAAGTCATTTTTCTTGCTATGGTGCCAGACAGCCATGTTGCTGTACCAGTTTGATGGTGGTATATAGTTCTATATTTGAGTTAAAATCCATGCAGCGGTGAGGACTGAACAGTCCTTTAAGATCAACATTTCCTGATAAATCTGGTTGCCTTACACAAGCTCAGCTCCCAGTTCATGGATTTAAACATCAAGTTCATAATAAATCAGAAACTCTTCTGCAAAGAATGGACAGCACTTTTCCCAGGTCCAGAGTGTTGCATGTTAATGGGAAGAAGAAAGCCATATATTCAATACTGGGTGTTACAGCTGAAGAGACTAAAAGTGCCCTACAGCATTTGCTCAAGAAACTTCCTGAAAAAGCACAAGATCAAATCCACACAGACACACCCCTGGAACCCCGACCTGGGATATTCTATCTATTACCCAAGATCCATAAACCTGGAACTCCTGGGCGCCCCATCATTTCAGGCATTGGCACCCTGACAGCAGGATTGTCTGGCTATGTAGACTCCCTCCTCAGGCCCTACGCTACCAGCACTCCCAGCTACCTTCGAGACACCACTGACTTCCTGAGGAAACTTCAATCCATCGGTGATCTTCCTGATAACACCATCCTGGCCTCTATGGATGTAGAAGCCCTCTACACCAACATTCCACACAAAGATGGACTACAAGCCGTCAGGAACACTATCCCCGATAATGTCACGGCTAACCTGGTGGCTGAACTTTGTGACTTTGTCCTTACCCATAACTATTTCACATTTGGGGACAATGTATACCTTCAGATCAGCGGCACTGCTATGGGTACCCGCATGGCCCCACAATATGCCAACATTTTTATGGCTGATTTAGAACAACGCTTCCTCAGCTCTCATCCCCTAAAGCCCCTACTCTACTTGCGCTATATTGATGACATCTTCATCATCTGGACCCATGGAAAAGAAGCCCTTGAGGAATTCCACCATGATTTCAACAATTTCCATCCCACCATCAACCTCAGCCTGGTCCAGTCCACACAAGAGATCCACTTCCTGGACACTACAGTGCTAATAAACAATGGTCACATAAACACCACCCTATACCGGAAACCTACTGACCGCTATTCCTACCTGCATGCCTCCAGCTTTCACCCTGACCACACCACACGATCCATCGTCTACAGCCAAGCTCTGCGATACAACCGCATTTGCTCCAACCCCTCAGACAGAGACAAACACCTACAAGATCTCTGTCAAGCTTTCTTACAACTACAATACCCACCTGCGGAAGTAAAGAAACAGATTGATAGGGCCAGAAGAGTTCCCAGAAGTTACCTACTACAGGACAGGCCTAACAAAGAAAATAACAGAACTCCACTAGCCGTCACCTTCAGCCCCCAACTAAAACCCCTCCAACGCATTATTAAGGATCTACAACCTATCCTAAAGGATGACCCAACACTCTCACAAATCTTGGGAGACAGGCCAGTCCTTGCCTACAGACAGCCCCGCAACCTGAAGCAAATACTCACCAACAACCACATACCACACAACAGAACCACTAACCCAGGAACTTATCCTTGCAACAAAGCCCGTTGCCAATTGTGCCCACATATCTATTCAGGGGACACCATCACAGGGCCTAATAACATCAGCCACACTATCAGAGGCTCGTTCACCTGCACATCCACCAATGTGATTTATGCCATCATGTGCCAGCAATGCCCCTCTGCCATGTACATTGGTCAAACTGGACAGTCTCTACGTAAAAGAATAAATGGACACAAATCAGATGTCAAGAATTATAACATTCATAAACCAGTCGGAGAACACTTCAATCTCTCTGGTCACGCAATCACAGACATGAAGGTCGCTATCTTAAAACAAAAAAACTTCAAATCCAGACTCCAGCGAGAAACTGCTGAATTGGAATTCATTTGCAAATTGGATACTATTAATTTAGGCTTAAATAGAGACTGGGAGTGGCTAAGTCATTATGCAAGGTAGCCTATTTCCTCTTGTTTTTTCCTACCCCCCCTCCCCCCAGATGTTCTGGTTTAACTTGGATTTAAACTTGGAGAGTGGTCAGTTTGGACGAGCTATTACCAGCAGGAGAGTGAGTCTGTGTGTGTATGGGGGTGGTTTTTGGAGGGGGGTGAGGGAGTGAGAGAACCTGGATTTGTGCAGGAAATGGCCTAACTTCATTATCATGCACATTGTGTAAAGAGTTGTCACTTTGGATGGGCTATCACCAGCAGGAGAGTGAATTTGTGTGGGGGGGTGGAGGGTGAGAAAACCTGGATTTGTGCTGGAAATGGCCTAACCTGACGATTACTTTAGATAAGCTATTACCAGCAGGACAGTGGGGTGGGAGGAGGTATTGTTTCATATTCTCTGTGTATATATAAAGTCTGCTGCAGTTTCCACGGTATACATCTGATGAAGTGAGCTGTAGCTCACGAAAGCTCATGCTCAATTAAATTGGTTAGTCTCTAAGGTGCCACAAGGACTCCTTTTCTTTTTGCGAATACAGACTAACACGGCTGTTACTCTGAAACCTACTAAATAATGAGAACTCTCATGGAATTACTGTCTTCTTTCAAGGTCAATTAAAAAACTAATGCCCTAATAAATAAAAACGTTCAGAAATCCCTCACAGAATTAAATGGGGTCATTATTTGACCCTCAGTCCAGATGATCATTCTTTGCAAAGGAATCTCTTTTCACCTCATTGGTTAAATTTGCAGATATCTGAATTCTGGGAACTATGTTGCCTGTTGCACCAAGCCACTGATGCTAGGACTATGCCATTCACTTACTAGCAAGAGGCTCATAAAGCATTGCCAGACTATAAACTGTTTTTAGTTGAATGAGCCCTCAGCTGCAAAAATATAAAATGAAATGTTTTAAGATTAATCTATATTCTCATCGCAATTTTATTTCTAATATAATTCTTCTCTTCCACAATATAAATTGTGGATACAATAAAGAAGCCCCAATTACCAATGCCAAGATGGTGGTCTGAAGATAAGGCCTTTGTTAATGAAGTAGGCTTTCTAGTCAAAAGAATTCAATGCATGGAAATACAAGGGATCTCGCTGAACTAAAACTCTACTTTATTGACAAAGACATTATATCAAACAACTGTTGACATTTTCAAGGCATTTATTTTATGAATCATTTCAGATAGTTGATATGTTAGTTTCAGATCCATCATATTTTTAAGTGATTTACTTCATGTACTAAAATTAATTTCTGATAGATTTTGTTGCAGAATCTTTCATGATATCAACTCTTGTAGCTTAGCAGCTAGTCTTGATTTAGAGTTAAGGTTCAGTTCAGATTAGTAAAGGAAAGCACAGCCATTCCCATACACAGAGGTTTAAAATTGACATAGTGAGCTACTAAATATTTTGAAGGAACTGATAACATAAATGGCAACATTTGAAATGCAGAAGAATAGGATTTTTAATAAATGTAATTGGATTTATGGAATAAATGTAATGGATTTTTTTTGCTGTTATGACAAACACAAACATGCAGTAGCTGTTTTAGAGAAACACCATTTCCTAGGTTCATTAGACCTGACAAGTTCATGCATGAAACATGTACACGCAGCTCTAATTGTGGTTGCTTTTCTCTCAAAGTATAGTTCAGAACCAAGTCAGAACTTAAGTAATTTGAACATATTCTTATACAATGATCTGCTCAGCCTGGTATATATAGCTAGCCTCTCCTATCTCTCAGTTTTCTGCTTCTTCCCCACTAAGAAGAGGCTACAGAAAAAGTGCTGAGAAAACCTTGCAACGTATGAACACTACAGTACCTGATAAGGAGCCGATCCACAAATAGCTTGTAATACTGCATTCCTCGAATATTCACAAGTGCTAAGAACATAAGGATGGCCATACTGGGTCAGACCAATGGTCCATCTAGCCTATTGTCCTGTCTTCTGACAATGACCAATGCCAGGTGCCCCAGAGGGAATTAACAGAACAGCGCAATTAGCAAGTGATCCATCCCCTGTCATTCAGTCCCAACTTCTGGCAGTTTGAGGTTTAGGAACACCTGGCACATGGGGTTGTATCTCTGACCATCTTGGCAAATAGCCATTGATGGACCTAACCTCCAGGAACTTATCTAATTCTTTTTTAAACCCAATCATATTTTTGTCTTTCACAACATTTCATGGCAACAAGTTTCACAGGTTGACTGTGCATTGTGTGAAGAAGTGCGTCCTTATGTTTGTTTAAACCCGCTGCTTCTTCATTACATTGGGTGATCCCTTGGTTTTTGTGTTACATGAAGGGATAAATAACACTTCTCCATTCACTTTCTCCATATGAGTCATCATTTTATAGACCTCTATCATATCCCCCCTCCATGTCATTGCTTTTCTAAACTGAACAGTCTGGTTTTTTTAATCCCTCCTCGTATGGAAGCTGTTATATACCCCTAATCAATTTTGTCACCCCTGTCTGTACCTTTTCCAATTCTAATATGGCATTTTTGAGATGGGGTGACCAGAACTGCATGCAGTATTCAGCGTGTGGGCATACCATGAATTTATATAGTGGCATTATGATATTTTCTGGCTTATTGTCTATCCCTTTCCTAATGGATACTAACACTCTCTTAGCTTTTTTGACTGCTGCTGCTGCACACTGAATGGATGTTTTCAGAGAAATATCCACAATGATGGCAAGATCTCTTTTTGGAGTGATAGCAGCTAATTTAGACCTCATCGTTTTGTGTATATATATATTTGTGATTATGCTTTCCAATGTGCATTATTTTGCAATTATCAACATTAAATTTCATTTGCCATTTTGTTCCTAGTCATCTAGTTTAGTGAGATCCTTTTGTAAGTCTTTGCAATCAGTTTTGGAGTTAACTATTTCACAGTTCACCCCTTTTTTCAGATCATTTATGAATATGTTGAATAGCACTGGTCCCAGTACTGATCCTATTTACGTTTCTCCATTCTGAAAACTGACCAGTTATTCCTACCCTTTGTTTCCTATCTTTTAACTCCCTACTGATCCAAAAGGGGATCTTCCCTCTTGTCCCATGACTGCTTACGAGCCTTTGGTGAGGGACCCTGTCAAAGGCTTTCTGAAAGGCCAAGTACACTATATTGACTGGATCACCCTTGTTTGGATGCTCACTGATACCCTCAAAGAATTCTAATAGATTGGTGAAGCATGCTTTCCCTTAACAAAAGCTGTGTTGATTCTTCACCAACATATCATGTTCATCTATGTGTCTGATAATTGTGTCCTTTTCTGTAGTTTCAAACCATTCACCTGGTACTGAAGTTAGGCCTTCTGGCCGGTAATTGACAGGATCCCCACTGGAGCTTTTTAAAAAAATCAACATTACATGTGCTATCCTCCAGTCATCTGGTACAGAGGCTGATTTAAGTGATAGGTTACATATCACAGTTAGTAGTTTTCCAGTTTCATATTTGAGTTCCTTCAGAACTCTTGGGTAAATACCATCTGGTCCCAGTGACTTATTACTGTTTAATTTATCGATTTGTTCCAAAACTTCTGCTGTAGACATTCTAGTCTGGGACAGTTCCTCAGACATGTCGTCTAAAAAGAATGGGTTGGGTATGGGTATCTCCCCCACATCCTCTGCAGTGAAGACTGATGAAAAGAACATATGTAGCTTCTCCACAATGGCATTGTCTTCCTTGAGTTGAAATGAAACAGAATGCTGTAGCTCTTCCGATTTGAGATGTTGTGGTTTATTAAAAGACAAAAGAACCTGAAGTACAACAATGCACAGAAACAATGTTTATAATAATTCATTCAAATCAAACTAAATTGATATTAGCAATGTTATGGGAAGTTTCAAATTTTGAGTCATGTGCTCCCTGAATTCTATACATAGAACTCCCATTCATAGCAAAGTTAATCTTGAATAAGTATCACTGTTAAGATAATACTCTTGTCTTGTAGTAATATATTCAGCAGTCTTCTCAGTTTCAACAAATTTCAAAAATAAAGAAAACATTTTGGGTTAGCCATTGATATATTTTCTAGCTTATTTCAGTGAACATAAATTAAGTTAAAAAATTAAAGAAAGTTGTCCTCTGTAATTCCTCCAGAACATGGATCTTTACTACATATTCTCTACTTGGTGCCTAATATGGACTTGCACCCATAGGATTTCTTTCCCTTTCTTCAAGGAACATTGGATTGGGTCCTCAATTCATGCACTAAACTCCTAATAGCATCATGTAAAGTTCTTTGCAAAGAGAAAACTGCCATATATGCACTAAAGATTTGCGCTATAGGTAAGATCTTTACTCTTGGGGGTGACAGTAGAGAGAGTTTTGCTCCAAGATTAAAGAAACAATAAATATATGTTGTTTTTAACTGTTAAAAGGAAAGCAAGAGATACAAGAAGTTTAAAGAAAATAACAGCTGGTGACCCATAACAGACCTTCCTGATGAATAGAGGGTATGATCCTGCATTCCTTTCATAGGATAATCTCATCAACTTCTGTCATAAATATAAAGGGAAGGGTAATCACCTTTAAAATCCCTCCTGGCCAGAGGAAAAATCCTTTTACCTGTAAAGGGTTAAGAAGCTAAAGATAACCTCGCTGGCACCTGACCAAAATGACCAATGAGGAGACAAGTACTTTCAAAAGCTGGGTGGAGAGAGAAAAACAAAGGTTCTGGGTCTGTCTGGGTGAGGCTTTTGCCGGGGACAGAACAGGAATGGAATCTTAGAATTTAGTAAGTAATCTAGCTAGGTATGTGTTCGATTATGATTTCTTTAAATGGCTGAGAAAATAGCTGTGCTGAATAGAATAAATATTCCTGTCTGTGTGTCTTTTTTGTAACTTAAGGTTTTGCCTAGAGGGATTCTCTATGTTTTGAATCTAATTACCCTGTAAGGTATTTACCATCCTGATTTTACAGAGGTGATTCTTTTTACTGTTTCTTCTATTAAAATGTATCTTTTCAAGAACTGAATGCATTTTTCATTGTTCTAAGCTCCAAGGGTTTGGGTCTGTGGTCACCTATGCAAATTGGTGAGGATTTTTACCAAACCTTCCCCAGGAAGTGGGGTGCAAGGGTTGGGAGGATTTTGGGGGGAAAGACGTTTCCAAACTACACTTTTGTAATAAAAATAAACCCAGATAAATGTTTGGTGGTGGCAGTAGAAGTCCAAGGGCAAAGGGTAACATAGTTTGTACCTTGGGGAAGTTTTAACCTAAGCTGGTAAAAGTAAGCTTAGGAGGTTTTCATGCAGGTCCCCACATCTGTACCCTAGAGTTCAGAGTGGGGAAGGAACCTTGACATGGTGGCAGAGTGGTGGGATTAACTTGAAATCATTTTGTGATCAATTTGAGATTTTTGGAACCAGAAAAACAGATTTTAAAAGGAAATTTTTAAAATCCTTTGGGCTGCTAGAAAGCAGGTCTCCAGCTGGCAATAGTTGGAAGTTTTTTTTTTTTTTTTTTGCTTTGCTTTGAGGCCAGAGCAGAGACAAAAGGGAATTGTCTTTGTGAGCTGCAGTTTCTCTTCCTAAAGGCTGACAATCACTATCAGAGAATATAGATATCCTATTCAGCACAGCAAAATTTTACAAGCCAATTCTTTTTTTTGTTGTTGTTGTTGTTTTGGTTTTCTGTCTAACTCTCGGGTGTAAAGTTAGATTCAGTTAGTTAAAAACAGAGAGGTTAGGATGACAGACTCCACGGTTCAACAAAACCTGGAATTAGCCAGGTTTGAGGCTAAGGAAAAACAAAAGAAATATGAAAGACAGATAGAACTCATGCGGATGGAGAAGGATGTAATGGAGGCAAGGGAAAAAGAAATGGAGGCTGCCCACAGGAGGAAGATGGAGGCAAGGGACAAAGAAATGGAGGCAAGGAACAAAAGAAATGAAGGATGAACTGGAGATGGAGAAGGTAAAGGCTCAGCAGAATATACCAACAAACCCTAGCAATCCTTCTCCAAGTACCACATCCCATCCCAGAAAGTTCCCCACCTACAAGGCAGGCGATGATACTGAGGCCTTCTTAGAAAACTTCGAAAGGGCCTGCCTTGGGTACAGCATCTCTACAGACCAATACATGATAGAGCTGAGGCCACAGCTCATGGACCCTTAGCTGAGGTGTCGGCTGAAATGCCTAAGGACCACATGAACAAGTATGAACTGTTTAAAACCAAGGTGAGAGTCAGAATGGGGCTAACACCCGAGCGTTCTCGTTGGAGGTTCAGAGCCCTAAGGTGGAAACCAGACATGTCATTTACCCGACATGCCTACCACATTGTGAAACATTGGGATGCCTGGATATCAGGAGCAAGTGTTGAATCTCCAGTAGATTTGTCCTTCTTAATGTAAATGGAACAATTCTTAGAGGGTGTTCCTGAGCAAATAGAAAGATACATCCTAGATGGGAAGCCCAAAACTGTAATCGAGGCAGGAGAGATTGGAGCCAGATGGGTGTAGGTGGCAGAGAAAAAGAAAACTGGTCACAGTTGGAGCAGAGACCAGAAGGGACAACCCCAGACCACACCCTATTACCGGGGGCCACCAAAAGCCCCACCTACCCCCCAAAGAACCCTCCAGACACCTTATCGTCCCACCACACCATTCTCCAGCAACCCACCTCACCCCAGTGACCCATCAGATGGACGATGTTTTAAATGTAACGAGCCGGGGCATGTAAAGGCCAGCTGCCCCAAGAAGCCCAACAGATTACAGTTCATTGCACCAGAATCACACCAGAGATCCTTAGGCCCAGATACCTCCCAGATACCCTTGGAGCAGAGGGAAACTGTGAGTGTGGGCGGGAAGAATGTCACAGCATGGAGGGACACCAGAGCACAAGTGTTGGCTATCCATGCTTCCTTAGTGGACCCCAATTTAATCAACCCAGAGATCCAAGTGACGATTCAACCCTTCAAGTCCCACTCTTTCAATTTGCCTACAGCCAAGTTGCCTGTCCAGTACAAGGGGTGGTCAGAAACGTGGACTTTTGCAGTCTATGATGATTATCACATCCCCATGCTGTTGGGGGAAGACTTGGCCAATTATGTGAAGTCAGCCAAGAGGGTGGGAATGGTCACCCGCAGCCAGACTAAACCAACCGTCACGCCTAGCGCTGTTCCAGAAACTTATACCAGGACCGAGTCAGAGGTGATGGACCGGACCCCAGGCCAATGTCTGCAACAGCAGTAGTGGATCCAGTCCCAGAGAACCAGACAGAGCCAGTCCCAGAACAGGAACCAGCGGAACAACCAGCACCAGACCCATTGCCAGCGCTGAATCCAGTACTTGCAACCCCAACACCAAAGGGCCCCACCGAACCTGAACTGACAGCAGCCCATAACCCTACACAAGAGGCTCAGCCGGAGCCTGAACCCCAACATAGTGCACCAGCAGAGAGCAGTTCACAGTCAACAGAACCAGCCCCATCCCCTACATCGCTTCCAGAGGGACCAAGCCTAGGACCACAATCCAATGAGGAACTGATGTCTCCAGCATCAAGGGAACAGTTCTAGACCGAACAAGAAGCAAATGAAGGCCTCCAGAGAGCTTGGACGGTGGCACGGAGCAACCCACCGCCTCTCAGCTCTTCTAATCGATCCAGGTTTGTTGTAGAAAGAGGACTTTTACACAAGGAAACTCTTTCTGGTGGACACCAGGAAGACTGGCATCCTCAGAGACAGTTGGTAGTTCCAACTAAATACCGGGCCAAGCTCTTGAGCTTAGCCCATGGTCACCCTAGTGGCCATGCTGGGGTGAACAGGACCAAAGACCAGTTGGTGGGGGGGTCATTCCACTCGGAGGGAATGGGCAAGGATGTTTCTACCTATGTCTGGTCTTGTGAAGTACGCCAAAGAGTGGTAAAACCCCAAGACCAGGTCAAAGCCCCTCTCCAGCCACTCCCCATCATTGAAGTTCCATTTCAGCGAGTAGCTGTGGATATTCTGGATCCTTTTCCGAAAAAGACACCCAGAGGAAAGCAGTACATACTGACTTTCATGGATTTTGCCACCCGATGGCCAGAAGCAGTAGCTCTAAGCAACACCGGGGCTAAAAGTGTGTGCCAGGCACTAGCAGACATTTTTGCCAGCGTAGGTTGGCCCTCCGACATCCTCACAGATGCAGGGACTAATTTCCTGGCAGGAACTATGGAAACCTTTGGGAAGCTCATGGGGTAAATCACTTGGTTGCCATTCCTTACCACCATCAAACAAATGGCATGGTGGAGAAGTTTAATGGAACTCTGGGGGCCATGATACGTAAATTCATAAATGAGCACTCCAATGATTGGGACCTAGTATTGCAGCAGTTGCTCTTTGCCTACAGAGCTGTACCACATCCCAGTTTAGGGTTTTCACCATTTGAACTTGTGTATGGCCGCGAGGTTAAGGAGCCATTACAGTGAAGCAGCAATGGGAGGGATTTACACCTTCTCCAGGAACTAATATTCTGGACTTTGTAACCAACCTACAAAACACCCTCCAAACCTCTCTAGCCCTTGCTAAAGAAAACTTACAGGATGCTCAAAAAGAGCAAAAAGCCTAGTATGATAAACATGCCAGAGAGTGTTCCTTCAAAGTAGGGGACCAGGTCACGGTCTTAAAGGCGCTCCAGGCCCATAAAATGGAAGCATCGTGGGAAGGGCCATTCACGGTCCAGGAGCGCCTGGGAGCTATTAATTATCTCATAGCATTCCCCACCTCCAACCGAAAGCCTAAGGTGTACAGTATTAATTTTCTAAAGCCCTTTTATTCCAGAGAATTAAAGGTGTGTCAGTTTACAGCCCAGGGAGGAGACGACGCTGAGTGGCCTGAAGGTGTCTACTACGAAGGGAAAAGTGCTGGCGGTGTGGAAGAGTTGAACCTCTCCATGACCCTTGGGCATATGCAGCGACAGCAGATCAAGGAGCTGTGCACTAGCTATGCGCCGACATTCTCAGCCACCCCAGGATTGACTGAACAGGTATACCACTCCATTGACACAGGTAATGCTCACCCAATTAAAGTCCGACCTTACCGGGTGTCTCCTCAAGCTAAAACTGCTATAGAATGGGAGATCCAGGATATGTTACAGATGTGGGTAATCCGCCCCTCTGGAAGTGCATGGGCATCTCCAGTGGTTCTAGTTCCCAAACCAGATGGGGAGATACGTTTTTGCATGGACTACCGTAAGCTAAATGCTGTAACTCACCCAGACAACTATTCAATGCCACGCACAGATGAATTATTAGAGAAACTGGGATGGGCCCAGTTCATCTCTACCTTGGACTTAACCAAAGGGTACTGGCAGGTACCGCTAGATGAATCCGCCAAGGAAAGGTCAGCCTTCACCACACATCTCGGGCTGTATGAATTTAATGTACTCCCTTTCAGGCTGCAAAATGCACCCACCACCTTCCAAAGACTTGTAGATGGTCTCCTAGCAGAATTAGGAGAATATGCTGTCGCCTACCTTGACGATGTGGCCATATTTTCGGATTCCTGGGCAGAACACCTGGAACATCTACAAAAAGTCTTTGAGCGCATAAGGGAGGCAGGACTAACTGTTAAGGCTAAGAAGTGTCAAATAGGCCTAAACAGAGTGACTTACCTTGGACACCAGGTGGGTCAAGGAATATCAACCCCCTACAGGCCAAAGTGGATGCTATCCAAAAGTGGCCTGTCCCAAAGTCAAAGAAACAGGTTCAATCCTTCTTAGGCTTGGCCGGTTATTACAGATGATTTGTACCGCAATACAGCCAAATCGCCTCCCCACTGACAGACTTAACCAAAAAGAAACAGCCAAATGGCGTTCAGTGGACCGAAGAGTGTCAGAAGACCTTTAACCAGCTTAAAGCGACACTCATGCCTGACCCTGTACTAAGGGCCCCAGACTTTGACAAACCATTCCTAGTAACCACAGATGCGTCTGAGCGTGGTGTGGGAGCAGTTTTAATGCAGAAAGGACCTGATCAAGAATTCCACCCTATAGTGTTTCTCGGCAAAAAACTGTCTGAGAGGGAAAACAACTGGTCAGTCAGTGAAAAAGAATGTTACGCCATTGTCTACGCTCTAGAAAAGCTATGCCCATATGTTTGGGGACGGAGTATGAAGCCACCTGCAAACCGACCATGCTGCACTACGGTGGCTTCATACTGCTACGGGAAATAACTAAAAACTTATTCGGTGGAGTTTAGCTCTCCAAGATTTTGATTTCGACATCCAACACATCTCAGGAGCTTCTAACAAAGTGGCTGATGCACTCTCCTGTGAAAGTTTCCCATAATCAACTGGTTAAAATCGTCCTTGAGATGCGGAAAATATTGTTAGTCTTTATGTACTTGGTAGTATATTTAGAGGTGCATGTGTCTTATTAACTCTATTTTTCCTAGAGCTCCAGGAAGAAATCCCAGCCAGCATTTCACCCTAGCTGTGATTTGGGGGGCGTGTCATAAATAAAAAGGGAAGGGTAATCACCTTTACTGTTTCTTCTATTAAAATGTTTCTTTTCTAGAACTGAATGCTTTTTTTCATTGTTCTAAGATCCAAGGGTTTGGGTCTGTGGTCACCTATGCAAATTGATGAGGATTTTTACCAAACCTTCCCCAGGAAGTGGGGTACAAGGGTTGGGAGGATTTTGGGGGGAAAGACGATTCCATATGACGCTTTCCTAATAAAAATTTCCAAACTACACTTTTGTAATAAAAATAAACCCAGATAAATAATAATAAAAATAAACCCAGATAAATGTTTGGTGGTGGCAGTGGAAGTCCAAGGGCAAAGGGTAACATAGTTTGTACCTTGAGGAAGTTTTAACCTAAGCTGGTAAAAGTGAGCTTAGGAAGTTTTCATGCAGGTCCCCACATCTGTACCCTAGAGTTCAGAGTGGGGAAGGAACCTTGACAACTTCAAATAGGAGTTTGAGCATTTTTTTCTCTAGTGGGAGTTTTATCTGCACAGAACTATGGTATTGGGCCCAGATTTTTTTTAAAGGTGAAAATAATGTAACTTTGTAGTCAAAATAAAACTGAACCTAAAATTTCCCCCCAGAAGTGAACAGTTGCCCTGAAAGGTAAATTGCACAGCTTATCCCAAGCCATAAGCAAAGGTTTATAGAAATAGTTTCTTATCTCTGTGGAAAATGACACGACAATAGTATGTTACAGAAGGGAAAAGAGAATGGAAAGCATACAACATGTAATTTACTTAGCTCGGATATGAAGGAAGTAGAAAGCTGGAACTCATTTATAACACAAATTTTATTGTTTCATGGTTTTAAGTGCTTTATTAAAAAAACATTTATAATGTCTACCAGTAAAAAAGTGTAGTATGTGAAATGATGCTTTCAAAATAAATGAAAATCAGCTTCCAATTAAGACTAAGTACCATCACAGTCCTCTCAAGAGATGCTCTGTTTGTCGTATAGATGCACTGCAGATGTTCCTCTCAGGTTGAAGATGGGGTGGAAAAATGCAAATCACTTCCCACACTGTCATTATCTTCTTCCCTGTTGATATTATTAAAGGCCAGTATTACTCCTTCGAGATCTGAAAAATGATTAAAATGACTTTTTTCCTGCTTTTTTGTGTTTATGAAAGAGAAAGTGAACCCCAAGTAAAGATTTTTTTTCTCTCTAGAGAACATTTACATCATGGCAATTTTATAATTACTTTAAAAAAAGAACAGAAATGTAGCTGAATGATTAAGACTCTTTGACGATTTTAGTTGCATAGTCTGCTTTATTAATGGTTGCCATTTCCTTTTGGGGAAATATTTCAGCATCGACAAAAAAGTTATAGATGGCAAGCTACAGCTCTTAACCAAGGAGCTATTCATTATATTCATTAGGTTAAGCTGGAAGCAAAGTCAGAACTTCTGAGGAAGTACTGACACTGTATATCAAACATCATAGTTTATTTTTACACAAAATCCAGTAAAAGTTCACAAAATCAATTGGAAAGGTCAAAGTGGCACTGCTGGAATTAGGACATCTACATTAATTAAATTGGTCTGAGGATTCCAGGTTGCGGTGGACACCGCATTATTCTACAGTCTCTCTCAAAACAATTGATATTTTAATTTTCTGCAGGTGCTTCAGCTTCACTCAAAAAAATCTATTCCCTAAACTACTCTTAATGCTGTAATTGTGTAATTTCTCATTAAAAACCCAGCAACATACATGATTGGGAGTGGGTTTGCAGATTTTCCATTTAAGTTTAGGACGTGGATGAGATTTGATGTCCAATAAATCTCTTGTCTTTCAAAAGCATAAACAGTTCAGCTAAATCAACAAAGATAGAAACATTGAGTTCAGTCCATAGAGTTGTGCTGATTTACAATAGCTGAGGGTTGGGACTAGAATTTTTTTTTAAATACCAAATGAAGCAGTGATGTATAGTCTCACAAGCCAGGCACATTGAGATTAGAGGTGATGTGTAGGTGGCAAAACCCACCCATCTATTCCAGAAAAACAAAGAGGAGTCTGATGGCACCTTAAAGACTAACAGATTTATTTGGGCATAAGATTTCATGTTTTTTTTTTTACCCATGAAAGCTTTGTGGATAACAATCCTCATTGTTTTTGTGGATAGACTAACACGGCTACCCCTCTGATACTTGCCATCTATTCCAGTTGTCAGGTTTTTACTATCAACTCTAATTGTGATGTCCATTCTACCACAGAACATTCAATCAGTGTTACAAGAAATAAAACATTTCACAGGTTAACCCATGCAAGATCTGGGATAGATCCTTGCAATCAATGAGATATGTATCTTCCTTATTTATTGTTTTCCTCTTACTTTCTTCCCTTTAGTAGAAACTCAGTTATACTGAACGGTGCTAATGGGTACCATTTAATTGAGGCTTTGGGTGTGTGCACATTAACATTTACTTGATGGCTAGCATGCAATAGTCACACCACAGCTTGCTGTGAATTATTATTCATGTGGACATGCATTCTGATACAAAGACTTCATTAAAGTTAGTGGGTGTCCCAGCCACTTTTTCAGGCTCATTGCAAGAAGAATTTAAGCCCCTTTATATAGAAATGTCTACAAACAAAAGGAAGGACTGCCTAAAGCATATGCCAGATCAGTGCTAAACTGTGAGGGCTGAGGAATATCCCTGATTGCAAATGAAAGGCTACATGATTTGTTTTGCAGCCTATGTATGCTAGAGGTAGAAGGCCTACAGAAGCAGTTGTGAGTATGATAATAATGGGAAGCAGAGAGACAAAGCTTTCTGGGCACAGAGCTGATTGGAGAAGGAGACCTAGGGATTTCTGAGCAAGGAAACTGCCTGGCATGTGTTTCCATTATATTCAGGGAAATAGCACTTACTATATTTTTTGCAAATAAACAAGATTACACCAACAAATATACCTGACTCCTTTTGGAGGGGAAATCAAAGATACAGAACTTGAATATTGGCTAATCGCCTAGAATATTGACTAATTGCTCAGGCTACCTTGAGAAGGAATTCAAAAGGTTTCAAAACGACAGTGGAAGTCAGATTGGATGAGGAATCTGGCCAATTTAGCTTAGAGAAGATATTTATAATATGTTGCCATCCCAATTGTAACCACAGAAGCCGTGGGAAGAGTTGGATTGTCCCACCTCAACTGGTACAAAAATCTCACTATCTTTGAAAGAAAAATCTCTCAGAGAAGCTTATTAGTCTCAGTTAATCATCATAGATGAACAGGGTAAACAAACAGAGTGGGTTTTTTTCTAGAAGCCAATTGGGGTGGCTCAGCTCTGATGCTGCTGCAGAACTTATCCCAAGGAAAGAGCCTGAGTTCTCCAGATCTAATAAAAGCTCTTGATATGCAATTTGGAGCCAGTCATCAATCTGAGCTGACTAAGGCATAACTAAAGGCTACAAGGAGAGGGAAATATGAGACCCCACCTGAAATGGCAGAGGATCTGAAGAAACTTATTTTCCTTGGTATATTCAGATACCAGGATAGAATAGCAACAAACTATTTTATAAACACACAGCTGGATTTGGACTGGTAGATCAAGAGCAGTGAAAGGAAACCAAGGACACTTTGTGAGACTATGGAATTTGGAACTTGAATCTTTCCTTGCCACAGTTCACCAGAAAAGGCAGCAGATACTAGTGAAGAAGATGGAAGCTGATCATCATGAGCCCTGGAAGTATAGGTCTCATCTGCATGATGGAAATGGTGATTCTGAATCATTTTGTGATACTTTGAAAGGTTTTAAAAAACGAATCTAACAGTCTTTCTCCAAAAAGGGAAATTGGCAACAATGAAAAAAATTGAAGGAAGAAGTTCACTTAAAGGTTAGCACTGTGCAAAGGTTAGCACAAAAAGCATAAATTTAAGGCAAGATAGAACAGAGTATTAGGGGTACTTAGTGAATTTCCTCATCCTGTTAGGGAAATGAAAAGGGGAAACCAAGATGAAGGGACATGGTTTGGAGGTACAAGGTCTAAACCCACAGTTTGTTTAGATCTGGGCCATTATACAAGGGAAGTTTAGCTAAGAGCTGTGAAAAGCAAAATAATTTTAGAATCTGGCTCAAACATCAGTGATCAGAAGTACTAAAACTGCTAGAGAATGGAGGAATCCAAAACTGAACTGCCTAATTGATCTCAAATGGAAATGGTGACTGAGGAGCATGCATCCATCCAAAAATTTAGGGTTGAAAACTGGATGTCTCGAATTTAAGCAAGAGGTCTGGCTAGCTGAGATAGTGGATGAGCTAATAATTGATTTAGGTTTTGTTATGGCTTATAGCTGTAATAAATGATAGGACCGGTTTCTTGCAAACCCAGACTGTGGAAGTTCCCTTTGAAGATGTGACCCATGTGGAATAAATGGTTTGTAGGCAATTTATATGCAGTAAAAAAGTTATGCAGCATCCAGGGCAGAAGCCATAATAGCAACTATGTGCTGTGGTAGGATTCCAGGAAGGATGATGAACTTTCCAGGATGAGAACTTTGATACTCACTGTCTCAGATGGCATTTACACTGACAGAAAGAAAATTGGTTGTGCAGAACTGGCCAATTCCCTAGACAATCACAGAGTGTTGTATGGCTCTGCTTTATGATAGATGGTTATTTGTGTGCTTGCCAATATTGTGAAACCATTGCATAAGTTGAGTGAGAGAGAAACAATTTCAGTGTTGGGAGTATGATTTAACATGCACACAATTGAAAAGGGTCCTTGTGGCTGCTCTGTAGCTTTGTATCACAATCAGTGGAACTGGCGTCAGAGGGCCCATATTCCCTGGAGGACTGTTAGGAAGGTGTTTGATTTAACTAGAGGTCATTGGCAAATACTTTTAGATAAGGATTTACTGAAAAATGTGCTTAATGGGACTCTGTGAGTTAAGAGCTACTTTTTGGTGACTGGTCAACCAAGTGTTAAATGGTTTGCAGAGCTTTGCAAGGGCTATGTTGTTGACATTACAGTGTTTAGCAACACTTGGGCTGATCACAAAAAACACTTGAGAATTGTGCTGTCAAAGCTCAAAGAGTCAGGCCTAACCATAAAAGCCTCTGCATGTAAAATTGAAGCAAGCAGAGTTCCTTATTTGGGACACTGGTAGGGACAGGTCAGATTTCAACTTTTAAGGAAGTAGGGGATAAGATGAAGCCATTGTACATTGGCCTGCATTCCCAAACCAAAAAACAGGGCCAATCTTTCTTAGGTCTGGTGAACTATTTGTGGGTTCAGTGACATTGTCTTTTTACACAGATCTGTGACTATAGATACAAAGTCTGAGCTGCTGCCTCCAGGTCAACAAGTGGCTAACCATACCACACTTTTATAAGGAGAGGAGGTGTGGGAGAATGTAGCCCTGTGTTCATACCCTACATACTGTTATAATAATGTTTGAACAATGTATGCCTTGTTAGGCATCATTTGAAAACTCATAATGTGTGGATCAATAACATCACAGCAAAATACATGTAGCAGTGTTATATGTGAAGTTATAAATATAAGCTGAGATGACAAGTAAAAGTATGTTTTCTAGGTAAGTCTGGGGAATGCTCAAACTAGTGCCCCAGAGCCAAAGGGTATGCTGGTACATCAGCGAGGTATAAACAAGGCTGATGGACCATTACCTGCTAAGTGGCCATTCTTTGGCAGGAAAGGCGGCAGGGGCAAAAACATCTACCTCTTAGCAAAGAAACAGCATGAAGTTTCCTTCCACAGAAACTGCTTGTTGCCTTGCTCCCAGCTGGAAATGCTTCTCAAAGGAGGGACAGGACTATAACAAGAAGGGGTAGACACCCACCACCCCCCAAGACACCCCTCCCTGCCCTCACATTCAGTACACCTGAAGAGACCAAGGAAGAAGAAGTGGGGGAGGAGCCCTGACCTACGGAGTTTGCTCAGTAAGACTGCTGAAAGCATGAGATGAGAAAACTTTGCTTTGAATCTAATATAGTTTGTTAAGTTAGGCATCAGTGAGCATTTTAGCTTTATTTTTCTTGTAACCATTTCTGACTTTAATGCCTCATTACTTGTACTAATTTGGCATCTCTCCTTGTAGTTAAACTTATTTGATCTAATCCCATGCGTTCAAGTGGAAGTGTCTGGGTAACTCTATTTGGGGTTACTAGTTGTGTGTGTATTAGTCCCTTAAAGGAAAAATAGACTTAATATATTCATACTGCCCAAGAGAGGTGGGAAATCTGGGACTGGGAGTGTGTTGGGGCCAGCCTATGGTAATTTTTTAAGACTGGTAAGAGCCAAGGTGTGGCTGTCTGGCTGCAGCACATACACATAGATGTAACTGGGAGTGACTTACATGATGGTGGCTGTTTGTGAGCAGTCCAGGTTGGAGGCTACAGCAACAAGGCATTGTAAAGGACATCCCAGTTTACAGGGTGATACAGCTACTCATTAGTCTGGATTGTACCATGGTATGCGTCAGAGGGGACACCAGAAAGAGAGGGAACACAGGGTATTTTGGTTGGAAGCAACACGGCCACATGGACGGAGCAGTGCACAGGGTTTAATAAAGGTCAACTTGTTCAACTTAACTTTGAAGTTTGCAGATTAAACCAGCCTACCCACTTTTCAAAAACCCTTTCAGATTGGACATAGATGCTGGTGCTTACAGAGTGAGGAAAGCATTGATGCAAGAACATAAATGACAATCTGAGAAGGAACCAAGGGGGACCAGCTTGGCTGCTCCAGAAACTGAGAATGTAGCGGTGGAAGCTGAGGCTGTAAGACATGTGATCAAAATGAATTCCCCAATAGAACGGGCAAAGTGTGTTCCAATTGATAGACTCCACAAAAACACTTGACTTTCCAGGAGACCACTGAAAGTGGCTCCTCCCAGCTGGCTGAAAGGGGATAAGATAAGGAAAGAAATTTGGATGGGAGTAACGTTGATTTGGAATGGTGATGTGAAATGTCCTGACAGAAAACAGTATGTAAAAAGTTAAGCTTGAATTATTTTTAATTTGATTAATTTATTTTCTTTCTGTCTGAGGTACAAGTCATTCAGCATGATACCATCTTGAATTCAGTCAAGGGTGATGGACAGAGCTGAGATGGGGGCACAGTTAATATGCCAAAAGGTGCCAGCAAGTAGGTCTGTGAGCCAAAGACAACGATGGACCTCATTAAAGTTAATGGGTACACCAGCACTCTTTCAGTCCTCAAACAAGAAGCAATCAAGTCCATTTATATAGAAAACAGGTACAGATAATGAAGGGACTGCTCAAAGTATGTGGTAGGTCAGAGCTCAGCTGAATGGGCTGAGGCAAATGTGAGGGCTAAGCTATGGTTTTTTCAGCCTCTGTGTGCTAGAGGTGGAAAGCCTGAGGAAGGAGATGTGAGCATAATTCCAAGGGTAAGCATGGGGTGGGGGGATGGCTTCCTGGGCACAGAGCTTATTGGAAAGGGAGATTTGGGGATTTCTGAACAAGAAAACTGCCAGCTATTTCTTCCACAGTGTTTAGGAAAAAAGAATTTTGTATATATTTTTTAAAAAAATAAACAAAATTGCATATAATACACTTGACTTACATCACTGATTTCTCCTCCTACTAAAACAGCCTTGGAAAGTGCCAAATATAGACTAACCACCCAGGCTTTCTGTCAGGTGCCACTCAGTCGCAAGCAAAGTGAAAATGCAAATTGTGACCTCTTCAAGATTCCAACTTATTTCTATCTGATGCCTAGATCTGAAATTTTACTGCATCATTTACTCCATCATTGCTCTAGACTGCCCTGCCCTACTGGCTTACAGCCACAGAATTTGAATTTACAGAATACAAGGATCGGGAATAACAGTAGTGATAGACCCTCCTTCATGACCCAAATGAGGTGCTGCGATGGTCCTATTTCCTCTCTTCTCTGAATGTTGGATTAAAGCTGAGTTGAGGAAGCACGTGCTGCACTCTTACAACTGGTCTAGTAGAGCACTTGCTGCTCTGGCAGGCATTCCTCTAGCACAGCTGGAGACACATGGCCTGCCACTGAGGCTGAGAGAATGTCTCCAAGCCTGTGAAGTTATAGCTTTAAAACATGGGATAAAGAACTTTGTCTACTCAGTACTGGTCACTCTATAGCAGTGGTGGGCAGTTTGTTCTGAATCCTATATCCTCAACTGTGACCCACTGAAGCACTGTTAATGTAGGTTAAAATGAGAATTGAAACAATTATTTGATCAGCGTCTTGATTTCATTACTATTTTTATTGCTATAGAGCAGTGGTGGGCAACCTGCGGCCCGCAGACTGCACGTAGCCCATCAGGGTAATCTGATTGTGGGCTGTGAGACCTTTTGATGACATTGACCATCTGCAGGCACAGCCCCTTGCAGCTCCCAATGACCACGGTTTGTTGTTCCTGGCCAGTGGGAGCTGCGGGAAGTGGTGGGCTGCAGGGACATGCTGGCCGCCGTTTCCCACAGCTCCCATTGTCTGAGAACGGTGAACTGTGGCCACTGGGAGCTGTGGGGAGCCGTGCCTGTGGACAGTTAGCAAAATGTCTCACGGCCCACAATTAGATTACCCTGATGGGCCACATGCAGCCCCCAGGCCGCAGGTTGCCCACCACTGCTCTATAGCAATAAAAATAGTAATGAAATCAAGACTCTGATCAAATAATTTTTTCAATTCTCATTTTAACCTACATTCACAGTGCTTCAGTGGGTCACAGTTGAGGATATAGGATTCAGAACAAACTGCTGAGAAACAGGGTACTCTCACCCCAAACTGGTAGTTATTTTATTATTAGATATACCAAGCCAGAAACAAAAGTAAACTTCTGTCTCACCACACTGGTTAATAAGAAGTCCAAACTGCAGTCTCCAGTTAGGCATCCCAGCCCTTGTTGCATCACTCAGACACTAAACTTTATGCTAAGTGGTTATTTAAAGCCAATTTCATCAAACACAGGGTCCTTCTAATCCCAAGAGATCAGCCACATAGCCAGGTCAATATATAACTCAGATGTTACCCAATAAGCACGGTGTATCCTTTTGGATCTAATATCTAAAGGTTTATTTACAAGGAAAAAAGAGGAGAATTAAAATGGTCAAAGAAATCATATTCATACAATAATTGTAAAGTTCTTATATCAGGATTTTAGCAGTGCTGGAATAAGCAGCTGGCTTGTAAAGTTCCTGGTAAATTTGAAAAGGTTGGAAGGTCCTCTGTCCATTAGTTGTAGTGCTCCTTTTAGTGAAAGTCCATAGTCCAGAGATCAGAGCAGGAAAGAGGCAAAATGGAGATGTGCCCAGGGTCTTTTATATCTTCACCCCTGTGGAGTGGATGCTCTCAGTCTTAGTTTGTGGGAAATTACAGGCACAACACGAATCCAGGGTCACATGCTAGTCACATGCCCTTGCATGGTTTGATGACTCATAGGAGCAGCCATTACCCATACCTTGGCTAAGGCATCCACAAGAAGGCTCATCAGGTGGGGACAAACTTCTTCTAGGCCCATTGTGAGTTAAGTATTCTTTGATTGGGGCATCAGCTTGAATAGTCCATTCACAATGTGCTGTCTCGTTTCAAAGTAGATTTTACATGGTGGGTGTTTCTGAGGAATACAGCACATACGTAGGATGTCAGTCCGTAGTCAAGATATATAACTTCAGATACAAAAATGATACATGCATACATACAGTATAATCACCAGCAAATAATAACTTTTCAATTGACACCTTACATGACATACTTTGTTTAAGATTTGTTGCAATTGCCTAACAAGTGGCAATATTTATTATATAAATAGTTATGTTTCAATCATACATCACAACACCTACTTTCAACTTATTTTTTACTTCTAATTTCATGGCAATAAAAAGTTTGGAGAATAATTTTAACAAAATAAATCTACAAAATATCTGTAACAAAAGCTACTTAGTTCTGAGACTGAGGATTCCATCCAGAATAGAACACTCTGATGTTGCTAGCACAAGGATGCTTCTCAGGGCAACTTGTCTACAAATCTATAGAGTCCTCCCTCAAAGTTCTCTGGAATGTTGCCAAGGAACTACACACAAAATGTCAGACCCCTGTTGATGATATTTAGAAAACCAACTAATTTTGCCTGAAAAACTGGAACAGATATGAGCAGTAGCAAGGGCTGATAGCCAAATACAAACTGTTTTATAGCTTATCAGGGACATGTTGCCAAGATACATAAGTAGTGTTCCAGGCTCAGCCTAGGCATTTTATGTCATGCTAGGCCAGCTGTCTGAGTGAAATGGCCTAATTGTTTACAGTCCCTGAATTGTCATTCCCAAAGGTTTGAGTGTTGACATCCTTGTTTGGATACATGAAGGCCATCCAGAACTGAGAGCCACACAGCTCTCAGGATGGTTCTCTGGCAGAGGTGCAAACAGAAAACAGAAGGAAAAATCTTGTGAAATGTGCAGAATCAGCAAAGGGTCCATGCAAAAAGACCTGTTCCTTATAATGCCATTGCTGGCAGAGAATGACAATGTATTTTTGTAAGCAAGTGGTATACATCTACCATATCTAGTTATTCCTGATTTACTCAAATACTACAGTTACACTGGTTGCTACAAAAAAGTTAGCATTTATGCATAGTTACATCACAGTGGTATCTACAATATTGTCATTTATATCAAGATGAATCTCCAATATTTGGAATGCTCAGTCTGTTATTGAACATGCTCTGCACTGTGGTAGTTAGAACAGGTAGTTAGAAATAGAGGAATCTCTGTGTTTACTTTAGTTAAATATTGTATTTTTTTACTAGCTAATATTGTACTATCAGATATGGTGATATTGAGAAGTCTTTGCGCATTTAGCACCTCAAGAGATTTTATGACAAAGAGCCTCAGTTTATTAGTTTTGAGTTTGAACATCTTGCTTCAAGTCTGATTTAAAATATATTTCAGGTTGCAAAGAGAGTATAATAGCAAGAAGATCTGCTGTTAGCCTTCATGAATTTAAAACAATCCGTGCAATGGATTTAACACAGTACGACTTCTACCAGGAAAGCAAATAAGATCTACACACTGAAAGAGGATTTACAGACAACAGGGAGCTGACCTCATAGCTGCCACGGTAACAAGAGAAACCAAGCAGTCATGTTAAGAACTTTTAGTTGTCCAGAACTCAGTCTCATAGATTTAAGTGTCAGCGGTATACAATTACTATGATCAGGGAAGGCTTGGAGCCAAATTCACACCTATTATAAGGCCAAACTTTATAGGAACAAATGACATCTGTTGAACTAGATTTCAGAATTAGCAGACATTGAATAGGGCCACACATCTTGTTTCTATCCAGGAAGAAGGTAAGACTGCAGGGCTGGATTGTCCCTTGCTTAGTGGAAACATGAGCCCTAGTGCGCAGAAACAGACCAGGTAAGTTGCCTAAATCAATCACCCTGGAATGACTGCTGTAATAGTGACCACTGGAGTCAATGGATAATGACTGCTATGATAGGACAGGTATTGGAAGCCATATCACTGAAACAACTGTGGAAAGTAATACTTGGACGTAGACAAATTATCATGACATTGCAAAACTACTTGTTAAATGTGAAATACTTGCCCAGGAAGGAGCTTATTATAACAGATACAGTTTCAGTTTTAATATGCATAAACTGTATACAGCAAGGAGACTGACGTAAATATGGCTAAAGTGCTAACCATTTCTCTAATAAAATTTGACCCCAACAAATGTAGGTGTACATTTTCAATATATACCTTGGGCATCCCCTTTTGGAAATTCGGTCCTTTCTATTCTGACTATTACCACCCCCAAATGCTAAATGTATGCAACATCCTATGCTCTTGCTTCCCTGATACTAACATCTTCCTCTCTCAAGTCTATACAAGATTCGCTTCTAGAATAATCTTCCTTACACATAGCTGTTATCACATCACTCCACTAACTCCCCCTCCTTCTTCCTGTCAAGTTCAAGCTTCTTATTTCAACCTTCAAGAAGCTTCATAACTCTTACTATTTATGCACTCTTATCTCATATTGCATCATTCCCCTTTAATCTACCAATGATGTCATCCTCTGCCATCCATTTGTCCATTCCTCCCACAATCATCTTGTTGTATCTAGCTAGGTGCAGTTACACCAGTTTGGGCTTGTAATTTTGCTCCTAGGTGGAACTACAATTCCCAGAATGCATCACAAGAAGGGGAAAAAATAGACACGAAGAGGAGGAGAAAAAGAACTTAAGCCCTGTGAAGAAGTGAGGAGAATAAACCTATAAAACTTACCTTTGTTATTATCTAGCTTCCTGGGTCTTTCTCTTATGATTTTAAGTACATAACACCTTTGTACTTTTCTCCATGTGGGCATGGAATGCCTTAACTAATCTTTGAGAATATTGGTCTCTCCTCCTTCTGATTCCTCCTCAAAATCCACTTTTTCCAAAATACTTATAAATCAACAAACATTTAAATGGTGAGGCTCAAGGGCAGGTGGGACACATAGATACTTATTGCTTTAATTACAAGTATATATTATGGTTGCGTATATTTGTGTTCCTCTTCCACACTGTTTTTATACTGCTCATCTTAGATAGTAAACACTTCATTGCAGGAACAATGACTATCTCTATCTTTGTACAACACCTAGTATAGTAAGGCCTTGATTCCCATAGCGGCCCCATTTTAAATGACAAAGCATCCAGATGTAGATATCCATTCCCCCCCATTTGAATTAGATTCCCTCCTTATTATTATTTAGTTCTAATTTATTTTGAATTATACAACATTAATGACAGGTTTCAGAGTAACAGCCGTGTTAGTCTGTATTCGCAAAAAGAAAAGGAGTCCTTGTGGCACCTTAGAGACTAACCAATTTATTTGAGCATGAGCTTTCGTGAGCTACAGCTCACTTCATCAGATGCATACCGTGGAAACTGCAGCAGACTTTATATATACACAGAGAATATGAAACAATACCTCCTCCCACCCCACTGTCCTGCTGGTAATAGCTTATCTAAAGTGAGCATCAGGTTAGGCCATTTCCAGCACAAATCCAGGTTTTCTCACCCTCCACCCCCCCACACAAATTCACTCTCCTGCTGGTGATAGCCCATCCAAAGTGACAACTCTTTACACAATGTGCATGATAATGAAGTTAGGCCATTTCCTGCACAAATCCAGGTTCTCTCACTCCCTCACCCCCCTCCAAAAACCCACCCCCATACACACACAGACTCACTCTCCTGCTGGTAATAGCTCATCCAAACTGACCACTCTCCAAGTTTAAAACCAAGTTAAACCAGAACATCTGGGGGGGGGGGGTAGGAAAAAACAAGAGGAAATAGGCTACCTTGCATAATGACTTAGCCACTCCCAGTCTCTATTTAAGCCTAAATTAATAGTATCCAATTTGCAAATGAATTCCAATTCAGCAGTTTCTCGCTGGAGTCTGGATTTGAAGTTTCTTTGTTTTAAGATAGCGACCTTCATGTCTGTGATTGCGTGACCAGAGAGATTGAAGTGTTCTCCGACTGGTTTATGAATGTTATAATTCTTGACATCTGATTTGTGTCCATTTATTCTTTTACGTAGAGACTGTCCAGTTTGACCAATGTACATGGCAGAGGGGCATTGCTGGCACATGATGGCATAAATCACATTGGTGGATGTGCAGGTGAACGAGCCTCTGATAGTGTGGCTGATGTTATTAGGCCCTGTGATGGTGTCCCCTGAATAGATATGTGGGCACAATTGGCAACGGGCTTTGTTGCAAGGATAAGTTCCTGGGTTAGTGGTTCTGTTGTGTGGTATGTGGTTGTTGGTGAGTATTTGCTTCAGGTTGCGGGGGCTGTCTGTAGGCAAGGACTGGCCTGTCTCCCAAGATTTGTGAGAGTGTTGGGTCATCCTTTAGGATAGGTTGTAGATCCTTAATAATGCGTTGGAGGGGTTTTAGTTGGGGGCTGAAGGTGACGGCTAGTGGAGTTCTGTTATTTTCTTTGTTAGGCCTGTCCTGTAGTAGGTAACTTCTGGGAACTCTTCTGGCTCTATCAATCTGTTTCTTTACTTCCGCAGGTGGGTATTGTAGTTGTAAGAAAGCTTGACAGAGATCTTGTAGGTGTTTGTCTCTGTCTGAGGGGTTGGAGCAAATGCGGTTGTATCGCAGAGCTTGGCTGTAGACAATGGATCGTGTGGTGTGGTCAGGGTGAAAGCGTTTTTATGGCTGATTTAGAACAACGCTTCCTCAGCTCTCGTCCCCTAAAGCCCCTACTCTACTTGCGCTATATTGATGACATCTTCATCATCTGGACCCATGGAAAAGAAGCCCTTGAAGAATTCCACCATGATTTCAACAATTTCCATCCCACCACCAACCTCAGCCTGGTCCAGTCCACACAAGAGATCCACTTCCTGGACACTACAGTGCTAATAAACAATGGTCACATAAACACCACCCTATACCGGAAACCTACTGACCGCTATTCCTACCTGCATGCCTCCAGCTTTCACCCTGACCACACCACACGATCCATCATCTACAGCCAAGCTCTGCGATACAACCGCATTTGCTCCAACCCCTCAGACAGAGACAAACACCTACAAGATCTCTGTCGAGCTTTCTTACAACTACAATACCCACCTGCGGAAGTAAAGAAACAGATTGATAGAGCCAGAAGAGTTCCCAGAAGTTACCTACTACAGGACAGGCCTAACAAAGAAAATAACAGAACTCCACTAGCCGTCACCTTCAGCCCCCAACTAAAACCCCTCCAACGCATTATTAAGGATCTACAACCTATCCTAAAGGATGACCCAACACTCTCACAAATCTTGGGAGACAGGCCAGTCCTTGCCTACAGACAGCCCCGCAACCTGAAGCAAATACTCACCAACAACCACATACCACACAACAGAACCACTAACCCAGGAACTTATCCTTGCAACAAAGCCCGTTGCCAATTGTGCCCACATATCTATTCAGGGGACACCATCACAGGGCCTAATAACATCAGCCACACTATCAGAGGCTCATTCACCTGCACATCCACCAATGTGATTTATGCCATCATGTGCCAGCAATGCCCCTCTGCCATGTACATTGGTCAAACTGGACAGTCTCTACGTAAAAGAATAAATGGACACAAATCAGATGTCAAGAATTATAACATTCATAAACCAGTCGGAGAACACTTCAATCTCTCTGGTCACGCAATCACAGACATGAAGGTCGCTATCTTAAAACAAAGAAACTTCAAATCCAGACTCCAGCGAGAAACTGCTGAATTGGAATTCATTTGCAAATTGGATACTATTAATTTAGGCTTAAATAGAGACTGGGAGTGGCTAAGTCATTATGCAAGGTAGCCTATTTCCTCTTGTTTTTTCCTACCCCCCGCCCCCCCCAGATGTTCTGGTTTAACTTGGTTTTAAACTTGGAGAGTGGTCAGTTTGGATGAGCTATTACCAGCAGGAGAGTGAGTCTGTGTGTGTATGGGGGTGGGTTTTTGGAGGGGGGTGAGGGAGTGAGAGAACCTGGATTTGTGCAGGAAATGGCCTAACTTCATTATCATGCACATTGTGTAAAGAGTTGTCACTTTGGATGGGCTATCACCAGCAGGAGAGTGAATTTGTGTGGGGGGGTGGAGGGTGAGAAAACCTGGATTTGTGCTGGAAATGGCCTAACCTGATGCTCACTTTAGATAAGCTATTACCAACAGGACAGTGGGGTGGGAGGAGGTATTGTTTCATATTCTCTGTGTATATATAAAGTCTGCTGCAGTTTCCACAGTATGCATCTGATGAAGTGAGCTGTAGCTCACGAAAGCTCATGCTCAAATAAATTGGTTAGTCTCTAAGGTGCCACAAGGACTCCTTTTCTTTTTACAACATTAATGGGCACCTACCCGTTCATTCTAAGTATAGTTAACAACACTTAAAATACAAATACAAAAAAAACTTTCCTTCACTGTAAATAATTCCAAAAATTCTATCAGAACAATCCTCAAATATGGAGGAAAGAAGATAGATTTTGGAACCCTATGAATGACTAACTTAAGCAAGGGCTCCTTTTTACCTATTGGGGAACTATATATATTATGAAACTGTCACTGGAAATTGCCCCTCTCAGTCTCAAAGAAACTTCAGTTCTGGAGAACATTATGGTTCACAATCTTAGAAGCTGTTCTGTGTGACTGGACCCCCGTGCCTTCATGTCATTCCATTGACTCTTATGGGGCTCCATATGGGTATAGGGGTGTACCCACAAGAAACAAGTTTTAGGATGTGTCTATAGTTTGCTAAGTAACTCATGTCTTACAACTCTTGGCAGGATGAACTATGAGTTACACTTATTAACTTTGAATGCTATCAGGGTTCCCTCTCCACTCTGAACTTTAGGGTACAGATGCAGGACCCACAAGAAAGACCCCCTAAGCTTATTTCTACCATCTTAGGTTAAAACTTCCCCAAGGCACAAATTCTCCCTTGTACCTTGGATTAGGTAAATGCTGCCACCACCAAGTGATTTAACAAAGAATCAGGGAAAGGACCACTTGGAGTCCTATTCTCCCAAAATATTCCCCCAAGACCTACACCCCCCCCTTTCCTGGCGAGGCTTGAGAATAAACAAGATGAGCACAGACCAGCCTTGGGTTTTTTTAGGACACTAAAAAAAAATAATCAGATTCTTTAAAAAAACAGAACTTTATTAGAAAGAAAAAAGGTAAAAGTAGCACCTCTGTGAAATTAGAATGGGAGATAATCTCACAGGGCAATTAGATTCAAAACACAGAGAATTTCCCTCTAGGCAAAACCTTAAAGTTACAAAAAGAAAAACCAGGAATACACCTTCCGCTCAGCACAGAGAAAATCACAAGCCAAAACAAAAGATAATCTAACACATTTCCTTGCTAAATACTTACTAAGGAGTTGGAGTGCTTGCTTTCTTGTTCTGTCTCCGTCAAAAGCCACATGGAACGGACAAAGCCTTCCCCCTCCTCCCCCCCGGATTTGAAAGTATCTTGTCCCCTTATTGGTCCTTTTGGTCAGGTGCCAGGTTACTTGAGCTTCTTAACCCTTTACAGGTAAGAAGTTTTTGTGCCTCTGGCCAGGAGGAATTTTATAGTACTGTACATAGACAGGTGGTTACCCTTCCCTTTATTTTTATGACAAAGATGCCTTCATCTCAGTTATGTGTGTTTGTTGAAAATGGTCAGAATAAAAACAAGTTGTATCTGATTTGTATGCAGTGCAGTGATTAATGATTTCTCATGAAATAGCGTATCTCCCTTCACTATTTATCCCACAAAAAGTTAACAGGTGCTTATAGTATAAACTGGAATGGGGTCCTTCCTCAAGCCACCAATACTTTCATTTATTATTTGCTGTATTGCCTACATTGAGAGATACATTCTGAGTTGTAGCATCCTGTTGCCAACTGATGATCTGGTTTACACTTTCAGTATACTTCTTTTTATCCATACTTCCAGAGTGCAGTGATTAGAATCTCCTCCCCTCCCACTTCTCTAAATGCTGCTAGAGATAACAAGCTGTGCACATGAATGTCCCCTAAGTGAGTTTGTTTAATCAACTTAAAAGGATTGTCTTTCCACATCTTTAATAAAAATGTGTTCACTGTAAATAATAGGTCCCCTGCTTTCCTGCACAAAACAGAGACTATTTAAAACTCAATTCAGTCAGAATGGAAACAAGAAAGAAAATGAATGTTGCTGTTTACAGTGGGAAGAATCACTCCAAATACTCTTTGCAAGTCATCAAGGAAAGCTTAATAGCACTCCTAGTTTAAATAAGCTTGCTTTGTCTAATCTGATAAGAAACCATTAAAATCTGGCAGTTTGGTAAAAGAAGATAGATGAAAATCCAATGTATGGCTCTAGTTGAAAATATCTTTATTTTTGTGTTTTAGTTGTTATTTTAGGCCTAATTTTATATATGCTTTTAAAACAATGCCAACTTACTATGCGCTTTGATGGAAAACATTAATAAAAATTTACATTGTCATGGCTGACAAGGCAGGATTGCCTTGTGATTAAGGCGCTTAGAAGATCTGGGTTCATTTCTTGGCTCTGATGCAGACTCCCTGTTCAATCTTGGGCAAGTTATTTGATTTCTCTGTACTTCAGTTCTCCACCTTTATATAGAGATTATAATAAGTCCTTTGCCTACTTAGTCTTTAAATTCTTCAGGGCATGGACTGTCTCCTTTGGTGTGTTTGCTTTTCCCCAACAGAGTGGATCCTTGAACTCATTTGAGCTCTAGACCCTGCTGTATTGTAAGTAATAGATAATAATCAGAACACCTGAAACTGTTGTGGAGGAACACATCTTTCAAAAGATGTTTTGCACCATTGTTGTAAAACTACTGTTAAGCTCTCAGATCAATGCTATTATTTTATTAAAATTGGTGTCTATCACCACACTACCTGGGTATTGTACAAGGCTTAAGATAGGAACTAAATGTGAGACACTAAACACATAGTCTCCAGCAGCTTTACCAGTCAGCTAGGAAATAATCATTGAATCAGCTGGGAAGACTTGGATGCTGGAAGTGAATTCCAAATATGTGAGCCCAGAAAACTCTGCCTTCAGCACCTACAAGCCTCACCACTGGGACATCGAGTTCTGGTATTCTGAAAGAGCATAGATTGTGTAGTGGGGCAGAAGTGCTGAGAAGCTGCTTTAGACAAATGGTCTAGACTTAGCCTACGTCTTTATATATGGCAACTTGTACCTTAAATTCTAGCCAGTCAACTGAGAATCAGTGCAGCAAAGGGAGTACAGGATTCATGTGGTCATACCTCTCAAGTCCACCTGCAAGATGGTTGGGAGTGTTCTGGACTAACAGAGTTTCTGATTGGCTTTTATAGATAGTGAAAGGTATTGTAAGGTCCCTAGATTGTGTGCCATGTTGATATTGGTTGGGCAGAAACCACAACATACAGTTGATGGAGCAACCTGAAACATATACAGGGCTGGTTGTAGGGCAGGGTGGTCACCACACCACTGCTTCTTCTCCCCATTATGATTGGCTGCCTTTTTCTCCATCTGCTGATTGGCCACCTGTGGGTTTGGATTATTTTATTTTGCCTTGGCCACTAGGCAAACATCTTCCATGAGTTGTTTACAACTAATATGGAATCAACATTATCTCATCACGACATCCAAGTTTCAAGATCTATTCGAACTGTATCCTCTCTGTACTGTTGTATGACTGCGAAACATGGACACTATGCCACTCAGATTGGACAAAGCTGGAGGCTTTTCACACAGAATGCCAGTGTCGTATATTAGGCATGAAATGGAATGACTTCATGTGTATAATGCAGATGTTTATGGTCATTCTGGTCTACAGACTGCTAGGACCATTGTCTGCAGATGGATGTTGTAGGAGCAGCAGTGATCTGTATGCTAGGTATAACCTGTATGCTCAAAAGGTCTGTTACACTCCCCCACCCCTCCTCCTTTTGTCTCCTCTTCCTCTTTGAATACCTGTGAAGTGGCTTTCCCCATCCCCCTCCTTCCTGGAATGCTTGTGGGATGAATGGGATGCTTAAACAGCTAGAAGATCAGAAGAGCTCACAGGTAGACAAGGTGGCTGGAACTCTAATTAGGCAGCGATCACACACCCAATGCATGGACACTGTCCGAGGTGGAGTGTGACCAACCAGATGTGGCCAAGTCATCTCTAGTCACAGGC
This sequence comes from Eretmochelys imbricata, assembly GCF_965152235.1. Lineage (NCBI taxonomy): Eukaryota > Metazoa > Chordata > Testudines > Cheloniidae > Eretmochelys > Eretmochelys imbricata. Next base: position 54,713,173 of record NC_135576.1, on the reverse strand, counting down.
CATGAGGAGCAGGTCCTTAAAAGGGGAAGAGGACATATGCTAAGGAGAGTGCACAAAAGACTGTACCTCCTGTAAAGGCCCTTCACCCAGACCACCTGGCCAGTGGTTCACTGCGTTGCATTTCATCGTGCCTTGGGAAGACCTCCCTTCATTGCACTGTCAATCACTGAGCTGTGGGACACTTGCCTTCAAGGATTCTAACATCTCCAGTCCTGTGCCTGTCCTGGGAGCGTGAGTATGTGAGTGTGAGTTTGACGACTCCCCACCCCTTCTTTTGAGCTTAGCTATCAGTATAATAAACATGCTGCTTTCTGCCAAACTCTGGTGGGTCATTAGTCCTCCCTAAGTTGACTAGCTGGCCCAATTTCAGGTAACAAAAACATCTTACACTTTTCTGAGATATCACAAGAATGCTACAAGATGTTCTGGTGAATGTTATTCTCTGGCTTGTAACCTCCAGGATAAAATTCCACCAACCAAGGGGTGAAGGTGGCCCATAGACAGACCCCCATTACATGGACTCATGAAGTCTGTTCCAATGTTGGACTCTCGGGCCGTCAAGCCCTTGCGGCTGCAGAGGAATGGACCAAATGGCAAACGATTGCTACAGCCGACCGTTTGGCTAAGGGTTGGCTAAGTGTTTGTGGGCACCCAAAACATTTTACCCCAGCTGGCAAAATGGCTAAGGCTGGCCCTGCATATATGAAAAATAAATCAGTTTGTCTGGTAGTTTGTCTGTTGTTGTAATAGAAATACATTCATTGTGAATACCTCATCTTATGTACATATAATTTAAAATATTTTCCTAAACAACATATTTTAAACAGAAATACGGACTGTTTAGGATGGGTTATTGGATGAATGTACAAAGTTCCAGAAACTCTATGACTATATTCATATGCTGAGTTATATATTAATTTTAATCCTAAGAGTTGCATTTATTATGGAGAGAGTCATTACAGGTAGATAGCTTTTGTATGAGTTTGGGGAAATCTGTGTATATTTGTACACACATATAATTGGAAAAGGGCATTTGAAACACTTTCCCCCTATTCCTGGCATTTTTAATATGTTTCACATTCACTGATATTCGACAAAATGTACTGCACCTAACTTTGTTAAAGGAAATTTAAATCTCACTTACATGAACACTTACAAATCAAGTGTAAATCTGTGGAAGACTCTTAGATGTTTAGCAGCCGTAAAGGGTCATTGCCTCCCAAATTCCCTGTCATAAATATAAAAAGGGAAGGGTAACCACCTTTCTGTATACAGTGCTCTAAAGTCCCTCCTGGCCAGAGGCAAAACCCTTTTACCTGTAAAGGGTTAAGAAGCTAAGATAACCTCGCTGGCACCTGACCAAAATGACCAAAGAGGAGACAAGATACTTTCCAATCTGGAGGCGGGGGGGGCGGGGGGGGGACAAAGGGTCTGTCTGTGTGTGTGATGCTTTTTCCAGGAACAGATCAGGAATGCAGCTCAGAACTCCCGTAAAAAGTTAGTAAGTAATCTAGCTAGAAATGCGTTAGATTTCTTTTGCTTAATGGCTGGTAAAGTAGCTGTGCTGAATGGAATGTATATTCCTGTTTTTGTGTCTTTTTGTAACTTAAGGTTTATCCTAGAGGGATTCTCTATGTTTTGAATCTGATTACCGTATAAGGTATTTACCATCCTGATTTTACAGAGGTGATTCTTTTACCTTTTGTTTAATTAAAATCCTTCTTTTAAGAACCAGATTGTTTTTCATTGTTCTTAAGATCCAAGGGTTTGGGTCTGTGTTCACCTGTACAAATTGGTGAGGATTTTTATCAAGCCTTCCCCAGGAAAGGGGGTGTAGGGCTTGGGGGGATATTTTGGAGGGAAAGACATTTCCAAGTGGGCTCTTTCCCTGTTCTTTGTTTACCACGCTTGGTGGTGGCAGCATAGGGTTCAAGGACAAGGCAAAGTTTGTACCTTGAGGAAGTTTTTAACCTAAGCTAGTAAGAATAAGCTTAGGGGGTCTTTCATGCAGGTCCCCACATCTGTACCCTAGAGTTCAGAGTGGGGAAGGAACCTTGACATTCCCCCTCCCACCACACACACTCAGCCCACTCTTCCCAACTAAGGTACAGTTCAGGACCTTCTCTTTCCAATTTTGCCTTTTTATTTTCTCCATCAGAGTTATTAGATGTACAATGTTCTCTGCCCCACCAGGGCTCCATATAGCTTTATGCCATATCCTTACAAAGAGTCTTTTCTCCTACCTGGGCTTGTTACTCTGCTATCTAGGATTCTTAATCTTTCATCTTATCATCTCTCATTCAGGGATTCCTGTGGGAAGCTTCACTCTCCTGGCAGTTCCTTCCCCTAAGTCTACCCTGGGCACTTATCAAAGGCTTTCTAGTCTCTAGCAGCTTTCCCTCACCTCCTCTATATTAAGCTTCCCTGCTGACCTCTAAAGGGGCTATCTTTCCTCATAAGGCTCAAGGGTCATGGCTAATTAAATACAGGCGGACTGTACCATTTTCCCCCTTCAAGAGGCCACAAGTACCTGCAACAAACAGAAATAACATTCCAGCAGATGTCTCCTGAAGCAATGAGTTCAAAGCTTTCAGAATAATTTTCCTATGACATTATTTACATATTAATATGCATAATCAATACATGTTCAATTGATTTTAAATTCATTTTAGGTAAAAAAGCATACATTTAATTTTTTAAAGGTTAAAATATAACAACACTTATTCTGGACTGTTTTGTTTTTAAAAGTTCACCTCAATAAAACCTGTGAAGTGTAGACTGGCCTTTTTTCTTTCTTTTGATTTAGTCCCTGGAGGAAAAAGAAAATAGTTTTATTCTGCATTAAACTATATTGGAAGCAAGAGCATCAGATAGATCGGTCAAGATGATAATAATGTTCCATCTGTTCACAGATGTAATGAAATGTACCTTAATGACAAACACTTTATGATGGTCAGCCCTCTGGATAGATGTGTTCTTACCCATATAGTGGTACTCCTTAAGGTGCTACACATGTACTCTGTCCTAAAGTCCATATGAAGTTATTGCTGTATCTGGAGGACACTGGCACCTGCAATCACTTTATCTACTGTATTCAGACATAGGTCAGATTGAACACATGTTATAAGGCCCGTGTAAGGAACAGCACATAGATGTGCTGCTTCAGAGCCTTGAGATCAGCTGTAAGCATGAAAGGAGGTCACTATATGAATTTGTCAGAGTGCCAGTTAGATTTTAAAGCTGAAATCTAACAAACTAGGCTTGACAATATGTAAGATAACCAATTTTATTAAGTCTAGGGAGCATTAGCTTACGACTTTTAACTGTGGTTACCTTCCAGGTCAACTTTTACTTGAATAGTATTTCTCAAATCAGACACTTGTTTATTCCAACAATTTATTAATTGACTCAGAACTACGTTAATATACAATTAACATTTCAACAGTCAAATAGTTGTGTGTACTACACACACACTACAGTCCTGCAAGCGGTTATCACAGACTAGGGTTGAAGTTTAGCGATTATATCAAGGAACAATGCAAATTATCAGGGTTTCTGATTACACTTAGTTAGGAAGTGAGAATTTATTGTCATAACACATTTATCACATATCCAAAGATTCATTTGTCTTTAATGCACCTTTTAAGAGTGTGGTTACTACTCTTTGACTAGATTGGTCCAAAAGGGACAAGTTTAGCATATTAAATGTAATGGCTTAAAACAATCATTTTCTAGCTCTCTTACACCAATTTCCTTGGCCTTATAAAGGAGATAAAATCTAAAAATTGATTACTTGAAGTCTCACTAGGGAGTGTAGACTCACCAGTTATTTATACTAAAGAATAGAAGGGGAAATACAATCTCTGAAATGAAATGTCATTACTTCTTCTTATCCTCTTAATCCTGGGATGGAGGAAGTGTCCTTTCCACACAGCTGGTCCAGGCATCTGTCACATTTAGGGTTCTGCAGCTTCTTGTATTGCTTTCACTCAACTCTTGAGCACATGGTGATCTCAGTTTTATATATCCTAGTTTCAGAGCTTATTGGAGGAGTCCACTCTCTAATGCCTATTGGGCACGTGCCAACTGGGTGCAAAGATTTCAACTCTGAGTTTCTCTACTGGTTCCACTGGTATCCAGTAGATGGCGACGATATATAATAAATTTATTTAATCCTTTTCTTATCAGAGGTGTTTTAAGGATTGATTAATTTCCTGATTCCCTGATTCATTTTAAGGATTGCATTTCATTATTTGTCCCACCCTGTTGATTGGGATACCCCGTTTTAAGCAATTTCTCTTAAATCCCAAAGTTTTACCCCGATTTATAGCTTTTAACATATCTTCTCCCTTGTGCCAGACAATTCCTACTACTGCTGTAGTGTGACAATGATTCACAATGACAACCAGTAAAATCCTTATAATCTTCTAAATTTGGAAGACATACTTCATATTTTTTTATTTTACATAAACATTTCACTTAATTTAGGATTAACAACAGAACAAGAGATTTTTTCCCATATAAAAGGATGTAGATCTGACTCACAAAGTAAACAAATGTGCAGATTATCATTTGGGGGTGTAGTGAGGCAGAATGGCCTCCATCCAGTACAGAGGGGGCTAACTCCCCCTGGTGGGTGAAGCTAACCTCACCCCCACTGCAGGAAGTGCAAGGGTGGGACAGGAAGTATAAGAACAGGGCCCTGCAGTTCAGTTGTGGCAGGACCAGGACCTAAGTCCTCAGATGAACCCATGACTAGCAGTGGGGAGAAAAGGCAAACTGCTGCCCCAGAAGATGGAAGACCCTGGGGAGAGACTGTAGGAAGTGCTGCTTGACTATGAGACTGACAGCCAGGTCTCAGTGGTGATGGAGCAGAGCCAGCAGAAATTAGTTTAGGAAAATGAGACTTTGGTCCAGTTGTGCTGCTGGGACATGAGGCAGGGACTAAACGTTTCCTTGCTGACCCGGTGGCAGGATTGCCTGTCACTTCTAAGGCCCTGGTGGAATAGGGTGGGCTTCGGTCCCCTTATTCCTGGCCCCATGCATGGTACTGGTTATGTCCTATCTGAAGGCCAGAAATACTGACTGTTTGTCTGCTCAGCCTTTACCTTAGAAGGCCTAAGCCGTAGGCTCTCGTTGGTTGCTCCAGCCAGGAGACTGGCGCCTGAGCCTATTTGTTTGCTCAGACCTCACCCTAGGAGAACTGAGATATAGACTGCCTGTTAACATGCTGAACCCACACCCAGCAGGTTGAACTGTCAATTGCACAGTTGTGTGACTGCAAGCTAGGCTGCTGACCACTATATGCAGTGGGTGTACTGAAGCCAGATGCTGCCACCAGGGATCCTCTAGCCTGGGGATGCAGAAAGTTTACAGGAAGTGAAAGAGATTTTCACAGTATATTTGATTTACAAGGAACACAATGTATAGTTTATATTTTGGGGTGACAACACTTTGCATAGGAAAGCAGGGTATGACACTTGCTTAGAAACCTGGAGTTTCTTTTAGCTAGGTTGGGAGGGAAAAAGAGGTTTCATACATATGCAAATTATAAGGGATTCTTGCCTAGGTGACTAACAATACTGTCATTTAGCCATCATAGTTTCTATGGTTGGGGAGGGTAACATCTGACCCTGGCTGATCAGAGGGTCCTTAGACAAAGTGTCTCACATGATGTGAAGCATTTTCCTATTGTCCTCATAGGTGGATCCTATTTAGGGATATATAGAGGTAGGTTAGTTTTTTCTATTTTGTGAGGGCCAGAAGAACCTTTAATTATTAATCATTCAAGGCATATTTGTGTGATATATTCCTTACGCTGTTCCCCAAGGAGAACATAATCAGCTCTTTCCCCAGTGCAGATTACATGTCCCCTGCATTAGCTCAACTCTGCTGGCAGATCCGTTGAAGCAAAAAGGGGACAGAGCCAAAGCTCCATCCCTCTCCTTCTTTTCCCCACTCACTTGCTCCTGGTGGAACCAGCAGTCATATAGAGCCTATTTTCTCCTTAGCCATGCCCAGACCCAGTGTCTGGAGAGGCCGCACAGGAACGGGGAATCTTATTTCCCCTTCTGCTCCAATTGTCTTGCTTTTTATACAACAATCATTATAGTCACATCTCCAGGAGTTGGTCAGTACACCGTCCTGGTAATGGTTATGCCAACTGTGTGCCTCTTTTTGTGTCTGTTTATTTTAGAGTTTTGTACTGCAACCCATCGCCACAGTATCTGAGCATCTTCCTGCATGCAATAGATTGAAAATAAAAAGTTCCTGGTGGACTTCATGGAGTCTTTGACTCTTGTCCCTTTTTAGATTACAGAAAGCTCTGCATAGGGTAAGGTTGTTTTTTTTTTTTTTTTTATTTTGGGAAATGTCCAAATGAGATGGCACCCTTGCTTTCCTTCAAAGATATCAATCAAAAACATCTTTTGCTATGACCATTTTGCAACCTCACCAAAATCCCTTTCTTCAGTTAAAACAAGTTTGGCTCACATCATTTTTTTTGACTGTTCTGTGCCTTGTTTCAATAACAACTTACCATAATATGTTACTGGTTACAATGACATCCTGTCAACTTTCATACACTTTTGACAATTTAAGATTTTAATGGGTTCAGCAGAACAAGCCTAAAGCTGGCATAAGCATGAGGGAACTACCTTCTAACCCTTAAGTGCTTTTTCCCAGATCACTGTAAGGCACATAAATAGGGAACTATGGGAAATTTGCCCTTCTTCTTTGATTATTGTACCTGAAATGTGGGATAGTGAGCATGTCAAGGGGATAGGAGACAAAAATCTTAACTTAGAATCCCAACTCTCCTAATTGCTATGCACATGACCTTTTGCAGATCTCCATTACTGGTAACCCATCTGTTAAACAGGGCTGATAGTATTTCTATACACTTAGGGGGAAAAAAACAACACCCTGGTGTTCTTACATAGTTTCAATATTCTGTGGCTAAACTGAAGATTTTGATTTCCACTGCCCTCTATATTTCATGAGCAATACTTCACTTTACAAAAGTTTAATGATTTAAGTTATTTTATGCCCCCTTTTTTCAGTTTATATAAAAAGAGAAAATCTTTAAAAAGGAATTTTCCAAACAGCGAAGTTTTGGCACTTCCATTCAAGAACTCCTAAGAGTCTGAGATCTACATGAAATGACACGCTTAGCTACAAAGAGGAGTGCTTAGGAACTCTAGGAAATTAGGTTGACTGGCCGGTAATGGAGAGCTTGTCTACCCTTAAAATGCTGCAGCAGTTCAGTGGCACTGATGCAGCTATGCTGCTGTAGTCCTTTAGTGGCAACACTATCTACTCCAATGGGAGGGCTTCTGCTGTCGGCATAGGTACTCCATCTTCCTGAGAAGATTTTCCACACCCCTTAGTGACGTAGTTATACCACATAAGTTGCTAGTCTAGACCAAGCCTGAGAAGATAACAGTTTACAATGGTGTTATTACAATATTGCCTACAATGTATAGCAAGTCAAGGAGAATTTTCCGTATCAGCATTACTGCATCCAGATTTGGAAGTGGGTGTACTGAAGCCTGATGCTGCCACCGGGGATGAAATGTCATGAAAATGCCCCACTTGAACTGGAAAGGTAATAAATGGAGGACTCATCCTTGTTTACCCAGAAGGAAATTCCATTTCCATATGGGTCCATTTGCAGACACTAGAGGCAATTATCTAATCTTTATTAAACAAGATCTGTTTCTTTTCATTTAAATTTAATTAAGAGAAGATCATGAACTGGGTATCTACAAATTATTCCTTGTTCCATGGAAACTGCATCATAAGCTCATTTTATGTCTCAAGCGGGAGAGCTGATAAAGTAACAAGGAGGAACAATAACAACAAAGAAGTTTGGTTTTTAAAAAGAGCCAATTCAGGTCATTTAAGGGGCCTAGTAATGACGTAGTGGGCCTGATTTTTAACCCTCAACTGCTACTGGTGTTCACACAATCTTGTATGCGCCCAAACTTGTGTACACGCTTTGGTGTAATAACACTTGCATGATCAGGCATTTACGTGATATTCATATGCAATATTTTATAAGAACCAGAAAAACTCCACTGACATTTGGACCCATTGTTTTAACTCTTCACTGATTTTTGACAGAAAGTAAGAGCTTATAAATGCTCCTACCAAAAAAATTAAACTTTGCCTTCTCTATATACAGTATTTATCTTCTGTGCCGATGTGATTTTTGAGCTGGACTTAGCTATATGACAGAGTAAGGTGCTGGTAAAACATATATAGAACTTTACTATCTTCAAAAGGGGAAAAGACGGTTTAAAAAGGTACAAATTCAGAAACTTAATGAGATCTGTAAATAACAATTTTGCATCTCTTCCTTACTGTAATCATAACTAAAATTTCTTCTGCTAGGGACCTTTTTACTAGGGTCTCCACTTGTGGAAGTGAAACCAAACCATGGACCATTTCAATGGCGTTTATCCAGGCTCATTCAGAGGAGTTTCTGTTAGCATTTCATCTGAGATCTGAGATCGCAGATCTTCTCTTATCCCCTTTTCTAAAATGAGGACAATATATCCACGTAGAATGCTTGGTGGGGCAGGGGGGAATTGCACTAGATTTGAGTTTCAGGATATATGAAGTGATCAATTTAGGGAACTGCAGTGGCTCAAGCACAATTTCAGTCTGCAGTACTCTGAATGCCTTAGCACCAGTGATCAGCAGTGACCGGCTGTCAGCACTGCCACCATGGCACATTTAACATAGGAGAGGAGTCTACACCTCAGCTGTGTTTTATTTGCCAGTCTTCTGATGCAGCTCAAGACAATCTAGCATTCGCAGCAAGGGAAAATATGTTATTGCTTGAAATACAATGGCTTGCTCCCAAGTTATGATTGTATTACAAACACAAAAACTATGTTTAAAGATCATTATTAAGGTTGTACGGTCAAGCACTCAAAAGTTAGGAAATGCCAGAATTTGGCTCCCTTGTGCCCATCCATTTTGATAGTCTTTAATTACTTGATCACATTATTTTTCTCCACAGAAGCTCTGGCTTTTGTCCCCTCTACATTTGAATAAGGCTGCTCCCTCCTCTGTCATATCTAGGCATCAGACAGGTTTAACTGAGTCCACAGGAGAGACGGCATACCTGCTTCAGTTCCAGTGCTCAGCCTCAGCCTAGCCTACAGCAGCCCAGAGCTGCAATTGCAAGGAGAGTCCTTCTTCACCCCTTGCACCCTCTGCTGAAGCATGGTCAGTGCAGACTGAATCTTCAGAGTTTTTAGCTGTGAAGCTCTATCAAGTTTTTACTGAGATTTTTTTCAGTAGTGTATAATTTGGCCAAATTTTCATGGGGGACAGCAAAATACACATCCCTGGTAATAAGGCCACCTTTCTGTCAAATTTCAAGATAATATGAGAGTGTAATTTGGTACATTGTATGTAGCTGAGTGGAGCAAAGACATATTTGAAAATGCAATGGGATAATGATGGACTAAAGATTTTAGTAGGTCAAGTTTCAGTAACCAGTTTCATTTGAATGCCTTTTTCCTGTAACAGAATTGTCTAATACATAGAAACTCTATGGAAATCAGAGAGAAAATTACCCATCATGTTTTTTCTAAAGCTGTCATCAGGAGAGCTACAGTACAAAAATTCAGCTCTCCCACCAGTTGCTATAAATATAACACCTGCTATTATAATAATAATGTTATGCTTGCCTGACTTGCTGGAAATTTGCCACAACAAAAATATATTTGGGGACTACCTAACAGCATGTGTTCATAGCGCATCATCTGCTCAGGAGGTGAAAAAACAGGCTGCAGGCAACTTTTTCCCCTAATTGTTTTAGCAGGTCTCTCCCGACTACATTAATTGCCGTAGCTAGAACAAAGGTTATCTACATTTTCTTTTCCCCACTGTGAGAACTAAGGATGCATGCATGTGCTCTTTAACAGTGACTTTACCATCTGCAGGACTGCTCACCAACAGAGACTGCTTTGTTTTCTTGTTGCTGAGCATATAGATGAATGCAATTTTACTTTGTTATATAATGGCTCCAGATTTTTTTATGGGAAATCTAGTATCTGTTATGATGCCATAACAATTATATGTTTGTAATGGGGAAATCTATCTATTTGAATATAGATTCATTCTGTGTCACTAAATCATCTGAGGGGCATATATAGAAAAAGGAAAGTTCTTATCTTTGCAAAATTGTTTTAGATATATATTTCTTTTTTTTTGAAATGTTAGTTCCCCTTGTACTACATCTTTTTTTACAATTTCTATACATAAGCCTTCTAACGCCTTACCATAGTTAAGCTGTAAATGTAGTATAAGATGTATTCATTGTATTAAGTGTGCTTGAGAGCAACATGTATTAGTCTATCTCCCAAGCAATTAAAGCCATCAGTCATAGGGTATGTCTACACTATGAAAATAGGTTGAATTGATAGAAGTCATTTTTTTAAAAATTCCTTTAAATAGTCAATTGTGTGTGTCCCCACACAAAATGCTCTAAGTGCATTAACTTGGCGGAGTGCTTCCACAGTACCGAGGCTAGTGTCAACTTCCGGAGCGTTGCACTGTGGATAGCTATCCCACAGTTCCCGCAGTCTTCGCTGCCCATTGGAATTCTGGGTTGAGATCCCAATGCCTGATGGGGCAAAAAACATTGTCGCGGGTAGTTCTGAATACGTCATCAGGCCCTCCTTCCCTCCCTCCCTCTGTGAAAGCAACGGCAGACAATCGTTTTGCGCCTTTTTTCCTGAGTTACCTGTGCACACGCCATACCACAGCAAGCATGGAGCCCGCTCAGATCACTTTGGCAATTAGCAAAAAGAAAATGAGTCCTAGTGGCACCTTAGAGACTAACCAATTTATCTGAGCATAAGCTTTTGTGAGCTACAGCTCACTTCATCGGATGCATTCAGTAGAAAATACAGTGAGGAGATTTATATACACACAGAACATGAAAAAATGGGTGTTATCATACACATTGTAAGGAAAGTGATCACTTAAGATGAGCTATTACCAGCAGGAGAGCGGGAGGGGCAGGGGGGGAAGAAAACCTTTTGTAGTGATAATCAAGGTGGGCCATTGCCAGCAGTTAACAGGAACATCTGAGGAGCACTGGGGGGAGATGGGGGAAGGGAAATAAACACATACATGGCAGAGGGGCATTGCTGGCACATGATGGCATATATCACATTGGTAGATGCGCAGGTGAACGAGCCTCTGATAGTGTGGCTGATGTGATTAGGCCCTATGATGGTGTTCCCTGAATAGATGTGTGGGCACAGTTGGCAATGGGCTTTGTTGCAAGGATAGGTTGTAGATCCTTGATGACGTGTTGGAGAGGTTTTGGGGCTGAAGGTGACGGCTAGTGGCGTTCTGTTATTATCTTTGTTGGGACTGTCCTGTAGCAGGTGACTTCTGGGTACTCTTCTGGCTCTGTCAATTTGTTTCTTTACTTCAGCAGGTGGGTATTGTAGTTGTAAGAACCCGTGATAGAGATCTTGTAGGTGTTTGTCTCTGTCTGAGGGGTATGGTAAGTATTAGCAGTCAGTAGGTTTCCGGTATAGGGTGGTGTTTATGTGCTCATTGCTTATTAGACACACCCCTGGAGCCCTGACCTGGGGCATTCTATCTGCTACCCAAGATCCATAAACCTGGAAATCCTGGACGCCCCATCATCTCAAGCATTGGCACCCTGACAGCAGGATTATCTGGCTATGTAGACTCCCTCCTCAGGCCCTATGCTACCAGCACTCCCAGCTATCTTCGAGACACCACTGACTTTCTGAGGAAACTACAATCCATTGGTGATCTTCCTGAAAACACCATCGTGGCCACTATGGATGTAGAAGCCCTCTACACCAACATTCCACACAAAGATGGACTATAAGCCATCAGGAACAGTATCCCTGATAATGTCACGGCAAACCTGGTAGCTGAACATTGTGACTTTGTCCTCACCCATAACTATTTCACATTTGGGGACAATGTATACCTTCAAATCAGCAGCACTGCTATGGGTACCCACATGGCCCCACAGCACGCCAGCATTTTTATGGCTGACTTAGAACAACGCTTCCTCAGCTCTCGTCCCCTAATGCCCCTACTCTACTTGAGCTATATTGGTGACATCTTCATCATATGGACCCATGGAAAAGAAGCCCTTGAGGAATTCCACCATGATTTCAACAATTTCCTTCCCACCATCAACCTCGGCCTGGACCAATTCACACAAGAGATCCACTTCCTGGACACTACGGTGCTAATAAGTGATGGTTACATAAACACCACCCTATATCGGAAACCTACTGACCACTATTCCTACCTACATGCCTCCAGCTTTCACCCAGACCACACCACACGATCCATTGTCTACAGCCAAGCTCTACGATACAACCGCATTTGCGCCAACCCCTCAGACAGAGACAAACTCCTACAAGATCTCTATCAAGGGTTCTTACAACTATAATACCCACCTGCTGAAGTGAAGAAACAAATTGACAGAGCCAGAAGAGTACCCAGAAGTCACCTACTACAGGACAGTCCCAACAAAGATAATAACAATACGCCACTAGCCATCACCTTCAGCCCCCAACTAAAACCTTTCCAATGCATCATCAAGGATCTATAACCCATCCTGAAGGATGACCCATCACTCTCACAAATCTTGGGAGACAGGCCAGTCCTTGCCTACAGACAGCCCCCCCCAACCTGAAGCAAATACTCACCAGCAACTACACACCACACAACAGAACCACTAATCCAGGAACTTATCCTTGCAACAAAGCCCGTTGCCAACTATGCCTGCATATCTATTCAGGGGACACCATCATAGGGCCTAATCACATCAGCCACACTATCAGAGGCTCGTTCACCTGCGCATCTACCAATGTGATATATGCCATCATGTGCCAGCAATGCCCCTCTGTCATGTACATTGGTCAAACTGGACAGTCTCTATGTAAAAGAATAAATGGACACAAATCAGATGTCGAGAATTATAACATTCATAAACCAGTCGGAGAACACTTCAATCTCTCTGGTCACTCAATTACAGACCTAAAGGTAGCAATATTACAACAGAAAGGCTTCAAAAACAGACTCCAATGAGAGACTGCTGAATTGGAATTAATTTGCAAACTGGATACAATTAACTTAGGCTTGAATAGAGACTGGGAGTGGATGTATCATTACACAAAGTAATACTATTTCCCCATGTTTATTTCCCTCCCTCCATCCCCCACTGCTCCTTGGATGTTCCTGTTAACCGCTGGCAATGGCCCACCTTGATTATCACTACAGAAGGTTTTCTTCCCCCCCGCTCTGCCCCTCAGCTCTCCTACTGTGATCACTCTCCTTACAATGTGTATGATAATACCCATTTTTTCATGTTCTGTGTGTATATAAATCTCCTCACTATATTTTCCACTGAATGCATCCGATGAAGTGAGCTGTAGCTCACAAAAGCTTATGCTCAAATAAATTGGTTAATCTCTAAGGTGCCACTAGTACTCCTTTTCTTTTTGCGAATACAGACTAACATGGTTGCTATTCTGAAATTTGGCAATTAGGAGCACATTAAACACCACACGTATTATCCAGCAGTATATGCAGCACCAGAACCTGGCAAAGCGAAACCGGGCGAGTAGGCGATGTCAGCGCGGTGACGAGAGTGATGAGGACATGGACACAGACTTCTCTCAAAGCATAGGCCCTGGCAATGCAGGCATTATGGTGCTAATGGGGCAGGTTCATGCCATGGAACGCTAATTCGGGGCCTGGGAAACAAGCACGGACTGGTGGGACCGCATAGTGTTGCAGGTCTGGGACGAGTCCCAGTGGCTGCGAAACTTTCGCATGCATAAGGGCACTTTCATGGAACTTTGTGACTTGCTTTCCTCTGCCCTGAAGCACATGAATACCAAGATGAGAGCAGCTCTCACAGTTGAGAAGCGAGTGGCAATAGCCCTGTGGAAGCTTGCAACACCAGACAACTACCGGTCAGTCGGGAATCAATTTGGAGTGGGCAAATCTACTGTGGGGGCTGCTGTGATGCAAGTAGCCCACACAATCAAAGATCTGCTGATATCAAGGGTAGTGACCCTGGGAAATGTGCTGGTCATAGTGGATGGCTTTGCTGCAATGGGATTCCCTAACTGTGGTGGGGCCATAGACGGAACCATATCCCTATCTTGGCACCGGAGCACCAAGCCGGTGAGTACATAAACCGCAAGGGGTACTTTTCAATAGTGCTGCAAGCACTGGTGGATCACAAGGGACGTTTCACCAACATCAGCGTAGGATGGCCGGGAAAGGTACATGACACTCGCTTCAGGAACTCTGGTCTGTTTCAAAAACTGCAGGAAGGGACTTTATTCCCAGACCAGAAAATAACCGTTGGGGATGTTGAAATACCTATATTTATCCTTGGGGACCCAGCCTACACCTTAATGCCATGGCTCATGAAGCTGTACACAGGCAGCCTGGACAGTAGTCAGGAGCTGTTCAACTACAGGCTGAGCAAGTGCAGAATTGTGGTAAAATGTGCATTTGGATGTTTAAAAGCATGCTGGTGCAGTTTACTGACTCAGTTAGACCTCAGTGAAACCAATATTCCCACTGTTATTACTGCTTGCTGTGCGCTCCACAATATCTGTGAGAGTAAGGGGGAGACGTTTATGTCGGGGTGGGAGGTTGAGGCAAATCGCCTGGCTGCTGGTTATGCGCAGCCTGACACCAGGCCAGTTAGAATAGTACAGGAGGGCGCGGTGTGCATCAGAGAAGCTTTGAAGGTCAGTTTCATGACTGGACAGGCCATAGCGTGAAAGTTCTGTTTGTTTCTCCTTGATGAAACCCCCCACCCCTTGGTTCACTCTACTTCCCTGTAAGCTAAGCACTCTCCCCTCCTCCCTTCGATCACCACTTGCAGAGGCAATAAAGTCATTGTTGCTTCACATTCATACATTCTTTATTAATTCATCACACAAATAGAGGGATAACTGCCAAGGTAGCCTGGGAGGGGTGGTGGAGGAGAGAAGCACCGGGAGGGGTAGTGGAGGAGGGAAGGACAAGGACACACAGCACTTTAAAAGTTCCAAACTTTAAAACTTATTGAATGCTAGCCTTTTGTTGTTTGGGCAATCCTCGTGTTCTTGGGCATCTGGGTGAGGAGGCTATGGAACTTGGGGAGGAGGGCGGTTGGTTACACAGGGGCTGCAGTGGCAGTCTGTGCTCCTGCTGCCTTTCCTGCAGCTCAACCATACGCTTGAGCGCATTAGTTTGATCCTCCAGCAGCCTCAACATTGAATCCTGCCTGCTCTCATCATGCTGCCACCACCTTTCAGCTTCAGTCCTCTCTTCAGCCCGCCACTTACTCTCTTCAGCCCACCACCTCTCCTCCCAGTCATTTTGTGCTTTCCTGCACTCTAACATTATCTGCCTCCACTCATTTCTCTGTGCTCCGTCAGTGTGGGAGGACAGCATGAGCTCAGAGAACATTTCATCACGAGTGCATTTTTTTTCACCTTCTAATCTTCACTAGCCTCTGGGAAGGAGAAGATCCTGTGATCCTTGAAACACATTCAGCTGGTGGAGAAAAAAAAAGGAACAGTGGTATTTAAAAAGACACATTTTCTAGAACAATGGCTACACTCTTTCAGGGTAAACCTTGCTGTTAACATTACATACACAGCACATGTGCTTTCTTTCCAAGGTCGCATTTTGCCTCCCCCCACCACGTGGCTAGCCCCTCACTCCTCCCCGTGGCTAACAGCGGGGAACATTTCTGTTCAGCCACAGGCAAACAGCCCAACAGGAACGGGCACCTGTTAGGATATAGATATTCAGGCCTGTCTGTAAAGGCCTGTACTTTAAGAATTTAGGTGTATTCTTATCACTTGGCTAGTTAGAGGTATAAAAGAAAGAATCAAAATCACTGTCTGCCAATGTAAGGTCCTTCTCTTACTGTGACAGTCTGGGGTCCTGTTCTTAGGCTAAGGCCTTTGGCTAAGCAGCAGAGGCAGCCATAAGCTGGGAAGCGAACAGTCACATCCTCACATTCCAAACTAGTCACATTGAAAAGGTGCTATTGGGCTGTTAGGCACTATCAGGACAGGATTGTATGCCTATCAGCTCCAGAGAAAGGGAAGTGCCTAGAAAATGTAAAAGAAAACTTAGTTTGATAGCATCCTGTCTGGCAAGAACTCACTTATCAATAGCTGGGATGTGAAATCCTCACTTCTGTATTGTCTTGCCATTATAGTTCCCACTTTGCTATTGTTTGTCTGTATAATCTCTGTCTGGTTCTGTGATTGTTCCTGTCTGCTGTATAATTAATTTTGCTGGGTGTAAACTAATTAAGGTGGTGGGATATAATTGGCTACATAATCATGTTACAATATGTTAGGATTGGTTAGTTAAATTTTAGTAGAATGATTGGTTAAGGTATAGCTAAGAATATTACTATATAAATTAGGGGCAAACAGGAAGTAAGTTGGGATTCAGAAATAAGGAAAAGGAACTTGTATTTAAGCTTGCTGGAAGTTCACCCCAATAAACATCGAATTGTTTGCACCTTCGGACTTCGGGTATTGTTGCTCTCTGTTCATGTGAGAAGGACCAGGGAAGTGGGAGAGTGAAGGAATAAGCTCTCTAACATCTTGGTGCCGGGACTTGGATACATCACATTGGATAGGTGAGTGGCAGCCTGTAAGTCCCCCTCCCCAACAGTCCGCGCAGCTGCTTGGAGGGGGTATGGCGAACTCTCATGATGGTAGTTGCGGGTTCTGGCAAGCTGGGGTAACGGATTTTTTGAACAAATGGATAAGGAAGAATCAGGGCCCATACCAGGTGCAGGGGCTCACCTGGGATGAGATTGAGAAGGAGATGGGAGAGGTTTTGGGAGACCCCAAGGGAAAGGAGTGTAGGAAAAAGGGAATGGTATTACAAGGTTTGTGTGCTGGGATGGCATACTGGGTAAAAAGGGAAGCTGATCTCCTCCAACACATTAAGGATTTGGAGGGGATTGTGGATCAGCAACGGATTTTAACAGAAAAATCTGTGTTAGCAGTAGAGGTAGCGGATTTGAAGGCAAGGGATGCTGCACGGACAGAGGAGTCTTGTGAGGCAATCCGGAGAGAGAGGGATGAACTGCTGGGGAGAGTAGGAGACTTAGAGGAGGAATTGTATCATTGTAAACATGGGGGCAATGGACTTAGGGACCCCAAACCATCCGCCCCACTAATGGAACTGAAGGAGACACCTCCACCACCCTACCCTGAAAAAACACTGTACCCACCACTGCCGGTGGATGTTGTAAGCCGGCGATCCACAGTTACCGCCCCTGCGAGAGAGGCTACCCGGGAGGAACTGCAGGAGGCAGGAATAGTGGCCCCGGTTGCAGGGTGGGGGGACCATGCCCCACAAGTAGTAGAACAGGCAGAAATCCGCCCCTTGTCCCTGAAGGACCGGGAGGCAGTACTGGGCCGTTTGGGAAAGGTACCCCGGAATGATTGGGATCAGTTTGTACTGTGGCTAGTGGAGGTGGGCAGGGAGATGGAGGGTCTAACTCGTGAGGACCAGGTGATCTTATGGCGTAGTCTTTTGGGACGAGGTACCTTGGGAATCGATGTGGCAGGAGTGGCACACCCATTTCTAATCCCCGGACAGGTGGCAAAACACTTGTTTGGGGTGTACTCTCGTACTGCAGGGATGAATAAGATGAAGCGAATCCCTGGGGAAACAGGGCGGGATACACTTAATCGCATACAGGCATGGGCACGGTGTTGGGTGGATCCCCTGGATGGTCCATGGGTGCTGCCACAGGCAGGGGCACCGGGACCTGGTGGGGGTATGGAGCAGGGTAGGGGTGTGGAATTGCTGGAGAAATGGTTGGAGCTGAGCAATCCGCAGTTCGTGGGGCATTTAAGGTTGCAGCACCCTGAACTTGCTCCCAATCAGCTACCCCAGTTTCTGGAACAGGCAGATGTGTGGAGGCAGATGCATCAGGGGGAAGAGCCAGTCCATGCTATTACTGCGGGGGATCAATACAAGGTGGAAAGGAGTGGGTCAGCCTGGAGAGGAGGAGGTAGAGGGAGAGTTCGTGGCTTTGGGGGGCTAGTCAGGGACGAGCGGGCAGCTATAGAGCAACAGATCCAGAGACTGCAGGCTAAACTGACTACCCACGATCTTACCAGATCAGGGGGAAAGTGGTCCCGGAGGCCAAGGGACTGGGACTGCCTGAAATGTCAGACACACAATTTTGCATGGAGACAGGAATGCGTTCGGTGCCAGGACCCCCGGTCCCCTCATGAACCAGTGGGAGGGACAGAGGTGGGTGTTGCAACTTAGGGGTGCCCTGGGAGGCATCCTGTCCATGTTCTCAGTTTAGGACGGGATGCGTCTGGTCGCCCTACGCTCCAGGGGGCAATCGAAGGGAGTCCCATGAGGGATTTTTTGATAGACACTGGAGCAGCCATCAGTTTAACCACATGGGGGCAGGGGAGACCCTCAGAAGGGACTGTGACAATTGTAGGGGCAACGGGAGGGGAGACACAGTTAACCCTGAGGCGGGGACAAATCAAAGGAATCTGGGGGGAAGGGGAGATTATGTGGGGTTGTAATGATATGCTTAATCTGTTGGGGGCAGGAGATTTACACAAACTGGGACTCGTACTGGATTTAGCCAATTGGGTGTGTTTACTGGGGCAAACGCAGGACGGTCAGGGCTTTACCATTCCCATGGGGATAGCCACTATGACCATTAAGGCGGCACATGCCCTCCCACCACCCCCGGCTGGGTGGGAACACATCCCTGTGTGGGCGAAGGATAACCTGGATTGTGGGAGGGGCAGCATGGAGGTACTGATGGAGGGAGGGGACCCTCCCCCACAGAAACAGTACCCTATTCCTCGGGAGGCATTGGCAGAAGTGGGGGCAACTATTGGGGAGTTGGAACAGAGGGGACTGATTCGGGCAGTTGCATCCCCTTGTAATGCTGCTGTGTGGCCCGTGAGGAAGCCAAACGGTACCTGGCGTCTCACTGTGGATTACAGGGCACTAAATGCTCTGGCCAATTCACCAGCCTCAGTGGTGGCAGCGTACCCTGAAATGTTGGCCCGTATTGGACCCCAATTCCGAATTTTCACTGTTTTGGACATAGCTAATGGGTTTTGGTCTCTGCCACTAGCTACCTCATGTCAGTATAAAACTGCATTCACATGGGAGGGCAGACAGTTCTGCTGGACAGTCCTACCCCAGGGATATAGGGAGTCCCCTGCAATTTTTCACAGATACATGAGACAGGCTCTGGAGGGGGTGGATTCAGCAAGGTGCATACAATATGTAGACGACCTGTTGCTAATGTCAGGGACAGAGGAAGAAGACAGGGAACTAACCGAGCAGGTCCTGCAAGCTTTGGCAAGAGCAGGATTGAAGGTCAATGGGAAAAAGGCTCAGATGGGACAGACAAGAGTGACCTACTTAGGAGTGGAAGTGTCTCAGATGGGAAGGGAAATCGATAAGGGACGGGTGCAACTGATCCAGTCCCTGCCACTGCCTACGGATGTTAAAAGCTTGCAAAGTTTTCTGGGTCTAACTGGATTTTGCAGGGATTTTGTGGCCAATTATGCAGAAATAGCCCAGCCTCTATTTGACCTAACCCGAGCCTCAACTTGGGAGTGGTCAGAAGAGTGTACTGAGGCAGTGAGAGTGCTAAAGGAAAACCTGGCCAGTGCTCCAGTGCTGGCCTCCCCAGATGGGGAGAAATTCTTTTATCTGTATCCTTTGGTATCAGACACTACCATTGGTTGTGCATTAACACAGGAGTATGGAGCAAAGGACCGACCTGTGGCCTTTGCCTCTCGACTTTTGAGTGCTGTGGAATTGAAGTATGGGTGGTGTGAAAAGGTGCTGTTGTGCTCCTACTGGGGGGTAGGGAAATTTAAATACCTTACGGGAATGCAGAAAGTCATAGTCCGATCTCATCATGACCCCCTGCGGCTGTTAAACATGCACACTATCTTACAGGGACAAGTGAGTGGGCAGCGTATTGCTAAATGGTTGCTGGCTCTACAGGCAGAAAACATTAAAGCAGAGGTGTTAAAGGAACCCATAGTCTGGGTAGCTGGATTACATCTGGCTGGCACCCCACACCAATGTGAAGCCAGCCCAGGTAAAACCCAACATCAGGTGTTTCGGGCGGCTAACCCCAATCAGGTAAAGGAGGGGACACTGGTATGGTTTTTGGATGGAAGTTGTATGTATCAAGGGGGACGGAAAACTGCAGGCTTAGCTGTTGTGGGAATCAGAGGCAATGAGTCAGTCAGCACCATTGGTTTCTCACTAGAAGCAAAGTCAGCTCAGGAGGCAGAACTGGCAGCCTTGCTAACAGCTTTAAATGAAGTGGATCCCAAATTTGAGCCAGAATGTTGGGTGGTGGTAGATTCAGATTATGTATTTCGTGGTGCCACATTAATGCTGAGATGGTGGGCAGATAATCATTTCAGGGCAACAGACGGCTCCACAATCAAGCATGCTATCTGGTGGAAGCGAGTGGAGGAGCTGAGTCACTGTTTTACACGGATCAATGTGGTAAAGGTAAAGGCACACAAGAAAACAGGACCCCTAAGCAAAGGGAATAATCTGGCCGATGTAGAGGCCAAGCGGGCTGCAACAGAGGCACCCCCATGGCCCTGGGAGCCAGAAGAGAGTGTGCCTGTCACAGTGTTAACAAGAAGCGGGGTGGATACAGATCGGGGAGGGCGAATTCGAGAGTTACAGGAATCTGACCCAGGACTGGAAGGCATCATGAAACTTGGGGACAGGCATGTGCCAAAGGTGGAACTAATGGAAGGGATTTGGTGTGTCTTAACAACTGAGGGACCGGTAATGTTGTGCCCTCAGGGAAGTCGGACGGCTTTCTTAAGCTGGGTGCATGGGAGCTTGGCAGGGGGACATCCCGGGTTTGAGGAGGCACTGGGAACTTTAAAAAGGTTGTGCTGGTGGCCAGGAATGGCAGCTGATTTAAAATCACATCTGGAACGTTGTTTGGACTGTGCCAGGCACAGCCCACCTCACAAGGTGCTAAGGGGAGAATTAATGAGACAAGCCCCAAGGGGACCATGGGAAAGAATACAAATTGATTACACAGTACCCCTACCACCAGATCACAGGAAAAACCGATTCATGTTGGTGGTAGTGGATGCTTTCAGCCGGTGGGTGGAAGCTTTCCCCACAAAGTATCAAACTGCCCGGGTAACTGCTGCAATACTGGTAAATGAGGTATTCACTCGCTGGGGGGTTCCGAAGGTGATTGACTCAGACCAAGGAGCTGCTTTTCGGTCAGATCTGTTAGGGGAGCTATCAGCCCTCACTGGAATCACACAGTTGTTCCATATTGCTTATCACCCCCAGGCTGCGGGGCAGGTGGAACGCATGAACCGCACCATTAAAAGTGAGCTAAGAAAGGGAGTGGAAGTTGGAGGAAAAAACTGGTCACAGTTACTGCCCTTTGTCTTAATGAGAATAAGGGCCCGAGAATCAAAGGGCACAGGATTTTCTCCATATGAAGCTCTCATGGGAAGGCCTATGGAACGGTGGGAAAATCTACTTACCCCAGTACCTGGGGAAGTCACTACACATGGCTTAACACAAGAATGGATTTTAACTTTAATTGACCATGTAAAACAAGTACAGCAGGCGGTGGCCTGGCGAGACGAGCAAGGAGCAGCAAGAGTTAAAGCATGGTATGACCTGCCTGGGGAGCGTAATCTACCCATGGTGGGAGATCTAGTGATGTACAAGATTCCAGGTCAACACCATCCATTCCCAGCTCCTAAATGGAAGGGCCCCTATCTTGTCCTTGACCAATTAGGGCCCAGTCTGCTATTACTGGGTACAGAGAATGGAGGACGGGAGTGGGTCCACTGCATGCAAATAAAAAGGTACAAACAGGGGATTGGGAAAGGGGACGTGTAAATTTTGTTATGTGTGTATTACAGGTTAATTCAAAAAGGAGAAAAGGATGAAAATTCCCTGGCCCTGGATGGAACAATTACTAGTGCTAATCACAATTGTCACATTTACAAATTCTATTCAGATCCCACGATGTGAAGTGTCAAAAGGAGGAAACACATGGACGGCTACACATGCAACCTGTGGTAATAAAGCTAATGAAGACTATGAGAATCTCCCCATAGAAAGATGTACCACTAATACTCCAACAGGAATTTGGCAGTGTCGGTATATGGTTTATGGATTAGATGGGGGAATCCCAACCAGGTGGAGAATATCAAATTTATCAGGAAATATCGCATGGTACTCCCTGGGTGCTGCCATGATTAACGATAGTGGAAAACACAGTTACCCAGCTATGTGGTTTGTTACAGAGGGTCCAAAGAATATAACCCTCTGGTCTCCTGGAGCAAATGAACCCTCTTGGGAAAATAGGGCCCAACATTTAGGGTGTGATGTTACCATATGTAACCACAATGGTACTTCCATGGAAGATAATCCCCGAAGGTGTGATTGTTATGTACATATTACATTAGGCGTAAAATCCCCTTTGGGACGCTGGGTGTATGATGAGTTAACCATTTTACAGAATGTAACCCTACAGGTGATATGGATGCCAAGTTGGAAGAATCCAAATTTAAAGTGGCCACAGTCTGGAGCCAAGAATATTCCCCGACGAGCAAATGTATGGGAGCCATTGTGGGAGCAGGTGCAGCCAGCACTTTTTAACGTGTCCTTTCACTCTATTACATGGGTGGTACGCCCCAAGGAATGGTGGGTGGACCAAATCCATCCTAATTGTAGTATGTACATAAAAGGATTGAAACAACAATTCAATGCATGGGTGAGGGGACACACCTGGAATCGTCGTCGGAAAAGGGGGTTGTGGGCAGCGGGGAACACTATGCTGGGTACATGGAATCTGGGGGACGAGTGGATAACCAAACAATTAGTAAGCCAAAATGTGAAATTTCAACAACAAATTAATGAATTAATGGCACAGCAACTATCAGCAGTTGCCACAGGGTGGAGGACAGCAGTAGAGGTAAACTTGCAGTTAACTCATTGGGCAGGGGACCTGTTGACATGGGTAGAGGATGGATTCAGAAGACTAACATGGGGAGAAGTGTGCGTAGGTATTCAAAATGCTCAGTTAATAATGTTAATGGATATTATGAGAGATGCTTGGTCAGAACAATGGCCTTCAGTATTAAATCGGGAGGCTAGCCCATATCTATCCACAATTGCAAAAACATACCCATCTACCTGGAAAATAACATCCCCGACCTGTGGGGACAGTTCTTGTGTAATTGTTACTATGATACCATGGGAAGGAAATGCAAATAAGGTGGTTCCCTTGAACCCTATGGGAGTTAGTAGGGAAGGGGGAGCACGTTGGGAGCCACTAGGGAATAGGTGGGGGGGCTGGAATGGTGTAAATTGGACTGTCATCACATTAAGCAGTTGTATATCCAGAGGAGGAATATGGATGTGCCCCTCTCCTATGACTATGGAGGAACAGGATCAATGGCCTATTGCAAAGGGGGGGCATTTAGGGGTAATGTATATGGGGTACGGTGTATTCTGTTGGGAATGTATGCAATCCTGCAACATAACACTGGGAGGCAAAATCCTTCCAGTGTATGACCAAATTATAAACTTCTATACTCTGCCACCTGGACTATGGTGTACCAATGGATCAGTGGACTTCATCGTTGTAAACAATCGAACCGGCACCTACTACCCCATGCCGTACCAAGTAGTTGAATTGGTTTGGACAATACCAAATTTCACTGTGGATATTCAACGGACACACAATATGGACAAAAGTACACAAAGATTACAAGAGCAACTTGCTGCAAGTGCCAACAGTTGGACACACTTACAATACACACTACAGGATGGCGCTGACAAAATTTTAACCTTATCAAAGGAGGAGAAGCAGTGTTTTTGGTGGTGGCCAGGATGCTGGACCATACTGCAGTGGTCAGGACTCTCGGTGTTGCTGTGGATTATCATAGCAGCTAGTGTATTGTTAACTATATGTGTGTTACATTGCATATGGAAACGATCAAGGGGGGCACAACCCCCTAGAGAACAGCCACTAATTATAACCTATAAGTAATGTAGTAAGCCCCTCCCCCCCCACCTATGTGTACTAGACAACCCGGACCCAACCTTCTCGGGACCACTATACTGGGAAGTCTGGAACACTAATTGGAATAGGTGTAGTATGCCCGTATGAGAGAAGGTGCAGGGCATGGTACTACACAAGGGGCAGTGGGACAGATGGAGCATCGACACCTTCCACCTTGATGCCTGGCCCTATCAGGAAATGTGTCGCCATATGTCCTGTGCTTTTCCAGGGATACCTGGGCAGGAGGATCCCAAAAGAAAAAGAAAAAAAAAAGGGGTGGAGTGTTAGGATATAGATATTCAGGCCTGTCTGTAAAGGCCTGTACTTTAAGAATTTAGGTGTATTCTTATCACTTGGCTAGTTAGAGGTATAAAAGAAAGAATCAAAATCACTGTCTGCCAATGTAAGGTCCTTCTCTTACTGTGACAGTCTGGGGCCCTGTTCTTAGGCTAAGGCCTTTGGCTAAGCAGCAGAGGCAGCCATAAGCTGGGAAGCGAACAGTCACATCCTCACATTCCAAACTAGTCACATTGAAAAGGTGCTATTGGGCTGTTAGGCACTATCAGGACAGGATTGTATGCCTATCAGCTCCAGAGAAAGGGAAGTGCCTAGAAAATGTAAAAGAAAACTTAGTTTGATAGCATCCTGTCTGGCAAGAACTCACTTATCAATAGCTGGGATGTGAAATCCTCACTTCTGTATTGTCTTGCCATTATAGTTCCCACTTTGCTATTGTTTGTCTGTATAATCTCTGTCTGGTTCTGTGATTGTTCCTGTCTGCTGTATAATTAATTTTGCTGGGTGTAAACTAATTAAGGTGGTGGGATATAATTGGCTACATAATCATGTTACAATATGTTAGGATTGGTTAGTTAAATTTTAGTAGAATGATTGGTTAAGGTATAGCTAAGAATATTACTATATAAATTAGGGGCAAACAGGAAGTAAGTTGGGATTCAGAAATAAGGAAAAGGAACTTGTATTTAAGCTTGCTGGAAGTTCACCCCAATAAACATCGAATTGTTTGCACCTTCGGACTTCGGGTATTGTTGCTCTCTGTTCATGTGAGAAGGACCAGGGAAGTGGGAGAGTGAAGGAATAAGCTCTCTAACAGCACCTCTGAATGTCACCTTAAGAAAAGCATCCTATTTCAACCAGGTGACCATGAATGATATCACTCTCCTGAGGATAACACAGAGAGATAAAGAACGGATGTTGTTTGAACGCCAGCAAATATACACTGCAATGCTTTGTTCTACAATGATTCCCTAGTACGTGCTACTGGCCTGGTGTGGTAAAGTGTCCTACCATGGTGGATGGAATAAGGCTGCCCTCCCAGAAACCTTTTGCAAAGGCTTTGGGAGTACATCCAGGAGAGCTGCAAATGCCAGGGCAAATTAATCATTAAACATGCTTGCTTTTAAACAATGTATAGTATTTTAAAAGGTACACTCACCAGAGGTCCCTTCTCCTCCTGGCGGGTCCAGAAGGCAGCCTTGGGTGGGTTCAGGGTGTACTGGCTCCAGGTCCAGGGTGAGAAACAGTTCCTGGCTGTTGGGAAAACCGGTTTCTCCGCCTGCTTGCTATGAGCTATCTACAACTTCATCATCATCATCTTCCTCATCCCCAAAACCTGCTTCTGTGTTGCCTCCATCTCCATTGAAGGAGTCAAAGAACACGGCTGGGGTAGTGGTGGCTGAACCCCCTAAAATGGCATGCAGCTCATCATAGAAGCGGCATGTTTGGGGCTCTGACGCAGAGCGGCCTTTGCCTCTCTGGTTTTCTGGTAGGCTTGCCTCAGCTCCTTAAGTTTCACATGGCATTGCTTCGGGTCCCTGTTATGGCCTCTGTCCTTCATGCCCTGCGAGATTTTGACAAAGGTTTTGGCATTTCAAAAACTGGAATGGAGTTCTGATAACACGGATTCCTCTCCCCATACAGAGATCAGATCCCGTACCTCCCGTTCGGTCCATGCTGGAGCTCTTTTGCGATTCTGGGACTCCATCATGGTCACCTCTGCTGATGAGCTCTGCGTGGTCACCTCTGATGATGAGCTCTGGCCAGAGTGGGAAGCTGCAGGTGACCATGCAAACAGGAAATTGAAATTCAAAAGTTTGTGGGCCTTTTCCTGTCTACCTGGCCAGTGCATCTGAGTTGAGAGTGCTGTCCAGAGTGGTCACAATAGAGCACTGTGGGATAGCTCCCGGAGGCCAATACCATCTAATTGCGTCCACAGTACCCCAAATTAGACCCGGCAAGGCTGATTTAAGCGCTAATCCCCTTGTCGGGGGTGGAGTAAAGAAATCGATTTTAAGAGCCCTTTAAGTCGGAAAAAAGGGCTTCATCGTTTGGATGGGTGCAGGGTTAAATTGATTTAACGCTGCTAAATTCGACCTCAACTCCTAGTGTAGACCAGGGCATAGAGGGTCTCAACTTCTAACATAAAGGAAATTGAGAATCCCAAGGAATTCCTGATTCCCTGTTCCCAGTGTGGCAGTCTTAAAGAGGCTAACATTTTAATGTCTGCAGGGACAGCATCAACATAAAGTAAACCTAAAGCAATGTCAGATTAATTATCTGTATAAACATGAGAAGCACAGTTCTTTTTGCCAAATCTGTCTGATATTAATTGTTGAATCATGGTAGCTCCATTTGTCATTGAACAGCACTATTAGGGTCTCATGACATATGGGAGCTTTTTTTTTTTTTTTTTTTAAACTCCTTAGACTACTATTATTAATTGCTTTTCAAATCTCTAATGATTAAGTCTGAACAATCAACTTTTTAATTAGTTTTAGTTCACAACCAAACAAGTGTTACTGGGATTACAGGTTCTTATTCATTACATTCAGCACAATATAATATAAGAAGCTCCTGTATTCTCAAAGTCCTTTACAAAGTAACATCCATTTCCATTATTTTGATTTTATCTTTTCTCTCTGATATCTAACCATTCTATCTTAACAATGATACATAGTCACTGAGGAGTTTCATAGGCCTTTGTCACCAGGCTTTGCTGAATGCACAATGTTTTCTTTAATACCATTGAAGGGAAAAGTGCATAAAGTCTGGGAATGAACATTTTGCATAATATTCCAAATGGCAAAAAAAGTAGTGCGATGAATACGATTAACTGTATGCACTGTGAGCAAACCATAGGAAGGGAACTGTCCCCACTGCATGAAGTTAAGCAGAGGCATAACTCCTTTCAGGATCAGAGCCTAACTAGGCATACAAAATACACATCAGAACAGTAGAAAAAAACCTTAAGTGGACCATCTTATTAATTTAAAATTTTATCATTTTCTTATACTGCTGCAAAATTCTATTTGCCTGTTCACCTAGGGAAAAGTAGTGTTATATTTATCTGGGTTTGATGGATGGGGGAAAACAGTTTTTCCCTATGAACATTTTCATGATAGTAGAGAGAAACAAGCCAGTTTTGTCACTGGGCTAGCAAATTTTCATGCCAATATTGCAAGGCTATTTGAATAGACCATTTCCATTAATTGGCATTTATTTATAAGGTATTAATCGGTCATTAAAAGCAAGAATTTTTAATGTTTCTCTTCTTGAAGGCAGGGTAGCAGTCACCTTCAAAAGGCATTAGTGAGGCCCTGACTTAAAAATATTCTTGACATCTGCAACCTTGTTAATGATCACCCAATGATACTCTAATATGTCTATTACAAGGGGTAATGACGTTGTGGTCCCACTATGGTCTGAAGACTCCCAGTGAAGTCCTGACCCTATTGAAGACAATGGGAGAGTTGTCATTGAAATCCTCACCCCATTGTAATAATTCTCTATCTATACCAGCTCAGATCCTTGTCCAATGCTTGTGGCACCTTAGAGACTAACCAATTTATTTGAGCATAAGCTTTCGTGAGCTACAGTTCACTTCATCGGAAGCTGGAGCTCACGAAAGCTTATGCTCAAATAAATTGGTTAGTCTCTAAGGTGCCACAAGTACTCCTTTTCTTTTTGTGAATACAAACTAACACGGCTGTTACTCTGAAACCTGTCCAATGCTTGTGGCCTGG
Organism: Eretmochelys imbricata; assembly: GCF_965152235.1. Lineage (NCBI taxonomy): Eukaryota > Metazoa > Chordata > Testudines > Cheloniidae > Eretmochelys > Eretmochelys imbricata. Next base: position 54,684,979 of record NC_135576.1, on the reverse strand, counting down.
CAGACACACAGGCTTCTTCTGTGCCCTTTTCATTATCTGGGGTCCCAGCCCTAACAAAGTAATCCAACCTGTTCATTCCTTTTTCCTAAAAGGTAGAGATTCTTTCATCTCCCAGGACGTTTAATCATCAACTCTGTGCCTATACCCATGATAACAGATATATCCAAATTATAGATGAAACTAAACAAAATGCTGTTTATATAAGAATAGCTATACCTTTCTGTAATACACCCCCTCTCAGAGGTTGTTGTGAAGATAAATAAATTAAAGATTGTGAAGACCTTTGCTCTCTATTGATGAAAAGCACAATGTTTAAGATTTAGGTATTATTAAGAACAAAAGAATGGAAACAAAGAATGGCATTTAAACTTCCTTTCATCTAGACATGGGCTTTGAAAATCTGTGCTAGTAGAGTAGTACAATTGCATCAAACCAAACTAGGGCCTTGTGAGGGCTCACCTATCTGAGGGTCTGGCATTTTAACAATGTCACAGGAAGCTCTCATTCTCTTTCTCCCCCGTCTCCTGCCCACCCTGGTATTTTGCTGTATTTGACAGAGAGTTTTAAGGAATACAAATTACTACTAGTCACCAGAAATCAGAAATTAATTGCATGCTGTTATTTGTAATTATGTTGTATGTTTTTATGAAAAATAAAATCCCTATATTTATTAGTAATCCTTGAATCGGTACACTGTGCCTCTCTAAATTCATTGTGTTGTGAACAAAATAACATGAAGTTGAATGACACTTTAATAACCTTTAACATGATTTCAATTGTAATAGACATGATCCTGCAAAAGACATGATCACTTAAGGCCGGATTGTGCCACCCTTACATTTATTCCTCAAGTAGTCCAATTGCAGTCAGTGCGCGTACTCTTGGGGTAAAACGCAACTCAGAGTGAGTAAGGGTGCAGAATCAGGCCTTTGATGAGATACCTTGTTAAATATCCTGACTATTTTCCAGGATATATATTGAATTCTCAACTAAATTCAGCCCTGGCACAAGCAAGCACAACTGTGATGATTGGCACTGTTCCTTGTTTTTGTTAACTTGCTCCAAGCTGAATTTGGCTGTTTGCCTATAACAAAGGAGCTCAGCAATTTCTTTCCCTCTGTAGATTTAACTGATAGTACCATATCCAAATTCTTATGAAGTGGATAGCAATCTAGTCTTCAGAGTCTTCTTCCTTATTAAACCGAAGGACAATTTAAATGACAGTTTTCGTAAGACATGGATAAACTGGAGAGAGTCCAGAGGAGAGCAACAAAAAGGATAAAACGTTTAGAAAACCTAATTTATGAGGAAAGGTTAAAAAAATGAGTGTGCTTAGTCTTGAGAAAAGAAGACTGAGGGGGCCCTGATAACACCCTTTAACTATGTTATGGCCTGTTATGAAGAGGCTGGTGACCAATTGTTCTCTATGTCCACTGAAGATAGGACGAGTAGTTGGCTTAATCTGCAGCAAGGGAGACTTAGGTTAGATATTAGGAAAATCTTTAACTATAAGGATAGTTAAATTCTGGAATAGACTTCCAAGGGAGCTTATGGAATCCTCATCCTCCCCTCCCCTTTTTTTTTGTTGAGAACAGGTTGGACAAACACCTATTAGGGATGGTTTAGATTTACTTGGTCCCTCAGTACAGGGAGCCGTAACTAAGCATTTTAGTGCCCGAGTCGAGCAAGCATATTTGCGCTGCCTAGAGGTGATGCATGGGGGCCACATGACCTCATGCAGCCTCCAAGATTTCTCCCTTCAATTTAGCACAGAGGTTTTCAAACTGTGGGGCATGCCTCCCTAGGGGAACGCACCCCACAGTTTGAAAAGAGTCACCTCCTGCCAGGAGATGGCAGATCGGAAGCTAGTGGGCAGTGCCCGGCCCACTCCGGCCCCTGACTCTATACGCTGTGCGAGTTGGGGTGCTGGCTTGCTGCCCATCAGCCCTCCATGCCCTGCTCCCTGAGCCAGGTGCCCTCTGCATGGCCAGGCACTCCCCAGGCAGGATGGGCAGCACAGCTCCAAACTGTGCTCCAATGTGCTCTTACCTCTGCCCCAAAGGAGCCCAGTGCGGCCGGTCCTAGCCAATCCTAGCCAATCCTAGCCAAGCTACCCATTGGAGCTGGCCCCTGCCCATGGAGCCTGACTGCCATGAAATGCTCCCCAAGGTGCTCCCTGGAATACTCCTCTCTCTGCTCATACTCTGCCTCTCAGCAGCACGGTCACAGCCCACTCGCTGCACAGGGACCTGACACTTTAGCCGGGTCACTCTCCCCACACTCCCTGTGTGCAGAGCGGAACGACCCCTTGCTTCCCTTGTCTGCCCTGCCCCAGTCGTGTGGCTGCCAGTCGCACAACCTAAGCTCTGAGCTTGGCTCCCATAGGTGTCTCTGACTGCTATATTTGGGGGGTCAAAGCGCTCTCATGAACACACACGTGCATGCTGAAGCCAGTTCGCTTGGCTCACTGGCTTTCTCCCCCTGCCTGGAGTGGCATCTGGGCTGCTGGTATTGGGCTGGGGACAGGCTGGCTTAACAAGGGAGCCCCAGCTGCTGCTGCTGGCAGCCACTCTGGCACCCCCTACTGCAGCAGTGTTGCTGCTCTGGTGCTGATGCAGCTGCCTCCCTGCTGGGGCTGCTGCTGAGGGGATGCCACATGCCAGGCTCCTGCTTGTCCCTGCCCATTCCCGTATCACCTTCTCTTCCCAATCCCCTCCCCCTTCCTCTCCCCACTGTACCCTGTCCCATCCTCCCCATCCCCGCAGCCTCTTCTCTTCTCTTCGCTGCCCTATCCCACTGTCTCTTCCCCACATCCCGCTTCCCCCAGCCGCCCCGTGGACACTCACTGTTGTACAGGAAATAGTCGGGCACTAGGACCCAGGTGGCGGCATCCAGCTGCTGAGGTAGCAACCTGAAGCACAGGGGAAAAGCCGCTCCATCCTGCCCCTCTGCTCCCTGGAAGCCGAAACATGCCAGGGCAGGGGAAAGGAGATGCAGTGTGGGAAGGATAGAGCCCCCTTCCCAGGCAGACCAGAGCAAGTCCTGCAGGGCATCTAGGTACTCACACAAATGGGTGTGTGTGGGAGGGAAACAGTGATTCGTGACATCCCATGATACCCCCTCCCATGCCTTGTCTCTGTTTTTTGGGGGGGATTGGTGGGGATGCCTGCCCCACAGTCTCCCATAATACGAGTATGGTGGAGTCAGAACTCTTTGGCTGTATCCTGCCATTAAACCATTAAGACCCTCATGCAGCTGAGTTGGTGCTGGGGAGGCACCTGTGCTTTGGGATGGGAAGCGTCCATTTCAATCCCTATGGCCTTGGTGAAGTCCCGGGGGGGGGGAGGGCGCTGCTGTCACTGAGGTCCCATTGCCCTCGGGGGAAAATTCTGGCTTTGGGAATGGCAGTTCCCAAGATCCCATTGTCACATTGCCTGGTGTGAGACAGCTAAGAGAGCCACGCTCAGGTCAGACTGCCAGAAAACAGGGCATGTACCCCAAACGGATGGTCTGTTCTCTTATAAGATTTCACCAAGCCAGTTACAAATGTGTGCTTCCAAAATACTGTACTAGTTGTTATGAAGTCACAGGCCCTCTATCCCATCATGCACCATCCAGACAAACCAGACTTCTGTGATAAATTATTATTAAAACCAAGAAACACTTATATTAAGTTCTTCAGTTCCAAAGAGCCAGACACACACTCCAGGTCAAAATATACTTCAGAGCTAACCACAAAACCATGCTGGTAGCCAATCCTTTAGCAACTAAAAACTAAAAGTTTATTAATATGTACAAAAAAGGAAGATCGTTAAGAGGTTACAATGAATCATATACATTGCGGTTGATTTCAGAGTTTGTAGATCAGGTTAATAGCAGTGATATTAAATCTGCAAGTCTGTCATCTCTGATTCAGCCCAAATATTGGTGTCATTATTCTAAGCTCTTCTTTGTTAGAACTCATAATCTGGAGATGTGGAGCAGGAAAGAGGCCAGGAAGTGAAATCACAGTCTCCGCTGTTATATTCTCAGTCCATGTGCATGGAAAGTTACAGACACAAACATGGAGTCTTGGATCACATGTTCTTACATGTCATTGCTGAGTCATGGGGCATCCCACAGAGACTCTGTGCCATCCGAGATAGCCTCAGGAGGGGCTCACTGAAGAGTTGATTCTCCTTAATGGGCCATCAACACATAGCTGACTAGCCTCCATGCAAATCTGTCTTGTGGTTGTTATCCAGGAACACAACATATTTGAGATACAAACATAGCGAATATTCATAACTTCAGATACAGTGATGATACATGGATTTAAAGAAGACAATAGCAGCTCATAACAATTCCACTGATACCTTACAGGGTGTGCTTTGTGTCAGATTTATCACAATTGTGAACCAGTGGTGATACAGCTCTGGTTTTCCCTTAGAGTAAACATGATCATTTTTCTTTTAACATAACATCACACCCATCTCAGACAAGCCCGAGCAAAGACTGTGGAAGTTATGGGATGGAAGCACTTGGTGAACAGAGCTTTCTTATGATGATGTCAGACATAAGATCTGAACAGCCGGTTGTGTGGCAAACTAATCTAGCTAAGCGAATGTGTAATGAACGGGCTAGTGTGTATGCGCACCATCTACTTCTCGTGGTTCGCCGCGCCGTCATGGGAGCTACACTGCTACCAGATAGTGGAGATTTTCCGTTACCTCAGGCATCAGGACTCTGTGCTTTGGCGCAAGTGACAGGGGTGCTGCTGCCCCAGCTGCAGCTGTGATGCACTCCAAGGCTCCGGTGTGCAGCACAGTGGCATATGGCAGTTCCATCTGGCTGTGGAACTGTGACAACATCACAGTACCTCCCTCAGTTACTCCTTCACCATCCCAGTGCCCAGTGAGCTGCTCAACGCAGTGAAACGGTCGTTTCAGCACAGAACAGGGTCAAACAAAAGCTGGCCACTGTAATTGAAATCCATGTGTGAGTGTCAGGGGCCTCATTTCATCAGCAGCTGTGAAAAACTTGAGTTTCCAGACGCCTCAGCTGCAATTGCAGCCTGGGACTCTCCAGTTCTATGGAACTGAGCACACATGAGTGCCAGGGGGGCACTCGCTGCCATGTGGGGCTCTAGGAGGCCCTTCCTCCTTGCCAGTGCCATGCAGTTGTATCAGGGTCAAAGGTCTGTCAACAGCCAAGTGGCAGAGGTTAGGCCTGTGTGCGGCAAAGGCCACATGGGTGTGTGTCAGTGTGCTGTTCAGCCAGGCCTCCCAAGAGTGATGGCTGTGCAGCTCAGCATGCTGGCTTGTCAACAGAGCAACCCTGGTCAGTGATGAGTCTGTTTAAAATGCAAACATCCTCTAATGTGTGCATCTGGTTATTAGCACTTTTAATAAGTGTATTTACCCCAGGTGCCCTTTCTTCCCTAGCCCTGGGAAGGACCAGGCCCCAGACAGGTGACACTGCTCTGCAGGGCTCAGCCCTGCACACAGGTTAGGGAGCATGAGCAGAGCCAGTGGTGCATGGCGAGACAGTGGGTCTGGGAAAGGCAACAGCGCCATCCTGAGCTAACTGCCCACAAAAACCCTCATGGCACAGATCCATATAGCACCTAGCACATTTCATGTATGCTCCATCACATGGCCCCACTTATGTACCCCTTATCCTCCTAGCTCCTATGCTGACACTCATGTATCCCCTTTGCCCCTGCACGCCCCTCCTGTGCCCCTTCTATTTCCCCTCCAGCACCCCTTTGCCCCTAACCCCTGCACTCCCTCATGACCCTAGCCCTCTGCACCTGTTCCCCACGCAGTGACCCCCAGGCACTTGGTGCAGCCAGTGTCCTACCTCCAGCAGCTGCACGTAACTCACCCGGAACCAGCCATGCAGCCCATCTGTCTCCTTCTGCCCTCCCCTGGCATTCAGAGCCCTGGCATTCAGAGCCCTGTCCCCCTTCGCACAGGGAGAGCCTGCTTGGGGGGGAGCGGAGGGTCACTGGACCCACGATCCTGCAGGATGTGGGTGTGATGAGCATTTTGGGCTGCAGCTAATGCTGCTGGGCCTAATCTGAGGAGGGGGAGCGGGGAGGCGGCTGAAGCTTCTGGGTCTGATTCTGCACCACTCCATATCTGCAGCCTTGCCAGCTCTGCATACAGGACAGCTGCCCTCTCTCCCCACCTTAGATACAGCCCTGCCTGTTGGTTATGCAAGGTTCTTTTCCAGAACTACATTTCTACAACAAACTTTCTCCAAGGGAACGTTTACATAATCACAAGCATAGAAATGAACATTATCTGCCATTTAAAATTTTGGTATGTGCCTCTGAAAACTCCTGAAAATTAATCTATTTATTCAGGTCCATAAATAACTTTCTAAATACGGCTAATCTAAATAAGCTGCTTTTGAAGGCCCCCTAAACGGTTTTTGAGCCATGAAGGCAATTCTTTTTTGAGCTATAATTTAGTGTATTTTAATGACCCTGATGATTCACTGGAACAGATCCCAGAGACAATACTTTGAGTTTGGGGCTAGTCTAAGGTGATTTGTACATAGCAGAACTGAAAGAAGTGATAGGTTATATCAACAAATTTACCTTCCTACTGGTCTTACTTGGATTGCTAATGACTGTGTATAGTAACTGGAATCAGTGTTGCTAAAAGCACTAGGAAATAAAGAGGTGCAGGGGGTTTCATTTTTGTATGCTTTAGAATAAACCCATTATGAAATGTTGTCACTCAAGTGTGTAAAATCCAGTTTCATTAAAAAGCACATTATTAAAGGTTTATTTTTAAATTACTTTACAAACACATTTGATGTCCCCAATGTATCAAATTTATTCTCCACGCCATTATGTACTTTGTTGTAGAAAGCCTATTTATTAAGTCAGAAACATACGTCTCACCAAGAGCTTAGAGCAAACCAGTAATTTACTGGGGGTACATTCAAGTACAGCACTGTGTATTGCAGTCATGAGAGAAGTACGATACATTTGACACCGACATTTTAATGTTGAAATCTGAAACCTAATCCTCAACATTTTGAAACAAAATGGTCATCTTGTTATCTAAAGGTAATAAAAATAAACTGTCTGAAAGAATTGTAATATTATTGCAGTGCTATGTTTTGATGACAAGTGTATTGTCTATTGAAGGAAACACTCACACTGAATAGCAAATGCTATAGTACCCCTACACTGAAATGATTATATATATAGTCGCTGTGGAAGACGCTGTGGAAGGGGAATTACTGTATCCCTACAGTTATTTCTAACTCCTGAACACTTTTTTTAATATATATATATTTGTTATGTGAATAATGCAATGCCTTTCTAGCCTTTTCCTGGACTGTACACAGCAGACTACTCATGCTGGCAGCCACACGCCAAGTTATTTTTGCTGGAGGTCATGAATGGCTAGGATCTGCTGTTGGAACCTTGAGCCACTCTAGGGAATGGGGGCATATTAGTCTGCCAGGAGTAGAAGAGAACCTCTTTCCTATTTTGTGGAGGTGAAAAGAGTAACTATAGAAGAAATTGAACAGGTTGATGGGCCTCTAAGCCTAATATGATGCAGTAAGTGCTTTACAACGCAGAGCTGGAAGAGGATGTATACTAGATGACAAACACCAACATACATTAGAGAGCTTAAAGATAACTGAGAGGAGGAAGACCACAGCAGCATGGAGAAAAGTGTAAAAGATTGCCAACTTCTTGCTTGGAGACTTCCAGGATGTGAGGTATAGTGATGATGAGGTTGATGGATACCAGAGACCAAAAGCATTGCTGGCATACGGACATAGTCCTGATAGCACTTCCTCTCTGGCTGGACACTCAGGAGGCTATTGTGTTTGGGTCAGCAAATGGTGGATTCCACAAATGGAGGCATTCCATGCTACAACAATTTCACAATAATAGCTTCATAGCATCAACCAGAATTTGTATGTTGTAGTTAGATACATTCCCCAAATTGTCACAATAGTTCATAAGTAAGGCTAAGATTTTGTCATGGTTATTTTTAGTAAAAGTCACAAACAGGTCATGGGCAATAAACAAAAATTCACGGAGCCTGTGAGCTGCCTGTGACTTTAACCAGGGGCAGGGCTAAGTAGGAGGGAGGAATTAAGTCTCCTGGGGTGTGGGACTGACAGGTCGTGCCCCCCACCACAGTGGGGGGGGGGGCAGCCCTAGCTCCAGTGGCTGCAACAGGGAGTTCAGCCATGGAGGGATGCACAGCTCCCCGCTCTGGAGCTGGCCACAGCTGGAGGACAGGGGTGCGTGACCCTACCAAGCCCCGGCCACAGCCCTGGTAAGGATGGGCACATGGCCCTCACTGCAGTCACCTGACAGGGGCATGCAGTCCCCGCTGAAGCCCCCATTGGAAGTCACAGGGCAGGGGCATAGCCGGGGGGGGGTGCAGCCATGGGAGGCGCGTAGACTCCACTCCTGAGCTGGCTGAAGCTGTGGGACAGGGGTGTGCGGCCCTAGCTGCAGCCCCTGCTAAGCCCTGGCTGAAGCCAGGTGGGAGGTGGGCGGGGGGGTGCGACTGCACAGCCCCAGATGCAGCACGGTCCCCACTGCAGCCCCTTGTGGAAGCCGTGGGCCCGGGACGCAGCAGGGGGTCCAGCCATGGGGTGCGCATAGCCCCCGCTCCAGAGCTGGCTGCAGCTGCTGGACAGGGGCGCACAGCTCAGCTGTAGCCGACCCCAACCCCGCAAGCCACAGGGCCGGGGCTGCAGGGTTGTGGTTCCAGGCATCCAGCCCCATTTGCAGGGCAGGGGAACACAGTCCTGCTTCCATCTCTGGCTTAAGCTGCTGACAGCTGAAGCAGAAGAAGTCATGGAGGTCTGATAAAGTCATGAAATCCATGCCTGCCATGACCTCTGTGACTAAATAGTAGCCTTATTTATAAGCTTTGTTATGACTCTGACTTACAGGATGAAGGCCTTTATGGAGGTTTTAGAGAATATTCTGAAAACACATGCCAAAATAGATTTATGAAAAATGGTCTCTTACTGGGCTCCAGGATCATCGTTCAAGGCTGGGAATCTAATACCTACCTGTGATATGCCACATGCAAGAATCAGGATACAAACAAGTAGCTGAATCTGAGACAAGTACTTTTCAGTCTTTCTTTATACCCAACCTCTCATCTTTGGTTGAGATACTGAAAAAGGGAGATCTCGGGAATTCATTTGTCTTATTACCTGCCCTAACACAAAGGATAGTGAGCTGTAGCTCATGAAAGTCTATGCTCAAATAAATTTGTTAGTCTCTAAGGTGCCACAAGTACTCCTTTTCTTTTTAATGAATGACTTACTCAACCCAAAATGAAGGTACAGTTGAAGACCATTTTTGTAAACCATTTGTTTGTGGTTTGGCCTGGTAAGGATGGATTGACTACAATAATTAAGTCAATGGGAGCTAATCACCTAAATGCTTTTGAAAATCTGGCTAGGTGTCTATCTGTATCTTTAGGTGCCTATATACCTTTAAAAATCTTTCCTTGATTGTGCCTTCTAATGAAGGCAATGGCAAAATTCCAATTGATGTCAGTTGGATCAGGCCCATACATTTATGAGGGTAAATCTAGTTTTTTTTGGCATCCTTACAAATCTATAAAATAGAACAAAACTGTTTGTTCTATTTGAATCTGCATGATAGATCAGAAGGTGTTCACACCAAAAAGAGACAGATTTGCTTGCTCATTTTGAATGGTGCATTGTGGTATGCTTTTACCCAGTCTGAGTAGTCATAGAATATTTAGAGTTCTATCTTCATTATCCAGCAGCCATTGACATGAATGGAAAGATTTCCATTGACTTCAGTGGACTTTGAATTGGGCCCAAAGAACCCACTTTAGTCTCACTGGAGCTCGGAGTGCTCAAAACTTCTGAAAATCAGGCCACTTCAGCTGGTACTTAGGGTCTAGATCCCAAAAAGGACCCAGGCACCTAACTCTAACATTTAAGAACCACTTAGATCATCCAAACTCCTGCTCAGCCGCCACCTATCCCCATAGATACCTATATTTCTGCCTGTGGGTGTATACAAAACCACATAAGTCTAGATGCCACAGAGATGCTCAACACTCTGCTCCTGCCTAAACCCCAGAAGGATTCTCAAACTAGGTGTTCCTCTACTTATCAAGCCTCATCTGGTACGTGTACTCAGACCATACTTAAGATGCACAAAAGACAGCTGAAGGGAGTAATTTTGGAGGTGCTCACATGGGATGTGGCTTCCCTCTCCTCATCAAGCACAGGAGGGATCCCCAAGTCTCCCACATTCCTGATGAATCATTTCAATTTTCATTGGGCCAGAAAGAATGGGAGAGGTAGATTCTACAGCCCCATGGTTAAGGCACTCCCTGGGCAACTCTGGTTCCACTGATGCTTCACTTAATAATAATTTATACAAAGTGGAACCGTCCAACAGGAAAGATTGAGAGACAGCCACCCCAAAATGCACAAAAGCATAGTGATGAGGGCACTCAGCTGGGAAGAAGGTGATGTGGGTTCAAATCGTTGCTCCAAATGAGGCAGAACAAGGAATGAACCCTGATTACTGTGACAGTGTAACAAGGCACACTCCAACTGCATCTTCAGATGTTCCAGGAACCTCTCAGACTCTGTCCACTGAGTGGCAATTTCATATTACTTATTTACTTTCCCATCACAAACCTAATACAGTCCCACACAAAAATATTATATGCAGTGCTTCTCTACCTTTAGCCTTTTCCCAAAAAGCTAGAGAAGGCCAGCAGTCTTCTTTCCCTAAGATTCCTGCCTGGACACCTGTCATAAATAAAGGGAAGGCTAACCACCTTTAAATCCCTCCTGGCCAGAGGCAAAACCCTTTCACTTGTAAAGGGTTAAGAATCTAAAGATAACCTCGCTGGCATCTGACCAAAATGACCAATGAGGAGATGAGATACTTTCAAAGCTGGAGGGGGACGACGACAAAGGGTTCTCTCTGTCTGTCTGAGTGTTGCTTTTGCCAGGACCAGAGTAGGAATGCAGGTCAGAACTCCTGTACAGGGTTAATAAGCAATCTAGTTAGAGATGTGTTAGATTTCCTTTTGTTTAAATGGCTGATAAAATAAGTTGTGCTGAATGGAATGGATATTCCTGCTTTTGTGTCTTTTTGTAACGTAAGGTTAAGCCTAGAGGGATTCTCCATGTTTTGAATCTGATTACCCTGTAAGGTATTTACCATCCTGATTTTACAGAGGTGATTCTTTTACTTTTTCTTTAATTAAAATTCTTCTTTTAAGAACCTGATAGCTTTTTCATTGTTCTTAAGATCCAAGGGTTTGGGTCTGTGTTCACCTGTACAAATTGGTGAGGATTTTTATCAAGCCTTCCCCAGGAAAGGGGGTGTAGGGCTTGGGGAGATATTTTGGGGGGAAAGACGTTTCCAAGTGGGCTCTTTCCCAGTTATATTTGTTAGACGCTTGGTGGTGGCAGCAGTAAAGTCCAGGGACAAAAGGTAAAATAGTTTGTACCTTGGGGAATTTTAACCTAAGCTGATAAGAATAAGCTTAGAGGGTTTTTCATGCAGGTCCCCACATCCGTACCCTAGAGTTCAGAGTGGGGAAGGAACGTTGACAACACCGAACTCAGGGTTGTGAATTCTACTGGGTAGCAAGGCACCTAAGAGTTAGGTGTTTGCAATGCCTAAATCCCTTTCTGGATCAAGCAATAACCCATCTTTGAACATTCTGTCCATTATTCATTCTACATTCTTTAATATTTAGAAACCTCTTTTGTTCCAACCATGCTTGAAAGAGTTGAGTGTTATGGAGTTACACTTTTCTATTAAATTTCGCTTTTAGAGATTTTCTTAACTGTGTTAGCCTTTGTGCATGCTGAGTGAATTTTTCTCATACAGATCTGACTATTTCCCACCACAAAAAGTTCTGCTACATTTGTATTGAAATGCCACACTGCAGTTTTAAAAAGGCAATCGCGTGAGAAGAACATAATTATATTTTTTCATTATATTACATTACATCAAAATCAGACCCTCTGGCTTTCTGAATTCCTAAGCCATGGAAATTACTAGGTGCCATAACATCTTCCATGGTCTAGTTCTTGACATGGAAAATAGTTTTACTGTGATTTTTCCCCATAGAAATAAAGTCCTGCAGCTCTATCTGTTAGTACACATGCTCTCTCTCTAATGTATAGTGACATCCACCCTCCCCACAGAGAAGAGGGATCTGTTGGAGAAAGTTTCCACCCTCCTCCCCGTGATGTAGAGGGTCATATACATAGGGCTTATACAATAACTTAAACAGAGACCTCCACTGGGGTAGTGGGATGGTGTCAGTTGGAATCCCCACACACATTTCTTTCAACAAGTGTGGCAGGAGGCTGTTCCCATATACAGCCTTCTGCTGGCTTGGCAGGAGACCTGCCCTACAGAGCCTTCTTTTGACTGGGGTGATGGTGTTGAGGAAAAACAACAAGAAGTCTGGTGGCACCTTAAAGACTAACAGATTTATTTGAGCATAAGGTTTTGTGGATAAAACCCCCACTTCTTCAGATGCATGGAGTGGAAGGTTCATCACAAAAGAGCCCTCCCCTGAGGAGAAGGTTGGGGCTGCACAGTTGGTGTTGAGGCTTCTCACAGCCTCTGGTCAGTTCTCTGCTCCCTGCTCTTTTGCCTGCTGGGGTCTGGTCCAGGAGGGAATTCTCAATCCCACATCAGCCTAGCTAAGATATCTGGGTAGAGGCATACTACCATTGCCCCAAGAGAAGGATCTGCTGATGTGGCTAAAGGGGCCTCACAGGCCATCTTCTCAGTGGCATGGAAAAGTAGCAAGTCCCTACCACCATTACTGAGTCCTCTGCTGGGTTAGCAGGAAACTCTCCTAACACCACGTCTTCTGCTTGGGTTGAATCCTGAGGCTTCTCTCCTCCTGGACAGATGCTAGCTCACCAAAAGAAAGAGAGTGGTGAGTCATGGAGGCCTGCACTAACGGAGTATGATTGGAAGATCTGTGTGGTAAAGAGGTAATCAAGGAGTAAACTGGGTTATTCAGAATATTATGGATTGGAGCCATACTCCATCCCTCCCTTACTTCCTGTTTAGATAGTGTGTGTTTTACCCCATGCTTTATACAGTTGAATACATCAGCATGTTCCCAGCCTGCAGTACTGTAGGTAAAGTGTGTTCCACATGTACTGAACAGGCCCTTTACAAAAAACTCATTTGAAGTTCTTCAGGTAAAGAAAAGTGAAGGCTGGAGTCTCATCTTTTCTGGATTTCACTCATAATAAAACAGTTTAATCAGTCACCCAGTTATCTATTCAGACCTTAATGCCTCTTTCAAATTTATCACAAAACTCTGCAGAATGATACACTTCTAAATTGGTAAAATTAAAATGGTGAATACTCTAGTATTAAAAGTGAGTCTAAGACTTTCTATATTCTATGGTCCTGGGGCTGCAAGGTCTGTCAAAGCAGGATTTGGACCAATATGACAAACATACCTGTTTGAGGTGCTGGTGAAATAGGGCTAAATGTTAAAGTGCTGTATGCAGAAGAACTGCTGATAAAAGTGCAAGCATCATAAGCCTCTAGATTGTGTCTGGGAATATTTAACCAGACAAAGTCAGCCAACCAGAAACTGTGTTAAGGAGTCCATTAGGTGAGTAGAGAAGTTCAGAAAACAGACTTATGTCTGTCTTTCCTTGGAAGTCAGAGTCAACATTTTAAACTTAATTTGTCACCAAATTGTGAGTCAATGTACTGCAAAAGCAATAAAACCAGAAAAATGTGCTCCATCTAAATATCCATCGCATCTGCCTACTGCATTAGCATCTATGCCAGCTTTAACCTAATGCCCTTACATGGACGTGTTAAAGAAGACCATTTAGAAAGTCCCTAGCTACCACACAAGTGAAGGTTTAATGTTATTTAAACAGTATTAAGATGTTTTAATGTTATGGCATATTTAAAAGTGCCTAATCTCTGGGGCCAGGGTCTCAGCCTACACCAATCTCTTTTTGCTGTTTAGGTAACACACAGAGAACAGAGACTTCCTGTATCTCCATTAATAGGGATACCCCCAGCAAAAGGAGTCCCCAACAGGCACGCAGCTCCTTTGCCTTCCTCCCCATAACCCCAGTGCAGGGAGCATGTCAGAGATGAGGAGAAGTGTGCTGAGACTCATTGATGATCACAGCATTGTTTGACGGTTTATAACTGTTCCCAGAATTTTTCAGAGAGGTTACAGTTGAGTTTCTTCTCTTTTGAGAAATATTATTTGTTCTGGGCTATTCCCTATTTTGAATACAGAGAATCTCTCCCAAACTAGACAACTCTGAAGAAGGAAGAAACTTTATTAAAGGAAGGACTTAATACAGCAACTCTACAGTACCTGGGAAAAGTGCTATGCAGTGTGCCAATGTTCCCTCTATTTTAATTCCATCCATGTGCGGAATGAATTTTGTTATGTGCACTATTATTGAGGTAAAGTGAGGATGTGCGCCACGAGTAGAAACATAAAAGCCTGGATATAATATATATTTTTAAAAAGGTACCATACGGATAATAGCTCCAGACAGGATAGATGAGGCATTTTAGAACTCACTCCTCAAATAATTAAATTTAAACGTAAGAGAGAAATAAAATGCATAGACCAGTCAAAAAACTAAAATAACAGCACTTTGAAAGAATAAAGTTACAGACAATATATGTGCATTGCAGGAAGTAACAAGAAGTAACAACAACAACAACAACAAGAACATAAGTATGTGCTGGGAGGTGAGTGTGAGAGAGACAGAGTGTGTGGTTTTGTGTGTGTGTGTGAGAGAGAGAGACAGAGACAGTATGTGTGTGTATATGTGTGAGAGACAGAGACAGAGACAGAGACAGAGTGTGTGTGTGTGTGTGTGTGTGTGTGTGTGTGTGTGAGAGAGAGACTATTTGTGTGAGAGACAGAGTGTGTGTGTGCTGGGGAAGTGTATGCGAGACCATGCACTGTCACTTTAAGCAGAGCGGCACTCATCAGTCTGAAAGTTTGTTCAGACATAGCAGCAGCCTCCAGCAGCTCTGTCTCACTCCCAAGCCCTGTCCCTCCTCTCCCTCACCGCTCTGCAGAGATGAGGTATAGGAGCAGGGGGGAAGCAGGGGAAGGGGGACACCCTGACATCAGCATACACCCCCTGCTCAGCACAGCAAGCAGGAGGCTCCCGGGAGCAGCTGGCACGGGCTTCTAAGGCAGAGCAACAGGGGGAGGCGCACCTGAACACAAATCGCCATCGCTTAGGATGTGCGTGGCTGTAATAATCAAGTGTGTGGCATTTGATGGACTGGTGTGTGGCTGCGCAGCTTAGAGGGAACACTGGTGTGGACACACATATGGGAGACATGGGACACCTACTGCCTTTATGGATGCCCCAGGAGTGCAGAGGGCCCTTGGTGTAATGGAGAATGGCCCAAGATACATCTCAAGAAGAGAGGAGATCATACAAGTCCAACTACTGTATTAATAATAATGCCATAAAGAACTATACCATGAGAGCAGGAGGAGTTAACTGAAAGGAAGCAATCCAGGTGCAGCAAGTTGCAAAAAAGTGAAAAAATCCACCATATCTAGCAACTACTACCTTGACTTCATAGTGTTCACTTTCAAAAATGTATACTGGTAGAGAGATCTGAAACCCTAGCATGCACAGCAGCCCATTTTGAAAACCCCTGAACTGGGTGGCTGTCTGCTTGTTGCTCACCTCATAATCAATGACTTTAAGCAGTGTCGGAGCAATGGAATCTGCAGTATATCAAAGGACTGAAGAAGACCACATCAAAAAAACTAGGAACTGAGAGAAAAATTGGAAACGATGATTCTCTGAGGCAAATAATCAGCAGAAAAAATAATTTGAGCCTCTTTGTTTAGCTGAAAAAGAATCGATTGCTAATTGAGATAGTGGGGCTGCTTCGCTACAGATCTGTAATGCTTTTCTTTTCATTTGATTGCATCAAATTCTCTTTATTCTAAGTAACACATAGAAAATAAGAAAATGTAATTAAAAGAAAAAGAAAGCCCCATTGAATAGGGAGAAATAAAGAGAGCCTTCATGA
Organism: Eretmochelys imbricata; assembly: GCF_965152235.1. Classification (NCBI taxonomy): domain Eukaryota; kingdom Metazoa; phylum Chordata; order Testudines; family Cheloniidae; genus Eretmochelys; species Eretmochelys imbricata. Next base: position 54,668,898 of record NC_135576.1, on the reverse strand, counting down.
CCTTTAAAAGATGTCTCTGCCTCACATTCTCAATAGCAAAATGTTCTTACATTCTCATATATTCGCAAGCCCTCAGGCATTTCCAATATAGATATTTCTGTACAGTTTTCTTTCCTCTTCAAACCAGTAAATGAGAGTTGCTGCAAACTACAAAGTCCCAATAATTTAACATTTTCTGTAAATGTCAACAGAGGGTTGCTCAGTTTCTGCAGGTCAAAAGAGCTTTTATACAACATCTAGACTAAAATAGCAAAGATTTCACTAGAAACTAACTGGGAAAATTTTTTTTAAAAACTTCCACACCTGCAGTTGCACGAAACCTGAGGGAAGATGCTTCCACACTGTTATTTAATACTGGAGCGTGAAAAGTGTTGCCAATTGAAGTTAGCAAGAAATTATCTCCCATTTCCTGTAATAACACTAAACATGACACAAAGGAGGTACAGTGCAAAGTTGGAATAACATATCTAACTGCATTGCTTAGTCTTGATCTGAACATTATGCTTACTGGGACAGGGATGTCTTTTTAATCCTAATCATAGATGATTATCAGAGCTTTCAGAAGCAAAATAAATAATGGAAGGAAGGTTGTTCAGCGTAAGACTGAGGAAAATGTAGTAACAAATCAAATTAAATGCAAAGACAGTACCAAGTACTGATGCCTCAAATATGAGCTGTCTTAATCCAGAGGGGGATAATCTTTTGTGTAGAAAGCTGGCTCATTTGACATCATCAGATCATACCTCTACTCCTCACCCCCATTTTAGAATCTGGCAGAGAGTTCTCCATGGATTTGGATCTGTTTGGAAGGAGAAGGTGAGTACTGGCCAGCTCCACACTGGGTAAGATGGGAAGGTGGGGAATGTACATAACTTCATGGAGATTCCACAACAAATCCCCTATTAAAGGCAGATTCAGCTGGGAAAATCCCTGGTTGCATAGCTCCAATGGAGTCACGTTGCCAAGATCTGGGGCATCCAGACTCAAAACTGTGGCAGAGATACAGGGTTTTTGAGTGGATCGCTCTGTCCTGCATATCCTCTGTAATCACACTGATGCCTGGAAATGCTCCAGAGCTGGATGTGAATCCCATAGCTCAGGGGTCAGCAACCTTTGGCACGTGGCCCATCAGGGTAACCCGCTGGTAGGCTGCAAGACATTTTGTTTTGTCTCATGGCCCACCAGCAGATTACTCTGATGGCTAGTTCCATAAGAGACAAACCTCAGTTGAAAAACTGTGAGTCCTTCACAGAGTTGTTCTTGTAGGTTTTATATCAGGAATGGGTGATCCTACTTGCTGTAGCCATCGACCTACATTTTCAAAGGTGCTGCACCCTCACATATCCCACTGCTACAAACACTAGGAGTGGGTTTTTAGCTTCTTTAAAAATTAAGGGAATTGTCCTTAGATGTCTGACTGTGAAGTTGTGTATCTAACTCAGGCATCCAGGTTTGAACAATGTGCTATCAGCACACTGTTTCAGTGCATTGTGTCCATTTTTCTCTTTCTTAAACACAGAGGAAAAAAAAATCCCTTTGATATTCTGAGGAAGAAGAGACGGATGGATATTTATGAATTTGTTTTTTTTTCCTGAGGTGCAAATCTGGAAGGAGCTAGTTTTGCTCCTTGTAAAAGGTAGGAAAGCAAACACACTGCACTGTGCCTGAGTTTGTACTAACTATGTAGTAAGTACAAAAATGGGTCTTATTTTTACTTTCTTTCCTAAAGGCAATCATAGTAAAATTTTAAAAGTTCTCAGATGGAGGAGGGGGCTCACCTCTTACCCATGAGGAGTTTAAGGAAGTTCTCTTTTGAATTTGTTACAAAATATTTGTTACCACGTTAGCCTCCATTTTTGTTTTAAAACATCCTTTCAGTAGCTTAACAGTTTAACTGTTTGGACCTCTGACAAATACAGATTGGCTTTGTGACAAATTTGTCTAGTGAGGACATTTAGCATATGGGCCTCTATATCTAAGATATCTGACACACTAAAGATATATCTACTTTTGTGCATCTTTTCCGATGCTAATTTCACAATGGCAAGCTGTATTTGGAACTCAAATCAGCAAGAGCCCACTGAAAAATAAATGGTAGCTTCGGTACTGTGATCATGACTTGATCACATTTATAATGTACAAATATAATAAAGTCCAGACCACTGATATTTTATACACACTTGGTCCACTGAAGGCTTGATAATATGAGGACCTTATTAGCCAGCATTGATTTGAAAATGGAGTAGGCCCAGGATTTACAAGTTATTTATAGGCTTTGAAATACTATATCAGAAAGGAAGGAACTTTTATTGATAGATACTAATCTCTTCCCACTAAATTAGACCTTGAAAAGAAGAGGCGGGATCATGACTTGTCTTGGAGGCAGATGGGTGCAGGGAACCTGTGCCTGCAATAGACTCATATGAGAGTAGGGCCAAATACTGGCATAGTGCTTCTAGGATCAATAAGTTGGAACCTTGTCTGTTACCCTGTAGCAGTTCATGGCCCAAAATTAGTGTGGTCAGCCAGCTGGGGTATAGGACAAGGCCACCAAAAACTAGCTCTCAATTATAGCACATTGATCCTTTTTTGGAGGAGTAACAAAGAATGTTGTAGGACATGTTGCCCCTATGTTCCTGGAACCATCCAACACTCTTCTCTAATCCCCTGTCCCCATCCCACTTACTCTTGCCATCACAATGCAACCCACAGTAATAAAGCTAGTGTTTGGCAGAAAGGTTTTATGAGGAACTACTACTAAATATTTTAAATAGGAACAAGCAAACTCATTTTGTTTAATATCAAACCCATTCATATGGTTGGAAAGTTTCAGAGTTTGAATTAAACATTATTTGGTTAATTGTTCTCTCCGCAGGTACCGTTGCAGAGAGTGGACCAGATGATATGTCTGGGGCGAGAAAGCAGAAGGAGACTCCGCTGGTTGGAAGGCATGAGATGCGATGTCCTGAGGTTGGGGGTTCCACGACCACCACTCCCAAGAGGAGAAGGCGGGTGGTGGTGGTCGGGGACTCTCTCCTCCGGGGGACTGAGTCATCTATCTGCCGCCCTGACCGGGAAAACCGAGAAGTCTGCTGCTTGCCGGGGGCTAAGATTCGCGATGTGACGGAGAGACTGCCGAGACTCATCAAGCCCTCGGATCGCTACCCCTTCCTGCTTCTCCACGTGGGCACCAATGATACTGCCAAGAATGACCTTGAGCAGATCACTGCGGACTACGTGGCTCTGGGAAGAAGGATAAAGGAGTTTGAGGCGCAAGTGGTGTTCTCGTCCATCCTCCCCGTGGAAGGAAAAGGCCTGGGTAGGGACCGTCGAATCGTGGAAGTCAACGAATGGCTACGCAGGTGGTGTCGGAGAGAAGGCTTTGGATTCTTTGACCATGGGATGGTGTTCCATGAAGGAGGAGTGCTGGGCAGAGACGGGCTCCATCTTACGAAGAGAGGGAAGAGCATCTTTGCCAGCAGGCTGGCTAACCTAGTGAGGAGGGCTTTAAATTAGGTTCACCGGGGAAAGGAGACCAAAGCCCTGAGGTAAGTGGGAAAGCGGGATACCGGGAGGAAGCACAGGCAGAAATGTCTGTGAGGGGAGGGCTCCTGCCTCATACTGGGAATGAGGGGCGATCAACAGGTTATCTCAAGTGCTTATATAGGAATGCACAAAGCCTTGGAAACAAGCAGGGAGAACTGGAGGTCCTGGTGATGTCAAGGAACTATGATGTGATTGGAATCACAGAGACTTGGTGGGATAACTCACATGACTGGAGTACTGTCATGGATGGTTATAAACTGTTCAGGAAGGACAGGCAGGGCAGAAAAGGTGGGGGAGTAGCACTGTATGTAAGGGAGCAGTATGACTGCTCAGAGCTCCGGTACGAAACTGTAGAAAAACCTGAGTGTCTCTGGATTAAGTTTAGAAGTGTGTGCAACAAGAGTGATGTAGTGGTGGGAGTCTGCTATAGACCACCGGACCAGGGGGATGAGGTAGATGAGGCTTTCTTCCGGCAGCTCACGGAAGCTACTGGATCGCATGCCCTGATTCTCATGGGTGACTTTAATTTTCCTGATATCTGCTGGGAGAGCAATACTGCGGTTCATAGACAATCCAGGAAGTTTTTGGAAAGCGTAGGGGACAATTTCCTGGCGCAAGTGCTAGAGGAGCCAACTAGGGGGGGCGCTTTTCTTGACCTGCTGCTCACAAACCGGGTAGAATTAGTGGGGGAAGCAAAAGTGGATGGGAATCTGGGAGGCAGTGACCATGAGTTGGTTGAGTTCAGGATCCTGACGCAGGGAAGAAAGGTAAGCAGCAGGATACGGACCCTGGACTTCAGGAAAGCAGACTTCGACTCCCTCAGGGAACGGATGGCCAGGATCCCCTGGGGGACTAACTTGAAGGGGAAAGGAGTCCAGGAGAGCTGGCTGTATTTCAAGGAATCCCTGTTGAGGTTACAGGGACAAACCATCCCAATGAGTCGAAAGAATAGTAAATATGCCAGGCGACCAGCTTGGCTTAACGGTGAAATCCTAGCGGATCTTAAACATAAAAAAGAAGCTTACAAGAAGTGGAAGGTTGGACATATGACCAGGGAAGAGTATAAAAATATTGCTCGGGCATGTAGGAATGAAATCAGGAGGGCCAAATCGCACCTGGAGCTGCAGCTAGCGAGAGATGTCAAGAGTAACAAGAAGGGTTTCTTCAGGTATGTTGGCAACAAGAAGAAAGCCAAGGAAAGTGTGGGCCCCTTACTGAATGAGGGAGGCAACCTAGTGACAGAGGATGTGGAAAAAGCTAATGTACTCAATGCTTTTTTTGCCTCTGTTTTCACTAACAAGGTCAGCTCCCAGACTGCTGCGCTGGGCATCACAAAGTGGGGAAGAGATGGCCAGCCCTCTGTGGAGATAGAGGTGGTTAGGGACTATTTAGAAAAGCTGGACGTGCACAAGTCCATGGGGCCGGACGAGTTGCATCCGAGAGTGCTGAAGGAATTGGCGGCTGTGATTGCAGAGCCATTGGCCATTATCTTTGAAAACTCGTGGCGAACCGGGGAAGTCCCAGATGACTGGAAAAAGGCTAATGTAGTGCCAATCTTTAAAAAAGGGAAGAAGGAGGATCCTGGGAACTACAGGCCAGTCAGCCTCACCTCAGTCCCTGGAAAAATCATGGAGCAGGTCCTCAAAGAATCAATCTTGAAGTACTTACATGAGAGGAAAGTGATCAGGAACAGCCAGCATGGATTCACCAAGGGAAGGTCATGCCTGACTAATCTAATCGCCTTTTATCATGAGATTACTGGTTCTGTGGATGAAGGGAAAGCAGTGGATGTATTGTTTCTTGACTTTAGCAAAGCTTTTGACACGGTCTCCCACAGTATTCTTGTCAGGAAGTTAAGGAAGTATGGGCTGGATGAATGCACTATAAGGTGGGTAGAAAGCTGGCTAGATTGTCGGGCTCAACGGGTAGTGATCAATGGCTCCATGTCTAGTTGGCAGCCGGTGTCAAGTGGAGTGCCCCAGGGGTCGGTCCTGGGGCCGGTTTTGTTCAATATCTTCATAAATGATCTGGAGGATGGTGTGGATTGCACTCTCAGCAAATTTGCGGACGATACTAAACTGGGAGGAGTGGTAGATACGCTGGAGGGGAGGGATAGGATACAGAAGGACCTAGACAAATTGGAGGATTGGGCCAAAAGAAATCTGATGAGGTTCAATAAGGATAAGTGCAGGGTCCTGCACTTAGGACGGAAGAATCCAATGCACCGCTACAGACTAGGGACTGAATGGCTAGGCAGCAGTTCTGCGGAAAAGGACCTGGGGTGACAGTGGACGAGAAGCTGGATATGAGTCAGCAGTGTGCCCTTGTTGCCAAGAAGGCCAATGGCATTTTGGGATGTATAAGTAGGGGCATAGCGAGCAGATCGAGGGACGTGATCGTCCCCCTCTATTCGACATTGGTGAGGCCTCATCTGGAGTACTGTGTCCAGTTTTGGGCCCCACACTACAAGAAGGATGTGGATAAATTGGAGAGAGTCCAGCGAAGGGCAACAAAAATGATTAGAGGTCTAGAACACATGACTTATGAGGAGAGGCTGAGGGAGCTGGGATTGTTTAGCCTGCAGAAGAGAAGAATGAGGGGGGATTTGATAGCTGCTTTCAACTACCTGAAAGGGGGTTCCAAAGAGGATGGCTCTAGACTGTTCTCAATGGTAGCAGATGACAGAATGAGGAGTAATGGTCTCAAGTTGCAGTGGGGGATGTTTAGATTGGATATTAGGAAAAACTTTTTCACTAAGAGGGTGGTGAAACACTGGAATGCGTTGCCTAGGGAGGTGGTGGAATCTCCTTCCTTGGAAATTTTTAAGGTCAGGCTTGACAAAGCCCTGGCTGGGATGATTTAACTGGGAATTGGTCCTGCTTCGAGCAGGGGGTTGGACTAGATGACCTTCAGGGGTCCCTTCCAACCCTGATATTCTATGATTCTATGATTCTATGAATGTCCACTTAGGAGAGACCTAGGAAGAGAAAGGGGTAGAGAGAAAACAAATAATGAAAAAATAAATATATGCTGTAACATAGAGCACTCATTCCAGCCTGTTAACTCATAGAGGATGTTCTATCCCTAATATGTAAACAGGCTTCTCTTACCTAAAATCATGGGGAGATGTAGGAGGTGAGGGGATTTGTTTTTAAGTGAAAAAAAGAACTGATGTTTAAGATTAAAATATAGTTTGTGAGTGCAAACTAATTCAGTAAATGTAAACCTAGACATCTGTTTGAGAGGTTTGCAAAATGCAGCAATCAAATCCACTTAAACTTAACTTTGAGTCAAATGAGGACTCATTTGGAGGACTCAAAATACTTTTGGTTACTCTTTTCTTCTGGCTCCTTGTTACCTGTCAAGGGGTGGAACCCATGCTGACCAGTGAAAGCCACATCTCTCATAAATGCTTCTCAGTAAAATGTACTACTTTTGTCTGTTGGGATATTGTGGAAATTAGGAATACAATGCTAAAAGTCAGCAGAGTGATTGTAAATTTACATCTCTAGGACTGAAAGAATTTCCATTTGTAGTTAAGAGGAGAAGGAGTTTTGGATCTATTGAAAGCAGCTGCTACCTGCATGGAACTCCTGAGTTCAGTGAGAGCGTTATGTGTAGCATGGCTATGGAATCCATGATGATGTTTAAAGCTTCCCTCCTCTAGTGGTGAGTGGTGGTAATGGTGTCTGCAAGCTGTTTGGAATGAATTCTGATGAAGGTGTAGCAGGTGCCCTTTAGGTAAATCAAGTCCACTACACATACACATTAAAGCGGCATTCACTGTTATACGTCAGTTATTCCCCAGTTATCTCAGCAATATATTTCTTATTGTGATATTTACTACGTTTTCCTTGCCTTTAAAATTATTTTGATTGGTTTTGGTTGTGACAGTGCGGAAGACAATTGAGTCTCTTGACCTCCTGAATAATTCCATTCCCCTTGCCGCAGGAATTAATCCTAAAATGATGTAAAACCTAAGAGACAGTTAGTGTTTTGAAATAGTTCTTTCTTAGTACAATGTGAGGAATAGAGTCCATACACACTATGCTTATATTATGTACAACAAAACCTTTTGTATACAGCGCCCCCCAAAACAAACCAGTTTGCTGCCCTTCACTCTGTTCCCTGTACAAATTCAAAATGCCCCATTTCCGTAATCTTCTACCCTCATCCACATATCACCAAACATCAATTCTAATCCAAGCTACACTCTCCCTTGCCCTAATGGCTCCCTCTGTGCTCATCCACAATTACAGAGTTCTGTAATGCCTTCATCACTCCTCAAAGTGCACAGCTTTGGGTCCTTAACTACTTTTCCTCCTAACCCTGCCCACTATATTTTCCTGGCCTTTCACTCCACTCACACCCACACATGGACTCTTCTGAGGGGGTCTCTGCTGCAACCCCTTTCCTCATCTACAGGCTCCCTTTTGCGCACCCTCTTGCCCTTCTGCCCTTTTCTGTAATCTTCACAGTCTTTAGCTGCAGTCATTCCTCCAGCCCCTGCCCTGCCCCAGCCATTTCACATTTGCCATCAAGGGTGTGTCTCTGCATCATTCTTCACCCTGGAGCTGGGAAGACCTAGAGCTGCTGGTGACTTTGTTTCTTTGCTGCTGAGATGTGAACTTCTCTAACTTGAAATAAGAGGTTATACACAGCAGCAGGCAGATCTAGATCCAATCTTCATTAGGGTAAGGAAGAGAGAAGTGAGGACACCATAAGAATATGTACAGTGAGTGGATGGACTCATGTGACCAGGTCTGGTTTCTGTTTAGGGGGCAGCACAATGTATCCCTCATATTGACTGGCACAGTACTACATATTATTTGGGGACATGAGATAGACAATTTCTGGCAATGTCATTGCATTGTGTGAGCCTTTTTGGCACTCCTCTTGTTAATAGGCCTCTATCCTTGACTTGTCTTTTCCCCCAAAGGAATATTTTCTTGGATTTACTTTACCACTTGGATTTCTACAGGGAATGTGGAATGTATCTTACTCAAAATTGGTGTATTGCACAGCAGCATTACTTAACAGTCTGGACAGATGTACCGGACTTGGCCTATAGACATTTCCCTGAGTCCTGTCTGGAGACCCTCATTATCTCCAACATGTTGTTACCAGTGAGGCTTCTGTCATTTCAAAAGTAAATATAAAACAAAAGTAAAATAAAAACAAAATAATTTATTTGGTGTAGGGAACCTTGAATCATGTTCATGTTCAGCACTTTCATGTTTCAATCTGTTCCCTGGATTTGAGCAGTTCAAAGTTCACAGTAGTTGGGTAGCATCATTTTTGTATTTCACCTTTTTTGTGTTTAAACACACTGTCTTTCAGAAACTGAAAGGGTGCTTCATATTTGAGAAGCAGGGAGCTTCCTTTGGCTCAGTGGGAGGTCTCTGAGCAGCAAGAATAAGGAATTACATGTCCTGATGGTATAAACAGTAAGAATATTGGGGATTTTGAAGGGCATTTTTATCAGAGTTCAAAAATTTGTCCATAAGTGACTGATCTATTGTGGTTTTTTTGTTAACTTTCTCACTTGTACGTGGATGTCTTAAAAGATATTTTCCACTGGACTTCACAGGGTACAGTTTCTATTTTTCTGGCATAGGGTAGTCTCTATGAGTTGTTCCCATAAACAGAGGTTCTCAAACTGTGGGTCAGGACCCCAAAGTGGGGTGTGACCCCACATGGGGTCGCCAGGGCTGGCTTAGAGTTGCTGAGCCCCAGAGCAAAAGCCAAAACCTGAGCCCAACCTCCCGGGGCCAAACTCCAAGGGCTTCAGCCCTGGGCAGCAGAGCTAGGTTACAGGCCCCCTGCCTGAGGCTGAACCCTTTGGCTTTGACTTTGCCCCCCCATGCCCACATCTGGGCGGTGAGACTCAGGCTTCAGTCCCTACTTTTGGGGTCATGTAGTCATTTTTGTTGTCAGAAGGAGGCCATGGTGCAATGAAGTTTGAGAACCCCTGCCATAACCACTAGTTACAGAAGTAACACAGGCCCCTGCAATTTCAAATGTAACTGGATTTAGTTATGGTAGCCTAGTGTTCCACTGTGTAAGCATCTACTACATCTCTATAAAGTATACAGTAAATAATTTTAATCTGTAGTGTGAAACTGAAGAAACATTAATGAACAGTTGAAGTCTAAATGCACATAAATGTACTTTGAACCTTCCTAATCCCACCAGCAACTTGGAAATCAAGAATTTTTACTTGTTTCAGCAGACTGTTTTGAAGGATCTACTATTTTATATAAATTGCCATTACACTGCATTTTGAAGCCAGGATTTAAACTCCATGTCAAAAGCAAGAGTTTGGTAAAGACAAAAGGTAGATGTACTAGGCCTGGATTTTGTGATTAAATGTGAGAATTTTCCCTCAGGGGGAACATAACAGCTTTAAAATTTAATCTTCTGGGTTTATTTATTTATTTAGTGTGCTTTATTCAACATACAGGTCAGAGATTCACAGTCAGAACTCATATTTTGTCAGACACCTGAATTAAATGCTTTACCAATCTGAAGTGAGGTCTAACAGTTGACCTGGCAAATTCATTATGCAAGCAAAGTGAACTCTAACAGTAGCAAACCTGGAGATGCTGTACTGCATGTATGAACAAAATAAGCACTAGGCATTTTCCCCATTTAACTCTCCTTAATTGACATGGATTCATCTTTTTGTTACTGCAAACCATAGTCGGGAGAATGTGTTAGGGGAGACCTGAAATCATATTTATGTCTGTTATAACATGGAAAGCCATGTCCCTGATCTTGAAGCCCTCTGTCACCTGCTAGAGCATATCTTTTTTAGAAAGACTTCCAGTTTTGAATGCTGAAAACCTAATCATCAGCACCACTTCCTTCAGCATGCTGGTCTTTCCTTACGGGTCTCCCATTCAAATACTGAACAAATCCAACCTGTTCAGTGACTGAGATCTGACAGGACCCCAGTCCCTGGAAATATTTCTGTTGGCCATGATGGAGTTACCCAAGTCATGCCAACACAGATACTACTCAAACATTTATACCACCCTACATTATCTTGTATTTTGTTTAAGCCACATGTATTACTGAATAAATATTTCAGAAATATTTTAAGGAGTTTATAAAATTGTATTCATTCTTTTTCTCAAACTCCGACATTTTAGAACATTTAAAACATTATCCCCATGACTGAGTGAATGAGAAGTGTCTGGACTTTTGGGGTGAGGTGATTTATCTTTGGGAGAGAGGTGAGTAGATAAAGACTAAGGATATTCTTTCATGGCATATATTTATTTGTGATATGTGCATAGTTCCTAATAATGCTTTGAACAAAGATGGGTGATGAAATCGCAAAATTTATACAGATATATATATACAGAACTTTGGGTGGGATGAAGATGGGACAGTGGGATCCATTACATCTGCTCACTGGTGTTAATCAGACAAAGGAAATGCAGTACCAAGTTTTATTACTATTCCACAAAACCCCTTTTAATAGATGTCCTGGGGCAACCTCACCGAAAGGAGGCCTTGGTAGTGTGGCTTCCAACATGATGAGTGTTCTGAGCCCAGTGAATTATTTGTAGTAATTACCGGCAAGTGTTAAGGGCCCAGCCAATCCACAAGCAAGCGTCTAACCAGGCAATCCCAAAGCATGTATATATGTGCCTAATGACAGCAGCCTCTTCAGCCTGCTCAGTGTCATTATCTTGTTGTAGATGCTATCTGGCCCCGAATCATTAAGATCGCCATTTGCAGTAATTTAAAAGTCTTCTGCAATTACCTTTCTTTAATGTATCATTCTGCTTAAAAAAAAAAACAAAAATAACCCCCCCAAAACACAACTTCAGACATTTCAATAAAGTCATGGAGGCATTGGAAGAACATAGTTAAATCTGAATAGAGATTACATATAAATAGGGATTATAATCCATTGTTTAATATTTTAATGATTTAATTTAGTCTCCAAAATTGTGACAAGAGCTCTTCAGAGCACACTGAACTATTCAAGTAATTTTTTTCATGCAATAATTACATTACATTTTTACATTAAAAACCTTTACAAAATGGTCTCATCTGGAAAATTTTCCCTCCATCTAATTTCTTGCCTTTCTCTAAGGCTATGTCTACACTGTGCTGTGACACTAAAGCCATGCTGCTAAAAGGTGCACAGTGTAGCTGTTTGTTGTCAGGAGAGAGCTCTCTTGATGACAAATCTTCCACCCCCCAATCAACAGCATTAGCATTGTTGGCAGGAGAGCACTCCTGCCGACAAAGTGCTGTTCACATCAGCGCTTGCTGTCCGCAAAACTTTTGGTTTTTGGGGGGTGTTTTTTAACACCTCTGAATGGCAAAAGTTTTGTCTTTCACTTGCCGGTGTAGACAAAGTCTAACTAATTACACATAGTCCCCCAAAATTTTGTATGGATGCGTACTCACATTCTCATAACACCTCTGACATGAGACAATTTTGAACTACAAAAATGATTTAGAAATATTCTCCTTATTCATTATATCTGAATTTATCTCTGCAGAGAAAATCAGTAGAACTGCCCAGATTCACCAGTAACTTCTGTTTTCCGTTGCTGCCTTCCTGACTCTTATGCCATCCTGTCCTTTCTACATCACTGGCACCCTCTCAAGCTCCATGCCACATGACAATCTTTGGCTGTGGAAGTCCTAGGGATCTGATAATGGGGCTCCTTCATGTGAGCAACAGTGAGAAGCTGCCAACAGAACAGAACTGGATGTGCGTCTTCTCTAGCTACTACTGTTAGAGCTCCGCTGTCTCCCTTTACACCATGTCCTAACACCTGTTGCTAACACACAACATGGCAGCCAAAATTGCCAAAGGAGTAAAGCTAAACAAAATTTTTGCAGGGAATAGTGAATTCACTGAAAAATTATTTTGCGGAGCACCAAAACTATTAAAAAATTCAGATCAAATGCAGCAAACAGTTTTGTTGGAAAACAGCTGAAAACATTTCAGAAATGTCAAAACATTTTGTTATGACATTTTCATAACAAACAGTTTCAACACTTCACTTCAAATTGACATTTTCCAAACAAAATGTCAATTCAAATCAATGCTTCACTTCAGAAATGTCAATCCAAAATGACATCTGAAACATTTTTTTCCCTCTGGACAAATTTTGGTTTGTTTGTTTACATGAGAGAAACCGAAAAAAATACAGTTTCAGTTCAAAACTAACTTTTTTTCTCCAATTATTTTCAGTTTGGCCACCAAACAGAAAAATCAATTATTCACGCTGCTCTACTGAGGAGTGGAGCTAGCAGCTCTGCTATGGAGGTTGCTTGTCTCCTGGTGAGCCTTCTCTCATTCAGCAGAGAGGGGTCAGTTTCTGACAAACCTTTCTAGATGTATTGGGCACGAACTATGGAGGCAGAAGACGTTGTTAGGGAGAATATCAGAACATGAAGGAGGGGAGTCATAAAAGATGGAATAGTGGCTGTGCCCTTTACCCTAAGTTTCAAAAAGTGGCTACATTTTAGCTTCTAAAACTTAAAATTTCATGTTTTTCCTGTTTAAATTCTCTCTTTCATTAAAGAAAAGTAGTCAGTTTTGTAGAAGACATTTAAAAAGCTTGTAACAATCTGCAGAGAAAGATGGGACTTTGCCAGTATGGAGTTCCAGTATCATTTTTAGTATTTTCTGGTTCTGGTTTGGTATTTTCATTGAGTTCCAAGCTTTTCAGTCTCCATCATCCCACAGGCACATACAATAGAAACACTCTGAAAAAAAAGAATCACCGTTCCACTTTGATTTGAAAGAGAGCTGAAGTAAAACCACATAATTCTAGGGACTAAGCCATTGTCAGTCTCATCTTGTTTATAAGTAGTAACATTTCCATACATCAGCTTAAATGGAATTAAACTTGCTTTGTCCTCTTTTTTTAATTTGTCAGAACATAAGTCTACAAATTTTATCGCCCAACTCATACAATTATTACTTGATGCTGTAGAATTTCTCTGCTCTACTTTCTTCTAGTACTAAATATATTCAGTTGCACCCCCCTAAAACAAATCGCTTATACTAGTTCTTCTTTTTTAAAAATGACAATTTGCTAGACGACAATTTGCATTTGTTCCATCAATGTGACTTCAGTTCCTCATCTGGAGCAAGGATGCATGTGCATGCATGCACGCACACGCTAACTATGACTTCTCTGAGTAAATGATTGTGCCTCTTAGTGAATTCTTTTCAGAGTAGCAGCCGTGTTAGTCTGTACTTGCAAAAAGAAAAGGAGTACTAGTGGCACCTTAGAGACTAACTCAAATAAATTGGTTAGTCTCGAAGGTGCTACTAGTACTCCTTTTCTTTTAGTGAATTCTAATACTGATAGATAAGAATCAGACTTGTAAGTGGTTTCCTGAAAAAAACCCTACATCTCCTGTAATATTAATGCTAACATGATGTAGTGTTACATATACAGCTATGTGTTTAGCTGGGTTTTTTGGTTTGCTGGTAGCTCTGAAAAATTGTGGGGGAAAAACTAGTTTGGGTTGACAATTTGTTGGCATTTTTGGCAAATCAAAGAAGTCAGAAAACATTTTGTTTTGGAAATATTTTAGTAGAGCAAAGGAAATGAAGGGCTTCACTCACAAAACCAGAGGAGAAAGCTGAAACACTCCCTTTATACCCAAATATTGCAGTGGTTAGGGCACTCACTTGGAATGTGGGAGACTCAACTTCAAATCCTCACTCTGGAGCAAGGACTTGAATGCAGATCCCCTTCCTCCTAAGTGAATGCCCTAATCAGCAGGCAAGGAGGCTATTCTGGGGCTGGTGTCTCTCATTCTTAATTCTTCGTTTCTGTTGAAACAATTAGCTGAAATTGATACAAATTCATGAAATGTTTGGGTCGACCCAAATCTGTTCTTTACAAAAAAAGTTGGGGCTAATTTTTTTTGCCTAGTTCTAGTTACATATCTTGGAATCCAAACAGGAAAAATAAAACATCTCTTTACAGATGTTTCAAAAACCAATTCAGAATTACAGGCATGTGAAAGTACAATAAGCACATATTGACAGCTCCTTGTGGGCTAGACTAGTAGCTCTAACCCCCCAGTCTATTCACACAGTGGCTTGTGTCACAGAGGAGGTCAGACTGGATGATCATAATGGTCCTCTCCAGCTTTGGACTCTATGAAATTACAGTGAATTTGCCTAACTGCAGGTCCCAAAGTCCTTCCCTCACCTTGAGGCTGCTTTCTGCTGTTGTCTATGTGGGGCTGATAAAAAACTTCTTCCACTGAACACTGCTGGGAAAAAAAAGTTTATTAATGTGAAAGTCATAATAAAAATAGATTTTTTTTTTGCAACTAAGGCTATGTCTACACAAGGCTCAGGAGTGTAAAAGAACACACCCCTGACTGAAAAGTTTCACGGACAGAAGCGCTGGTGTGGACAGCGCTATGTCTGTGGGAGATGCTCTTCTGGTGACATAGCTACTAGCACTCTTTGGGGGTTGTCTAATTATGTCAACAGGAAAGCTCTCTCCTGTCGGCATAGAGAAGCTACATGGGAGATCTTACAGAGGTGCAGCTGCATCAGTACAGGTCTATGTAGACTTAACCTTCAAGATACAGGGAGTTTTTTGAATCTCACCAGTTTCACCACAGTGTAATTTGTTTTCATCTGCTCTAATACAAAATGCAATGGATAGCACATGATCCAAGAATCTGACTTTTGGAAGCCAAATCTCCTGTATCCATGGAGTACAGCACAGCTCAGCTATGCAAGACAGGAAGTTAGAGCTGGGCTGGGAAGGCCATGAAGGAATGAGAGTCACCTGTTAGCAGGCAGCCTGGTTGCCATTGAAGCATTCAGGAAAACCAGAGGGTATGCTGCTGCACAGATCCTGTAGCCCTTTGCCTGTGAAGGGATTGCATACGGGTGTGTAAGGACTACAGGAGCTAACACTATAATTGCTTCTCTGCGGCCTTTTTAACGTTAACAGTTTAATTTAACAGTAAACCCAGATTTTCCTCATAGTGGGGTAGGATGCATGACAATAATTACTTGCTAATTTGGCCTTATAATAGCTCCGCTATTGGACAGGAAAGATTAAAACAAACCCAGAAAACTGTAATACTCTGACTTAAGTTGTTCAACACATTTACGGTGTTTGCTAATGTAAATCATTATACGTGTCTGTGTTATGACTGCTTAAGTGAGAGAGAAAGGCCAGGAACCTTTTCAGAGTAATTCAGATCCTATTTTAACATAAGGTAGTATTTCTAGTATGGTAGAGCATGTGTGTTGTGTGATGTTGTCATCAAACTTGTATCTAATAATAGCTGTTCTTTCTAAGTCTGTAACTACAGGGAACTCCAATTATCATACTAATAGGTAGTTTATGAATTGTGTGTATTTTAGTGCATACATTCAAATTAGACCTTTGTTGCTTTTGATAGGATAACTACAAAATTCTAATGCTCTGGGCATTTAGAAATACTCATCAAGAGTCTATCAAAAACATAAGGATACATAAATCCATAAAAGTACATGTCCTACTCTTTTACATTGGTTACCCAGAAAATCCAACATCATGAAAATATGTAAAATGTCATACTGTAATGCAAATATGAAGGGCTTTTGGTTTATTAAGTAGTTGGATACAGTTTGATCCTACAATGCACCCCTATTAACTTTAAAATTTAGATGTATTAAAGGCTCAGTCCTGTGGCCTTTACTCATGTGAGTAGTCCCATCAAAGGCTATGGGACCACTCACATGGATAATGACTGTTCATTAAAGGCTGATTACTGAATAAAGGCTGCAAAATCTAGGGCTTAAAACTCATACTCCAGCTCGGAATGCCATTTGCCTAATCTACCATGATTATCAAAGAAAAACAGCTGCATCCACCTGACTCTTAGCTTTTCATTCTATTCTAGCATAATTTACACATGTAATTATCTTACACATTTTAGATTTACCTAGCTCATTAATAAAAATACAGTCATCGTTTCCAATATATAGCCCAGGTGCATTCCATGCCTCACTGACTTCCACCACGAATATACAATTTTAACACAATCTCCTGCTTTATATTTACTAGTCAATTATTTACGCATCATAATAATTTATTGCCTTACTCATATTTAATGCGTTTGTGTAAGAATCCATCATGTGCAGTGCTTCCTGCAAAATCCAGGTATATTAAATATCATGGCCTCTTATCAGCACAAGATATTTCATTAAAAAGATAAACACATTTGTCTGATATGATTAGCTTTTACAAATCTGTGCTGGCTGTCATCTATTCAATTTACTTTTCCAAATTTATTATTAAGAGAGCCATAAATATAAGTGCAAAAATGTTTCTTAATACAGGTTTCAGCTGTACCATTTAGACAAAGCTCAGAGTTCGAGGCTGTGTAGCTCCACATTACTCCAAGGACAACATGGGGAAGGCTCATTCACTTAGCTCCCCAACACAGAAGCATGGCCACTACCTTTGCAAGAGTGTAGCATATTCACCATTGTCTGCTGGTCCCACTCTGTGGGCCGATGCAGAGATGTGAAGAACCATGGCCTGATTTCCAATACCCATTTTGCAACACTGTTCATCCTAGGGAGAGAGCAGTTCCTATATCTTTGGAAAAAGAAAAGGAGTACGTGTGGCACCTTAGAAACTAACAAATTGATTTGAGCATAAGCTTTTGTGAGCTACAGCTCACTTCATCGGATGCATGCAGTGGAAGATACAGTGGGGAGATTTTATATACAAAGAGAACATGAAACAATGGGTGTTACCATACACACTGTAAGGAGAGTGATCAGGTAAGGTGAGCTATTACCAGCAGGAGAGCTGGGGGTGGGGGAAACCTTTTGTAGTGATAATCAAGGTGGGCCATTTCCAGCAGCTGACAAGAACGTCTGAGGAACAGTAAGAGTGGGGGGGAATAAACATGGGGAAAAAGTTTTACTTTGTGTAATGACACATCCACTCCCAGTCTTTATTCAAGCATAAGTTAATGGTGTCCAGTTTGCAAATTAATTCCAATTCAGCAGTCTCTCATTGGAGTCTGTTTTTGAAGTTTTTTTGTGGAAGAATTGCCACTTTTAGGTCTGCAATCGAGTGACCAGAGAGATTGAAGTGTTCTTCGACAGGTTTTTAAATGTTTTAATTCTTGATGCTTATTTGTGTCCATTTATTCTTGTGTAGAGACTGTCCGGTTTGGCCAATGTACATAGCAGAGGGACATTGCTGGCACATGATGCCATATATCACATTGGTAGATGTGCAGGTGAACGAGCCTCTGATAGTGTGGCTGATGTGATTAGGCCCTATGATGGTGTCCCCTGAATAGATAGGTGGACACAGTTGGCAACGGGCTTTGTTGCAAGGATAGGTTCCTGGGTTAGTGGTTCTGTTGTGTGGTTGCTGGTGAGTATTTGCTTCAGGTTGGGGGGCTGTCTGTAAGCAAGAACTGGCCTGTCTCCCAAGATCTGTGAGAGTGATGGATCGTCCTTCAGGATAGGTTGTAGATCCTTGATGATGCGCTGGAGAGTTTTTAGTTGGGGGCTGAAGGTGATGGCTAGTGGCGTTCTGTTATTTTCTTTGTTGGGCCTGACCTGTAGTAGGTAACTTCTGGGTACTCTTCTGTCTCTGTCAATCTCTTTCTTCATTTCAGCAGGTGGGTATTGTAGTTGTAAGAACGCTTTATTGAGATCTTGTAGATGTTTGTCTCTGTCTGAGGGGTTGGCGCAAATGCGCTTGTATCGTAGAGCTTGGCTATAGACAATGGATCGTGTGGTGTGGTCTGGAAGAAAGCTGGAGGCATGTAGGTAAGTATAGCAGTCCGTAGATTTCTGGTATAGGGTGGTGTTTATGTGCTCATTGCTTATTAGCACCGTAGTGTCCAGGAAGTGGATCTCTTGTGTGGACTGGTCCAGGCTGAGGTTGATGGTGGGATAGAAATTGTTGAAATCATGGTGGAATTCCTCAAGGGCTTCTTTTCCATGGGTCCAGATGATGAAGACGTCATCAATGTAGCACAAGTAGAGTAGGAGCATTAGGGGATGAGACTGAGGAAGCGTTGTTCTAAGTCAGCCACAAAAATGCTGGCATGCTGTGGGGCCATGTGGGTACCCATAGCACTGCTGCTGATTTGAAGATATGCATTGTCCCCAAATGTGAAACAGTTATGGATGAGGACAAAGACACAAAGTTCAGCCTCCAGGTTTGCCGTGACATTATCGGGGATACTGTTCCTGACAGCTTGTAGTCCATCTTTGTGTGGAATGTTGGTGTAGAGGGCTTCTATATCCATAGTGGCTAGGATGGTGTTTTCAGGAAGATCACCGATGGACTGTAGTTTTCTCAGGAAGTCAGTGGTGTCTCAAAAATATCTGGGAGTGCTGGTAGCATAGGGCCTGAGGAGGGAGTCTACATAGCCAGACAATCCTGCTGTCAGGGTGCCAATGCCTGAGTTGATGGGGCATCCAGCATTTCCAGGTTTATGGATCTAGGGTAGCAGGTAGAATACCCCTCGTCAGAGTTCTAGGGGTGTATCTGTGCGGATTTGTTCTTGTGCTTTTTCCGGGATTTTCTTGAGCAGATGGTGTAGTTTCTTTTGGTAACCCTCAGTGGGATCAGAGGGTAATGGTTTGTAGAATTTGGTGTAGAAGAGCTGCCTAGCAGCCTCTCATTCATATTCAGACCTATTCATGATGACGACAGCACCTCCTTTGTCAGTTGTTTCTGAGGCTGTGGATGGCATTGTGTTCTGCACAGCTGAGGTTATGGGGCAAGTGATGCCGCTTTTCCACAATTTCAGCCCGTGTACGTCGATGGAAGCACTCTATGTAGAAGTCCAGTCTGTTGTTTCAACCTTCAGGAGGAGGCCACCCAGAATCCTTCTTTTTATAGTCTTGGTAGGAAGGTCTCTGTGGGTTACTATGTTGTTCAGAGGTGTGTTGGAAATATTCTTTGAGTCAGAGACATCGAAAATAGGATTCTAGGTCACCACAGAACTGTACCATGTTCGTGGTGGTGAAGGGGCAGAAGGAGAGGCCCCGAGATAGGATAGATTCTTCTGGTGGGTAAGAGTATAGCTGGATAGATAAACAATATTGTTGGGTGGGTTAAGGAAACCACTGTTGTGTCCCCTTGTGGCATATAGTAGTTTAGATAGTTTAGTGTCCTTTCTCTTTTGTAGAGAAGCAAAGTGTGTGTTGTAAATGGCTTGTCTAGTTTTTGTAAAGTCCAGCCACGAGGAAGTTTGTGTGGAAGGTTGTTTTTGTATGAGAGTATCCAGTTTTGAGAGCTCATTCTTAATCTTTCCCTGTTTGCTGTATAGGATGTTGATCAGGTGGTTCCGCAGTTTCTTTGAGAGTATGTGGCACAAGCTGTCAGCATAGTCTGTGTGGTATGTAGATTGTAATGGATTTTTTACCTTCAGTCCTTTTGGTATGATGTCCATCTGTTTGAATTTGGAAAGGTTTTTTTTCTCTCCTGCTGGTAATAGCTCAACTTACCTGATCACTTTCCTTACAGTGTGTATGGTAACACCCATTGTTTCATGTTCTCTGTGTATATAAAATCTTCCCACTGTATTTTCCACTGAATGCACCCGATGAAGTGAGCTGTAGCTCATGAAAGCTTATGCTCAAATAAATTTGTTAGTCTCTAAGGTGCCACAAGTCCTCTTTTTCTTTTTGCTAAATACCCTTGAGCGCCATAGGCACCTTTGAAAATGTTACCTTCTGACAATAATAAGGATAGAAATGCCCCATGCTTCAGGAAGGAAGGGTGTTTATTAGTAGATAAGGCACTGGAATGTGATTCAAAAGATCTGTTTCAGTTCCCAATCTACCGAATGGGGTTGATACGTAGAACAGGTTGAAAGCTTTCAAAATGTAATTTTTTTATGGGGAAAAAAGACTAAATTGTTAAGTTTTTCACAGCAATGTGGACCTGTTTTTTAACTAGATCTAAATTCGCTGATTGATGCCTGTGAGATACTCAGATACTTGGATTGCTCAGATACTCCTCTGGGGTATGGGCCATCTTTTTGTTCTGTTTGTTCACCTAGCAAAATGGAATCCTAGTTTGTGCCTGGGGTTTCTAGACACTATGATAAAACAAATAAATACAATAAAGAAATAATGAGGTGATATTTACTAAATGGATTTACTAATTGATCCAAAGTTGGTGATACCCATGTTCTTATTTATAAATGTATTAATTACATTTATTAATAAAAGAGAACCCCTAAAGCCTAGTGCTGGGCAATCCAATCCACAGTCACTTTGCCAGTTTAGTACACAAATCCATATTATACAAACAAAATTTATATTATCTGAATTTGTATGGATAACATTCAGAATCAAGCACTGAGTTGTTTTTAAAATCATGTAATAGAATCTTGCAAGCAACAATTTTTAATAATTAGTTAACATTTTCTTTTGTGTTACATGTAATAGCCATAAACCTGAATTGTGGCAGGTCCTGCATAGTGCACAGACAGGAAAAAGGACCTTCCTCTGCCCACTATAAGTATCTACCTCTCTGAGGTTCAATTTTGCCTTTCAGGCAATGTCCCCAGCTTCAGGTGGTGTAGCACTACACTCACAGCAGAAGGCAGAATTTTTACCTTAATTCTTTAATATGGTGAGCAATGGGATTGTGATCCACCCCTTCAGGGGCACAATATCTCACTATGCTGCTCCCCCTGTACAGCTGCTCATCTCTGCTGGTCAGCACATGGGATGGGACCTAGCCCTGTCTCCTTTGGGGTGTCTCTCTCTCTTTTATATATATTTGTATATATTTAAACTACACTAGCTGTTCTATCAGTTAACTACCAAGTTGTCTGAGGCTATTCACTACTATAAAACAGCATGATACTTCACTGTTATACATATGTATATTTCATTCATCCTTCAGGAATTGTTTACTACTTATTACTCCTGTAGTCAGCACCAATACAACTGCATTTGCTAAGAAGGTCTATTAAAGAAACCTTCTGGATGTTTCAGTTTTCCAAGAGTTGAACTTCAGATGCTAGAACAGCTGCTATGTTTTAGGCTTCAGTTTTCAATTCCACAGCCGAATTCTGTAAACCAGCCTTCAGGACAGTCATTTTTCCATTTTAAGGTTCCTATATATATATATATATTAGAATTGGAAAAAGTACCAAGAATGGTAACAAAAATAAGTAAGGGTATGGAACAGCTTCCGTATGAGGAGAGATTAAAAAGACTGATTTTTCAGCTTGGAAAATTGATGACTAAGGGGGGACATGATAGAGGTCTATAAAATCATGAATGCTGTGGAGAAAGGAACAAGGAAATCTAATTTACTCCTTCACATAACACAAGAATCAGGGGTCACCCAATGACATTAATTCGCAGCAGGTTTAAAACAAACATAAGGATGCACTTCATCATACAATGCACAGTTAGCTTGTGGGACTCATTGCCAGAAGATGTTGTGAAGGCCAAAAATATAACTCTGTTAAAAAAAAATAAGTAAGTTCCTGGAGAATAGATCCAAGAATGGCTATTAGCCAAGATGGATAGGCATGCAACCCCATGCTCCGGGTGTCCTCAAGTCTCTGACTGCCAGATACTGGGACTGGATGACAGGGGCTGGCTTACTTGATAATTGCCCTCTCTGTTTGTTCCCTGTGAAGCATCTGGCATTGGCCAGAAGACAGGACACTGGACTACATGGACCATTGGTCTGGCCCAGTATGGCCTTTCTTATGTACTCATGAAGGGCAGAGAAGGTTCTGCTATTGTGCTTGATTGCTAAGGATGAGTGTGAAAGTGGGTCATCCCCTACACAGCAACAGGGCACTGTCAGGCACACTGTAACTTACAAGTGCAATGACTGCATAGTAAAATGTCTTCATTGTATAGCTCCTGTGCTTTTCTCAATAAAACATCTTGATTTCTAGTTTTTATCTTTGCAAATATCCAAAGTGTCTCAGTTCCACTGGGAATTCCTGACCTAACAATTTTAGCAATCCCTCAAATTGTTACTCACATTGGTAGCCTTTGCTTGTTGGAACAGTCCCATTGAAATGCATGGATTTGTTAAATGAAAGACATTCAAGCATTATATGTAAAAAAAATTATTAGCTCTTTGTCTTTTATATTACATTATAAAGATCAGCTTCTCGTCTGATGACTCCATTGTCACAGGTCAGGCAACTGCACCTGTATTCCCCCTCTGTGACCAGCAACAAAACACATTTTTAGGCTTGTGGCTTACAATGATCACTGCTCTTGAGCAAAGACCCACATCTCTCTCCCTCCTGACTGGGGCTTTTCCAGTCTGCACCGTTCCATGCCTAAATTGTGTTATTTCCAGCAAGCCAGACTGTCTAAATTTGCATTCTCTTCAGAGGCTACAAACAATATAATCGCCCACAGCTATAAAATACCAAACAGCTCTTTCTAAGCAAGCACATTTATTCTTAAGGTGAAAACATTACAGAGAAAACATAGTAAAAACAATAAAAGAATGCACATGCATGCTAATATGCTTACCAGTGATCAACTCCATCCCCCACTCCCAACTCAAGCAGGGGCTCAGCCGTCCTTCAAACCTCACAATGGGAGTTTTCTGTGGTTACAAATTCACAACAGCTTTAGCTCAGAAAAAAACACACCCATGCATAGTTCAGTCTTTCCTTTACACAGCCTTGTATCTTTGATCTTCGGATTTCAGGAACAGGTAGTCAGTAGACAATTTTTCCCTTCTCAGAGTGTATCTTTAAAAGGCTGTGCTTTTGCATAACTGTAGGTGGGATTTTGTATTCACCTCCCCAAAGAGTTTTCCAGGCAAACAACTTGAAAAACCCAACTCTTTCTGGCCCATTGTTCTATATAGTTATGTGAAGTTAATAACACTTCCCAGGGTTCATAGTAATACACAAACTTTGCATTTAGTACAATGGACTCCAAAGCTATTTAAACTTAATTCAACAAGGTTTTCCAAGAATACTCTAGTCAATTGCCATATCTGTCAAAGTCATGTTTTAGATATGAGCAGTTTTTCCATCTTCACATTTTCAAGAGTTTTAACATTATAATGCACAAATGTCCATCAGCTAGCTTAAAGCAGTAAGTCCTATCTCAAGGTAGCAGTCCCATTTAGTCAAGAATAGTCCTATCTCAAGGTAGCAGTCCCATTTAGCAGTCCTACTCAGACGAGTAAGGATTATGCTTGTGAGCAAGAGTTGCAGAACTAGGCCAACAGGTTGTTGCTAGCAGAAAGTCACATCAGCAAGAAGCTTATAAAGGATACTGGAGGGAGGGATAGCTCAGTGGTTTGAGCATTGGCCTGCTAAACCCAGGGTTGTGAGTTCAATCCTTGAGGGGGCCATTTGGGGATTTGGTCTCCGTTTGAGCAGGGGGTTGGACTAGATGACCTCCTCAGGTCTCTTCTAACCCTGATATTCTATAATACCAATGTGTTATATGCTAAAAGTACTAATCATAAAAAATACATTTCCCTTAAACAAAACTCAAATTAGGAATAAATGGAGGTACAGTAAATGATATAATATATTTAATACCATCAAATAGGCAGATGTGCAGGATCATTATGTCATACTTAATCCTGTATGTGTTTAACCAAGGACCAGCTCAATTAAATCTGTAACTATCTTTTTGTTGAGAAAGTATTAAGAAGCAGCTATCCTTAGAAAAACTGTAAGATTGCCACAGTAAACGAAGTTGGACATGTATCATTTTAGACCAATATATTTTTTTATTATTTTTTTACCTGCAGCTTTGCCTCCAGCATAAATCTTAGCAACTGAGATAAAAGCTTATGATGCATTGCATGCCTGTGTTTTTTCACTCCTGAATCTAGATCTGACCAGCCAGTTTAAAGAGAGGATTTTCACAGATGAAAAAAGAGAGAGATGCAAAAGTGGATTTGCAGTCTCCTGAATATTGAAGCTTGTTCTGCATCTCAGGCTTTTGTCGGGAGTGAGGAGGGTGGGGGTCAGGGGAATCAAGATTCATTTCTTTTAAATGTTATCTTAGGTGGTGTGTGTGTGTGTGTGAGAGAGAGAGAGAGAGAGAGCGCAAGGTTCTATTTGGAAACATTAGGAATCACAGAAACTGCAATGTTTTATCAACAGTATGTTTAGCCAAAAACACAGCCTGTGATTGTGGTGGCCTTTAACGGGTCTGCAAAATCTCATAATTACAATCAAATTGTCAATAATTAGCATGTACAGAACATTCTACTAGTATATGTAGAATTACATGAGAAGAAAAACTAGCAGGAAAAGAAGAACATGCTTTCAGGGAATAGTTTCATGAAATTTACTGCTATCCCATTTATCAGTTCCATTAGATTAGTATAGCCATGTGAATTTGATTATATCTTTTATTGCTAACATTCATCCTTTTCCTCAAGACCACCTTGGGAAGGAATCTGACAAAGTAGTAAGGAACACAGCCACCTGGCTGGCTTTAAACATAAGCTAGCTAGGTCTCTGCAAGGGGAACAATCTTCTGAAGAGTGCAATTTTTCATGAACCCTCGATAAATTTCAGGATGTAGGGGGTGGGAAACTGGCCAGAAGAAAAGTTTTCCACTTTAGTGAAGAATAAGAGAAGACAGGTAGGAAAGCTGGGGATAGGAAGCAGTGTAAAGGATAGAAAAGGGAGAGCTACAACAGAAAGTAACTTGCGGAAGGGGAAGAAGAAAGAGTGAAGGGTATGGAGATAAATGGGAAGAAAACAGATGAGGGATCTGTGTTGTTCATTTTGAGGTCGAAGGAAGAATTTAGAGCTTCATTATAGACAACCATGGAAGCATCAGTGACCACATAGGATCAAGGACATGAGATAGTGTGGGGAGGCAGGGGAGAGAAAAAGCCAATTATATAGCAAGAGGATGCACCCTAGGAAATAAGTTCTACCATGGGGTCTTTAACAGTCTCTGATTTAAAGTTTTTAATTAATTCCTTATGCCACAGGATCTAAAGTAATAGGTTTGGTTAGGTGTATATCAGATAGCAGAAAGAAAACAACAGTTTTCTTTTGGATGGATTTATAAAGATTGTGACCAAAATCTGGTATTTCTTTGAAACATAGTGTAATGGTAATTTATTTTGAATTTTTGCTATGCATTCTCCAGTCTTAATTTACAACTCTGGCAAGCTTAATGAAATAAACATGTGGACTCAGCAATAATTCATATCCCAGTTTAAACCCTGAGCTTTCCAATCTAATCAGATCTGATTAGAAAGCAGAGATGAACCCCAAAAAAAAAAAAAAATCCAGAGAGGAGGCACTGTGGGATTTCTATCATCAAAAGAACATACTGAATGCCAAGCCATTTAAATCAAAAGAGCCAAATTTTGAGAAAAAGGGGTTTGCACGTGATAATAGGTGAATTCTCTGCCAGTGTAAAACTGGTGGAAGCAGCAGAGAGCTGCATCCTGCATTAGAAACCATTCCCACAACATAGGGGGAAGAAAGGGGCATATTAGAGATGGGAAAGGGATGGAGATGTGACAGGGTGAGCCCCTGCTAAGTCTCCTCTGACAGCGGAACCTTAAGAGGGAGCATAAGTGAAAGCTGCCACCCTGCAGCATTAACTGGGCAGGGTGTCTTCTTAGGTACTCAGAGAAAAATCAAGTCCTGTTCATTTGTGTTAAAGTAGTGTCTAGCAGCCCTAAGGCTAAGGAGCTCCATTGTGCTAGGTGCTGTACTAACTAACTGAGGCCACAATTTAGGAAGACACATAGGCTAATGCTTAAGTGCTGTCCTGAATAAAGGTACATTCCTGAAACAGACCTCAGGGAAAGATTGTCCCTGTCCCAAAGAATTTAGAGTCTAAATAGATAAAGCCTGATAAAGAATGGGAAGGGAAAACAGATGAACTGACTATGATGTGATCACATAGCAGGTCCGCATCAGAGCCAAGAATACAAACCAGGTCTCCTGACTCTCAAGCCTTTGTCCTGGCTACTAGACCATACTACCTCTTTATTATAACCACTGAATTGATCACTAAACTTAACTGATCTTAACAGACCAGTAAAGGAAACTAGAATCACTGTGAATTTTGGGGAAGAGATAATAGGCCTTATGATACACAAATTATACAGAGAATAACGATCAGATATGTGAATAGGACCACATTTTAAGAGGGTCTAGATCAGGATTTTCCCAATGTTTTGGGAGCAGTCAGAACAAAGTTTTGTCTCAGGCCTACCTGTTTTGTATTTTGAAGTGTCTGTCTCCTCACACGCTAAACATTCAGCCATTTACCCTCGAACTCTGTGTTCATCATGATATAAATAATGTAAATCAATAAACTTTTAAGGAACTCCACAATCTAAAGAAAGAATCCACAGTTTGAGAATGCTAACACTATCTTTTTCCAAGCAGTGCTGATATTATAGATATTTAGACACCTTCAGATGTCTGAATTCTTCTTTTTCTCATGTGGCTTTCTTTTTATATGTGAATTTAAGAACAGATATAATCTACATACAATAAACTTTATGTAAAGTATGTTGTTGTTCTGATCTTATTCAACCATATGGTCTTCAAGACCACTATTAATTTTTCCTTTTTGTATGCTCTGGAAGACTTACACTGATAATTTCTGGTGAGCGCTTATTCCTAAGAATTAAAATCTATTAGGTAAATTATCGGTTTTGAACTAAAAAAAGATGTCTCTTTATACTTCAGTACACTTTACATCTCCAAACTAAAATACTCCCAAAGGAGACTTATATTTCCTTGCAGTTTTACAGTACTATGCTATTCCTTTTAATAATTGTGTCCTTTCATTACCATATAAAGTATTCTGGCAAGAGAATGTTATTACAGATTAGAATGAAATATATTTGGTACTATCATAATGAAACCACCCCTAGTTTATTCAATAGAAAGACATTGCTTTAGGTTTCACCAAAAAAAAATTGGGGATTTGGAGTATGTTATTATGCGTAAGAAGGACTGAGAATGGGTTTATATCAAGAAAAGTTCAGATGAGGATCAGACAGGTACTGTATATAAAATATTAGAATGAGATAGATTATTTGATTCCATTGAATTTACTCATAAATAAGATGATATGATGAGAAGGAAGGTATTAGTCAATGACAGAATTTGATTTCTTTACGTAAGTGAGGTGTCACAGGGTATGCTGCCTATCCTGTGGTGCCCTCTGGATAACCGTGGTGCTAGAGGTGCTCTCTGCTTCAATTTCCCTTGCCCACACAAGTTGGAGTTCGTGCCGTGTCTTAGCCCATCAACCCAGTCAATAACTAAAACTTAACCTCTTCCAGATAACACATGTCCAAACAAACCAAAAATACTTTCACCCCAGTTGGGCTTCTTTTCAGTCATCTTTATGGTCAGTCTCTGCTCTAGGATAGAACACTGACTCCTAGGCTGCTTCGTTGGAGTCCCCTCACAGACCCAGACCCTCTAGTCTACCTTTCAATGCCCTGGTCTACACTAGGAGATTAGGTCGAATTTAGCAGCGTTAAATTGATGTAAACCTGCACCCGTCCACACGATGAAGCCCTTTTTTTGACTTAAAGGGCTCTTAAAATTGATTTCCTTACTCCACCCCCGACAAGGGAATTAGCGCTTAAATCAGCCTTGCCGGGTTGAATTTGGGGTACTGTGGATGCAATTAGATGGTATTGGCCACTGGGAGCTATCCCAGAGTGGTCTATTGTGACCGCTCTGGACAGCACTCTCAACTCAGATGCACTGGCCAGGTAGACAGGAAAAGGCCCGCAAACT
Source organism: Eretmochelys imbricata (assembly GCF_965152235.1). Lineage (NCBI taxonomy): Eukaryota > Metazoa > Chordata > Testudines > Cheloniidae > Eretmochelys > Eretmochelys imbricata. The sequence goes on along the minus strand of NC_135576.1, from coordinate 54,640,587 downwards.
TTTGAATTTCAATTTCCTGTTTGCATGGTCACTTGCAGCTTCCCACGCTGGCCAGAGCTCATCAGCAGAGGTGACCGTGATGGAGTCCCAGAATCGCAAAAGAGCTCCAGTATGGACCGAACGGGAGGTACGGGATCTGATCGCTGTATGGGGAGAGGAATCCATGCTATCGGAACGCTGTTCCAGTTTTCAAAATGCCAAAACATTTGTCAAAATCTCCCAGAGCATGAAGGACAGAGGCCATAACAGGGACCTGAAGCAATGCCGCATGAAATTTAAGGAGCTGAGGCAAGCCTACCAGAAAACCAGAGAGGCAAACAGCCGCTCCGGGTCAGAGCCCCAAACATGCCGCTTCTATGATGAGCTGCATGCCGTTTTAGGGGGTTCAGCCACCACTACCCCAGCCATGTTGTTTGACTCCTTCAATGGAGATGGAGGCAACACAGAAGCAGGTTTTGGGGATGAGGAAGATAGCTCACAGCAAGCAAGCGGAGAAATCGGTTTTCCCGACAGCCAGGAACTGTTTCTCACCCTGGACCTGGAGCCAGTACCCCCCGAACCCACCCAAGGCTGCCTCCTGTACCCACCAGGCGGAGAAGGGACCTCTGGTGAGTGTACCTTTTAAAATACTATACATTGTTTAAAAGCAAGCATGTTTAATGATTAATTTGCCCTGGCATTTGCGGCTCTCCTGGATGTACTCCCTAAGCCTTTGCAAAAGGTTTCTGGGGAGGGCAGCCTTATTCCGTCCACCATGGTAGGACACTTTACCACACCAGGCCAGTAGCACGTACTAGGGAATCATTGTAGAACAAAGCATTGCAGTGTATGTTTGCTGGCGTTCAAACAACATCCGTTCTTTATCTCTCTGTGTTATCCTCAGGAGAGTGATATCATTCATGGTCACCCGGTTGAAATGGGGTGCTTTTCTTAAGGGGACATCCAGAGGTGCCCATTCTTGCTGGGCTGTTTGCCTGTGGCTGAACAGAAATGTTCCCAGCTGTTAGCCACAGGGAGGGGTGAGGGGCTAGCCACGTGGTGAGGGGAGGCAAAATGTGACCTTGGAACGAAAGCACATATGCTGTAATGTTAACAGCAAGGTTTACCCTGAAAGAGTGTAGCCATTGTTCTAGAAAATGTGTCTTTTTAAATACCACTGTTCCTTTTTTTTTCTCCACCAGCTGAATGTGTTTCAAGGATCACAGGATCTTCTCCTTCCCAGAGGCTAGTGAAGATTAGAAGGCGAAAAAAAACACACTCGTGATTAAATGTTCTCTGAGCTCCTCCCCCACTGACAGAGCACAGACGAATGCATGGAGGCAGACAATGTCAGAGTGCAGGAAAGCACAAAATGACCGGGAGGAGAGGTGGCGGGCTGAAGAGAGTAAGTGGTGGGCTGAAGGCAGGGCTGAAGCTCAAATGTGGCGGCAGCGTGATGAGAGGAGGCAGGATTCAATGCTGAGGCTGCTGGAGGATCAAACCAATATGCTCCAGTGTATGGTTGAGCTGCAGCAAAGGCAGCTGGAGCACAGACTGCCACTACAGCCCCTGTGTAACCAACCACCCTCCTCCCCAAGTTCCGTAGCCTCCTCACCCAGACGCCCAAGAACGCGGTGGGGGGGGGCTCCAGCCAACTAGCCACTCCACCACAGAGGATTGCCCAAGCAACAGAAGGCTGGCATTCAATAAGGTTTAAAGTGTTAAACTTTTAAAGTGCTGTGTGGCCTTGTCCTTCCCTCCTCCACCACCCCCCCGGTGCTTCTCTCCTCCACCACCCCTCCTGGGCTACCTTGGTAGTTATCCCCCTATTTGTGTGACGAATTAATAAAGAATGCATGAATGTGAAGCAACAATGACTTTATTGCCTCAGCAAGTGGTGATCGAAGGGAGGAGGGAAGGGGGGGTGGCTTACAGGGAATTAGAGTCAACCAAAGGGGTGGGTTTTCATCAAGGAGAAACAAACAAATGTCACACTATAGCCTGTCCAGTCATGAAACTGGTTTTCAAAGATTCTCTGATGCACACCGTGCCCTCCTGTGCTCTTCTAACCACCCTGGTGTCTGGCTGCGCGTAACCAGCAGCCAGGCAATTTGCCTCAACCTCCCACCCTGCCATAAACGTCTCCCCCTTACTCTCACAGATATTGTGGAGCACACAGCAAGCAGTAATAACAGTGGGAATATTGGTTTCGCTGAGGTCTAAGCGAGTCAGTAAACTGTGCCAGTGTGCTTTTAAACGTCCAAATGCACATTCTGCCACCATTCTGCACTTGCTCAGTCTGTAGTTGAACAGCTCCTGACTACTGTCCAGGCTGCCTGTGTACGGCTTCATGAGCCATGGCATTAAGGGGTAGGCTGGGTTATATATAGGCATTTCAACATCCCCAATGGTTATTTTCTGGTCTGGGAATAAAGTCCCTTCTTGCAGCTTTTGAAACAGACCAGAGTTCCTGAAAATGCGAGCGTCATGTACCTTTCCCAGCCATCCCACGTTGATGTTGGTGAAACGTCCCTTGTGATCCACCAGTGCTTGCAGCACTATTGAAAAGTACCCCTTGCAGTTTATGTACTCGCCGGCTTGGTGCTCCGGTGCCAACATAGGGATATGGGTTCTGTCTATGGCCCCACCACAGTTAGGGAATCCCATTGCAGCAAAGCCATCCACTATGACCAGCACATTTCCCAGGGTCGCTACCCTTGATATCAGCAGATCTTTGATTGCGTGGGCTACTTGCATCACAGCAGCCCCCACAGTAGATTTGCCCACTCCAAATTGATTCCCGACTGACCGGTAGCTGTCTGGCGTTGCAAGCTTCCACAGGGCTATTGCCACTCGCTTCTCAACTGTGAGGGCTACTCTCATCTTGGTATTCTTGCTCCTCAGGGCAGGGGAAAGCAAGTCACAAAGTTCCATGAAAGTGCCCTTATGCATGCGAAAGTTTCGCAATCACTGGGAATCGTCCCAGACCTGCAACACTATGTAGTCCCACCAGTCTGTGCTCGTTTCCCAAGCCCAGAATCGGCGTTCCACAGCATGAACCTACCCCATTAGCACCAGGATGCCCACATTGCAGGACCTGTGCTTTGAGAGAAGTCTGTGTCCATGTCCTCATCACTCACGTCACTGCGCTGATGTTGCCTACTCGCCCGGTATCGCTTTGCCAGGTTCTGGTGCTGCATATACTGCTGGATAATGCGCATGGCGTTTAATGTTCTCCTAATTGCCCAAATGATCTGAGCGGGCTCCATGCTTGCCATGGTATGGAGTCTGCACAGAAAAAAGGGGCGGAACGATTGTCTGCCATTGCCCTGACGGAGGGAGGGGCGACTGATGACATGGCTTACAGGGTTGGCTTACAGGGAATTAAAATCAACAAAGGGCGTGGCTTTGCGAGAAACAGAATGGCCCCCTCAAGGATAGAACTCAAAACTGGGTTTAGCAGGCTGTTGATTTCACAGAGGGAGGGAGGGAAGGAGAGAGGAGAAAATGAATACAAAACAAATCTGGTCTATTTCTTGTTTTGAGCCACTTCATCTATCTTTATACATCTTGCTGGCAGCAGATTGTGCAGTACGACTGCTAGCCATCATCATCTCCTGGGTGCTCGGCAGAAGACAGTGCAGTATGACTAGCCATCATTTTCTGTTAGCTGGAGGTTAAAAGACAGTGCACTGCCGGTAGGACTCAGTCGCCACAAGACGAAACAAGGGAAATGACCTGTCTGAGTCACTCCCGTGTTTGCCCAGGCACGCGGTTAAAAGAGCACCCAGGACTACGTCGATGACGGATATCAGTCATGCTGCACTGTCTGCTTCCAAAAGGCAATAAACTGCTGCTGTGTAGCAATGCAGTACCATGTCTGCCAGCACCCAGGAGACATACAGTGACGGTTAGCTGAGCGGGCTCCATGCTTGCCGTGGTATGGCATCTGCACAGGTAACTCAAGAAAAAAGGCGCAAAACGATTGTCGGCCCTTGCTTTCACGGAGGGAGGGAGGGAATGGGGGCCTGACAATATGTACTCAGAACCACCCGCGACAATGTTTTAGCCCCATCAGGCTCTGGGATTTCTACCCAGAATTCAAATGGGCGGCAGAGACTGCGGGAACTGTGGGATAGCCACCCACAGTGCAATGCTCTGGAAGTCGACGGTTGCCTTGGTACTGTGGACACACTCCGCCGATTACATGCACTTAGAGCATTTGTGTGGGGATACACACAATCAACTGTATAAAAATGCTTTCTACAAAACCGACTTCTATAAATTCGACCTAATTTTGTAGTGTAGACATACCCAATTTCTCTGCTTCTGGGATAGAGCTGTGATTCCTAGTCTTCTTCAATGGAGTACTCCAGGCCATATTTGAAAGCCTTCCACCAGAGCCTAGTTTGTTTCCTGTGAGTCTACAGCAAGCTCTGTTCTCAGCTCTTTTATGATTCCCATGTGTTTCAGGCTGTCACCTGACCCTAATTAGTCGAGCCACTTTAGGCTTGGAGGCAATTTATTATGATCCAGGTGAACTGATTGAACAGGATTGACTATCCCCACGCCTCCTGACACTTAAAGGGGCAGACCATGCTTTCACATAGACAATAGAAATAATTTGCTACAGAGTTAAGAAACAGAAATTACTTAAGGAAATTTTATATGCTGTTTGAACATGAATGGAACTGAAGGATACAGAAATCAAACAGATTTGAGAAATTAAAATGATGAGTGATCAGGCAGGCAGCAGAGGCCAGAGATGTCAGCCGCCAATGTGGGCAGTGGGGCATGGAGCTGTCAGCCGCCACCACAGGCAGTGGGCGATGGAGCTGTAAATTTCCCTCCTGCAAGTAGCCTGCCCCCCACCCGCATTGTGTCTAGTAAAAGTCACAGGTAGATCACAGGCTTACGTGAATTTTTGTTTATTGCCCACTACTTATGCAAGACATTTTACTAAAAATAACTTTGACAAAATCTTAACCTCGGTGATAATACTGTACAGCATAAATCTCATTCCTTAAGATTGTAAGGAAAAAAAATAGAAATAGACTATATGATCTCTTCTGGACCTTGCAAAGTTCCTGTATTAAATGTTTGCATGCCATTCTGCCATCTCTCACTGATCTTGTCAATATCTGAATGTTTTGCTGTAGCTTGTACTGCAAAGTTACATTAACTGCCACAATTTAAATCGGGAACAAACTGACAGACAACAGCAATACAAAATACATCCAAAAAGGTTTGTCTTAAGCTATAAGATACTGAAACAAGTCCCTCTTTTATATGTATTCACTATGATAGTGATGACATGCCATTTTGAGCAGCATTTGCCTTTATAAATCAAGAATTTGCCCAACAGTTACCACACGATATCAGAAAATAGGAAATAACTGTGGTGACGGTGTGGTACTTGCTGGGAAAATGTGGACTTTTCAATTATGCTCATTATATATTGCATAATCTAAACCAAAACACAGCATCACTGTGACCTTCGGTCCCCTATTCCTATTATTCCATGTCATCATCTGGCTTTTCCCCATGTTTGCTGACCACAATCAATGTATTGCATGCACTTGTTTTGGTGTTCCATTGACCAAATGCACTCGGTACTATTTGTCTCTCACAAGAAGACAAAAGTATTTAGGTGTTCAAGAGCCCAATACAATGTATGAAAGTGTAATGAAAAAACAAATTATGTATAAAGGGAAGATATCAGTTTAAATAATAGTAACTCACAAGCCATCATTCTTCATTCTATGATGACTTCATACTTGGCTAGGTTGGATATGTACAATGCTTTCTTGTGTTACTAATACATTGCACTTTGTAAAGTCAAACCAGCCTCTCTTTAATTTAACTCTGAGGCAAAAAAATATCAACTATCACTTAAGTGTTTCTTCCTGATTGTTAGTATGGCAGTCTATTTGCAATCCAGTACTGTTGTCTCAAGTGTCTCTCTGCAGTCAGCCTTGATACAGTTTCCTTGTTACTCTGATGTGGCCTGCTCTAATAGTATTCACCATTATACCATATATCCTCACAAAAATATTTATTAGCGCTGGTTTAGATTCTTCCGATTAAATGTTTTCATTGGAAAATGCCATTTTGTCAAAACCAAAACATTTTGCAGAAATGTATCCATTTTGGTGAAATTTTCATCAGGAATCTTTTTTCAGGTCCAGCATGGACTCTCTAGTCAAAGCCCCACCCTAATATCCCAGTGGTTTGAGCACTCAGGTGAGATGTGAGGGACCTAGGTTGAAATCCCTCCTCCGGTTCAGGCAGAACAGGGACTCGAACCTGTATTGTCCACATCCCAGGTAAGGGTCCATTACAATGAGTCTATTGGCTATCCTAGGGTATCATTCTTATTTTTTCATTTAAAAAAAAAATCAAAGGGGCTTGGTTAAGTTTCCAGGCAAAACCAAAACAACCTATTCTGAAACCTCCTTTATTTTTTTCAAATGGAATTCTTGTTTTCCAGTCAAACCTAGTATTAAAATGTCCTCTGAGAGTGGGATATGACATTCTGTCTCATTCAACATCCTTTATATGTTTTCCAAAGTCATTCAGTATTTTATTCCCTATCTTGGCCAAACTCTTTAGTTCCCAATTTCTTGTTACCCCTTCCTATTTCCAAATTACCTCCCTCTTTTCCAAACATTCTACTAATGCTCACCCTTTTAAATGTTCTGCCTCTCTATCTATTTATTATTGTTATAAATTAATTAGATTACAGGATTTCCCAAAAAGTGCTAGATGCCTCCTAAACATGGAAGAAGATAGACAAATCTAATCTATCTAGGTACTTTCAAGATCACCACTACAGTTTCTGAGCACGTGAATGCTAGTTGTCCCTGACTGGAAGTATTAACCCAATATTAAGTTCAATACCCGTCCTTAATCTGAATGTATAGAACTCATACTTTCCATAAGTCCCCCTTAACTTATTTATACTCTATAGCAAGTATGATTTTTGCTAGATTAAAGTTAGTTACTCTGTCACAATTACCAGTTTAAATAATTGGCTGTGTGTGTGTTTGCTTTTAATGGACAAAGAGATGAATGGGCTCAAGAGGGTCTTGATCAGCAGCGTGAACATGAATTTAGCTTCATGACAACCATTTACATTAATGTGAGTCACACATAAAACTCACCATGCAACACATGAACTTTTATTCCCTAGTGGATACCAGGAGAGATCTGCCTTCTATCTGCTAGAGATAGCCTTCAGAGAAGCTCACTTTAAAATAAATAATTTCCATGTTTGCGAGGTTCTTGAGCCTCAGGCCAGCTTGAAGTCAATAATTTTTTTAAATGATAAAAAAATACAGTAATAAGAAATATTACACATAAAATACTAGATTAGACCTAATGAGAATAATCATTAAGTTGGAAGACTGGAATGTGTCAAGGATGGAGAATGTCTTCTGGGAGCAGCTCTGTAGGGAGATGATAGAACCAGGGATATATACAGTCATTTTCTAACATCAGAATATATAGAAAGAGCATGTTGGGTCATTTGTGGCATAATATTACCAAAAGGAATAACCCTTCAAAAAGGTATGCTTCCCTCTTTACTCCTTCTCCTACCCCCACTCCACCAGCCACATTCATTATTCCCTAAACCAAAGTAAACTTACTGTACTGGGGAAAAACCCAGTTTAGATTTGACCCTGTGACTCCTTCCTCAGGCAAGCTTCTCACTGAACTCAGCAATTGCATTCCCGTGGGTCTGTGGAACACTGCTCAGAGGGGAGGATTCATGCCTACAAGAGAGCAGTGGCATTTTTATGGCTGCCCTTCCCGAGGCAGTCTGCCAGGAATAGGAAGTCTTCCTCTTCTCTAGAAGCATCAGATGTCCTCTAAATCTGCCTGTATCCCCCCACAGTGGAAGAACATGGGTCATATTTGAGTCTGGCCTGCACAGCTTTATTTTGTTAAATGATAGATAAAGTTTAATATTGATAAGAAATGTTACTCTTTAGGAGAGAATGCTCTGAAGCAGCCAGGCACTCAGCCTGGGTTCTGACCCACCCCAAGATTCACTTTCTAATGTCATGATTATCAGTTGTCCAAGGAATGCTTGGAAATGGGTGCAGGGGTAGCTGATGTACCATTAAATATATTGGGCAATGTAAGAACAGGCCTTGTTAGACAGAATTCTGTTGTCTTCTCCTCACATGGGACTCTCACATGTCCTGTTTTATGAAGAGGACATCTACTTGTGGTCACTAATAGATTTCTCAAGAAAACAAAAAATTCAGACTGGAATCTTCAACTATGATCTCAGATCAAGATTCCAAATTACTGATCCATGCTGAATTATACCCAACATGCTGGAACACATAACTGAAGATATACAGGTAGTCCCTGAGGCAATGTAAGGGGACACTGATCCGTACAAAAGATTTGTCTTAAGCTATAAGAGATGGAGAATGAAAAGGAAACTCTTTCACATCAATGATATCTCTTTTCCCTAGACTGGACATCCTAGACAAGAGGTAAAAGACAATGGCCATCAGCTAAGCAAGTCTTGAAGTCTACAACTAAGAGGAACAAGAGACGAACCCTACTGGCAGGCAACATTTTTCAAGTGAGACTAATCATGTTAGGAAGACTCTCTGAAGAATAAGAAGCAAAAGGTCTTTAGTATAGCATTTAGGGGGACCTGAATTGTTCTGCACCATTAGTGTGTGCATGTCACTGTGTCACTGTTTCCACAGGTAGACACTAAAAACCTCCAAGTCTGCCTTCTGATGCAAAAGGGATTATTTTGGGTTAAAATATGTTATTCCAAATCTGCTTGACTTGAAAATCACTTCTGCTTCTGTGTAAACTTGCCAAAGACGCAAACACTGTGTTAGTGTGGGAAGGGGAAATAAACTAAGTAAATAAAGCCTAACATAGGTTGTATGTTCAGAAAAAGAAAGTGAAATGATAAAGTGGGAAGCTATTAAGAAATCATTCTAAGAGTTGTATTTCTTTAAAACAAAGACAAGAGTCAGCTTCTGCTTTCATCAGACTTTGACCTTGTCTCTGTTACAAATGCTTTGCTGGTATATCTATACCATCAAACCCCTCTAGTGTAGATACTGTATTAATGAACAGAACGAGTTTTCTGCTGGCATAGTAACACCACCTCCCCAAATGACATTAGCTATGACAACAGAAGCATTCTTCTGTTGCCATAGTTGCGTTTACACTGGAGGTTTTGTAGGCATAACTATGTTGGTTAGGTGTGTTTTTTTCACACTCTGACCAACATAACTATGTCAGTAAAATGTTGTAGGGTAGACCTAGCCTTAGCTCAGTTGATTAGACTGAAGGAATGACTTTGCCCCTTAACTTTCCTGTGATGTATTAAAGTATTTTTTTTCTTTTTTGTGTTTACCTTATAAGTTGATTCACTTAGTTCTGTAATTAGTGAGCCAGATAAATTAAACCACCTTCACATTGATTCAACTTTAATTGTAACCTAGATTTGATCATTGAATTGTGTAATTGTTAGTTTAGATAAACCAGAAGTAAATTAGTTATTGATATTTGTTTAGTTTCACATTTGTTTGCTTATTCTTTTCATAACATACATAAAAAGTATACTAGACTGATTTATCTCACAGAACTTCAGTGTGTGAAAACAACCTATTTAGAGGTAAAAAAATCCACATGGACCCATACTTCAATTATTTAATTAAACTCTGCTACCAATATAGCTGCTTACAACCATTATCACTCTTCCCACTGCCGGAAGTCCTTCAACAGGATCTGCATTGGCAGAGCCCAGTGCAAGACTGAAACAGATACTGCCATATGGATCAAAACAGTGGTTGATCCACTCCTGAATCCATGCTCCGATAGTGGACTAACTTTAGTCCAATGGTACATGATATGTTCTGAAGCATGAGGATTAATATACTTTACTCCTCATGCTTCAGAACATATTTACCATTGGATTAAAGCATATATATGCTTGTTAGTGAAATATACTGTTATCTGTTTGCTGCTTCATTGAGCTTGTTTAGGTCTACTCAGAAACAAATATTATTTCCCCTTCCCCCTTTTCCAATGGCTTTGAATAAAAAATCAAGTTCAGAAGGGTTTTATGAAATACTGAGGACTGGGCAGTGGGATCCATTTTTGTCTCCCCTTCCTGCACTAGAACAGAATAAATTTCATCCCTCAAGTGGCTAGCTCCTCGTGCAGCAGTATCAATAACTGGCTGGAGTAATTTCATTTACTAGAGTTTCTCTGGAAGAATAAATAAATTTCATTTTTTTCTCCCCAGATAATATCCTGTTCTAGGGGGCAAGGATCCTTCTCTAAGCCTTACAGCCCTGCGGAGAGGCTAGGCCAGGCATAATAGCAGTCCTTGCTCTGTCCCTAGTCTCTGTTTGTCAGAAGCTGGGAATGGGTGACAGGGAATGGGTCACTTGATCATTACCTGTTCTGTTCATTCCCTCTGAAGCACCTGACATTGGCCACTGTCAGAAGACAGGATAGTGGGCTAGATGGACCAAGTATGGCTGTTCTTATGACCTTGTGCAAGGCACCACTGACGTGCGGTGGAAGGGCTGCTAAAGACATGGCTTCATCCATTAGGAACTGGCCAGTATAGGAGGTCTAACACACGGGGCACATGATGCACATTTAAAGGGTGATGTAGCTCATAAGTTAGTATGTCCTTTTTTTAAAGGGCTGCCAGAGGCATCACTGCTAAATCATTCAGAGAGGCTAGAAATCTCACTGCTGTACAACACCTGAAACCTTCCCCAAAATGCACAGTAACAACCGCAATATCAGCCTATGAAGCAGGAAAGTCTCTGTGGAGGACCTAGAGAAAATTTGGAAAAGTGCCTATAATGTAAGGGGTGTTTACCAAGCGCAGATCTCATATTGAAATGTTTTTGCTTGAGCCCTGTACTTCAATGTACATAACCACACTGCTAAAATTGCCTTGCCTCACAATGAATCTTGCACCTGTAGAATTAGAATATTTAGGAACCCAGATGAAAGTACATTCATTTTATTTTGAGAACACGGGACTATTCAGGAAGCTGCAAGCAAGGGTTTATTTCCCAATCAGCGGATTACCATTGGCCTATCACTTGCTTCCCTGGCTCATAAAGCTGTACATCAGCCACCTCAACAGCACCAAGGAATGTGCTTTTCATCATTTGAAGGGTTGCTGGTGGTGTTTATTCACAAGATTGGACCTCAGTGAGAAAAATATCCCAATAGCTACAAGTGCCTGCTGTGTCCTGCATAATATCTGTGAAGCAAAGGGAGAAAAGTTTCTGCGGGGTTGGACTGTAGAGATGGAGTGGCTGTCTGCTCAGTTTGAGCACCCAGATACAAAATATATTAAAAGAGCTCAGTGCAGAGCTATGCAGCTCAAGGAGGCTTTGAAAGACCATTTTAATAGTGAGCCACACTAGTGTTTGTTGTAGTAGGATGTTATACCTGGCCCTGCTTTTTTGCAGTCCAGCATGAATCATGTGGTGATTGCTGTCTATGTAGGAATATAACATTGTTAATGCACTTATTAATTTCGTCTGTGAATAATCTAATGAGTTGTGTGTTACTCTGCAGTAATAGGTAATTAGCGACTTTAAGGACTGCTGAGCACCAGCCAATTGTTGTGAATGTGTTGTGAACTAATAAAGATGAATTATGTTCCAAATAATAATAAAAATTATTTTGTAACAAAATCTGTGCAGAAACAAACAAAACAAAACAGTCAAATAAAAACTAAATGCATTTAAAACTTAATAAATTAAGAGAACAGAACCTTTGAATGGAAAAGAACATTACATACCCCAGGGTGGGATGGTAGGGGTTGTGCTGTGACCCCTGACGCCATGTGGAATGTTATGGGGGTGGTATAAGGAAGTTCGGCTGCAGAGGGAGGCAAGCTCAGGATCGTTGAAACTGCAGAGTCTTCAGCATCTCTCTTTGCTGCCTCAGAAGCCTCATTATGTCGTGGCTCATGTCCCACTCCTTTTCCTGTGTCTTTCTCCTCTCCACTCTATCCTTCTCCAGGCCCTGTGCTCATTGTCTGATGCAGCTCTGGTTTGCAGGATCTCCTGGAACATGTCATCCTGAGTCATATTCTTTTTCCTCCTTATCTGATTCAGACCTACTGTGGTAGTAGAGGGGGAGACACTGAAGGCTGCAGTAGCAACAGCTGCAGATAAAACACACACAGAGGTACCATCTCAGTGTGTTCACAATGGAAAGCAAAATGTAAGATGCTGAACTCACTCCCCTTACTCCCTGAAAGTTTTAAGCACTACATTATCACTTCTGTGTGGGATTCTTTGTGCACAGCACCAGTCACAGCACCAGCCATGGTGATTATGGACCTTCAAAGGTTGGGGAAATGAGGAGGGAATTGCTCAGTCTTGCATGATTCTAGTAGTATAAGGCAATGGCACTGAATACTGGAACTGTTTTCCACAGACAGTGGTGATTTCAGCTGATATCTCACTCCTGGGGGTAACAAAGGCAGCGTGAACACAGTTCTTGAAGCCACCCAAGACTGTATGCTGCTAGGCTGTGTAGTGCAATGATGCCTGCTAAAGTTATTGCTGAGTGGTGTGGGAAAGCATCCTACCACAGCAGAAAAAATAAGGCAGTTCTTCCTAGAAGCCTTTGGCAGGGGATTGCAGAGAACATCCATGAAAGTTTCATCAAGATCTCCCAGGAGGATTCAAGGGGCATCCCTGTGCATGAACTATTCAGCATCACCCTCCCTGCCAAACTCTAGAGGGGAATGAAAATCAGACAGTAACTCTACCTCTCTTGGTTGTACCACTACATCTTTTAACACAAATACATTAATGACAAATCAAAAATAGATGTTCTGCTAATTTGGGAGGGGGCATCCCTGTTATTGAAAATTAAACTACACTTACCCCAGGTTCCTTCCCCTGCATTGGGCTCACCTGTGTTTGACTGGTGGAACTGGCTGGACTGCAGTGGAGTCAAAAGTAGGTCCTGGCTCACTGCACAGCTGGATCCCCTGGTCACCAGTCCCTCATAGTCCTCCTTCTCTCTGTTTATGGCAGGGGCCTGTGACCTGAGCTCCTCAGAGGCATCAACAGTGCTGTTGCGGGTGCTGGTGGGCTCTCCACATGCAGCTCTTTGTAAATGCAGGAGGTCTGAGGCTCTTCACTGGATTGATTGGTGGCCTCCCTGGCCTTCCGGTATGCCTGCCCTTTGACGCTCTTCTGCAATCCACAGAACTCCCTCTTGGCTGCCACTGAACACTGCAGTGTCCTAAACTCACTGAGCACCTATGTTTTCAGGGTAAAAGTTCCCTAGGCACTTATGTTTTTATCTCTGAGCATGTGCATTGCTGCCTCACTTTAGGTGTCTGAGTGGCTATCTCTTGCCTAAGCCGCAGAGCGATCCATAAACTGGGGGAAGATGGGCATTTGTCCACCTGACTCGTGTGGGAACTGATCTGTTAGACGTGCTCAAAGACTGCCTACCAGATGGGTCCCCTTCAAAATCTGGCCAGAGGAGGAGGTGCCCAACTTATAACTTTCAACCCAGCATGTAGAGAATTCACTTGGGATGTGTGGGACCTAGGTTCAATTCCCCACCCATCTCAAGCAGACTGAGGGGAGAAAAGATTTGAACAGAGGTTTACCACCTCTCAGGAAAGGGCTCTAGCCACTGAGCTACAGAATATTCTGAAATGAAATGCCCTCAGTCTCTTCAGTTGAAACAGTTCCATGTAGGAGAAATAATTAAAGAGTCATTGGATCGGGGGACAGAATCCTAAAATTTCTACCTCATAGGTGCGTGCCCTAAACACCAGGCTACAGAGTCACTCTCAATCTCTCTGGCCTAATGACTCTTTAAATGCTTCATTCCAAAGTGGAACAGCTTCAACAGGAGAGACTGAGGAAGTGCCACATCAGAAGGTCCCATAGCTCAGTGGTTAGAGCATCATCCTGAGAGGTGGGAGAACTGAACCTAGGTCTCCCACATCCCAGGTGATTTCTCTACAGTTTGGGTTGAAAGTTATAAGTTAGGCACCTCCTCCTCTGGCCAGGTTTTGAATGGAACCCCACGTTGCAGGTGGTCTGTGAGCATGCCTACCAGATCAGGCCCCACACATGAGATAAGTAGGTGAACACCTCTGTTCCCCTAACTTGTGGGTAGCACCAGGGCTTAGTCAGGAAAAAGTCATAGAGATGTCTCTAGTAAGGAAATAGTGCATGTGTCCAGAGGCAGAAACTTTAAGCATCTTGGGAACTTTTACCCTGAAATATGGGCACTAAGTGAATTTAAGGACCTACAGGGTTTGGCAGCAGCCAAGTGGGAGTTCTGTGGAGCGCAGTAGAGCTTTAAACTGAGACTTAGGCACCTAAACACCTTTGTGGATCTGGGCTTTAGGCTTCAAAGTCAATGCAACTTAGAAGCTGAAGTGACTTTTGAAAATGAATCTCAGGCTCCTAAGGTACTCAAGAATTTGAAAATTTTACCCTACGTGACTTTTTTAATGACAAACAGAAACTCTGCAGCAGGGCCAAAAACTGAAGCTGGATGTCCCAAATTGCAGGCTAGTGCTCTAATCACTGGTTTATTCTTCCTCTCAAATACATTTTTTTAATATAGTTACTCCTATTTTTTTAGAAGTGTCTCTTCAGTCTTAGTTTATATGGTTATTGGTGAAAATAAATGTAGTAAAAAAGACAAGTATGGAACTACTCATGTGAGTACAGTTAAGACATAGATAAATGTTTGCAAGGTTTAGAAATAATGTTGCTTTCCATTATTAATCCAGTTTTGGCCTTGTTGCTAACGCCATCCCCAAAGATACTTTCCTCATCAAGTTTCTCATTTGTTGTTTGTGGCCAGCAAACATATTTTGTCCATATTGGTTTAGGACAAAATGGGTCCTTAATTATTAAGATACTACCTCAGATGTGGGTCCTTAATTATTAAGATACTACCTCTTCCCCATAATAAACTAATCCATGCTGTATAATTTGCCATTTTTTGCATTTTCCGAGACCTCATATGCCAGACAGCTTTGTAAGTAAATGGAGAGAAAAATGTAAAAATAGCATAGCACAGTTTTATAGGGCTTTGTTAAAAAATATGTTTGATAAAACTGTCAGCATAGGGCAGTGAGGTTTTTTTGTTTTGTTTTTAAAGAGGAAACACAAACAGTAACATAAAAGAAAAGGGAAACATTGAAAAAGTAAAACAGAGCAAATGGATAATGATGAAATGAAAGTTGCTATAAGAAGGGGGGGAATAAGTAAAAAAAAAAGAGAAAAATAAAAGATAGAGAAAAAGCAGAGAAGCAAATACTAATCACTGACAACTGTTTGCTAATCAACTTTCCACCATACTATTAAAACGCCTGCATATACCACTGCAGGTACCTACTGGTACCAAAATGTTCTGAAATGCTCCTGAAATAGTTTTAAGGATTCTTCCCCACTCATCAGTTATTAAAACAGTAACAGTTTTCACATTTTTATTCATACTTATTTTATAAGGTCCCTAAGATCAAAGGGACCTCACTATTCTGAGTTGTAAAATATTTTGCAGATTGCTCTGTTGTGTACACCCATTTCTCTTGGTGTTCTGCCAATCCATTAGATGAGAAACAGTTCACCATCATGTTGGTCAATTGAGCCACCATTGCCCATAATTAAAAAGACTCTGCCAGCAATCCAGACAGATTGTAAATGAGCCTTCTGGTTTTCCGAGCACATCTGTTGCCTTTAGCAGATTAAAGACAGTCTAATTCACATGTGTACGTTTAAATTAGCTGAAATAGCAGTCATGGATTCCAAATGAAGCACAATGACTTTATCAGACTATCAGTGCCAGCTGATTGTGTCACTTTCACTAGAAGCTTTAATTTCACATACATCATGGATGCACTGATCTATAACAAATATTTATAACTTAATCAGCACAAATAAATCTGTACTGTACTTTCACATGTACTGAAACCCCTGTACTGGTGTCTGCTTGTTGTCTCATGAATTAGTATCAGAAGAAGATCTAAATTACAAGTGTAATCTGATTGTAGGTTTTGTGGGAAAAAACAATCAAATCTAACTGGCACATAGTATTTTGTTTTGATTTCCTTTCAAAACAATCTGCTCCCCCCTCCCCCCCCGATTTCCTATGCCCTCCTCTAAACAATTCGGAAACATGATATATGTGAACAAGGAATGGAAGAATTTAATTCCTATTTGTAACCAGCTGCTCTTGAGTCCAGTTCTGTCCCCAGGTACACACATTCATTTCCAATTTAAATCAATAGGCCATTACATATATCTGAGGGCAAAACTTGAATCTAATATGAGAAATGGTCCTATGTACTGTGATAGCCATGGTAGCTAACACCAGCAGAACAGATTTCAAAGTCAAATGCTGCAAACATCCCAGCTAGCTTAACCTCATGGAACACTAATGCTCAGTGGGTTCAATTAAAACGTAAATTTGTTTTCATGGGTCATAAAGTTAAGTGGGCTTGATGTCTAGCAGAGGTGATGTAACAAATTATTTGTCTAGTAACTATTAAGACATCTCAGTCACCCCTTCTGTCCATTTATGTATGCAAAATGCCTGTCTGATGTCTCCTCTTAGAGGAGATATGATTTCAAATTCATTCTTTCCAAAACTGTACTACTTAGAGTCCTACCTAATCTTTCTTCCATGCTGCTCTTCCCCATCACTGTTAACACTTCAGTATTCTTCCCATCCCTCTGGCTCTTCAGTCTTGGTGCTATCATCGATTCTTTTATGCTATAAAGGGTTAAACATCACTTAGATTAAAGTTGCCACATATCCTTCATTATATGTATCCTTCACTATACAATTAGGTTATAGTTGCCACATATAATGCCACAATTTTTGTTTATTCAAACTTTCACACAAAGAGACAAGAACCAGTTATGGAGGCTGAGACAGAGAATATAGTCAGGCCAGGTCTGGACAGCATAAAGTAGTTTTATTTTTTATACACGTTTTTTCTTGGCTTTAGTTAGATAAGCTCTCCTATAGGTGCCTGAGTCAGCACTGAAACCTTCTTTCTACAAATGTAATGGATTACTAAATCCTGCAATTTTTCCATGTTCCTCACTATGGCAACATCTGTCTGGATTCCCCTTTTCTTACATACCAGAACATCTAGTCTACCAAAAGATAATTGTTAAAGTTGTCTTTTTCTCTCATTGCTCTGGACATGTTACACACATTCTTGAATCCTGTCTCTTACTACTGGTTATATTGATACTCCTCACCTTCGAGACGTGTATCATGTCTGACCTCATTTCCTCTCACTGTCTTTCCTTCATCTCCAGCTTCACTCACACTCCTCTTATATTCCTCCAGGTAATCTAAACTTCCTATTCTCTTTGTGTCAGAGTTTAAGGCCAGAAAGGACCACCAGATCATTTCGTCTGAACTACCGTATATCACAGGCCACAAACACCATTCAGACACTTCTACACCAAGTCCACCAATGAAAACTAGATCAAAATATTACTGTTCTCAGGAGACTGATCTAGTGTGTCTATTTGTCACACTCAAATTTTCACACCTTCAAAATCTGAAGCAACCCTATACTATTTTTCCGGAGATCACCTTCTGTCATTCTCTTCAGATCCCTCCTCAAACTCCACTCCTTTCAAGAATTATTATTTATTAGTTGGTTGCCACTGACAATGGCACTGGACAGGACAGCAAAACAAAGCCAATTCCTGCTTACAGGAGCTGGCAATCTAAAAGATAACTGTGCAGCAGTTAGGACATCCTGAGAAATGCAGAGACAAGGAGCACTTTGTGGTTTTATTAGCTAGCTTGTTTATTTTAAGTGAAAAACTCATTTGCTATGGACCTCAGGAAGAATACTACCTTCCTTTGCCTCCTTCCCAGAACTCTCTTCACAACCTTGCCTTTTCTGACCCATTGTTTAATGTCTTGCCTTGGGTTTCCTAGTTGTGTTTAATTTAGATCCTGCCACTTTTACTTATATTAAATAGTACTTTACTCCATAAGTTGTCCCCTTGAAACCAATAGAAGTATTTGAAGATAAAGTTACTACTCATTGTGAGTAAGGATGGCGGAAGCTAACCCTCTAAAAGGTAAGCTCCTTAGGGCAAGGTTTATGTATTAATCTGAATTTGTAAAGCATTGTGAAAACCTACAGCACCATATAAATGTTATTAATATCATAATATCATCCCCAAATTAAAGCTACACATTGGAAGTTCCCAATAGCTTTAGGTTTTCATGTAAAATGCTCAGCAACCTCTTTACATTCTCTTACTTGCCCTCAGCAAATGTTAATAAGCAGGTCTAGCTAATGCTTAGCTTGAATAACTAATCACCTCATATATCCATTGCTCTATCTAGTACTGTAGATGTCAGACATATCCAATGTACAATACAATATTGTTAACCTGCGTCTGATTCCATAAAGATGAATTTCACATACGCATAATGATATAGCAGAAATTTGCTTCAGATACATTTAGCTGACATGCCTCACTTGTGATGATGATAAACCTGCAATTTGAAGTTAAGCTAGTGACAGAAGGGGAAAAGTAGTTTTGGAAACTCTCACCCACCTAAAACAAAAAGCTTTCAACATGACATTTTTGACAATCACTACTTGTACAGTGAAACCTGCTATGGAAATATGTAGGTATACACAAGATTTTTTTTCTCCCTTTCCTTTCTCCATTGGAAACCTTGCTGTGTTGTTGACCCAATTTATTCACTTTCATTTCTTATTTCTCCCTCCTGCAGAGAGTACAAAAAAGATTGTCTGCTGCTTAGTTTACATAGCGGCAATATGGAATTGTTTGGAATTACTTATTTGTAAATAGGTTGTTCTAATCATTGTATTTTTTCCATTTGCCATAATATTTATAACTTGATTCAATGAACTACTGTGAGATGACTGCATTACTTTATCAAACAGCATGGCATGCCATTAAAATTTGTGGTAAAATCCAATAGTCTAAAATGATGGTTTTTTTCCATATAGAATGTAAAATAAACTAATCTCTCTTTATAAATACTATCCTGAAGCTTAAAAGTATAAAAACTAATGAAACAATGTAGGCAAGATTTTTTATTATTTTAAAATAAAATTCTACATTACATTGTAACCCCTGGGCACCATAAAATATAAAGGTCTATTATCATTCCGATTAGAAATCTTCTTTATAATCTTTTACTATCCTTGAGGCTTTTGTCCAAAGGTTTGACCATGTCATTTCTGTATACATTTTCCGTTAAACTGTGATACTGCAAAGTCTTGCACATAGGGTTATCTTTAAGCATGTGAAGACTAGATCCTATTCAATAAGCATATTGAATGTAATGGAACTAGCTATGTACTGAAAATGAGTTCTTAAATCTTTACAGGATCAGGCATTCTCTTAGTTAGGCTGCAGTTCTGCAACTGCATTTGTGAGAGGTTCCCCTGCACAGGTGTAAAGACCCATTGACATCAGTGGTCCTCATATGGATGGAGGGCTCCACTTATATGGATGTGGTATCTGGATCAGGGACAGTGTCAGTGTTGTAGTTTGGGGTCCATCTTAGGAAAAGTTACTGACTTAGGAAAAGTTCCATTGAATTCAATGGGAGATTTCTTTGAATCAGGACTAAAGGATCAAGAACAGATTTTTTTTTTTTTCAAGTGAGTGCATTGATTGAAATGGCAGAGTATTAGTTAACCACAAATATATCTCTGGTTTAGAAGTTGCCATACAAAGTCTAGGAACAGGAAAAAAAAAAAACCCAAACAATTCAAAACAAGTATCTGTCTAGATGTTTAAAAAAGTTATATTAATGAACAAGCTGAACTTTCTCACTGAATTCTTCCACTTTAAAAACTAAGTACATGAACGGATGCTTATAATCATAATAGTGAGATCTTTTGTGTTGTCCACTATGAGGAATGTCAGATAGCATAGTAGAGCTGACTACACTCATTTGCTACATAGTGGTAACTAGAATCTGTCCCTCAACTACAGTAGGCCAAAAAAACGGGGGTGGGGGGTAAGGGTCGGGGTGGGGGGAAGAAATATTTCAATAAAAATGTGTCCAAATGTTCAGAAATTTCAGTCAGCCCTCATCACCACTCCCTTTACATACTCATGCATGCATGATACATAATCACAGGGAAGAAATTACATCTGGAATGTTTTACTTTCTTACACTTCAAACAGAAAACTGCATCCAACCAAAATGGTGCCATGCAAGAAGTCCTACAGAGAGGGAAACGAAAACATCCTGCTGCAATGCCATACCGGCACATTTACAACAGCAACACGGTTGTTGTTTATCCACCTTGACATGGAGATGTCAGGTTTTAGTATAAGTGCTGATTATGTGGAGAGAACATCACCCTGAACAATTGGTGTGCCATCTGTGTAGGCAGCAGCCACTGTGATCCGGTAATGGTACCGAAGACAACAATGCTATCTATCCTTTTGTAACATTTGAGATTAGTTAAAGCTGACAACAGATTAAATAACTACTTATCACTGCTTGCATTCGAGCTGCAGAATAATTACAGCTAACAATTACACTTTTAGTCAGTCATGAATGGGACAAAAAAAGAGACAAGAAAGAGAGACTTCATTCTGGGAGCTAAGGCTTTTAGCAACTTGACTTTCTGAGTAAGGAACTCATGTTGAATTTCTGTTTAAACTGTTCCATGTATCTGGGTATTTAGGGCCTGATCCAAAGCCTACTGAAGTTAGTGATGCTTTTGAATGTTGGGGGGAAATACTTCAATATATCTCAATATTGTTACTGAAAAATGCTCTATGACCCCAGTACTTCTCTAATTCAACAAATACAGGCACTTAAAAAAAATATTACTGATGATTTATGCAAACATTTTTTGTTATTTGTACATATTTGCCAAATACTTTGGATATATGACATATATTGTTAATGATAATTTAGCTCACATGACTATGTAAAAAAATTAATGTTTGCATATATGGAGAGGTGTATATATACTGTTACCCCTTTCTGACTGGAGCAATTAGCCAAAATATGGAGCCTACCAGATTGTTTCAGAGAGGAGGAGAAATTGATGTTGGAGTCAGGTATTTCTTTGACGCAATCCTCTTTATTTACAAAGAATATACAAAGTCCTGTTTCCCTGAATACAGCAAGATTTAAACAGCAGGAAATAATTTCTTTGCTCACAGTTCCAAACCCCTATCCAGCCAGCACTTAACCAAAAGGCTCCCTCTCAAGGAACAAATTCCCCCAGTGCTTGTCCTGGCTGTGTCCTTGGCTTTCTTCTGCTTCTTTCTCTGCTTCTCTGCTGTTTCTCCTACTTCTCTCACAGTCAGAGGTGAAAATAAGCTGGTACGGTCCAGTACGGCATACCAGTAATAAAGTGGCTGCAGGTACGGGCCAGAGTCCCAGGCCCTTTAAATGGCCACCGGAGCCCTGGATGGTATGGGCTGGGCGGCGCTGAAGGACTGGCTGGGGAAGTCTGGCCCCAGTCCCGTCTCTTCTGCCCTAGGCCTGCCCCTTCCGGGGGCCCAGAGACGCTCCCCCGACTGTGCCCAGGACCTCTTCTGCCCCCCATACCGGTAAGTCCTTTAAGTTACTTTCATCCCCGCTCACAGTCAAACATGTACCCCACCAAACAATACCTTGAGAAACCCCTCTGCACATGTGCCTTGCATGTGCTTTTGTTTAGGTTGTAGAGTAGCAGCCGTGTTAGTCCGTATCCACAAAAAGAAATGGAGTACTTGTGGCAACTTAGAGACTAACAAATTTATTTGAGCATAAGCTTTTCTGAGCTACAGCTGACTTCTTCGGATGCAGGCAGATAACATTCAGGTTGTGACATTTGCCTATGTTTGGGGTGGACTCTGATATTGTTTCAGCAGTCTAGTTCCACAAAGGAGCTTAGTTGTATTTTACGTTTATCAGTACTCAGGGTCAGCTGTGACACCTTCTGGTTTCAAGGAGGATTAACCCAATCAATAACATCACTGTATGCAACTTGAGAATTATAGTATGAACATATATGTAATTATTACATACACTTACTCATGAAGTGTCCATCTATGGTTTTTTGGTTGCATTATAAAGCCTGCAAGATTCATAGTTAATTTGGAATACCAGTATTTATTCTCATATGTGTGCTTATACATTTGACTAATAGTATGGAATCTATTTTATAAAACTGAAATTTAAAAAAGAAAGGAAGAAAAGTAGGCATCAGTATACATTAAGAATCAGAAGCACAGTTTTATAAAACATTAGCAATGTTAATGTATATACAAGGTCTTGAACCATTGCTGTTTTGTTCCAAAATGGAAACATACCTTTTTTCTCACCACCAAGGTGGAAGTGGATATATCTGACAGCAATTAGTATTTAAATACTTTGCTACAATAAAGGTGTAGAGGTTAGGTTACAATTACCTTCACTGAGTGTGTTTTTCATAAATTTTGTAATTAAGATGCACTGTTCTTCACATTATATTCAGGAAACACAAGCACAGATGTAGTTCAGAAGTTCAGGTTGATCCACGCACAGGAAAATGCCATTCTGTGTTCCTAAATGAGCCTGTCTTACTTTTCTGCTAAGAATCTGCATAACTGGACAAGACCATTTTTAATACTTGCTATTTGTCAGATAAAATGAAAGGGGGTGGGAGGGGAAACCCAGGAAGTTTGTATGTTTGTCCTTCTTTTTCAAGAATTTGGAAGAAAGTCCACATTCATTTGGTCCCAGAATTGTAGCAATAATGAATTGCTACATTTATATGCCAGCCTTGCATATATTTATGCATGTGAGTAACCACTGTGCATGCGAGTAGTCCCATTAAAATCAAAGTTATACATGTGTCTAAATGTTTGCAGTTCACTCTCCAGTTCACCACTAAGTTAACAGAACTGTGTAATTGGGATATCATATATAATAACTGAGGTTATGTCTACACTAGAGAACCTACAGCAGCACAGCTGTACCGATGCAGCTGTGCTGCTGTAAGATCTCTCGTGTAGCCACTCTATGCCGACAGGAGAGAGCTCTCCCATTGACATAATTAAGCAACTTCCCATGAGCTGTGGTAGCTATGTCAGCACGAAACGCTTTCCCTCTGATGTAGTGCTATTCACACCTGCGCTATTGTCGTTATAATTTATGTTGCTCAGGGGAGTGTTTTTTTCACACCCCTGAGCGATATAAATTATACCGACATAAGTGGTAGTGTAGGCAGAGATGACGCATGACTGCTGATAAAACGGGGGTGGAGGGGCTGGCCAGAGTGAGGTCAGCTGGCTTCAAGAGTGTTACTGAGCATGCTCAGTCCAAGCCAAGCAGCAACTCTGGGGGCAGGCATCCTTCTGCATGCTCCCCCAGTGTCACCTCTGGGGTATTGACATAGCCAGAGAGTAAAATGATACCCATAAAAGACTTTATTTAAATTACAGCAGATTAAAAGCATGAAAAAATTATCTTTACAATATATATGTCCTGCTTTTGGTCAAAATTTATAGTTCACACGTTTTACCAAATTTTGACATTCAAAAATGTCTACAATGTCTGTTTTTCATATTAGACATCATTTTGAAAATGAAGAATGAGGAATCTTAAATGGCTGTAGATTGCAATAGGAGAGACAGTGTATCTAGAGACTAAACTAAGGGACTTGAAGTAAGCATATCTTAGAATAAAGTTCATATGTCCTACCCCTGAAAAGAGTGTGATTTAGTTATTACAGCAGGGGAATTAGGAGTCAGAACCCATGGATTCCCCATTTGACCTTAGGCCAATGACATAACAGCTGAAAAATGGGGATAATAATTTTCCTTTACATCACAGGAGTTTTGTGAATCTTAAGGAATATTTGCAAAGCAATTTGAGATTAGATTAACAAAGCAGCTGTAATTAAATGCATTATACCTGCGTTTTTAGAGCCTGTCACCACAGAGTTTATTTTAGGTCCTTTTTAATTGTTGTCTATTAGTAAAAATCAGTGACTTCAATAGGAGATACTTGCATACTCTTGCTGGAAGAACGGAACCCAAGAATTACAATCCTTCATGCAGTGTTCTTTCCCTTCCTATTTATCCATTGAATATAATTAAGCATGCTCAAGTTCTGAGAGAAAGAGAGAGAGAGAGAGAGAGGTGCTTGCTTTTTAGGGGGTTTCAGGGCTTCAGGGGTTTAGGTTTTTCAGAGCTTTCAGCTTTAATAAAACTTTTCTTAATAATTCTTAAGGAAAAAAAAGCAACTGACTTTCTTGAATCCTTTTTCAATTTCTGATATGCTCTTTTGGTCAAAATTCCAGAGGCATAAAATACCTATTAGCTCTGGTTATTAAAAGAAAAGAAGCAATATGCTGCAGTCTTCATTAATCATGTCTAATTAAAAAAAATAGCAAAAGGCTATGTCCCATCTATCTGTCCAGAATATCAAGTTTCATGGATAAGCTGTCAGGAAAATGTCTGCTGTTGTACAGCTCACATCTACTAGTTGATGAAAGAGCAAAAGGGCAACAGTTAGTAATTTTCTAACTGTGCATAGGAGGTACGTTTTCATATCAGGGTGAGGGGCTCTGATGTGGCACACACATTAACACCAATGAGAACAGCATGGTTACATTCCAGCATACTGCATTAAACCGGATGACTCCCTCTTTGTCTCAATTTAATTTATACTTGTACGCTGAGGCCAGGATTTTCAAAAAAGCCTAAGGAAGCCAGGCATACAACTCTCAGTGAAATTCAGTAGGAGTTGGGCTCCTAAATCCCTTAGGCTCTTTTGAAAATCACAGCCTAGAGCTTCAGTTAGTCTCTCTGGTGACTATATTAAGATCAAAATAACATTGGGAGGAAACATATAAATGCAAGTAAGGTTTTTGATTGATAATAAATTTTACTCAGACACCACTTGATTGTGCATTCCTTGTGTGCCTAAGAATCCTCCCAACCTACTTGCTGATGTGTTTTGGCTGTATTACAAGGCCTGGGTACTCTCTCAATATATTCTTTCACTGACAGGAAAAGTTAAATCATTCCATTTCACTTCCATCAAATGTGCCAACATTAAAATGCATTCTGCAGCACTCCCTTTCTGGCCACTTAATTTTCACTGCAGCCTATAGTACAGGAATTGCATTTATGTGCTGGGAAGAGGGGCTTATTTACTTTTCTGACTCAATATAAAGGGACAGATTTTAATCTCAAATGCATGACATACATCACTGAATATCTTGAAAAATTCACGACTGCAATCGTGTGCACAAGCCCAGTAGCATATTTTTTTAAGATACCTGGGTTTCTGTAGTATAACACTTGTTAGATTAGAATCTATCTGGCCCAAAGTGCTGAGAAGTAAGAGTAGGTCAAGAACAAGAGAGAATGAACTGGGAACAATAATAAGGTGACAGAAGCAAGAAATCATGTATAAAGCACCATACAGCAGATTCTTGGCCCTAGTTGCTTTGTGCTGCCTCATCAACACAGCTCCAGCAGTTATATTAAATGAAAGTTATCATTTTTCTGCCCAAGAAAGGAATACAATAAATAGTATGAAGGGTACTATTAAGGGATACTTGACAAGCTAAATATAGTTTTTGTAAAGGTCTAGCATAAACAAGTTTAGGAGAGAAGTCCTGAAAAAAATTAGTAGGAAATCTTTTACATTTAAGTCACATCACTTCATTAACCAGATAGGAGTTAAAATATATAAAACTTTGTAACGCTAAATACTGTTTAATGCTTTTAACATTTTAGCTATAAAGGATGAGATGAATCCAAGCATATTTTCATCATAGTCAGGAAAATGTCAGTGAACATTAATTTGCTTAATGTTTTTCTGATGTCCAGCAGTTTAAACCCCAAATCTCTTGGATCTTCTCAGTACTGTAGACCTTCAGTGGCAGTTAGCCAGTTTGAAAGTGGAATATTACATTTACAATACTGGCCTCAGTCCATTTCTGACCTTTAATATGCCATCATTGTGAATGATTGATGGAACAGAGAATTATAATTTTCTGCCACTATCATCATGCTGTATACAAGCAATTCTTTTTCTCATGTTCTTCACCTCCTACAGTTTCTGATGCTTCCACTCAATAAAGTCCACTGGAATTATTTAAATTTAGAAGAATTTTAGATGTTCAAAATGGATGTGTTATTTAATTTCTCTGTGATAGTATTGTATTAAAACACATGTAGGACATGACAATGTCTTATGACTAGGGCTCCAGTTTTCTTATATCAACTTTTAGGAAAAGTTGCTGTGTAGACCGAGAGGAAATAGCAAGAGTCATGGAACTATAGAACAACACATACATACAAACTTAGGGTTGTTGCTTTGCACTCTTAGCACAATTTATGGATGGCATAAATTCATAGATTCCAGAGACAGACGGGACCATTATGATCATCTAGTCTGACTTCCAGTGTAACACAGGCCATAGAACTTCCCCACAATAATTTCTAGAGCCTATGTTTTACGGGGGAAAGTACCCAATTTTGATTTAAATGATGAATTACTCTCACTGTTAAAATGTCTTCCTTATTTTCAGCCTGAATTTATCTAGCTTCAACTTACAGCGATTGGATGGAGCTGTATCTTTTATATTTGGACACAGCAGTGAAGGAAATAGACACAGGGGGAGCTGATAGAAACACACCTGTCCGTTATGATGGCTTCATTGTTTTGGTAATAAAACTGAAACAAAATTGAGTCTCTGTAACTGAACGCAGAGTGGCCAAACCATGTAACGGCACTGGTCATCACATTTATCTACACTACTTTAAAATACTTTCCAAATATATATAAATTATCTACATGGCTAACATAAAACAATATATAACCTCAACAAAGTTGTGGGTGGACTACTACAGACTTTTAAATTGAAAGGGATTATTCCGCCCTGGAATAGCAATTTACTAATTAAAGAATTTATAATTTCAGGAGGCCCCCTGGCTTTCATACTCTTTTGGGATAACATGGTGATAGTGGTATGGCATTCTCCAGTACAACAGCAACAGTTGGTGGTACAACATCAACACAATCTGGTACCAAAATTTCTTCCAACAACTCATTGAAATTAGGAGTTGTAACAGGAGGAGGTTTGATCAGAGGAACAGAAAATCCTACTGGAACATCTCTGGACTCCAGTACTTTTTGAGGCTGCAACTGATCCATATGTCATTTCCATACATTATCTTCAGATAGTTTTATCACGAATGACACAGGTATCATAAATTTTACAAGTTCCCCAGGTAGTTATTTCACTCCATAACCACGGCTGTGAGCCCACACTTAGTCTCCCACTTGAAAAGAATTATTATGATTCTCATGTTGTTGATTATTTGCATAGCTTAGGATTTGGCTACCTGCAGAGAATCCAGCTTTCAAATGTGCCAGGGAGTGCTCGAGCCTGGTTCTGCCCCAAGCCCCACTCCCGCCCCACCTCTTCCCACCCCACTCTGCCCCTTCCCCATCACACCCCACCCTTGCTCCTTCCCCTGCCCCCCAGTGTCTCCTGCACACTGCAGAATAGCTGATCGCGGTGGTTGGGAAGCTCTGGGAGGGAGGGGGAGGCGCTGATTGGTGGAGCTGCTTGCAGGTGGGAGGCACTAGAGGTAGGGAGAAGAGCTGATAGGGTGGCTTCCAGTGGGTGCTCCATCCCCGGAGCACCCAAGGAATCGGCACCTATGGCTACATGTGGGGCAACATCAGGATGTAGCTGGTACCAGCAGCTACACAAAGATCACTTTAAAAAGAAGTTGCACGTCACTCCTGGTAGAAACATGTGGTGTGTTCCTGTAGGCAAGCAAGCAATTGTCCAATTTCTGCTGATGACTGCAAATAGACTTGTTAGCTCTTAAGCCATGTTTACATGTCTGTACAAAGCTTTTCCTAGTCCATTTGTAGCAGAATGGCATGGAGAAGAATGTATGTGCTAAATCCCATTCGAAGCTAGGAACCTCTGAAATTCTTCAGAACAGAACTGAGATCCATTGTCACATAGCAACTGTAGTAGCAAACCAAATTGGCTAAACAAGATACGAAGATGTCCAAGGGTCTGAGTAGTTACAGAAGTGCCACAAGTACTCCTTTTCTTTTTACAGAAGAAGCCATTCTGAAAGCTTCTGGTCATTTTGAATTGGCGGCAACTATGACCAAAATCAAATAACCCTCTAATGATCTGAAAAAATCCATGTGAATACATGTCCAGGGAGTTGGAGGCCATGACCAAGATTATAGACGACCTGGGCCAGAATCATGCTGAATTTGATGATACATAGTACAGCACTTTGCCTTCCTCTCAATCTTTATCAATCCCCAGACACCAGATATAACCCCAGACTATGGTCTTCATCTGTAAAGTGCCAAAGTGATCTCTGTGAAGAGCTTCCAAAACAGGAGACTGAAGTGACTGAGGAATGATCACTTGCATTCCCCATAAGATCGAACCTTGATTCATAGATAATTGAGGTTGACGTAACACTAATTATGCAAACTGAGGATTCTTATGCTCCAACACTGAACCTTGTAGTACCATTCCCTTCATAAAAGAAAGCACAACATCCTTAGCAGTTTCTTTGCTGATGTCTGTGCTACTGATGGGTAACCTATCCATCAAACTGAGATAAAAAAAACTTTGTCTGAAGTTTCTTTGGGTTTATGGAAGCTTGGGCATAGCATGCATGACACCCGTCATCATTGCCATGCTGAGTCCCTTCAAGGACCTGATTAATATAGGAATGAACTAAAAGTAGGAATGCTCATCAGTGCAAATGAGCAGCAGTTAATGGTGGAATTCCATGTTTCAGTCCAAGAATTGAAATTAACTGGCAGCGATCCATCAGCAAGGTTAACTGTCTACCTTATAGATAGGTATGGAACTTCTGAATTCTGAAGATAAAGAAAAACTTTTCTCTCTTTTTGTGCATAATTCTTCTCAGGGTTGGTGAGTGTTCATTAAATGAAGGCAATTTGTTTCTCCGTGCCATTAGAAAAAATGTTGGAAAGAACTGCACCCATTCCATATGGTAAAGCGTAACAAGCCAATTGGAAGGGCAGCTAGGTATCAAAGTGTGTAAGAACTTTGATTGATGTCAACAGTTTCTTTGCCTCAAATGTACGCTCACACTCTTTAGGCCATTTCCATTTTTCCTTTGCTTGTGACAGTTCATGTAAAAAGAAAAGGAGTACTTGTGGCACCTTAGAGACTAACCAATTTATTTGAGCATGAGCTTCCGTGAGCTACAGCTCACTTCATCGGATAAGTGAGCTGTAGCTCACGAAAGCTCATGCTCAAATAAATTGGTTAGTCTCTAAGGTGCCACAAGTACTCCTTTTCTTTTTGCGAATACAGACTAACACGGCTGTTACTCTGAAACAGTTCATGTAAAGGTGCCAATACTTCTGCCATTTACCGTAGTAGTTTAGCAGTCCAGTGACATATCATCTGTCCATTGCACTTTCTGTGGTGCTCTCATTAAGCCCGTGACATTAATCACATGCCAAATCTTCAATACAAGGTAGTGGATGCTGGCCTGCACTGAATTCAGGCCACATTGAAATCTCCACAAGTTTGGATACAGGAATCTTTCTTCATCACTGGAATGTCGTCTGTAGCCCACTGCCTGTGTGAAACCAGTGACAAGACTCTATTGTTTACTAATTGGTCTGAATCAGTTTCTACCAGAGACTTCAGAGCATGACACAACTCTAGGCTTGCAATATTTTGGCTTGCTGTTAGACTTAATAGTGAACTTCATTGACACATTGCTCATCCGTCAAAATTCTTTATAAAAATCTTTGGAGTGTTTGTCCAGTATTTCTCAAAGGTTTTGAGGTGCTTTCATGATCATCTTGATCTCAGTCCAGTTCTCCTTAAGCTTCTCAAGGCAAGATCTGCCAAATAATGAATACTTTCCTTCAGTCACAGAGAAGGGTAAAATTACTGTTTGTTTTTTTGAATCCTAGTCTTTTGGCTCAGACCATCTACTGTTTATTTATCTGCTTGCTGTAGCTCAACAGTAGTATATCCTGGGTATCATCCTCCATAGTAAATCTCCATAGCTTCATTAAAGTCACTGGAGCCAATTTACATGAGCTGAGATTCTGTCTTAAAGTGATAATGATATACTACATTATAATAGGAAGGAAGATGAAATACAGTAAATCAATAATGAATGAATGGCCTATTTTTACTTCTAGGATAGACAGTTTTTAAATTAATCCAGTGTAAGCAAATGTTTTGGTACTGTAGCATAGCCAAATGAATATGCCATTTCAGTCTCCTAATATTAAATAACTTCTTATTTTTTAAAATCTGTGATACAGGAGGGCCAGGGAGCAGTAGGAGAGGGGAGATATATAAGCCCTAGGCTAATTAAGGCATGGTTCCCGGTAGACTAGGGATGGTTGCTACAGGTTAATTGGAGCACCTGTAGTCAATTACGGCCCTGTCAGGAACCTAATAAAATCCCCTGCTTCAGGCAGTCAGGGTGTGTTAGGAAGGAGAGAGGACTGGAGTTTGGAGGTGTGTTGCTGAGACTTGAAAGACCAGAGAACTGAAGGAAGCAGGGCAGGGAGACTCCCTTCTCCAGCACCAAGGACCGAGGGTAACCCTACCCAAGGGGTATGAAACCTGCAGGGGTTGAGAGGGGCTGGGTCTCAGAGTGAGGAGCAAACCCAGACCCCTCCCCTGCTTCTCTCCTCTACCACCTTCCTGGGCCACTAGTGGGGTCCTTGGTGCCCCAAGAGCAGGTGCAAGGGGTGGTGTCTTAGCCCCCCACCAAGAAAAGCATGGGACCCTCCAAACTAACATCAGCCATTTTGTCACAGATCTTTTAAACTATTGTGCAATTGGCTAATTGTTTTTGTTGCATTGGCAGTTGTCTAGGCCATTCTGTAGAAAACTTAGCTATGGTAAGTGATGAAAAGGGTGACCAAGTATTTTGAGCACATAAGAGCGAAACATACAATGACCTGAAAGTGTGGAATGCTCAAATCTTTTGAATAAAATAAGTTTTTAACCTGTTTGCAGTGGGAAAGATATGAGACACCTCTCTGATGTAATGGTTAATGTAGCAGGTTTATTGTTGTCATGATTGTTTGAAACACAGTAGTCACAGTTCTCTGACTTTGTTGAAAGAACCTGATAATCTAATATTTCATGTTATGTCCTTAACATTTAACTGTATTTATTTATTTAAAAGGGCTATGGCCCCAATTCCACACTTAACTTGACTTTAGTAAACTTCAGTATGTTTAAGTGCTTAGATTATCAGGGATGGATTTAAACACATGCTTAAACTTCAGCACATGCTTCAGAGCTTTTCTGAATTCAAGATAAGGAAAAATTAGCCATATTTAGTTAATGTGTTCCATCCCCAGTTATATAGATAAATTAAAAGACATAGAATATAAAAACCTTCCATGTACAGTATATATTTTTACTGATAAAAATACATTGGGCCAAATTTTGCCACAGTTATGTAAGTGTAGTTCTACAGTGTCTCTTCTCATATAAATTGTGGGCTGAATATGGGTCACAAGTTAGTACTAACTAAATACTTTCTTCCTTGGATGGAAGAATAATCAGTCATTAGAAAGCTCTTTGCTTATATTTTCCACTCCTTTTCACCATGAAACCTATATTCATCTAAGAGTATTACTCAGTGTTTAATGTAAGAAAAATAGTTTTAAAACTTCCATCAAATTTAAGCAGATCCAGATCTCTCCGACTTCCTTCTTAAGGTGGGTCAAAATCAAAGTTGGGTCAAAATCTTAAACTTCCAAAACAGAGTGAAGATGAAAATGAAATTTTCATGCATTAAACATATCATTAGTGGGTACAGAATATCTTTGAGTTTAACATACTTTAACCCAGGAGGAACTGAACAATACTTTCCACACCTCTACAATTTATAGATATGAATAGCTGTGACCGAAGGCATGCCTGTATTCACATCCTACATACTATAATATTTTTTCTACAAAATATGCTTGTGTGGTATCATTTGAAAATGAACAATTCATTGGTCAATAATATCATGGTAAAATGTATGTAGCAACATCATATGTAAAGTTATGAATTCCCCCTGTATGATATTTTCCCTCTGGGAAAATAACACAGCAGGGCACAGATTATCCAACAAGTTCTTGGAATGTATTGGAGACCATTTTTCCTTTCAGAAGGTGGAGAAAGCTACTAAGGGGGAGGCTGTCCTAGATTTGATTTTGACAAATAGGGAGGAACTGGTTGAGAATTTGAAAGTGGAAGGCAACTTGGGTGAAAGTGATCATGAAATAGTAGCTTTCATGATTCTAAGTAATGGTAGGAGGGAGAACAGTACAATAAAGACAATGGATTTCAAGAAGGCAGACTTTAGCAAACTCAAGGAGTTGGTAGGTAAAATCCCATGGGAAGCAAGTCTAAGGGAAAAAGAATTGAAGACAGGTGGCAGTTTAAGGACACAAGAGCAAATTATCATACTGCATAGGAAGGACAGGAAGTCTGACAAGAGACCACCCTGGCTTAACCAGGAGATCTTCAATGATTTAAAACTCAGAGTCCTACAAAAAGTGGAAACTCAGTCAAATTACATAGGATGAATATAACATTACAAGTATGTAGGGACAAATGAGAGAGGCCAAGGCACAAAATGAGATCAAACTAGCCAGAGACATAAGGGGTAACAAGAAAACATTCTACAAATACATTAGAAGCAAGAGGAAGACCAAGGACCGAGTAGGCCCACTACTCAATGAAGGGGGAAAGACAATAATAGAAAATGTGGAAATGACAGAGGTGCTTAATGACTACTTTGTTTCGGTTTTCACCCAGAAGGTTGGTGCCAATTGGATGTCTAACATAGTGAATGCCAGTGAAAATGAGGTAAGATCAGAGTCTAAAATAGGGAAAGAGCAAGTCAAAAATTACTTAGACAAGTTAGATGTCTTCAAATCATCAAGGCCTGATTAAATGCATCCTAGCCATTAGCAATTATCTTTGAAAAGTCATGGAAGATGGGAGACATTCCAGAAGACTGGAAAAGGGAAAATATAGTGCCCATCTATGGAAAGGGAAATAAGGACAACTTGGTGAATTACAGACCAGTCAGCTTAACTTCTGTACCGGGAAAGATAATGGAGCAAATAATTAAGAAATTTGAAAACACCTAGAGGAAATGAGGTGATAAGCAACAGTCAGCATGGATTTGTCAAGAACAAATCATATCAAACCAACCTGACACATTTCTTTGACAGGGTAACAAGCCTTGTGGATGGCAGGGGGAGTGGTAGATGTGGTATATCTTGATTTTAGTAAGGCTTTTGATACTGTCTCTCATGACCTTCTCATAAACAAACTAGGGAAATACAACCTATGGAGTGACTATAAGGTGGGTGCATAGCTGGTTGGAAAATCATTCCCAGAGTAGTTATCAGCGGTTCACAGTCATTCTGGAAGGGCATAATGAGTGGGTCCCACAGGGATCAGGTCTGGGTCTGTTCAATATCTCCATCAATGATTTAGATAGTGGCATACAGAGTACACTTATAAAGTTTCTGGACAATACCAAGCTGGAAGGGGTTGCAAGAGCTTTAGAGGATAGGATTAACATTCAAAATGATCTGGACAAACTGGAGAAATTGTCTGGAGTAAATAGGATGAAATTCAATAAAGACAAATGCAAATTACTCCATTTAGGAAGGAACAATCAGTTGCACACATACAAAATGGAAAATGACTGCCTAGGAAAGAGTACTGCATAAAGAGATCTAGGGATCATAGTGGATCACTAGCTAAATGTGAGTCAACAGTGTAACGGTGTTGCAAAAAATGCGAACATCATTCTGGGATGTATTAGCAGGGGTTTTGTAAGCAAGACATGAGAAGTAATTCTTCTGCTCTATTCTGAGCTGATTAGGCCTCACCTGGAGTATTGTGTCCTTTCCTGAAATGTGGTGCCCAGAACTGATGTGGACAAATTCCAGAGAAGAGCAGCAAAAATGATTAAAGGTCATTTTAAAAGAAAACATGATTAAAGAAAACATGACCTATGAGGGAAGATTGAAAAGATTGGGTTTGTTTAATGTGGAGAAGAGAAGACTGAGAGGGGAACATAACAGTTTTCAAGTACATAGAAGCTTGTTACAAAGAGGAGGCAGAAAAATTGTTCTTCCTAACCTCTGAGAATAGAACAAGAAGCAATGGGCTTAAATTGCAGCAAGGGCAGTTTAGGTTGGACAGTAGGAAAAACTTTCTAACTGTCAGAGTGCTTAAGCACTGGAATAAATTGTGGAATCTCCATCACTGGGGATTTTTAAGAGCAGGTTGGACAAACACATGTCAGGGATGGTCTGATAATACTTAGTCCTGCCATGAGTGCAGGAGACTGGACTAGGTGACCTCTCAAGTTCCCTACCAGTTCTATGATTGTATGTTGCTAGCACATGTTCAAACACACATAGCCCTGACTAGGCAGACATTGTTAAACAGGTTTGTTCTAAACAAAAATGTATTTACCTAAATTTACATATAAGTAGTAAACAAGGTCCTTGAGGCAGCAAGAAAGGGTAAAACAGTTTCTGAAAGACAAACAACAAGCTGATACCTCTACTCAGGTGTCAAAGTTGCTTGGCAATCACAATTCAAATGGCCATTCTTTGGCAATGAAAGGGGGCAGGAACAGATCAATCAGTATTTTAGCAAAAAACAACATGGAACTTCTTTCACCATGAGACCTCATGTCTCCATCCTGACAGTGGGAAGGAAGTTTATCTATGGGTAGGAAAATGCATTTTAAAGGATGACTGGACTATAAAAGTGAGTGGCAAAAACACCACAAGCATTTGCTCTCTCTCTCTCCCATCTAAGATGACAAAGGAACCAGTCCTTTGACTTTGGGAGGGATTCTGTCCTGAATATTTGGTCATCAATGTTGCTGAAAACTGGTAAGAATTTTACCTTGAACCAAGTCTAGTTTAAGTCTTAGTTACTAGAAAAGATTTATCTTTATTTCTCTTGTAACCATTTCTGACTTTAATGCCTGATACCTGTACTCACTTAAAATCTAACTCTTTGTAGTTAAATAAACTTTTTTTATTTTTAATCAAAACTAATCCAGTATTGTATTTAAATCAAACTGCTTAGGTAACTCCAGTTAAAGTAGCAAACTGTTACATAATGACCCTTAACAGAAACAACAGATTGCTAATATCTGAACTGTCCAGGAGAGGCCTGGACTCTGCAGAACACACGTTATGAGAGAAACTGGGGACTGGGAGTGTACTGCAATCACGCTGCAGGTGGTAACCAAAGTTGCTGATGTGGTGCTGACAGGCTGCTGGGATCAGAGTTGATGGAACAGGACTATTGTTATCCACTTAACATGCAACCTGCATAGCTGTTTGTGAGTGGCCCATGTTGGGAGCTACAAAAGCAAGGCATTGTGAGGCACCCAAGGTTGCAGGCCAGGTGGTGAGACAACCCCTCATTGGTCTAGGTTGCACCTCAGAATGTGTCAATAGCAAAGATTTAGACTTTCTGCTTTGATCACTGTTCTTATTCTGTTTTCTCTATTAGGCCAGGTATTAGACTATTTTTAATTGTCAAAGGGATAGAAAGCCACCACTAATTTTAGAAGGTTTGGAGTCCCTTGTATTCATAGCTCTAATATAGGCTTTAAAGGAGACAGATACTGAAAATAACTTTTTTTTTCTCTCATTGTTGAAATCCATGAACTCACGATGAATAAGCCCTGAAGCCATAATCTCCTCAGTTGATGGCAGAATATTGCTGCTGGGAATTTTTTCTTTTAAATATTTTGAATGTTTTTAAAGGGTGTTAAAATATTTATTGTATGCAATGGAGGGAGTGAGCCTATGACACAATGTACTGATTGTATTGATAGGGATGCTCTGTCTTAATGGTTCCCAAAGAGAGGTCTGGGGAGAGTTTGTTGGTGGTCAGCAGAGAACTGGCTGGTTATATGTTGATTTCCTGATTCCAGCCACTAAAATGGATTAAAGTAAGTTTAAAATGAATATTAAATAGTCTCCTAACATTACTTTTCCTCTCAAACACAACTGTCAATTACCCATATGGATGTTTTTTGATTGCCAAAAGCAGTGTTTCCCAAACTTGGGACGCCGCTTGTTCAGGGAAAGCCCCTGGCAGGCCCGGCCTGTTTGTTTACCTGCCGCATCTGCAGGTTAGGCCAATTGTGGCTGCCACTGGCTTCATACTGAAGCTTGATCTGTTTTAGAAAAAAAAAAAGTCAAATTCTCTTGCTGCTACAGTGATAAGTAGAAATGTAAGTTTAGCAATGTAAATAACAATTAATAAACTACAAAAGTTATAGGGTAGATGGCACATCCAGGCATCACTAATTGGAAAAATAGTAATTTGTTAAGCCTGGTAGTCTATTATATTCTCTAGGAATGAGTCCTAGGTAATGAGAATTAGTAAAGTTACTGCCCTGGAAAGTGTTATGTATGGTATGTAAGAGAAGATTTTCTAGTTTGCTTTAATACTACATGGTCCTTTTATCTTGATACATATACCTACTATCTGTTTTAAAAAAAAAAATAGAAATTTCATATTCCTTTATTTGACAACTTTTTCTAATAAGATTCACTCACTCACTGCATGATTATTTATCCATAATTATTTCTGCACTACACTTTTAATTTTTTTGAGCATTGCATTTACTATACATTATATTTCAGACTTTCAGATTTATCTCCCCCCCCTCACTTTTCCTTTATTCTACCATAAATAAATGATGGTAGAGTAGTCTCTCTGCTATGGTTAAAGTTGGGTTGTAGACTTCATTTTAATAGGAGATTTAAACCATTCTCTTGTAAAAAATCTCATTGGAATGGCAAAAACCAAAACATAGAAAGTAAGCTTTGAGCAACATTTGACTTTTTCATGGTGAAGTGATGAAAAATAGATTGGGTCAAATTCTGTGCTGGTGTATATTGATGTAAGTCTACAGAGTTGTGACAGTGTATAGCAGAGGATAATTTAGTGCAGTTTGGTGTACATTCAAACTGGCCAGAAATGGGATTTTATTTTCATTTTATTAAAGTTTTCATCCAGTTCTAGTGTACAGAATTCTATTATTTCAATAGCTGCTAGAAGAAACAAGCACTACTCTCAACCTATCTGGGTCACATTTTGACCCACTCAGGTGTACAATATGCCTTCATCTTTTTGTCTGTCTGAAAAGACAGTTGTTGCAGAACTAGTATTGTAAGCAGATGCCAGTTTTCTGAAACAGACATTTTCGCAGTGCTACAAAACAAGTTTTAAATAGAAGAGGGCATTATAATTTATTTAGTGTCCATTAGAAAAAACCTAAAACTTAATTTCAGGGAACAAAAAAACAAAACAAAAAAGCCAGAGTGGCAATAATTTACTCTAGCATCAGCCTATGTAGCAGAAAGCGATTCCCAAAATCCTTCTGAATATCCCAATTAGGCCCACAACCACTGTAGTAGGAAAAGAGCGTGAGACATAAGCCCTTGTATCATAGGCCTGGTATAAGGCCTGAACTAAAGTAGTGGTCAAGGCTTTGCTGCCATAAAGGAAAGTTAAGTTGTGAGCAACAGGCAGGCCCTGCTCACAGAATCTGATGAGAACAGGTCTGATATTGCAGAAAGCTAGGTATAAGACTATACATGCAAACACATTCCAGAAGGGTCAAACCAGAACACCCCAATACCACCACATTATCCAAAGATAAGAGGAAAACACTGATCCATCCTAACAATAAGGTCAGGATGACAAGATGGATAGAGAGATGTTTTGATCAAAAGCAACAGGTGCAAGGCAATGAGTGGCACCTAGATATGTCAGAGGGGCAATACATAACTTGTTTGTATCATTGTTTGAAAAGATACCTCAGAATGCATCCGATGAAGTGAGCTGCAGCTCATGAAAGCGTATGCTCAAATTGGTTAGTCTCTAAGGTGCCACAAGGTGCCACTCTTTCTGCGAATACAGACTAACACGCTGCTACTCTGAAACCTCAGAGGGAGTGTCCTTGGCCAGCCGAGGAGGGAATAGAAAGTCCTACGATTCACTGACCTGCATCCATTGTCACAGGCATATATGTCTTAGCACCCTCGTAGAGTCTGCCAGGTGCTACTACTGTGATTCATTGAGAATAAACTGGCCAGGTGCCTTTGTACCTTAACAGATCTTGTGATCATTGGGCGGTTTGTTCAAGGTCTGCTGTGCCAGCTACCTGCGCAGTGCTGTGACGGTATACAGAGGGAACACGCGCAGCCAAACATCTAACCACCACCATTTCCCTATTTACTCACCATCTTACTGCACAGCCCCCAGTCTGTATCTGAGGACACTATGTGATTGGACTTTCAAAACATAAATGTGTTTACAATGACCTTTGAAAATTCTATCAATTTTATGTACCCCATTACCAAAATATCTAAGCACCTTGCAATCCCTATTTAGCCTCACAACTCTGCAGAGTGATTAAGTGACTTATGCAACATTACACAGGAAGCCTGGAGGAGTAGATAACTGAATCAAGGTTTCCCACGTCACACGCTAGAACCCTAACCATCATGCTGGCTGTTGCTATGAAAAGTGCTGTATCATCAATGCCTCTCGTTCTGTGTATCCTCCAGACCCTACCAGTCTGAAAGAACAACTTCCCCAGACTGAGTGCAGGGGGAAGGTACTTAACTCTCAACATCTTGTCCATAGATATGCTAAGTGGATTTGATCAATAACGAGATGGTGTCTCTTACCTGAAGGGTAGGAGAAAATGGGGAGAGAACAAAAAAAAAAAAGCAAACCAGGTGTTGGAAGTGGGGTGTATCCACTAGAGGACTCCTATAGGAAGTTGAGCAGGAGGAAGAAAGGGGTCAGATTGGTCAAGGACAAATAAGAAGGCAAGCTAACTGAAGGGAAGAAGGCTCCATGTTTCAGCATACTCCATGCATTGGAGCAAAAGATATCGGGATGGCTTCAGATATCTCAAACCCCAACCTAAATACTGCTCTGGAGTGGTGAAGAAAAGAGCAATTATGTTAGATTCTGCACAGAGTGTCTGTATGTGTTATATGCTTCACCACAGCCGTGTGTCCCCTGAGAGAATTAAATGATAAACCAGAAGGTTCATACCTTGGGATCAAGTGTTGCGTGTGTTTAAGTATGGGGGAGTTTAAACAGTCAGCACTGAGCAAACTGCTATACCATATGTCTGCATACCAAGCATATGCCTACGGACTGCAAGATTGGGGCAATGGCTGAACTCTGTTCAGCATCTGGAGGCTTAAAACACCTGGGGACCCAGTAGATGGGTTCTTTCACAGCAGGGAAGGAGGCCAGTAAGAGTTGCCTCACTGAATCTGACACTTGCTGCCTCTCCTAACCAAAGTTAAATGCAGATATCCATGACCCAGATTTTCAAGAGTGGTCTTTAATTCGGGGGAGGGGAGGTGCTCCATTTTGGATGCCCACATGAGGTAAACTGGGTATCTCAAGCTGCAAACCCAAACCCTCAATCAATGAGAATGATTGATTTGAATGACACCTTTTGAAAATAAAGGCCTATGCAAATGTATGTAGTGGCAGAGATGCAGAGTGTATGGTTTTGAAAACCCTGATGCACATTATAAACTGTTTACAGTAGCTAACATGTTAATTTTATAAATATCAAGGAAACTAACTCTGCATCTAACAGAATTTCAGGCAAAACTAGAAGTGGGGAAATTTCATTTTAAAAGCAACATGCTAACCTGAAGTACTCAGATATTTTGAAATAAAGTCAAACTTCAGATGCAGCTTATGAAATATTTGTTTCTATTGCCAGGTAATTTCTGTGTAAGTGGTAT
The DNA here is from genome assembly GCF_965152235.1 of Eretmochelys imbricata. Taxonomy (NCBI): domain Eukaryota; kingdom Metazoa; phylum Chordata; order Testudines; family Cheloniidae; genus Eretmochelys; species Eretmochelys imbricata. The sequence goes on along the minus strand of NC_135576.1, from coordinate 54,600,705 downwards.
TATACTTGAAGGCTGGAATGAAGATGAATGTAGCAGTGTCATTTTGCTTTGACAGAACTCCAGCTTTTCAGTTATTTAGCTCTCAGTTCTACCACAGTGAAAAATTAAGACACTATTTCATATGTTGACACCATGATTGTTGTGTCAATAGGCGAAGCTGTTTAAAAAAAATAAAACAAAAAAACCCCACACCCTTCACCTCAGTTATTCTTCCACAAAGACTAATATATGTTGAATGCTTTAATTTCTGATGCTTCCTGATACACAAACATCATTTTAAGAATACATTTATTTCACTTTTCCCCCCAGATTAAGACCTGTTCTAGTGTTCAAGGATCCTTCTCTATCCCTTACAGCCCTGAAGAGAGGCTAGGCCAGACATAATAGAAGTTCTTGCTCTGCCCTAAGCCTCTGTTTGCCAGAAGCTGGGAATGAGTGACAGGAGATGGATCACTTGGTGATTACTTGTTCTGTTCATTCCCTCTGAAGCACCTGGCATTGGTCACTGTTGGAAGACAGGATACTGGGCTAGATGGACCAAACATGGCTGTTTTTGTATCGTATGCCTTCGTGCAAAGCACCACAGACATAAGGTGGAACAGCAGGTAGAAGACATGGCTTCATCCAGTCATGAATGGGCCAGGATAGGAGGTCTGACGCATGAGGCACATTTAAAAGGTGAAATAGCTCATAATTTGGTATGCCCTTTTTTTTAAGGGCTGCCAGAGGGATCACTGCTAAATCATTCAGAGGGCCCAAAAGTTTCACTGTTGTACAATCCCTTAAGTCTTCCCCAACATGCACAGTAACAACTGCAACATCAGCCTATGAAGCAGGAAAGCCTCTGTGGAGGTCCCAGAGACATTTTGAAAAAGTGCCTTTAATGTAAGGGGTGTTTACTAAGTGCAGCTCTCATATTGAAATGTTTTTGCTTGAGCCCTGTACTGGAATGCACATAACCACACTGCTGAAATTGCCTCACAATGAATCTTACACCTGTATGATTAGAATATTTATGAACCCAGATGAAAGTACATTTATTTTTATTTTCGTACTGCTTCTTGGAGGGGCAGTGCTGCAGGTGCCCCGTATCAAAGCTGCCACTAAAATTATTTCTGACTTGTTTGTCTGTTGTAATGTTTGAGTATCTTTATTTGTATTTCTCCCCCCAGTAAATGGCTCGTCAAATGAAGACAACACTATTCATCTAATTTCCAAGGGGAAGTAGAATTTCATATGCAACATAATACAGTATTTTTAAAGATGAACTCAGCTTCCTCCAAGACATTTCCTGTCAGATTTGTTTATCTGGAACTCACAAAATCCTAACACCCTGAAGAGTTGCCCTGGGCTACCATTGGGTCTGGTCTGCTCTGTGAATGTTTCCTTCCATCATGAATTACCAATTTCGGTTCAGCTGACATATTTTGCTAAGAGTGTAAAGCTATCTCCATCTTAAGCACAAGCAGCACAGGGTTAAGAAAAGACTTTGCCAACAGTTGTGTGCGAATCACTTCTAAATGTGATTATAAATGATCCTTAAATGCTGACTTTACTGAACATAATCACCTTACACCACTGAGGAATTAGTGTTCTCTTCTTACACCCTTCTAGGAACTGTCAAGATCAATAATGCCAAGGCTGTGCATTCAAGATAGTTTCTTCAGAGCACTGTTCTCTTGCAAAAAAACAACAAACAAAAATATTTGTTAGTGTGTTTTTGTATTTAATTTTGAAATGCCTCTGTATCAAAAAACTTTGAACGAATTGAAGTATGTGTGTGTGTGTATGTATATATATATATATATATAGTGATTATGTATGATCAAGACAAGCAATGGAAGGTTTAGGAAAACAAAACAAAACAGGTAAATAGTCTTGAGCCAATGGTCTCTGAATCACTAGTATTCGGGTTGAGAAAACATTCAGGAAGCCCAACAGGAAAAGAGAAATCATCCAGAATGTGTGCAGCACCTTCCACAGCACCACAGATGCACAATGGGCTGTCCTGTATGCCCCATGGTGCCCAAAGCCAGGTAGCTATTCATCCAGCTGTCATGCTATCTGGAGTGGCTCATGACCAAGAGTGCCAGCCTCAGGGCACATTGTTAAAAATCAGAGCAGACACACCAAACTGGGGGTATATTTCATAATTAGATTTCACCAACCCAGTAAAAATATGAACTTACAATAGTCTTGTAATGGAATCACAGAGAGTCCCTTTAGACACTCCAGTCTGTCTTGACACCCAGGTAAGCTGGGCTATTTGATAAATGGCCACTTACATAAAAAAAAAATCACAATATTCAGGTTGCTTCCAGTCCCAAGAGTCACTTACTTCAGATCAATTTGTACTTAGATTTCACACCAACTACAATGCTAAGCTCGGGGTCTAATTGATGGCCATATCTGGTATCTGGAAGGAATTTTCTCCCAGGTCAGATTTGCAGAGACCCTGGGTTTATTTCACTTTCCTCTTCAGCATGAGTCACGGGTCACTTGCAGGTTAAACAAGTGTAAATGGTGGATTCTCTGTAACTTTAAGGCTTTAAATCATTATTTGAGGACTTCAGTAACTCAGCCAGAGGTTTGGGGTCTATTACAGAAGTGGGTAGGTGAAAGTTCTATGTCCTGCAATGTGCAGGAGGTCAGACTTGATGGTCATGATGCTCCCCTCTGACCTTAAATTCTATGAATCTAAAGGTTTGTTTACTAGGAAAACTATGAGAGTTATTTATAGGTTAAAGCAGGCAGCCTATACTCACCAGTGAGTTCAGTCTATAGTTTCAAAAGATGACAGCACGCTCAGTACTGAATGTATTTTCAGGACTAACCCTTGCCAAGTCACATATGGATCTCTATGCTTATGTTTAGGAGTCCTTTCCATCAGAATCCAGACAGCATAAAAGAGATTCAGTTTTAATTTGTCAGGGATTTTTAACAACTCCAGTTCACAGTCCAAAACTGATAGGATGCATAGGGGTGTCATTCCTGGAGGGAGTTAGGAATGCATGCAACAAAGGCTCTGTCCTTTGATGCTACACAAAACATCATGATTTGCCTTCAATGGACCATCTCGAACACTTCGCCTTAATCAGTGCTTCTTTTCCTGTTTGTTGAATTATAAAATTACCGAGGTTTACAATGCAAACACTGAATATAACTATATATTATGTGCTACAGAGATTATAAGTGAGATCAATACATGCAGCAGCCTAAAAACTTTTATAAAGTCTAAACACATTCTTATTAACTTAACACCTAACATTCATTTTGATAATGCTTAGCTTGATGATGCCAGCATCACAGCAGCATGGTAGTGATCTGGGTGTTCCCAGTAGTGGCAGAAGGTCTCCCATTTTGTCCACCACAATGGTCATGTTATCAGATGGATGGAAACTGGGCAGCACTGTCCATATAGGATTTCTGCAACATGTTTGGTGGTGGGATGCATCTCATATATCCCTGATCAGGTGAAACCTACTAGTTTGTTCAGGAGGCAGCTTCTGCTCTTGATCTTTTGAGTTACTTTAGTCAGATGACATTGATGTGTGTGTGATCTAGAGTGACCCTAAGATACCTTGGCTTTGAATCATGTGCCAATCACTGACCATTCAAAAGGAAGTTAAGCTCAACTTGGCTCTGATCATGGTATATAAATGGAAGCATGTTGACATGGTGTTTGATGAATTTGGTTTCAGTCTCCTTTTCTTTCAATAGTCACCTATGATTATCACTCTTCAGGTTCTCTTCAATCTTTTGGAAGTCACGGACCCTTGACACCAAGCAGATATGGTTGGCATTCATGAACAACCTAGAGATGGTGTTCAGCAGGTCATTGGTCAATACATTAAATAAACTTAGTGCCGGCATCAGAATGTTGAATTCCATTCTTCTGGAATCTCCAGGTACTGGTTTTGTGGCCCAGACACACCTGAAAATGTCTGTCTTAGAGAATCAGCTCAGTTGCCATATCGATCCATATAAAAAGAACTTTTGACATCTTGTATAGGAGACCAGTGTGCCAGATGGTGTCATATGGCTTCTGTAAGTTCAAAAAAAAAAAAAAAAAAAGACAATTCCAGTTTTCTTCTACTCTTCAAATCAATATTCTATGAATATCTAGTAAATTGGAATACCAACTCTAGAGCTGGTCTCTTTTTCTAATGAAATTTCGTCACAATCAAACTGGTTTTGACAAAACTTTCATTGGAAAAAATTTCTCAGGTTCAGGAAGGAATTTTGGGTCAGAATGAGAAAGCAACCGTGAGACAGTTCAGAATAGCCTTGTAGTTAGGGCACTCCCCTGGATGCAGCAGACTTAGGTTTAAGTTCCTGCTCTAAGTCAAGCAAACTTGAACCTAGGTATCCCATCCTGACTATTGAATTGCTCTCTCCCTCTTTGTGGACTAATACATATTTTATTATTTATATAAAGTGGAACAGCTCCCACAGGAGAGATTAAAATTAATTCTGTGGCCTGGTGGTCAGGGCACTCACCTTGGATGTAGAACACCCAAGTTTAAGTCCATGTTCTGCTCAATTTGGAGCAGGGACTTGAAGCCATGTCACCTCCATTTCAGCTGAGTGGCCATAACCACTGAGCTATTGTGGGGTGGATCATGCTTTCCACCTCCATGAAAAATTTCAAAATATCTTAATTTCATTCTGATGCAGAACAAAAACAAATTCCAAAACCTAATTTTTTTCCCCAAGAAGCAGAATTCTTGTTTACAGCCACCCTGTTACTTAACGGAATATTATTAGAGCTGACAGACCTAGAATTGGTCCCAAAAAAACAGCTTTGTTTTGGTGTATAGAGACATGTTTATATGCTACACTGTCTATCCATTCTGGCTTCCTGTGCTACAATGCAAGATACATTGGGACCTCAAACCTGCAGAGACCCCTAAACAACTACCACAATGCAACTAATAAATAAGAATTATGATAATAAACGATAAATTAATCTGTATTTCTGACTCTGTCTACTCAATAGAATAGAAGAGGAAGACAGAGAAAGGAGTAATGGTGTATATTTTTGTATCACAGATAACTGCAAACTGGAGTGGTCCCGTGGAACTGGTTCTGATCTTCAGTTGCTGCACTAAGAAATAGCTTTCTTTTATATCTCAGCTCATATTTTGGCGGAATTGGGAGAAAATATTTCAAAATTGTGGATTTAGGTGAGATTCAGTTTTGGGCATGTTTGTCAGCCCGGGTCAACTGGCAATCTCTTTAGCACTAGGCTTCAGACATAAGTCAAATTTTGTAAGTTCTTATTACTAAAAATACTTGGCCATCCTAACATGTTCTTAGGCTTGAGCTGAGTTTGTCGCTGAGATATTCAGTGTTTTGGGCCAGTTTCTGAGAATACTGTGGTATTACGTAAGCCCCAAGCACAATGAAAATGATACATTTCTGTGCATCTTGAGAGCCAGACAAAAGAGAGCACATAGAGGGAGACTTCACGTATTCCTGTGCATCATGGAGGAGAAATCTATGGTGGTTTTTCCTACAAAAGGGCTGTGTATAAATTAGAAAATGTTGTACCCATTTTCTAGCAATGGATTAGCTTACTAGTGCTAGTAACAGGGAAAGCACTAGTGTAGCTCAAGAATTTTCATAGTATGGGGTAAAAATACCTGAGCCTGGTTTATCCTACTATCAACATATTGCTAGCACTGGTACAGCTACAGTACTGTGGGAAAACAGGAGTAAAATATCTTACTGAAGACATGGATTAAGAGGATTAGAGCACATATCCAGTGGGTTTATGTATGATATGAGTCCAAAAGGGCCAAATTACGTGTCCAACACTTGCTATTCCCTCTCCATACCCTATTGTAGCTGTCTGGGTAAATCAGCTAAACAGCCCTGAAGTCCATATTAAACTGAGCATTCCTTCCCCATATTCTGCTTCAGTAGAGTTGCCTTGGAACAAACCCCCCTTTTTAGGATTTTGCTCCCACTTTTAGGATTTGTCCTCTGTTAATTAACAAGGAAAATAAAATACCCCCCAACCCCTCTCCTTTCAGATCAAAGCCATAAGGAAACTGAAAACAGATACAATAGAAACCTACTAATTTATCACTGTGGACACCAGAGGAAGCCAATGTATCTAGAGTGAGTGAAATGAAATAATATAACCATATAGGGCTAGACTGTGACTTTATACAGAGCCTTCAGCAAAGGGTGGTGCCTAATCTTAACCCCCCTAGACGTCATAGGTGCCAACTCTGTGGAGCACCCACGGGAAAAATGTTGGTGCTCAGCACCCACCGGCCGCTCCCCATCAACGCCTCTCTCCCAGTGTTTCCTGCCTGCCGGCAGGCCCCACCAACCAACATCTCCCCCTCCCGCCCAGCGCCTACCACCTGCCGTGGATTAGCTGTTTCAAGGTGTCAGGAGGTGCTGGGGGGGGGGGCGGAAGGAGCGAGGGTGCAGCGCACTTGGGGGAGGAGGTGGAACTGGGTGGGGAAGAGGCAGGGCGGGAAGTGGTGGGGAAGAGGAGGAGCAGGGGCAGAGTGGGGTGGGAAGAAGCAGGGCAGGGGTAGGGTATTGGGGGGAAGGGGTGGAGTGGGGTGGGAGTACCCCCAGCAGATTAGAAACTCAGCACCTATGCTAGAAGTAACACTGAGAAATCCTGTGAATCTGAGATATAGCTCTGAGTCACAATTCCATCACAGTTTCCCTCCTGCCCCATAGATAGTAGTTTACTATATAAATAGTAAATTTCTATTTTTCCTGCACTGGCTGAGCTCTGGCTACTGAGAAGAGAAAGGATGGAGCCAAAGCTCTGCCCAATTCCCCACACCTCCATACCCACCATTTGTGGGGACAAAGTAAATGGGCAGGTTGTACCTCTTACTCCTACATGCCCACACCCAAGGTCCATGTAGTCAAGATGGATTAGATATTAGGAAAAACTTTCTATAACTATATTTAAGTATTGGAATAGGGTACTAAGGGAGGTTATAGATTCCCCATTATTGGAGGTTTTTAAAACCAAGTTAGGCAAACCCCTGTCAGGGATCATCTAAGTAGACTTGGTCCTATCTCAGCCAGGTGGATGGACTAGATGACTTCTTGAGATCCCTTCCAGTCCTATATCTCTATGATTCTATAATAGCATTATCTTTTAGAGGAAGGTATCTCAACAGGGATAATATTTGGTGCTATAATTTAGGCTACTTTATTTATTCATTCTTAATTTCTAGCTCTGTAGAGCAGGTTTAGATAAGGCAGGTCTGGGCATGAGAAATGAGTGTAAACTTAGTATTCAAGAAAAGGTGCAAGCACTTGAACAACACTTCCAAAAGCACCTAGGTTTTTGTATAAATTTTCCCCATGAAGGGCTTACAAGGTCCAATTTGTTTTTACTCAAGAGATCTGACAACATTAATTGGCATTTACTTTAAACTGAGTCATTGAATTCCAGTCACCAAAATTTATACCAAATGTATAAAAACATGCATATGTCTGGAAAACATATCCATCAAGAAATATAAATGTAGTACAGTAGAATATATGTGTCACCTATTATTTTAAATAATTTAAAGCTGTAAGCTTAAAAGTCCAATATATCATCATTAACTAAATTATTCCAGTACTTTAAAACCTAAGATATTAGAGTAATTTTAACCTAAATAATAGAAATAAATTGTGATGTTCAGCATAAAACTGAAAATCAGAGCAACACTTTATACTACTCAAGGATCCATCAAAAATCATTCTAAAGTAACATTACATATGTTCCTAACAGAAGATTTCTATGTGAAAGTTTATTTTTTTTTTCTACGGAAGAGATGGAGTTTTAAGCAGTTCTAATAAGACATTACCATTTGCAGTACTTGGGATGAATTATAAATCCTGCAAGAGTATCTCCTATAAGGACTGGGGAAGCCTCCACTACATGGATTCAGAGACCATCATATTATCATTAACCCCTTCTCCAAGTGAGGATAGTGACTAAGGCCAAACCCAGTTTCCATTAAACTAGCTGAAAAGCCTGGAATTTAATTTGGCCCAGAGTGCACAATGACGGCTACTTCAGACATTTGACTTTGCCTTACCCTATGCCAACATCTTTCTAGAGACTGGTTAGGACTGGTACATGGACTAGGCAATGGATTTTAGCCTAAAGAAAATGTGATGACCAAACCGGATTGATTCATGTACACCTTAAGGATTGACAGAAGAGGGAAAGCATATAAACCACTTATGGCTTAAAGGAGGATTCAACTCATTTGTGAAGAGTTAAGGTAGAGACATTTGATTTAGGGTACACAAAGCACTGTACCAGAAACAAGGCAAGGACTGAGCTAATGTTGTAGAACCTGGACAGTGAGCATGAAGAGCTTGAACTCTATGAAGAAAGAGAGTGAAGTGAAGAAATTTGACAGAGCAGCAGGCTAGGAAGGTGATAATCACATTGAAGGCATTTATCTTAAGAGAAAAGAATTGGCCCTGGACCATGGAATAGGACAGTTGAGTTTGAGAATATCAGTTGCTTAACAGAAGAACAAAATTTAAAAAATCATCCCTTAGGTACCCTTTGAGAATAGCCTGGCTACACACAATTAACAGTAGAAAAAGTGATATGTAACATCTGTAAGTGTCCTTGTAGTGCTCTCTCACTCTCTTGTGGGGAGGGAGGTCATTCCGTCTCATTGTGTTCAGGTTCAGTCCTCAGTCTTGTGTCGCATCAGTAGGGCCGAGCCATAAGCAATCTGGGCTCTGGGCCCATCTGACAGAGGCAAGCAGACAACAATAGTTTGGGGCTCTTGCCCCTGGGTGGGGCAGCACCTGGCATAGTCTCTAGCTCGGAGGCCCTCAATGGGGCTAAGAGCACTTAACAGTCTAGGGCCCTAGCCCTGGGGCAGGGCTGGGCTGGTAGCAGGCTGTAGCCTAAGCCTCCCGGCCCAGGCAGCCAGCAAATACACCGAGTCAACTAGCTCTAGCCCTTTGGGCAAGGCAGAGCTGGGAGCTGGCTTCATCCTGGGCTCGTGGGCTCAGGCAGCCAGCAAACACACACAGTCTTGGGGTTCTCAGGATCATAGAATATTAGGGTTGAAAGAGACCTCAGGAGATCATCCAGTCCAATCCCCTGCTCAAAGCAAGACCAACACCCATTAAATCATCCCAGCCCGGGCTTTGTCAAGCTAGGCCTTAAAAACCTCTAAGGAAGGAGATTTCACCACCTCCCTAGGTAACCCATTCCAGTGCTTCACCACCCGCCTAGTGAAATAGTATTTCCTGATATCCAACCTAGACCTCCCCCACTGCAACTTGAGACCATTGAGAACAGCCTAGCTCCATCCTCTTTGGAACCCCGCTTCAGGTAGCTGAAGATTGCTATCAAATCTCCCCTTACTCTTTTCTTCTGTAGACTAAATAACCCCAGTTCCCTCAGCCTCTCCTCATAAGTCATGTGCCCCAGCCCCCTAATCATTTTTGTTGCCCTCTGCTAGACTCTCTCCAATTTGTCCAAAACTGGATGCAATACTCCAGGTGTAGCCTCGCCAGTGCCGAATAGAGGGGGGAATAATAACTTCCCTCGATCTGATGGCAGTGCTCCTACTAATATAGCCAAATATGCCATTGGCCTTCTTGGCAACAAGGGCACATTGCTGACTCATATCCATCTTCTCGTCCACTGTAATCCCAGGCCCTTTTCTGCAGAACTTCTGCTTAGCCAGTCGGTCCCCAGCCTTTAGCGGTGCATGGGATTCTTCCATCCTAAATGCAGGACTCTGCACTTGTCCTTGTTGAACCGTCATCTGATTTCTTTTGGCCCAATCCTCCAATTTGTCTAGGTCCCTCTGTATCCTATCCCTACTCTCCAGCATATCTACCTCTGCCCCCTAGCTTACTGTCATCTGAGAACTTGCTGAGGGTGCAATTAATCCCATCATCCAGATCATTAATAAAGATGTTGAACAAAACTGGCCCCAGGACTGACTCCTGGGGCACTCTGCTTGATACCAGCTGCCAACTAGACATAACGCCATTAATCACCACTGTGACAAAGTTCCTGCTCTACCTTGGTGGGACTTGCGCTTATTAGCAGATTTGCTCACCTTGGAGCTTCACGGCAGCCCTCAGCTTAGCCGTTTTTCTGAATTCACAGTCCAAGTCGACTCCTCCTGTGTCTGACCAGGAGTTGGGAGGATTTGGGGGGAACCCATGCTCGCCCTCTACTCCGGGTTCCAGCCCAGGGCCCTGTGGAATGCAGCTGTCTAGAGTGCCTTCTGGAACAGCTGTGCGATAGCTACAAGTCCCTGGGCTACTTTCCCCTGGCCTCCTCCGAACACCTTCTTTGTCCTCACCATAGGACCTTCCTCCTGGTGTCTGATAATGCTTGTACACCTCAGTCCTCCAACAGTCTGCATTCTCACTCTCAGCTTCTAGTGCCTCTTGCTCCCAACTCCTCACACGCACCCCACAAACTGAAGTGAGCTCCTTTTTAAAACCCAGGTGCCCTAATTAGCCTGCCTCAATAGATTCTAGCAGCTTCTTGATTGGCTGCAGGTGTTCTAATCAGCCTGTCTTAATTGTCTCCAGAAGGTTCCTGATTGTTCTGGAACATTCCCTGTTGGGAAACGGAACGTTCCTCACTTGCTCCTCAGCTATCTGCTTTCTATTCTTTCCTAAAGCCCCCTGGCCTGGATTTTTCTTACTTTTTGAGCCTGCCTTAGTCCCCTCCCCCCGACCGGGCCAGACACTTTTTTGTTTTGGTTTGGTTTTTTTGCCGTTTTTTTTCTGCTGCCGTTGAGTGCTGGTCGGCTGCCAACTTGCCGCCAGCACCCCCCCCACCCCACGCCTGCTCCCGGGCGCAGCTATTTGCCTTAGCTGAAACCCCCGGAGGAGGGGGGGAAGATTGCTGACCCACTATCCGGAGGGGGGAATGGAAGCCCCCAGACCCAGCCGTTTTGCTGTCAGCCTATCTCTGTAACATTCTCGGCCTGCTGGAAGCCTTGGAACACAGCCAACACAGCTGGAGAAGAAAACAGAAGACAGACAAATCACCAAGGGAAGCTATAAATCATCGTGGAGGGGGCCGTAAGACTGAGTAACTTTCTGAATTATACTCTTGTGGGGGGGAGTTTGACTGTGGTTTAATTGCGTTTGTGGCGGCACAGGGGGTGTGGCATGGAGCTGCCCCCCGATCCATCGGTGCCGCCCCCAACATTATTACAAGTGTCACGGTCCCCCCCGCCGTCCGTCCCTGCTGGCAACCTGCCATCTGCCTCGGATCCAGCTGTTTGCTTTGAACTTTGCCTTTCGGACCGGACATAACAGCCGACCAAATGAAACTCTTTGGACAAACGTGCATGGGTCCACACACCCCCCCGCCCCCAGACTGTTTATCCCACAGCTTGCCCTTATCACCGGACCCTGATTCCTGTTTTCCCCCCCTTCCAGTCCAACCCATTTGGTACCCCCCCCACTGCCTGCAGCCCAGCAGGGAGGAGCGGATAATCTGCTTCCCCCTCCCCCCTCCTCCTTCCAGTGTCTCCCCGTCTCTCCCTGCTCACAATGGCGGGGAATGAGAGGGGCGAGGCCCCTCTACCAATATCAGTTGTTCCTCCCCCCCCTCATCACCACTACTGTCAAAACACCTGCCACTGCCCCCGCTGGGGCACTGCCAGCAGGAGGCACTGGGGCGATTACTGCCACTGCTAGGTCCACCGCCCCCCCAGATTCTAGGACACCCCCCCCGAGCTTGCCGAAAAGGCCAGGGCGGGAAGAAAGGAAAGGGCCCCACTAAAACCACTAGGCCCTCCATGGCAGGGGCTGCCCCCACCGCTGTGGCCTTGTCATCGACCGTGGCGCCCCCCCTTGCTGTTCCCTCCACCAGCTCTGTGAACGTCCCTGCCCCGGCCCCCAGGACGTATGCCCGGGCGGTGGCAGGCTCCCCCCGCCTGCCGCCTCGTCATCTCGCCCACCCACTGCCTCCGCTACCATCACCAGCGGCCAGGGCCCCTTCCCCACCTTGACCAGGAGGCACGGTGTCCGTTGGACCAGGAAGGGAGGCACTGATATTGAGCCTTCCGCTTTGGCCACGAGTGAGATCTATCCGCTGGTGTCGGGAGGGGAAGACAGACTGGCATTGGAGGGCAGAATCCCCACTCCACAAGAGACCCTCCCCTCCGAGACCCCTGAGGAAGCTCCTTCTGCCCAGATACCACCCGAACCCCCCGCAAACCCCGAGGCGACTGTTGAGGCGGGCCCTAGAGGAGAGGCCCCCAGGGTAGCAGGAGTTGGCCTCTCCTCCGTGTATGCGGAGATTGAAGCCCTAGATTTAACCCCGGTCACCCAGGGAGAGGATGATCTACTGCCGGCTGGCCTTGATCTGGGTAACCTCGCCCCGCCCCCTTTCCCCATGCTCCCTCCCCCTAATTGCCTTCCCGGGTGAGCACCCCGCAGAAGATGGTCCACCACCTGATGCCATGGCTGCCAAGACCACCACGGAGCCAGCGCCTAGTGTCACTGGGAGCCCCCTCCCTTACCCCTTAACCCTCGACTCTGCTCAGGAGGCACCTTCTTTTAGCTGCTCGCCTCATGAAGTCCAGAGCCTTACCTCTGCCCCTGCCCCCACCCCTGTCCCTGCCCAATTCCCCTCCTCCTGCAATGCTAATGCCACCCCTGGGGTTATTTCTTTCCCTCCTTTTGCAGATTCCCCCCAGGGAGCAGTCTTTGCACTTTCTAGTCGCGACCCATTAGGAGTTGCAATTTTTTCCCTGCCATCCCCTTCCACTCCAAGGTGTGAAATGGATTTAATAACCCCAGCCTGTCAGACGCCCCGTCGGTGGTCCGCACCCTGTCTACCCGCCTTAGCGGACCATGAGGCTGCATTAAGAGCCCCACTAGGGAATACCCCGGAAATCGCAACCCCACCCCCCCATGAGTTGCGGCATGCACTACGGAAGTTCCTAGAACACACCCGGGGCACCCGCAATAGGGTACAGCTGGCTCTTCAGCTATGGGGGGACTTTGATCAAATCCTCCAGGCCACAAGGGCCCTTATACAGGAGGGCAGAGGGCAAGGAAAGAGTGGTGCTGCGGCCTACAAGCGGGCCTGCGGCTTCCGAAAAGATCTACTCATCCACGGGATGGGTCACGGGTTGCTGCGCAACCTGCCGGGGGCCACGAACACCCCCACCAATAAGAACCCCCCACCCCCCCAGCCCTCCGCATGACGCCTCTCATTATTGCAACCTTGAACACCAGGGGCTGTAGGATGGCTCTCCGCAGGTCCCAGGTGCTCTCTTACCTTCGGGAAGGGGGGTACTCTGTAGCTTTCCTGCAGGAGACCCATACGGACCTGACCGTCGAGGCCAGGTGGCGGCTGGAGTGGGGGACGGGGTATACTTTAGCCATTTCACGACTTGGCAAGCTGGAGTGGCGACCCTGTTCTCCCCCACCCTATGGCCCGAGGTGCTAGGGGTCACTGAGGCCATGCTGGGCCACCTGCTGCACCTTCAAGTCAGTATGGAGGGGCTCGTGGTCAACCTTGTTAACATCTATGCCCCGCAAACGAGCCCAAAGCAGCCACAATTCTATCAGCGGGTGTCCAACTTTCTCAGCACCCTAGATTCGCACGAGTGCCTGGTCCTGGGAGGGGACTTTAACACCACCCTTGAGGAACGGGACCGCTCAGGGGCCGAGCCGAGCCCAGCCGCCACGAACATTCTTTGAGGAATAGTCGAACATCATTCCCTACTGGACATCTGGCGTGACCATCACCCAGATGACATTTCCACGTTCACCTTTGTCCGGGTGGAGGCCCTTCGGTCACACCACTCTCAGTTGGACCGTATTTACTTATCCCGTTTCCATCTTTCACAGGCCCACTCCTCCGCCATTCGGCCGGCCCCATACTCTGACCATCATTTAGTCACCATAACGGTCTCCCTCCATGCAGAGAGACCGGGGCTGGCCTATTGGCACTTTAACAACAGCCTGTTGGAGGATGAGAGATTCGTGACGTCCTTCCGGGAGTTTTGGCTGGCCTGGCGAGAGCAGTGGCGTACCTTTCCCTCGGTGCGGCAATGGCGGGATCTCGGGAAGGTGCGCGCCAAGCTCTTCTGCCGTGACTACACTCGGGGCACCAGCTGACGGCGAAATGCGGCGATAGAGCAGTTGGAACGGGAGGTTTTAGAGATGGAGAGGCGCCTGGCCGCCAGTCCCGAGGACCCGCCCCTCTGCGGAGCATGCCGGGAGAAGTGGGAGGAGCTCCAGGCCCTTGAGGACCACCGGGCCCGAGGTGCCTTCGTTCGGTCTCGCATCTGCCTCCTTTGGGAGATGGACCGCGGCTCCCGCTTCTTCTATGCCCTGGAGAAAATGAGGGGGGCCAAGAAACACGTCACCTGCCTTCTTGCGGAAGACAGCACCCCCCTCACGGATCCGGAGGAGATGTGTGGGAGGGCCCGTGACTTCTACACAAGCCTTTTCTCCCCGGATCCGACCGATCCTGGCGCTTGCGGGGTGCTCTGGGAGGAACTCCCCACGGTCAGCGTGGGTGACCGAGACCGACTAGAGCTGCCTCTCACCCTGGCTGAGTTCTCGGAAGCCCTCCGTCGCATGCCCACCAATAAATCTCCGGGCATGGACGGGCTGACCGTGGAGTTTTATCGCGCGTTCTGGGACATTCTCGGCCCAGACCTAGTCACTGTCTGGGCTGAGTCCTTGCAGAGCGGGGTCCTCCCTCTGTCGTGCAGGCGAGCGGTGCTCGCTTTGCTGCCGAAGAAGGGGGACCTTCGCAATCTACGAAACTGGTGTCCCGTCTCACTCCTTAGCACGGATTACAAAATCGTAGTGAAAGCAACGTGGCGTGATCCACCCAGACCAGATCTATACTGTCCTGGGTCGCAGCATTTTTGACAACCTATTTCTAGTCTGAGACTTTTTGGAACTCAGGCGGAGAGATGGTCTGTCGTTCGCCCTCCTGTCTCTTGATCAGGAGAAGGCGTTCGATAGAGTAGACCATGGGTACCTCCTGAGCACTTTGCAGGCGTTTGGATTCGGACCTCAGTTTGTGAGTTTTCTCCAGGTGCTGTATGCCTCCGCGGAGTGTTTGGTCAGGCTCAACTGGACCCTGACTGAACCGGTCAGCTTCGGGCGAGGAGTGCGGCAGGGGTGACCCCTCTTGGGCCAGTTGTACGCTCTGGCGATCGAGCCTTTCCTCTGTCTCCTCCACAGGAGGATGACAGGGTTGGTGCTGCGGGAGCCGGAGCTGCGGCTGGTCCTGTCGGCGTACGCCGATGAAGTACTCCTCGTGGTCCAGGACCCGGGGGACTTGGCGCGAGTGGAGACATGCCAGGCCATCTATTCAGCAGCCTCCTCCGCCCAAGTCAACTGGATCAAGAGCTCTGGCTTGGCGGTAGGGGACTGGCGGCAGGTAGGCTCCCTCCCACCCGCGCTTCAGACCATCCGGTGGAGTGCGGGGCCACTGTTCTATCTCGGCGTTTACCTTTCCGCCACGCACCCTTCCCCGCTGGAAAATTGGCAAAATTTAGAGGGCGGGGTGATAGAGCGGATCCAGAAATGGATGAGGCTACTCCAATGTCTCTCCCTCCGAGGGAGAGCACTGGTGCTTTACCAACTAGTCCTGTCCACGCTCTGGTACCGGCTCAACACCCTGGCCCCGGCCCCGGCCCCGGGTTTCCTGACCCACCTCCGGAGATTGATTCTAGAGTTCTTCTGGTCAGGAATGCACTGGGCCCCTGTTGGAGTTCTTCATCTACCCCTGAAGGAAGGAGGGCAGGGCCTGAAGTGTCTGTACACTCAGGTCCGCGTTTTCCGCCTCCAGGCCCTGCAGAGGCTCTTTTATAGTGCAAGTAGTTCGATGTGGAGCATACTGGCGCACGCCTTCCTGCGCCGCTTCCAAGGGCTTCGATACGACTGGCAGCTCTTTTATCTTTCTCCAAGGGGTTTTCCGCGAGACCTCTCCGGGCTGCCGGTCTTCTACCAGGACCTCCTCCAGACCTGGAAACTGTTTCTAACGACCAGGTCCGTGGCGGCCACTGTGGGAGCAGATCTCCTCACGGAGCCCCTGCTACACAATCCCCAACCCCGCCCATCCTCTACCCCAGGCCCGCCTGACCTTTCCATTGGGCCCCTACCCTGCTGATCCCAACAAACCCCTCACCCTTTCACTGCAAGCCGGCTGCATGAACTGCAGCCGGTCAGTTTTCAAATTGCACCACGGAATTATTTATACACACTCACGCTTCACACCCTTCATGCCCACACCCTGGTGTCCCGCCCCGATACAAAGTGGCAGGACCTCCTGCCACCCTTGGAGGGTGAGCAACCTCGGTGGGCCAGCCTGTATTCCACCTAGGTGCTGAGGCCCGTCGGGGACATCAGTTGGCAGCTCCTTCACGGAGCTGTGAGCACGGGCGTGTTTCTGACACGGTTTACCCCCATCCCGGATGCTTGCCCTTTTTGTAATGTGAGGGAAACCCTGGCGCACGTATATTTAGAGTATGCCAGATTGCAGCCCCTTTTCCGGCTCCTCACAAATATTTTATTGCGCTTTTGGCTTCATTTCTCCCCTCACCTTTTTATCTATACACTCCCCATCCGTGGCCCCACAAAATCGCAAGACCTCCTGGTTAACCTCCTCCTAGCCTTGGCTAAAACAGCCATTTATAAAACCAGAGAGGGGAGGTTGGCCCATGAAGCGTCCTGCGATTGTAGGGCCTTCTTCCGATCCTCAGTACATTCACGTATCCGGGCGGAGTTCCTCTGGGCGGCGTCCACCAACTCCCTTGACGCCTTCGAGGAGCGGTGGGCGCTGTCCGGGGTTTTCTGCTCGGTGACCCCGTCCGGTTCCCTCCATCTGACCCTTTGATTGAGGGGAAGAGCGAGAGATGCCAGCCCCAGCCGTTGCCGCTGTGGATACCATTATTACTGTCATCTAGGAGGGATCCTATAATACTTGGGTGTCTACCCCCCCACCCCTAAACCGCCCACCCCGCAGCAGTGCCCATCTTGCCGGGCACTCTCAGGAGAGGGATAATCGGTGACACTGGGCGCAGCACTAGGTAACTCGAGGGGGTGGAAGACCACGAGTGTCTAGGAAGCCCCCCGCTCTAGGCCACCAGGTAACTCAGGAGGGTGGAAGACCACGAGTGTCGAGGAAGGCCCCCCGCTCTGGGCCCAGGCTAGCCTGAACACTTCTCCCTCGTGAAAGCTGCTGTGTTATACCTTCTGTTTGCGTTGTTTTGTTGCATAGTTTGTTTTGTTTTCTTTGGTAATTCTTTGTAAGTGTTACAAATAAAATTCTTTTCTGTTTCAAAAAAAAAAAAAAAACACCTTTCCTGTTTCCTTCCCCAGGGAAAAGGGACCTACTTAGCCTGCTCTCCTGCTGCTGCCCTCTGGCCTGGGCTTTCCTTGCTTTTTGCCCCTGCTTTCAGCTTCCCCCCCGACCGGGCCAGACGTTCTTCCCCCCTTTCTTTTCTTTTTGTTTTTTTTTCTTTCTCTGCTGTTGCTAGAGTGCTAGCCAGCTGCCGGCTGGCTGTTAGCCCCCACCCCGCCTGCCCTCGGACGCTGCTGCCGCTCCAGCTGAACCCCCCCCCGAGAGAGGGGGGGCCTGCTGGCCCGCTCCCCAGAGGGGGGGAGTGGAAGGACCCAGCCCGCAGACCCAGCCGCTTGCCGTTTGTTTGTGGACCTGTATTTAGCTGAGAGGATTTTTATCATCTGCTCCGGCATCCCTGGAATGTTGCAGCTGCCAAAAAGAGAGCCCAGAACAGAGGAGGAAAAAGCTGTCTACTGGAGAAACACTGCCCGTGGAATCTACAAATCGCCGTGGAGGGGGCCTAAGACTGAGTAACTTTCGAACTGTGCTCTCGTGTGGGGGGAGGCCTTGACTGTGTCTTAACTGTGTTTGTAGGGACACAGGGGGTGTGGCATTGAGCTGCCCTCCAATCCATCTGTGTCCTCCCAACCCCCACACTACGATCTTCACTCCCCCCCCCCACTCCACCATCTTTGCTGGCTATCTAACATCTGCCTCTGGACTCAGCTACTCGCCCTGATTCCACCGCGTGGGCCAGAAGCACCAGCCAACCAAACAGGACTCTCTGGACAAGCGTACGGTGGTTCATGTGCCCTCCTGCCCCTGAATTGTCCACCCCACAGCATGTCCCTTTCTACCTGACTCCAACTCCTGTTAACCACCTGCCACCGCCCCTGCTGGGGCATCGGCAATGGAGAGCACCGAGGTGACCTCCGCCGCTGCCATGCCCATCGCCTCCCCAGACTCTAGGGAAGCCCCCACAGCCGGCGGGAAAGGCCAGGGCAAGAAGGGGAAGGGCCCCGCTAAAACCACTGGGCCCTCCACCACCGAGCACCCCCACTGCTGCGGCCCCACCACCGACCACGCTGTCCTTCCCCTCTGCCCCCTCCACCAGCTCTGCGGGTGTCCCTTCCTAAGCCCCCAGGACATACGCTCGGGTGGCGGCAGCCCCCCTGCCTGCCACTTTGTCATCTCTCCCACCCACCACCTCTGCCCCCATCAATAGCGGCCGGGGCCCCTTTCCCACCGTGACAAGGAAGTACGGTGTCCAATGCCTCCTTGTGCCCCCCTCGCCCCACGTGGAGACATACGTGTGGGCGCTGGCAAGGGTGGTGGGGCCCTTGGCCAATGTGGTGGCCTCCAAAATGTACGGGAAGGTTGTCTTCTTCTTGGCATCGGAGGCTGCCGCCCAGGAAGCAGTGGAGAGGGGCCTGGTGGTGGTGGTGGGGGGTGTTTGTCCCTCTAGAGCCGCTGGAGGACCTTGGCGTCCGCCTGGTCCTGACCTCTGTCCCTCCTTTTCTCCCCAATGCTGCCCTGCTACCCGCCATTTCCACCCTGGGGAAACCTGTTTCTGTTATCAGCCCTCTCCCGTTGCGCTTCAAGGACCCCACCCTCCGTCACATCTTTTCCTTCCGCCGGCAAGTGCGACTTTTACTGCTGTCGGTGGCGCGTGATTGAGTGACGCTCGAAGGGTCCTTCCTAGTCCCCCACCAGGGGGCCCGTTACCGGGTGTACTTATCCACGGGGGAAGCCCAGTGCTATCTCTGCCGGGCATTGGGGCATATCCGGAGGGACTCCCCCCTAGCCCGGCAAGGAGGGGTACCTGGGATCCCGAGACCCGGCAGGACATCAGCCCCATCATTGCTGACACCCCTGGCCGCCTGGTACCCAACCCCCCCGCCCCCCCTTCGGACACCGCTACTCCCGCTCAGGCCCAAAGGGCACCTCCCCTACAATGCCCAGACGAGCGGGAGAGCCCCGCCCTTGCTGCTGACAATCTGACGGGGCCTATGGAGGAGGGTGTGACAGAGATACCACCAGGCATGGGAGAGAGCCTTCCCCAGGGAGAATCCTCCCTCCCTTATGCTACCCCACCGTTCCCCCCACAAGTCCCTGAGCCATCGCCTTTACCCCCTGACACAACCCCTGCTAACCAGCCCCCAGATGATGCCATGGAGGGCTGGACCCTAGTCCAGGGGAAGCGAGGCAAGCAGAAGGCTCGAGCTCCGCCTCATCTACCCGAGGTGGAGGCCCCCCAGAAGACCAGGAAGGGGAGCACTGATACTGAGCCTTCCGCTTTGCCCACGAGTGCGTCCCACCCACCAGTGTCAGCCAGGAAAGACATGGCAGCACCAGAAGATAGTGTCTCCTCTCCACAGGAGAGCCTCCCCTCCAAGACCCTCGAGGAAGCCCCTTCTGTCCTGATGCTACCCGAAGTCCCCGTGAACCCCGAGGCAACCGTCGTGGCGGGTGCTGGCGGGGAGAACCCCGGGGTGGCGGAAAGTATCCTCTCCTCCATGTTCGAGGAGATTGAGGCCTTAGATCTGACCCCAGTTGCTCAGGGGGAGGATGACCTTTTGCCAGCAAATCTCGATCTGGGTGACCTCACTCCACCCCTCTTTTCCCCATGCTCCCTCCCCTTAACTGCTGCTTCTGCTCCCACCTCCGAGGAGCTCTGGATTCCTCCACCGACCCGGGCGCTGATGGCACCCTGCTGACGACCACCGAGCCTGCTCAGGTGACAGCCGGCGCCACGCGGCCGGGACATGAGTCACCAGGGGCACCCCCCATTGGTGCGGAGCAATCAACTTCCTTCCAGGGCAGGGGCCCTACAGAAGATAATCCACCTCCTGATGCTGTGGCCACTAAATCCACCACAGAGCGTGTGCCCAGTGTCACTGAGAGCTCCCTCCCCACCCCCTTAACCCTCGAGCTTGATTGAGAGTTGCCACCATCCAGCTGCTTGCCTCCCAAAATCCAGAACCTTGCCTCTGCCCCTGGCCCTACCCCTATCCAATTTACCTCCTGCAATGTCATTGCTCCCCCCGGGGCTGTTTCCTTCCCTTTCCCAACTGATGACCCCCAGGAAGCAGCCTTTGTTTTCTCCTGCCCTGACCCAGTAGGAGCTGCTATTTTCCCTCCATCACCCCCTATTGCCCCACAGCTTGAGGTGGGCCTAGAAGCTCCAGCCCATCAGGCACCCCGTCAGGGGTCCGCACCCTGCTTGTCCGTTTTAGTGGACCATAGGGCTGCACCAAGGGCCCCGCTGGGGAACACCGGGAAACCGTAACCCCACCTCCCCCATAAGCTGCAAGGAGAGCTGCGGAAGTTTTTAGCGGATGTCCGTGGCTCCCGCAACAAGGTACAACTTGCTCTCCAGCGATGGGGGGACTTTTCTCAAATCCTCCGGGCCACAAGGGTCCTCATGGGGGAAGGTAAAGGGACGGGGAAGCAGGATGCCGCGGCCAAGGCCATGCTGGGTCGCCTGCTGCATCTCCGGGTCTGTATGGAGGGGCTCGTGGTTAACCTCGTTAACGTCTATGCCCTGACATCGGGCCCGGAGCGGCTGCAATTCTACCAGCAGGCGTCCGCGTTCCTCGGCACCTTAGATTCTTATGAGTGCCTGGTCCTGGGAGGGGATTTTAATACCACCCTCGAGGAGCAGGACCACTCAGGGACTGTACAGAGCCCGGCCGCCACGGACACCCTCCGTGAGATAGTCGAACATCACTCCCTAGGGGACATCTGGCGTGATCACCACCCGGATGACACTTCCACGTTCACCTTTGTCCGGGTGGAGGCCCATCGGTCGAGCCTCTCCCGGTTGGACTGCATTTATTTATCACGCTTCCATCTCTCATGAGCCCACTCCTCCAGCATTCAGCTGGCCCCATTTTCTGACCATCATCTAGCCACTGTGACAGCCTCCCTCTGTGCTCAGAGGCCGGGGCCGGCCTATTGGCATTTTACAACAGCCTGTTGGAGGATGAGGGCTTCGTGACGTACTTCCAGAAATTCTGGCTGGCCTGGCAATGGCAGCGGCGTGCCTTTCCCTCGGCACAGTGATGATGGGACCTGGGGAAGGTGCGCACCCGGCTTTAGTGCCGTGACTACACCCGGGGCAACAGCCAATGGAGAAATGCAGCGATAGAGCAGTTGGAACGGGAGGTCTTAGAGCTGGAGAGGCGTCTGGCCGCCAGCCCCGAGGACCCGCTCCTCTGCGAAGCGTGCCGGGAGAAGCGGGAGGAGCTCCAGGCCCTCGAGGACCAGCAGGCCCGGGGCACCTTTGTTCGATCCCACATCTGCCTCCTTCGGGAGATGGATCGCGGCTCCTGCTTCTTCTATGCCCTGGAGAAAATGGGGGGGGCAAGAAACACGTCACCTGCCTTCTGGCAGAAGATGGCACACCCCTCACGGAACCGGTGGAGATGTGCGGGAGGACCCAAGCCTTCTACGCAAGTCTTTTCTCCCCGGATCCAACTGACCCTGGCGCTTGCAGAGTGCTCTGGGAGAAGCTCCCTATGGTCAGTGCAAGTGACCAAGACCAGCTAGAGTTGCCTCTCACTCTGGCCGAGTTCTCGGAAGCCCTCCGTCGTATGCCCACTAATAAGTCTCCAGGCATGGACGGGCTGACCATGGAGTTCTACCACGTGTTTTGGGACGTCCTCGGCCCAGACCTAGTCACTATCTGGGCCGAGTCTTTGCAGAGCAGGGTCCTCCCTCTTTCATGCAGGCGAGCCATGCTTGCCTTATTGCCGAAGAAGGGGGACCTCCGCGATTTACAAAATTGGCATCCCGTCTTGCTCCTCAGCATGGACTACAAAATCATAGCGAAAGCAATCTCGCTGCGGCTAGGGTCTGTGCTTGTGGACGTGATCCACCCAGACCAGACCTACACCGTCCCGGACCGCAGTATCTTTGATAACCTATTTATGGTTCGGGACCTTTTGGAACTCGGGCATAGAGATGGTCTGTCATTCACCCTCCTGTCCCTAGATCAGGAGAAGGCGTTCGATAGGGTGGACCACGGGTACCTCCTGAACACTCCGCAAGTGTTTGGCTTCAGACCCCAGTTTGTGGGTTTTCTCTGGGTGCTGTACACCTCCGCAGAGTGTCTGGTTAAGCTCAACTGGACCCTGACCAAACCGGTCAGCTTCGGGCGAGGAGTATGGCAGGGGTGCCCCCTCTCAGGCCAGCTGTATGCTCTTGCGATGGAGCCCTTCTTCTGCCTCCTCCGCAGGAGGTTGACAAGGTTGGTGCTGTGAGAGCTGGAGCTGCGGCTGGTCCTGTCATCATACGCTGATGACGTGCTCCTCATGGTCCAGGACTCGGGTGACTTGGCACGGGTGGAGGCTTGCCAGGCCGTCTATTTGGCAGCCTCCTCTGCCCAGGTCAACTGGATCAAGAGCTGTGGCTTGGCGGTAGGAGACTGGCGGCGGGCGAGCTCCCTCCCACCTGCGCTTCAGACCATCCGGTGGAGCGCGGGTCCGCTGCTCTACCTCGGCGTTTACCTTTCTGCCACGCATCCCTCTCTGCCGGAGAACTGGGAAAATTTAGAGGGCGGGGTGATAGAGCGGCTCTGGAAATGGACGGGACTACTCCAATGTCTCTCCCTTCGTGGGAGAGCGCTGGTGCTTAATCAACTAGTCCTGTCCAAGCTCTGGTACCGGCTCAACACCCTGGTCCCGGCCCCGGGTTTCCTGACCAACCTCCGGACATTGATTCTGGGGTTCTTTTGGTCAGGAATGCACTGAGCCCCTGTAGGGGTTCTTCATTTACCCCTGAAGGAAGGAGGACAGGGCCTGAAGTGTCTGCACACTCAAGTCTGCGTCTTCCACCTCCAGGCCCTACAGAGGCTCCTTTATGGTGCAGGCAGTTTGGCGTGGAGCATACTGGTGCACGCCATCCTGCGCCGCATCCGAGGGCTCCAATATGACTGGCAGCTCTTTTATCTCCGTCTGGGAGGTCTTCCGCGAGACCTTTCCGGGCTGCCGGTCTTCTACCAGGACCTCCTCCGGACTTGGAAACTGTTTTTAACAACCAGGTCCGTGGCGGCTACCGAGGGGGCAGATCTCCTTGCTGAGCCCCTGCTACACAACCCCCAGGTCCGTGTGCAGGTGGCGGAGTCCAGCTCGGTGTGCCAGAGCTTGATCCTGGCAGAAGTCACGAGAGTCGGAGACCTCCTGGACTATGGCCGGGGAGACTGGCTGGATCCCCCAATGCTCACTCGGCGCATGGGGTTCTCCAGACCTCGTACCCCCCGGCGCGTACTTCAGGAGGTGAAGGCCGCTGTGCCGCCTGCTGCTAGAGCTTACCTCGATCGGGTCCTGCTCGAGGGCACACCCCGCCCACCCTCTACCCCAGGCCTGCCGGACCTTTTAATTGGACCCCTGCCCCATAGATCCAATCGACCCCCTCACTCCTTTACGGCGAGCCGGCTGCATGAACTGCAGCTGGTATGCTTCCAAACCACGCCAAGGAAACATCTATATACACTCGTGCTCCACACCCTTCACGCTGTCACCCTAGTGTCCCGCCCCGACACAAAGTGGCGAGACCTTCTGCCACCTTTGGTGGGCCAGCCTATATTCCACCTTGGTTCTGAGGCCCATCGGGGACATCAGTTGGTGGCTCCTTCACAGAGCTGTGAGCACGGACACGTACTTGGCGCGGTTCAACCCCATTCCAGATACTTGTCCTTTTTGCGGTGTGAGGGAAACCCTGGCGCACGTATATTTGGAGTGCGCCAGGCTGCAGCCCGTGTTCTGGCTCCTCACAAAACTTTTATTATGTTTTTGGTTGCATTTTTCCCCTCATCTTTTTATTTATGCACTCCCCATCCATGGCCTCACAAAGTCGCGGGATCTCTTAGTTAACCTCCTCCTGGCCCTTGCTAAAATGGCCACCTATAAAACCAGAGAGAGGAGGTTGGCCGATGGAGTTTCCTGGGACTGTGGGGCCATTTTCTGATCCTCAGTCCGTTCATGTATCCGGGCGGAGTTCCTCTGGGCGGCGTCCACCGCTTTCCTTGATGCTTTTAAGGAGCGGTGGGTGCTGTCCGAGGCTCTCTGCTCGGTGTCCCCGTCCAGCTCCCTTTGTTTTGACCCTTTGATTGGGGGAGAGAGTAAGGGACCCCAGCCCCAGCCATTGCTGCTGCGGACACCACCACCTTAGAGGGGTTCTTTCACACGTGGGTGCACGTCCCCCCTCCCCCCCCGCGGGTTGTCCACCCCACAGCCTGCCCCTTTTGTTGGGTGCTTTCAGAGGAGAGAATTGTTGGTGGCACTCGGGCATGGCACCAGGTAACTCGAGGGGGTGGCAGACCTTGAAAGTTGATGAAGCCCCCTCGCTCTGGACCACCAGGTAACTCGGAAGGGTAGAAGACCACGAGAGTCGAGGAAGCCCCCTGCTCTGGGCCCAGGCAAGCCTGAACACTTCCCTCCCCTGAAGCTAGTGAGAAAACAATTGTGACTGGTTGCTGTGTTACACATTGCATATGCTGTTGTTTTGTTTTGTAAGTGTGTTATGCAAATAAAAACCACCTTTTTTGCTTCAAAAAAAAAAAAAACTCTCCTATAGCCATCTGTCCTGACTCTGTCACACTACCCATTGAGCGTGACAATGTAGCCAGCTTTCTATCCACCTTATAGTCCATTCATCCAATCCATACTTTTTAAATTTGCTGGAAAGAATACTGTGGGAGACTGTATCAAAAGCTTTGCTAAATTCAAGATATATCACATCCACCATTTTCCCCATAGCCACGGTGTCAGTTATCTCATCATAGAAGGCAATCAGGTTGGTCAGGCATGACTTGCCCTTGGTGAATCCATGTTGACTGATCCTGATCACTTTCCTCTCCTCCAAGTGCTTCAAAATGGATTCCTTGAGGACCTGCTCCATGATTTTGCCGGGGACTGAAGTAAGGCTGACCAGTCTGTAGTTCCCCGGGTTATCTTTCTTCCCTTTTTAAAATGTGGGCACTATATTTGCCTTTTTCCAATCGTCCAGGACCTCCCCCGATCACCACAATTTTTCAAAGATAATGGCCAATGGCTCTGCAATCACATCAGCCAACTCCCTCAGCACCCTTGGATGCATTAGATCTGGACCCATGGACTTGTGCATGTCCAGCTTTTCTAAATAGTCCTTAACCTGTTCTTTCCCCACAGAGGGCTGTTCACCTCCTCCCCATACTGTGTTGCCCAGTGCAGCAGTCTGGCAGCTGACCTTGTCTTTGAAGATAGAGGGAAAAAAAGCATTGAGTTCAGGTAAGGGGAAGCGCCCATCCAGTCTAGGGGCTCTGAAAAGGGTTTGCACACCTAGCAGACAGTCTAGGGTGCTAGCAGGGGGTTTCATGGAACACAGACCTCCTGGCCTAAGGTGGGAAGTCAGCCAGCCCGGGGTTAGTGTGGCAGGGATACGCCCTACTCCCAGCCCAGGGCTCTAACAGTGGCGGAATGGTCTGCCACTGGGTCAGCGGGGATCAAGCCACAACATGCTGACTTAGACGCAGTCAGCCCTGGAGCTGGCCGGTTGTTGGCTGCCCCTGGGCTACTTCGTACCTCCCCAGGGTTTGTTACATCTAGCATCCACCGGTCCTCGGGCTCCTCGGAGCATACAGCTGGCGATAGTCCCAACAACTCCTCATCTGGGTCCGTCACCTCCGGTGGCAGGGTGCGGCAGAGCATAGATTCAGCTCCTGGGTGTGGTGGCAGGGCAGAGGTATCCATCTCCTCTGCTGACTCCTTCTCAGCTGAGCAGCAGGGCCATCCCTTTATACTTCCAGACCCACCCTGGTACTTCCAGCAATGGGGGCTGGGCAAGTTCAGCTCTGCCCACCAAGGGGAGTGTAATGCTCCCTTACTCTCCAATCCGGAGGGAGGTTACTCTACCTCACCACAGTCCTAAATGATGGATATATACTTTTCTGTTTTGGGTTAGTGCTTGTTATTAAAAGCTGAATAAATAAAAAAATATTAGAGAAATGTGCTAGTGAGAAGGAGGGGCAAGAAACGGCTTTGGCAAATCATTAGAACTCACTCCTACTCTAAGCAAGGAATAGCCTTATAATACGATAATGCTTTTTCATATAAGTGTACTAAGAGCCAAATTCTACATGGTCCTGAGAGCCTCTGTGATAATGTTGTGGGCTCTCAATGTCCACTGAGACCTGAGGGTGCTGAACATTTCACGCATAGTACTCAGAACCGCACAGGATTAGGGCCTAAGTGAGCTAAATGTTTTAAATAAAGTTGAGATCGATGAAATAAGTGAAGTATTCCTGCCATCATCTTCAGTTAATCATTATACTGCAGCAAAAGTTTTCTAAAGTTTAATAATTAAATTTATTTTTTACTGTAACTTCTTTTTAAGATTCTACATTTCAGACGTTAAACTGAACAAAACTAAAGTTAATAAAAACTAAAACTAAAAAAAAAAACTAGATAGCTTTGTAATGAGAGATGGGATCAAGTATCTTTGATCAAAAGAATAAACACTTGTATTTCAAATGTATATTTCCTGACTTCCACATATTTTGGTCCAGATGATTAAAGGAGTTATCTGAACATAGTTTCCAAACTCTCAAGCACAAACTTAATGACACTGGCCATTTGCACATATAACAAAGACCGAAAATGAGAAGTGCAACACCAGAGATAGAGGAGGTTGCTTTGAAATTGGGTCACTCTTTTCTTTACACGTACAATGATTTCTGTAAGCGGAGAAACAGCTGTGTGAGTGAGATGAGGCAAACTGGATTTAAAATAAATGGCATATCTCAATCAAGAAGAGCTGATAGGTACAGTGCAGTGTGTATCTGACATCACAGTTGACTGACAACTTAACTGAATCTCAGTTGATTTAATTAAGGATTTGAATTAGCTTTTCAATAGTATTTAGGATAAAGAATGATTTTTATAAGACTTTTAAAAGCAAATGTTTGGTTAAATATTGAAAACTGTGGAAGGAGCTTTTAAAGTCATTTATATGACAACCTATGTTTTTGGGGGCCATAATATCATCTCTGGCAACTAGATACGGAAGTGAAGTGCAAGAGAACAGAGATTTTTCTAATGAGGACACAAAAAGAAATAGGTTTCTTTTTCCAGATTAGAATATAGACACAGATTTCCCCCTGTGGAAAAATCAAAACTGGCTCACACGCACATACAGGACTATAGCGAAACTATCAAGCTCTCAGAAAAAATAAATATACATATTTTGTCTGGTCTGCATTTCAGTCTAAGTCTCACACTGGTGTCAAAGCACATGTAAGTATAATTATTAATGGTCATACCTATAAATAGTTATTATAGTAATCCTTCAAGAGGTTGGACTTTTATTTGTAGAAGAGAAATGACAGAAAAATATCTGACCCAAGACTTGGAAATACTAACTGAAATGTCTGCCTTTTAAAATACACTCCCCCTCAAATGGAGTTGGTCAGAACATTTCATTTCAACTTTGTCATTGACTGTCTGTTGGATCTGGGTTCCTGTCTCCCTTAGGCCACTTTGAAAATTACCGCCTAAATTATGAAGATTCACTAAGTATACAGTGCACATTTGCCTATTATGAAAAGAAGCTATAACTGGGAAAAAATAAGCTTGCTTTCATATACGAATAAATCACAGTGTTTAACACATTTTCTATTAATAACAAGCCATTCTATTACTCTGTACACTTTATAAGCCATTTGTATAGCCCATTGAATAATAATGGACATTTTATTTTTACAACCAATCTCTTAAACAATGGTCATATTCTTCTTAACGTGCACTGTATAAAAAGGGTAAAAGTTTATTTGATCTGGCACCAAAAGATAGTTTCAGTGTGAAATTATGTACATAATTGTTCAGTCACAACTTACACTGTCACTGATAAAAATGAGCAGTGCAGCATTTGCCACAGCAAACGATAGGAAGAACAAAGAGGGTTTCTGGGTTTCATTATGTAGATTAAGGAGAAATGTTGTATTGAATTATCCTCCTTATTTGTTAAAAGCAGAAATATATTTTAGGGAGAGAATATGAACATTTGATTTTAGATGTCTGTTTTTTAGATTCAGAAAGCTCAGGTCATCTCATAGATCACTAAATAGATCAGCTCACAGAGTCATAGAATTCAAGGATCACCAGATCATTTAGTCTGACCTCTTGTATATCACAGACCACTAAGACCATCCAGCACACATACTAAACCCCACAACTGAAATTAGGTCAAGGTATGACAGCTCTCAGGAAACTAAACTATTATGTGCCACATGAAAAGAATAGGAGAGACCGAGGCACACCAATGCCCAAGACTCCTGCTATGGCAGGGAATTGATTAAGTAAGATATACCCAGCTGATGTTGGGAACCCCCACACTGCAGAGGAAGGCAAACAAACAAACAAGGTCACAGTCATTCTGATCTAGGACAAAATTCCTTCCTGACCCCACTTACGGGTATCAGTTAGACCCTGAGCATGTAAACCAGCCAAGCAGCTGAAAGAATGCTGTGTACTACTTTATAGTCCTAGTTCATCCCATCCAGTGTCCCGTCTGCAGCTATGACCATCTCTGAAGCTTCAGAGAAATTACAAAAAACAGAATACACTGGGGGAGGGGAAATACCTTCCTGATCCATGCAAGTGACCAGCTGAAGTCCTGAAGCATGAGATTTTAAGAAAATCAGACATAAAGCAGAAAGAACCCTCAGGTCTATGAGACCTGTTCCCCACTATCACAAGCATTCCCATCATACAATTGAACTCAAATTTGTCCCGCTTTTCTTAAAACTAATTAAGTTAGTCCACATAACTCCTACTGGGAGGTTGTTCCAAAACCTCATTCCTCTATGGTTAGATACCTTCTGTGATGGTTAGAAACATTCTTCTAATTTCCAGCCTGAATTTGTTCATGGCCAGTTTCTACCTATTTGTTCTTGTGTCAACATCGCCCGTTAGTGTACATAGCTCTTTACCCTCACTGGTGTTAAGCCCCCCGATATATTTACAGAGAGCAATCATATTCCTTCTCAGCCTTTGTTTTGCTAGGTTAAACAAAGTGTCCTCTCATAAGATAGGTGCTCCATTCCCCTGATTATCCTAGCAGCTTTTCTCTGGACTTGTTGCAGTTTGAAATAATCTTTCTCAAACCCAAGTGAACAGAATTGTACACAGTATTCCAAATGAGGCCTTACAGTGCCTTGTACAATTAATACTACTCTTACTCTACTGGAAATGCCTCATCTGATACATGCTAGGATCACATTTTCCTTTTTTGCAGCCACATTCCAAAGGTGGCTCATAGTTATCCCGTGATTGACTCAAACATCCAGGTCTCTCTCCCACCCTGTCACTTCCAACTGATGACCCCCTATGTATGGCAGAAATTCTTATTAAGAGACCCCAAGTACATGACCAGGCATTTTATAATATTAAATTTAATCTCATTTCTCACACTCCAGTGTTCACTGTCATCCAGATCTTCCTGAATAATATTGCAGTCCTCCTCTATATTGACAATGCTTTTGAACTTTGTATCATCAGCAAATTTCATTACCACATTCCTACCTTTTTTGCCAGGGGGTCAATAATAAAAATATTAAATAAGATTTCTCCCAAGACTGACCCAGGAGAAACTCCACTAGTCTGATAGTTCATCTTTCAGTACAATATAAGACTCCCACACAAGGTCAGACAAATGGTCTATCTAGCCCAGTATCCTGTCTCCAACAGTGTCCAGTACAGACTTCACCGGGAGAGCACATGATAGGGCAGTTGTAGTTATCCATCCTGTCTTCCCCTACCAGCTTCTGGCAATCAGAGGTTTAAGGTTGCTCCAAGCATTGTGTTGCATCCCTGACCATCTTGCCTAGTAGCCAGTGATGGACGTATCCTCCATGAACTTATCTAGTTCTTTTTTAAAACCAGTTATACTTCTGGCTGTCACAGCATCCCATGGCAATGGGTTACACAGATTAATTGTGCATTCAGTGAGAAAGTGTTTTCTCTTATTTGTATTAAACTTGCTACTTATTCATTTAATTGGGAAACCTCTTGTTTTTGTATTATGGAAAAGGGTAAATAACACATCTCTATTCACTATTTCCACACAATTCATGACTATAAAACCTCTATCATAGCCCCCATTAGTCCTCTCTTTTCTAAGCTGAACAGCCCTAATCATTGTATTTACTCCTTAGAAGCCATTCCATAGGTTTGATCACCTTTTCTGCCCTTCTCTGAACCTTTTCCAGTTCTATTATATCCTTTCTGAGAACAGGTGACCATAACTGCACACAGTGTTCAAGATGTGTGTCATAAATATAAAGGGAAGGGTAAACACCTTTAAAATCCCTCCTGGCCAGAGGAAAAATCCTCTCACCTGTAAAGGGTTAAGAAGCTAAAGATAACCTCGCTGGCACCTGACCAAAATGACCAATGAGGAGACAAGATACTTTCAAAAGCTGGGGGGAGGGAGAAACAAAGACTCTCGCTCTGTCTGTGTGATGCTTTTGCCGGGGGCAGAACAGGAATGGAGTCTTAGAATTTAGTAAGTAATCTAGCTAGATATGCGTTACATTATGATTTCTTTAAATGGCTGAGGAAATAAGCTGTGATGAATGGTATGGATATTCCTGTCTTTGTGTCTTTTTGTAACTTAAGGTTTTACCTAGAGGGATTCTCTATGTTTTGAATCTAATTACCCTGAAAGGTATTTACCATCCTGATTTTACAGAGGCGATTCTTTTTTACTTTTTCTTCTATTAAAATTCTTCTTGTAAGAAACTGAATGCTTCTTTTCATTGTTCTTAAGATCCAAGGGTTTGGGGTATGGTCACCTATGCAAATTGGTGAGGATTTTTATCAAACCTTCCCCAGGAAGTGGGGTGCAAGGTTTTGGTGAGGATTTTTTTGGGGAAAGACGTTTCCAAACGGCTCTTTCCCAATAATAAACCTGGTTAAACGTTTGGTGGTGGCAGCGGAAGTCCAAGGGCAAAAGGTAAAATAATTTCTACCTTGGGGAAGTTTTAACCTAAGCTGGTAAAAGTAAGCTTAGGAGGTTTTCAAGCAGGTCCCCACATCTGTACCCTAGAGTTCAGAGTGGAGAAGGAACCTTGACAATGTGTAAGCACCATGGATTTATATTATGGCATTATGATTTTTCTGTCTTATTTTTCTATCCTGTTTCTATTGGTTTCTAATGTTCTGTTAGCCTTTTTGACTGCTGCTGCTCATTGAGCTGAATCATAGAATTTCATGGTTGGAAGGGACCTCAGGAGGTCATTCAGTCCAACCCCCTGCTCAAAGCAGGACCAATCCCCAATTAAATCATCCCAGCCAGGGTTTTGTCAAGCCTGACCTTAAAAACCTCTAAGGAAGGAGATTCCACCACCTCCCTAGGTAACGCATTCCAGTGCTCCACTACCCTCCTAGTGAAAAAGTTTTTCCCAATATCCAACCTAAACCTCCCCCACTGCAACTTGAGACCATTACTCCTTGTTCTGTCATCGGGTACCACTGAGAAAAGTCTAGATCCATCCTCTCTGGAACCTCCTTTCAGGTTGTTGAAAGCAGCTATCAAATCCACCCTCATTCTTCTCTTCTGCAGACTAAGTAATTGCAGTTCCCTCAGCCTCTCCTCATAAGTCATGTGCTCCAGCCCCCTAATAATTTTTGTTGCCCTCCACTGGACTCTTTCCAATTTTTCCACATCCTTCTTGTAGTGTGGGGCCCAAAACTGGACACAGTACTCCAGATGAGGCCTCACCAATGCAGAATAAAGAGGAACGGTCATGGCCCTTGATCTGCTGGCAATGCTTCTACTTATACAGCCCAAAATGCTGTTAGCCTTCTTGGCAACAATGGCACACTGTTGGCTCATATCCAGCTTCTCATCCACTGTAACCCCTAAGTCCTTTTCTGCAGAACTGCTGCCTAGCCGCTCAGTCCCTAGTCTGTAGCGATGCATGGGATTTTTCTGTCCTAAGTGCAGGACTCTGCACTTGTCCTTGTTGAACCTCATCAGATTTCTTTTGGCCCAATCCTCTAATTTGTCTAGGTCCCTCTGTATCCTATCCCTATCTTCCAGCGTATCAACCACTCCTCCCAGTTTACTGTCGTCTGCAAACTTGCTGAGAGTGCAATCCACACCATCCTCCAGATCGTTAATGAAGATATTGAACAAAACTGGCCCCAGGACTGACCCTTGGGGCACTCCGCTTGATACCGCTGCCAACTAGACATGGTGCCATTGATAACTACCCATTGAGCCCGACAATCTAGCCAGCTTTCTATCCACCTTATAGTCCATTCATCCAGCCCATACTTGTTTAACTTGCTGGCAAGAATACAATTTCAAAGAACTATCCTTGGTGACTCCAACATCTCTTTCTTGAGTTTGAGTTCAGTTTAAATTATGTTTCCTTCAAAATTTGTTCTAAAGCCTGGCATACTGCTGAAGTCAGACAACAGATTTGTAATTTCATGGATCACTTTTTTCCCTTTCTTAAATAAATGTACAATGTTAGCTATTCTTCAGTCATATAGTATCACTCCCATATAGAAAGATTGATTAAAAATCCTTGCCACCCCAATAGCAATCTCATATGCTTTCAGTATTCTGGGATGGAATTTATCTAGTCCTTGCAATTTGAGCAGATTAAGCTCTGCACTTTTTTTCCTCATCAGTCAGCTGTGAATTTTCATTTTAATACACTCATTTCCATCAGCCACCCTGCCTTCATGCCCATGTTCTATATTACCAACCTTACCGAAAACTGAAGCAAAGTATTCATTTTGGGCCAGACCTAGATTATCTTTAGTGTCTCCCTATCCTTACTGCATAGTGGTCCAACCTCATTCTTCCTTATTCTTCTTTTATTTATACAATTAAAAAACCTCTTATTATT
This sequence comes from Eretmochelys imbricata, assembly GCF_965152235.1. NCBI lineage: Eukaryota > Metazoa > Chordata > Testudines > Cheloniidae > Eretmochelys > Eretmochelys imbricata. The sequence goes on along the minus strand of NC_135576.1, from coordinate 54,567,493 downwards.
TATCTTAATTTCTTTGGCAAGATATAATTCAAATTGACTATTAGCAAGTCTCAGTTTATTCCTACATTTTATGACCTCCAAAATTTGGCTGTCTTTGCTGATCAATCCTTTTTTCTATTTCCTCTAGGCTCTCTGCTTATTCCTAACAACCTTTTTGAGAAAAGAAAAGGAGTACTTGTGGCACCTTAGAGACTAACCAATTTATTTGAGCATGAGCTTTCGTGAGCTACAGCTCACTTCATCGGATGCATACCGTGGAAACTGCAGCAGACTTTATATATACACAGAGAATATGAAACAATACCTCCTCCCACCCCACTGTCCTGCTGGTAATAGCTGGTAACCACCAATGTGATATATGCCATCATGTGCCAGCAATGCCCCTCTGCCATGTACATTGGTCAAACTGGACAGTCTCTACGTAAAAGAATAAATGGACACAAATCAGATGTCAAGAATTATAACATTCATAAACCAGTCGGAGAACACTTCAATCTCTCTGGTCACGCAATCACAGACATGAAGGTCGCTATCTTAAAACAAAAAAACTTCAAATCCAGACTCCAGCGAGAAACTGCTGAATTGGAATTCATTTGCAAATTGGATACTATTAATTTAGGCTTAAATAGAGACTGGGAGTGGCTAAGTCATTATGCAAGGTAGCCTATTTCCTCTTGTTTTTTCCTATCCCCCCCCCCTGATGTTCTGGTTTAACTTGGATTTAAACTTGGAGAGTGGTCAGTTTGGATGAGCTATTACCAGCAGGAGAGTGAATTTGTGTGTGTATGGGGGTGGGGGGGATGTGAGAAAACCTGGATTTGTGCTGGAAATGGCCCACCTTGATTATCATGCACATTGTAGGGAGAATGGTCACTTTGGATGAGCTATTACCAGCAGGATAGTGAGTTTGTGTGTGTGGTTTTAGGGAGGGGGGTGAGGGGGTGAGAGAACCTGGATTTGTGCAGGAAATGGCCCAACTTGATTATCATGCACATTGTGTAAAGAGTTGTCACTTTGGATGGGCTATCACCAGCAGAAGAGTGAATTTGTGTGGGGGGGGTGGAGGGTGAGAAAACCTGGATTTGTGCTGGAAATGGCCCAACCTGATGATCACTTTAGATAAGCTATTACCAGCAGGACAGTGGGGTGGGAGGAGGTATTGTTTCATATTCTCTGTGTATATATAAAGTCTGCTGCAGTTTCCATGGTATGCATCCGATGAAGTGAGCTGTAGCTCACGAAAGCTCATGCTCAAATAAATTGGTTAGTCTCTAAGGTGCCACAAGTACTCCTTTTCTTTTTGCGAATACAGACTAACACGGCTGTTACTCTGAAACCTTTTTGAGGAGGTTATTCATCCAACTGCGTCTGGAGTCTCTCTCTCTAATTTTTTCCCCATGTTTTGGACGCAAATTGTAGATGGAATTTCTTCAAATCAAGTCTACAAAAACTAAGCCTCTTCCACATTTAAGACTTCAGCTCTGCTGTCCAGTTGACTTCTCTATGTCCCTTAACTTCCCAAAGTCTGCCCTTTTAAAAAAAAAACTTGACTACCTGATTTTTATCTTTCCATTTAATTTAAACTAAATAAACTTGGATCAATTGATCACAAGTTGATTAACTACATCTGGTATCTTCTATGCCTTCCTCAGTACTTACCATTACCCAAGTCTAAAATTGCATTGCCTCTTGCAGATTCAGTGACTAATCGTATAGTAAGGACATTTCATCCTATCTATTCTCATAAATTCCAAAAACAAACTGACATCAAATACATTGGAAATGGAAAAATAATAAATAAAATGCACTTGTGTACCTGAAAATGTAATTTGCAAAAGATAGCTTCAATTGTTATTGAGAAAAAATTGACCTGACAGGCTGTAAAAGGAGGAAGCATTTTGTCCAGACCTATACCTTGGGAAGGGAGAATTGTCTAGGGAGTGTCATGGTAGGATCTAAGATGCTAGAGCTATGCAATGTAAAGGTAGACTACTACTCCCCTGGGGGATATATGCAGATTTGGGCGTTGAGGAAATCGTGTTACAATACCTGTTATTTTAGGATTTCCAGTATTTAGGTTCATATAGGTCCCACAGTATTCTTGTCAGCAAGTTAAAGAAGTATGGGCTGGATGAATGCACTATAAGGTGGGTAGAAAGTTGGCTAGATTGTCAGGCTCAATGGGTAGTGATCAATGGCTCCATGTCTAGTTGGCAGCCGGTGTCAAGTGGAGTGCCCCAGGGGTCGGTCCTGGGGCCGGTTTTGTTCAATATCTTCATAAATGATCTGGAGGATAGTGTGGATTGCACTCTCAGCAAATTTGCGGATGATACTAAACTAGGAGGAGTGGTAGATATGCTGGAGGGAAGGGATACGATACAGAGGGACCTAGACAAATTGGAGGATTGGGCCAAAAGAAATCTGATGAGGTTCAATAAGGATAAGTGCAGGGTCCTGCACTTAGGACGGAAGAACCCAATGCACGGCTACAGACTAGGGACCGAATGGCTAGGCAGCAGTTCTGCAGAAAAGGACCTAGGGGTGACAGTGGACGAGAAGCTGGATACGAGTCAGCAGTGTGCCCTTGTTGCCAAGAAGGCCAATGGCATTTTGGGATGTATAAGTAGGGGCATAGCGAGCAGATCGAGGGACGGGATCGTCCCCCTCTATTCAGCATTGGTGAGGCCTCATCTGGAGTACTGTGTCCAGTTTTGGGCCCCACACTACAAGAAGGATGTGGATAAATTGGAGAGAGTCCAGCGAAGGGCAACAAAAATGATTGGGGTCTGGAACTCATGACTTATGAGGAGAGGCTGAGGGAACTGGGATTGTTTAGTCTGCAGAAGAGAAGAATGAGGGGGGATTTGATAGCTGCTTTCAACTACCTGAGAGGTGGTTCCAGAGAGGATGGTTCTAGACTATTCTCAGTGGTAGAAGAGGACAGGACAAGGAGTAATGGTCTCAAGTTGCAGTAGGGGAGGTTTAGGTTGGATATAAGGAAAAACTTTTTCACTAGGAGGGTGGTGAAACACTGGAATGCGTTACCTAGGGAGGTGGTAGAATCTCCTTCCTTAGAAGTTTTTAAGGTCAGGCTTGACAAAGCCCTGGCTGGGATGATTTAATTGGGGATTGGTCCTGCTTTGAGCAGGGGGTTGGACTAGATGACCTCCTGAGGTCCCTTCCAACCCTGATATTCTATGATTCTATATCCCACTTCAGTCCATGATCACTGGTGGTGATTTGAATGAAATCTGAACCAGGACATTTCATTGGCAGACTCTAGAATTAGATCCAGATAAGAATGCTGTTGCATCAGCCTTTTCCTTTCATGCACTTTCTTACTGTTGTGCCTCATCTAATATAGGCTGTGACATTCTTCAAATTGTGCTATGGCACAGTCTAGGTGGCACGTTGTAGCTCCTGCATGAGTGTGTGATAAATCTTTAATTCATTGTCATGTATACAATAGCCTCAGAAGGGCTACATTCCCTTCTGCTTCACTTTAGGGAACCAAATTCTTAGTGATAGTAAGATTGATTTGACACTTGACCCTGCATTACATTGTTTTGTCCTTTATGGGATATTTGACATTAGTGGAAAACATTGTGATAATCCATCACGAAACATCTTTCAGTCTATTTGTTTTGACTGTTCTTTCCGGCAGAAACATAAATGTACTTCAGATGTCACTGACTTCATGTCAAAGGATAACTGTGGCTGTTGGGTACTTGGCACATGCAACACGGTGCCTTGAACTAGCACCACAAAAGAATTTAACCCAGGTATGGAATTCCAATTGGTTGAACGCCAACCATAATCCATTTTTTCCCTTTGTGTAACTCCAATGAAGCGAATACATGATAGATGAATAGATTAATTTACCCCCATGTGTCTGAGCATTGTGACTCTAGAAAACCTCTCCCACAGCACACTAAACAATGGGTGGGCAAGGTTCTGTGGCCTGCAGTGTGCAGGAAGTCAGACCTTGATGGTCCCTTCTGGCCTTAAAGTCAATAAACAGCTAGATCCCTATTATAAGATCAGGGTTATTTTTTGGTGAGGGAGGGTAGTGCCCCTACAAATACAATAAATGTGCTTATTGAATGTTCTGCATCTATGTCAAATAATAATAATGTAAAAAGAAAAGGAGAACTTGTGGCACCATAGAGACTAACAAATTTATTTGAGCATAAGCTTTCATGAGCTACAGCTCACTTCATCGGATGCATCAGCTGTAGTTCAAGAAAGCTTATGCTCAAATAAATTTGTTAGTCTCTAAGGTGCCACAAATACTCCTAGTCTTTTTTGTGAATACAGACTAACACGGCTGCTCCTCTGAAACCAATAATAACGTAGTTGCTGTTAAGTGTGCATGTCCTGTATTGCTAATTATTTTGAATAGTTAAAAACAATTAGTGGGTGCCTACATATTCACTCCTGCTTTGACTCATGTTATCTGATCAAAGAAGGATGGACCATTTGGCCTTGCACAAGTCATTTAACATTTCAACAGTTTCAAAACATAAAATAAATACATACATAGAAAGATGAGAAATTCATTAAAATTGATCCTTTCCTGTGAACTGTTTTAGTTTCAAGGAATTGTCATTTCCCAATGAAAAACTGTTTTGTTGAAGAATTCCCCACCAGCTGTAGTTCTCAGTGGTGATAAGTATCCTAGATGATCCGATGAATAAGTAAAACCATCACACTCATGGTTTGAGGGTATAGATTTAGTGTTCTAATCTGTATTTACATTTGGAGAAAATGAAAAAAGGGGGACAAGAAATAATCAGAATAAAAAAGTGAGCAGGAAGATTGGGTTATAAAAAAGAAGGGGTAACAAATGGATATTTACAGAAGCATGTGGTGAAATGCTGGCTAAGGATCTGATTCTACTACTGACTGAGCACCCTCTATTCTCACGGATTTCAGCATAAGGTGAGGGCACTCAGTACAATATCAGATGAGGCCCCCAATTTGTTTGTTTCAGGAAGCCCAAAGACTTCACAAAACCACACATAAAAAAATTACTTATATCTGTGCATGTACACAAGCCCTTATTTTAAGACAAGTGCTAGTTTCAAAAGGCCGTGTAAGGTGCCACAAAATGCTGCTGCTACCAGCACAGACCCAGAGGTAATTTTGAAACAAAGCTACATGATTTACAGGCAGAGTATCTGTTCAGCTCTAGTTAGCCCAGGCAATCCTGTGGCCACCAGAACAAAATGCTAATTGTCAATGTTTGTTCTGTTAATAATACCAGTGATAACTGGAGATATTTTCAAGGTGAAAAAAATGCTTCCTGGTATTGTCTGATTCAAGATGTTTTAACACTGTTGAATGCATTCTTTTTTTGTGCTGGAGCAATTGCTCGGCTAACATCAGAGAAGCAGATCATGCCTTTGATACATAGAGGCTGAAAATTGGAACCTCAGAAAAGAATGGAAAATGAAACTACATGTTTAGTGTAGACAGAAGTTCAAACCAAAATTGCTTAGTCCAGGCAGGGCCTTAGGGAGATTATCCATGATGACACTAGACAATACCGTATTAGTCAGTCTGGAAGCCAGGGGAGCCAGAAGAACAAGACAGTCTATCTGTGTCCTGTAACCTCAATACATAATAACCTTTGTATTCATTACAACAAAGCCCTGGCTCTCTTTCCGACCACAAGAGACCCTTTCACTATCCTAGTTAAATTAATTTTGGATAAGGCTGATAAAGCATATTGTACCAGAACAAAACCACAATTAATAGTTTATTTAGGCATGATCTGGAGAAGAAATAACCCTAGATGTGTGACCGTCTGTGTATTTTGACTCTATTTATCCGTCCTTTGAGGCCAGGTAGAAGAAGATGAATCATGCATTGCTTTTACCAGTATTTCAGTTATTTGAAAGAGGCAAATACTGAGATCGTAAATGCAAAACCACTAGGATACGATCATGCATAAATGCAATTATTACCATCACTGACTTCACTGTCTGTAATGAATTATCTGTCCACATAACAGTGTAAGGTTTATGTGATAGTCTTAATCCCCACAGATTCTCTCTGAAGCTAAAATTGGTATAAGATCTTTCCCCCTCTTAATTAAGACTAATCCAGTATTACTAAATTACAAATAAAACAACTGAACAACTTCAGTTTCTAGATCATTGGCATCAATTGCTTCAACAGCAGTTGATTTTCATCAGTGGATAGCAGTGTACTGGCACACTGACAGAGTCCAGAATTTGTTTACGTGTCATTAAATGTATCCGATGATTCATCATGCACACTCCAAATTGATTGATTCTGGCAGAAACTGGGATTTATTTTGTATATCTCAGATGAAAATGTGTCGTGATAGATGATGTACAATTTGATTACAGATTATTCCCTTTTTACAATTTGTATTCCCTCATGTAAGTAAGAATTTAATACACTCAGACATGAGAGATACATGTCACATTCATTTTATTGAATTTGTTTTTGAATGCACTGTACAGGAGTGGCAGGAGAATCCGGAAAAGTTTTGACCTTTATTTTCTGGCACAAACTAAGTTTCTGACTTAGACTCATGGACTTTAAGGCCAGAAGGGATCATCATGATCATTTTGTCTGACCTCCTGCACATTGCAGGCCAAAGAACCCCACCCACTCACTCCAGCAATAGGCTCGTAACCTCTGGCTGAGTTACTGAAGTCCTCAAAACTAGATTTAAAGACTTCAGGTGACAGAGAATCCACCATTTACTCTACTTCAAACTGGAAAGTGACCTGTGCCAATGCGGCAGAAGGAAAAAAAAATCCAGGGTCTCTGCCAATCTGACCTGGAAGAAAAATCCTTACCAATCATATATATGGTGATCAGTTAGACCCTTAGCATGTGGGCAAGACTCACTGGCCAAGCACCTGGGAAAGAATTTCTGCTTTCTTACTGTTGTTTTTCTTGGTCCCAATGGTACTGTTTCTGTTCTTTTTAATTTCTAATATTTGCATAGGCTAACCTGTAGATGACTTATGTCAATCTTTCTTAGATATCATTTTTCCTCAGTGTTTAATTTGTAATGAAAGAGATGCCGGGGCTCAAGCAATGTTTTTACTTTCATAACCGACTCAGCAAGTACAGAGGTGCCGGGGCTATGAACTTCCAAGCCTAGAGATGCCGGGGCTCAGTCCTGGCACAAATTTAAGCACTATTTTTGAAACTTTCATATTCCCTTCCTCTCACCCCCCTTTTAAGGATTGACAAACACATTTTTCCTAAGTTCAACACCACTGAAGCATCATGTATTTGAAAGTTTGCCTCAAACTCTTTTGGGTTTTGATCTGCATATGAGGTACTGTGTGAGAGAGAAAAAAATCAATAGAAAAAAAGTTGGATGAAAATGGAGCAGAGTAGACTGAAAAACAAGCATAGACAGAGAGACTAATTTTTTAGATTATATGAAAAGAAGTAGCAAACACATGCCCAAAACCTTCATAACATTCATACAATTACCCACAGATATGTACCCCAAAATGTTTCCATCAATTGTACTCAGCTCTAATTGCCTTGGGAAACAGCTATCTTCTTGGCCCTGTCACCAGCTGCTTTCTCACTGTCCTACAGAGCCCTAATCCAATCGGTAGGTTATTTTTTGCAGGATCTCAGGAATATAGCATGTTGCAGAATTGCTGCTCCCCCTCTTCTATAGCATCCCAGCCTTCATACACTCCACTGGTCTCTTCCCACTTGTGACAGTGGAGGATACAGCTAAACCCTTCTTTCATGTGTAGGTCTTTAGAATGGCATTCATGCAGTATCTTAAAGCCATACCTAAAAGCTATCACACTTCTGTTTAAAGCAATAAAAGACAAATTAACATGCGGGTCTGCACACAACTGCACAGCTTCTCAGTGGATAATTTATATCAGATTTAGACAGACTGTCCATGTTTATTATTTCCAATGAAAGGAGAACTAATAAGACAACAGTGCTGCAAATGAAAAATCAAGTGAAACAACTGAAAAGGAACACAATTTAACTGAAAAAAATCAGTGTGAGAGAAAAAACAGGAAAAAAATGAAAAGAATAGGGAGAATAAAGAATTACAAGTCATCTTGATTAAGTTTCAACATATCTAATTTACAGAACAGTCACTCATTATACCGCTCTCAGAGTAGCAGCCGTGTTAGTCTGTATCCGCAAAAAGAAAAGGAGGACTTGTGGCACCTTTAGAGACTCACAAATTTATTTGAGCATAAACTTTCATAAGCTACAGCTCACTTCATCGGATGCAACTCACGAAAGCTTATGCTCAAATAAATGTGTTAGTTTCTAAGGGTATGTCTACACTACGGAATAAGGTCGAATTTATAGAAGTCGTTTTTTTTAGAAATCGGTTTTATATATTCGAGTGTGTGTGTCCCCACAGAAAATGCTCTAAGTGCATTAAGTGCATTAACTCGGTGGAGTGCTTCCACAGTACCGAGGCAAGAGTCGACTTCCGGAGCATTGCACTGTGGGTAGCTATCCCACAGTTCCCGCAGTCTCCGCTGCCAATTGGAATTCTGGGTTGAGATCCCAATGCCTGATGGGGCTAAAACATTGTCGCGGGTGGTTCTGGGTACATATCGTCAGGCCCCCATTCCCTCCCTCCCTCCGTGAAAGCAAGGGCAGACAATCGTTTCGCGCCTTTTTTCCTGAGTTACCTGTGCAGACGCCATACCACGGCAAGCATGGAGCCCGCTCAGGTAACCATCACCGTATGTCTCCTGGGTGCTGGCAAACGCAGTACGGCATTGCTACACAGTAGCAGCATCCCCTTGCCTTGTGGCAGCAGACGGTGCAATACGACTGGTAGCCGTCATCGTCATGTCCGAGGTGCTCCTGGCCACGTCGGCTGGGAGCGCCTGGGCAGACATGGGTGCAGGGACTAAATTTGGAGTGACTTGACCAGGTCATTCACTTTAGTCCTGCAACCAGTCCTATTGAACCGTCTTATGGTGAGCAGGCAGGCAATATGGATTGCTAGCAGTCGTACTGTACCATCTTCTGCCGAGCAGCCATGAGATGTGGATGGCATGCAGTCCTTCTGCACCATCTGCTGCCAGCCAAAGATGTAAAAGATAGATGGAGTGGATCAAAACAAGAAATAGACCAGATTTGTTTTGTACTCATTTGCTTCCCCCCCTCCCCTGTCTAGAGGACTCATTCCTCTAGGTCACACTGTAGTCACTCACAGAGAAGGTGCAGCGAGGTAAATCTAGCCATGTATCAATCAGAGGCCAGGCTAACCTCCTTGTTCCAATAAGAAAAATAACTTAGGTGCACCATTTCTTATTGGAACCCTCTGTGAAGTCCTGCCTGAAATACTCCTTGATGTAAAGCCACCCCCTTTGTTGATTTTAGCTCCTTGAAGCCAACCCTGTAAACCGTGTCCTCAGTCGCCCCTCCCTGGGTCAGAGCAACGGCAAACAATCGTGCATCTGAGTTGAGAGTGCTGTCCAGAGCAGTCACAATGGAGCACCCTGATGGGGCTAAAACATTGTCGCGGGTGGTTCTGGGTACATATTGTCAGGCCCCCGTTCCCTCCCTCCCTCCGTGAAAGCAAGGGCAGACAATTGTTTCGCGCCTTTTTTCCTGAGTTACCTGTGCAGACGCCATACCACGGCAAGCATGGAGCCCACTCAGGTAACCGTAACCGTATGTCTCCTGGGTGCTGGCAGACGCGGTACTGCATTGCTACACAGTAGCAGCAACCCCTTGCCTTGTGGCAGCAGATGATAGAGTACGACTGGTAGCCGTCATCGTCATGTCCGAGGTGCTCCTGGCCATGTCGGCCACTAGCGCCTGGGCAGACATGGGCGCAGGGACTAAATTTGGAGTGACTTGACCAGGTCATTCTCTTTAGTCCTGCAGTCAGTCCTATTTAACCGTCTTATGGTGAGCAGGCAGGCGATACGGATTGCTAGCAGTCCTATTGCACCATCTTCTACCGAGCAGCCATGAGATGTGGATGGCATGCAGTCCTTCTGCACCGTCTGCTGCCAGCCAAAGATGTAAAAGATAGATGGAGTGGATCAAAACAAGAAATAGACCAGATTTGTTTTGTACTCATTTGTCTCCTCCCCCGTCTAGGGGACTTATTCCTCTAGGTCACACTGCAGTCACTCACAGGGAAGGTGCAGCGAGGTAAATCTAGCCATGTATCAATCAGAGGCCAGACTAACCTCCTTGTTCCAATAAGAACAATAACTTAGGTGCACCATTTCTTATTGGAACTCTCCATGAAGTCCTGCCTGAAATACTTCTTGATGTAAAGTCACCCCCTTTGTTGATTTTAGCTCCCTGAAGCCAACCCTGTAAGCCATGTCATCAGTCGCCCCTCCCTCCGTCAGAGCAACGGCAGACAATCGTTCCACGCCTTTTTTCTGTGCAGACGCCATACCAAGGCAAGCATGGAAGCCGCTCAGCTCACTTTGGCAATTAGGAGCACATTCAACACCACACGCATTATCCAGGAGTATATGCAGCACCAGAACCTGGCAAAGTGATACCGGGCGAGGAGGCGACATCAGCGCGGTCACGTGAGTGATCAGGACATGGACACAGATTTTTCTGAAAGCATGGGCCCTGCCAATGTGTGCATCATGGTGCGAATGGGGCAGATTCATGCTGTGGAATGCCGATTCTGGGCTCGGGAAACAAGCACAGACTCGTGGGACCGCATAGTGTTGCAGGTCTGGGACGATTCCCAGTGGCTGCGAAACTTTCGCATGCATAAGGGCACTTTCATGGAACTTTGTGACTCGCTTTTCCCTGCCCTGAGGCGCATGAATACCAAGATGAGAGCAGCCCTCACAGTTAAGAAGCGAGTGGCGATAGCCCTGTGGAAGCTTGCAACACCAGACAGCTACCGGTCAGTCGGGAATCAATTTGGAGTGGGCAAATCTACTGTGGGGGCCGCTGTGATGCAAGTAGCCCACACAATCAAAGATCTGCTGATATCAAGGGTAGCGACCCTGGGAAATGTGCTGGTCATAGTGGATGGCTTTGCTGCAATGGGATTCCCTAACTGTGGTGGGGCCATAGACGGAACGCATATCCCTATCTTGGCACCAGAGCACCAAGCCGCTGAGTACATAAACGGCAAGGGGTACTTTTCAATAGTGCTGCAAGCTCTGGTGGATCACAAGGGACGTTTCACCAACATCAACGTGGGATGGCCGGGAAAGGTATATGACGCTCGCATCTTCAGGAACTCTGGTCTGTTTCAAAAGCTGCAGGAAGGGACTTTATTCCCAGACCAGAAAATAACCGTTGGGGATGTTGAAATGCCTATATGTATCCTTGGGGACCCAGCCTACCCCTTAATGCCATGGCTCATGAAGCCGTACACAGGCAGCCTGGACAGTAGTCAGGAGCTGTTCAACTACAGGCTGAGCAAGTGCAGAATGGAGGTAGAATGTGCATTTGGACGTTCAAAGGCGCGCTGGCGCAGTTTACTGACTTGCTTAGACCTCAGCGAAACCAATATTCCCACTGTTATTACTGCTTGCTGTGTGCTCCACAATATCTGTGAGAGTAAGGGGGAGACGTTTATGGCGGGGTGGGAGGTTGAGGCAAATCACCTGGCTGCTGGTTACGCGCAGCCAGACACCAGGACAGTTAGAAGAGCACAGGAGGGCGCGATATGCATCAGAGAAGCTTTGAAAACCAGTTTCATGACTGGCCAGGCTACGGTGTGAAAGTTCTGTTTGTTTCTCCTTGATGAAACCCCCCGCCCCTTGGTTCACTCTACTTCCCTGTAAGCTAACCACCAACCCCTCCTCCCTTCGATCACCGCTTGCAGAGGCAATAAAATCATTGTTTCTTCACATTCATGCATTCTTTATTCATTCATCACACAAATAGGGGGATGACTACCAAGGTAGCCCAGGAGGGGTGGTGGAGGAGGAAAGGAAAATGCCACACAGCACTTTAAAAGTTTACAACTTTAAAAGTTATTGAATGCCAGCCTTCTTTTTTTTGGGCAATCCTCTGTGGCGGAGTCCTGGTTGGCCGGTGGCCCCCCCACCGCGTTCTTGGGAGTCTGGGTGTGGAGGCTATGGAACTTGGGGAGGAGGGCGGTTGGTTACACAGGGCTGTAGTGGCAGTCTGTGCTCCAGCTGCCTTTGCTGCAGCTCAACCATACACTGGAGCATACTGGTTTGGTCCTCCAGCAGCCTCAGCATTGAATCCTGCCTCCTCTCATCACACTGCCGCCACATTTGAGCTTCAGCCCTGTCTTCAGCCCGCCACATACTCTCTTCAGCCCGCCACCTCTCCTCCCGGTCATTTTGTGCTTTCCTGCACTCTGACATTATTTGCCTCCACGCATTCGTTTGTGCTCTGTCAGTGTGGGAGGACAGCATGAGCTCGGAGAACATTTCATCTTGAGTGCGTTTTTTTTCTTTCTAATCTTCACTAGCCTCTGAGAAGGAGAAGATCCTGTGATCATTGAAACACATGCAGCTGGTGGAGAAAAAAAAAGGGACAGCGGTATTTAAAAAGACACATTTTATAAAACAGTGGCTACACTCTTTCAGGGTAAACCTTGCTGTTAACATTACATACATAGCACATGTGCTTTCGTTACAAGGTCGCATTTTGCCTCCCCCCACCGCGTGGCTACCCCCTCAACCCTCCCCCTTCTCTGTGGCTAACAGCGGGGAACATTTCTGTTTAGCCACAGGCAAACAGCCCAGCAGGAACAGGCTCCTCTCAGTGTCCCCTGAAGAAAAGCACTCTATTTCAACCAGGTGACCATGAATTATATCTCACTCTCCTGAGGATAACACAGAGAGATAAAGAACGGATGTTGTTTGAACACCAGCAAACATACACTGCAATGCTTTGTTGTACAATGATTCCCGAGTACGTGTTACTGGCCTGGAGTGGTAAAGCGTCCTACCATGAAGGATGCAATAAGGCTGCCCTCCCCAGAAACCTTTTGCAAAGGCTTTGGGAGTACATCCAGGAGAGCCGCAAATGCCAGGGCAAAGTAATCCTTTCACATGCTTGCTTTTAAACCATGTATAATATTTTAAAAGGTACACTCACTGGAGGTCACTTCTCCGCCTGCCGGGTCCAGGAAGCAGCCTTGGGTGGGTTCAGGGTGTACTGGCTCCAGGTCCAGGGTGAGAAACAGTTCCTGGCTGTCGGGAAAACTGGTTTCTCCGCCTGCTTGCTGTGATCTATCTACAACCTCATCATCATTATCATCATCATGTTCTTCGTCCCCAAAACCTGCTTCCATGTTGCCTCCATCTCCATTGAAGGAGTCAAATAACACGGCTGGGGTACTGGTGGCTGAACCTCCTAAAATGGCATGCAGCTCATCATAGAAGTGGCATGTTTGGGGCTCTGACCCGGAGCAGCCGTTCGCCTCTCTGGTTTTCTGGTAGGCTTGCCTCAGCTCCTTAAGTTTCACGTGGCACTGCTTCAGGTCCCTGTTATGGCCTCTGTCCTTCATGCCCTGGGAGATTTTGACAAACGTTTTGGCATTTTGAAAACTGGAACGGAGTTCTGATAGCATGGATTCCTCTCCCCAAACAGCGATCAGATCCCGTACCTCCCGTTCGGTCCATGCTGGAGCTCTTTTGCAATTCTGGGACTCCATCATGATCACCTCTGCTGATGAGCTCTGCATGGTCACCTGCAGCTTGCAACGCTGGCCAAACAGGAAATGAGGTTCAAAAGTTCGCGGTTCTTTTCCTGTCTACCTGGCCAGTGCATCTGAGTTGAGAGTGCTGTCCAGAGCGGTCACAATAGACCACTCTGGGATAGCTCCCGGAGGACAATACCGTCGAATTGTGTCCACAGTACCCCAAATTCGAGCCGGCAAGGCCAATTTAAGCGCTAATCCACTTGTCAGGGGTGGAGTAAGGAAATCGATTTTAAGAGCCTTTTAAGTCGAAATAAAGGGCTTCATAGTGTGGACGGGTGCAGGTTTACATCGATTTAACGCTGCTAAATTTGACCTAAAGTCCTAGTGTAGACCAGGGCTTAGGTGCTACAAGTCCTCCTTTTCATTATACAGCATGATTTTAAACCTGTTAAAAAGCTGATTATTAAGGCACTTTTGATTCGTCTTATGTATACAGCTCCCTTCAGCTGCATCTACACCGCACTTGCAGTGGTATTAGGGTATGTGTAATTACACGCCGCAGTGAAAAAGCAGGCTGTGTCCATGCAGGTGTGCAGTGTGACGCTACATCTGTCCAGTGAAAAGCTCTGGCAGAGGGGTGGCAATGGAGAAAGGCTTCTGCAGCTCCCCACTGCCAGAGCTTTTCACTGCGGCAAGAAAAAGCTCTGGCAGGAGGGTGTTGCTGGAGCCTTTCCCAGCTACCCCTCTGCTTCAGGAGTCTTTCCCTGATGTTGGAGCCTTTCCCTGCAGTGGGGAGAGGCTCCAGGAGCTGTGAGGCAGTGGGACAGTACACTGCTAAAAATAGCAGTGTAGGTGCGGGAGGCACAGCTTGGGCAAGTAGACAGAGACATGTAGGGTACCTCCCTAAGTACAAATCCACAGGGTTCAGGACTCTCTTTAATCACCTAAGCAGTGACTTACCATCTACCCTACTATTTATACCCATGTCGGGGCAGGGTAGGGGGGTTGAGCTGTATAGGTACTCTACATGCCACTAAAAGAAGTATGCAGGGGAGCCATATCATTAGTTATGGTTTTGCCCTCGATTTGAGGGGTGTATATACCCCAGAATGTGATCAAGCTAATTGCAATCATATTATGTGTATTCAGCCACTATGAATTAATGAAATAGAACACCACATAGTTGAGGGTTAATTTAGAGACAGGCTTTCAGAAGTAAGGTCATAACTACTAGCAGTTTTGCTAATCAGTATGGGAGGATCGGAGGAGAAGAGTAAATAACTGAGCGTGAAAGAAGATATGTGGATGGGCAGCCTTGAGTGTAGACACCTCTCATAGTAAGTTTATTGAACGTTAGGAAAAGTGATGACTTACTGGGGTCATTATGACCTATGCGTTAAGTAGAAGTTAGTTATAAAAAGTTCAGATAATAGAGTGTTTTGGGGAGCAGTCCTCAGGAGCTATCCTGGGAGAGACGTTTTCCTGACATCTTTACTCCCCAGAAGGAAGGCGTTTGGCTAGCGTTGACCTGTCTTTGATTAGTCAATGTCAAGGTTCCTCCCCCACTCTGAACTCTAGGGTACAGATGTGGGAACCTGCATGAAAACCTCCTAAGCTTACTTTCACCAGCTTAGGTTAAAACTTCCCCAAGGTACAAATTATTTTTATCCTTTGTCCCTGGATCTCCACTGCCACCACCAAACTCTAACTGGGTTTACTGGGAAACGTAGTTTGGACACGTCTTTCCCCCCAAAATCCTCCCAACCCTTGCACCCCACTTCCTGGGGAAGGTTTTGGTAAAAATCCTCACCAATTTGCATAGGTGACCACAGACTCAAACCCTTAGATCTGAGAACAATGAAAAAGCATTCAGTTTTCTTACAAGAAGACTTTTAATAGAAGTAAAGAAATCACTTCTGTAAAATCAGGATGGTAGATACCTTACAGGGTAATTAGATTCAAAACATAGAGAATCCCTCTAGGCAAAACCTTAAGTTACAAAAAGGACACACAGACAAGAATAGTCATTCTATTCAGCACAGTTCTTTTCTCAGCCATTTAAAGAAATCATAATCTAACACATACCTAGCTAGATTACTTACTAAAAGTTCTAAGACTCCATTCCTGGTCTATCCCCAGCAAAAGCAGCATACAGACAGACACAGACCCTTTGTTTCTCTCCCTCCTCCCAGCTTTTGAAAATATCTTGTCTCCTCATTGGTCATTTTGGTCAGGTGCCAGCGAGGTTACCTTTAGCTTCTTAACCCTTTACAGGTGAGAGGATTTTTCCTCTGGCCAGGAGGGATTTTAAAGGGGTTTACCCTTCCCTTTATATTTATGACAGTCAACACAGTCTCAGAATATAGGGAAAAATCTGGGATGTTCTAATGTCTGTGTGTGCTAAATCTAAATAACTGCAGTGTTCGACAAAAGCATGCTTACTTGCATTTCTCCTTGATCAGACAGAATTGCTGAGTTCCTGTTGATTAATTCCTTGCACCACCTGGAATGAAATAGTTAAGTTGCCCCTGTTGTAGGTTCTGAAAACCTTGGGTAACAATGTTGTCAGCAGGCTTGATCCCATGAGTCTGAATTTGAACACATGAGCTAAGGGACTAGATTTGTTAGCTCAAAAGCAGTAGCGGCCTCATATATGTGGACTAGCCATGAGTCAAGGACAAAAAACCACTCTGTAAGGGCAGGGGAGGTCGCATATTTATTTATCATACCAAAAACTATAGTAACACAGTTTGGTACTCAGTTTGAACAGCTAGTCCTCTGTGGGTCCAAACAACAACCCCCAGCCTAGCATGTAGGATGAATGCCATAAAAGCAGGCTTCCCCCTGCAACACAAATGCCCAGAAGTGAAAAGGTAAAAGATGTTAAGAGTTTTATTTTTTGCATTTGATTCTCTTGTACAGCTTCCAGCATGCTGTGAGAGGAAACTAAAACAGGATAGAAGAGGCTTCTTATATTAAATTAGGATTCTTCATTGAGTGCCGCTGTAGGCCAAGTATCTGGAAAGAACAAGCTATGGCTTAGAGTATAATGTATAAAGAAAGTTTGGGATGAGCCCATCATCAAATGGGGTTCAACAACTTTATTTTTCTCCCTCTATTGGCCACCTACCTCCTTATCTTTCCAGTTTTTTATTCAGTTTATGAGGAAACTACCTGGTTCTCCTAAAAAGGAGGTATTATTATGATATATGCAAGAGCCAGGAGCTCACAGTCATAGTGGAAGCTCTATTACAAAATAAGGCCCATTCACTCACTAAACAGATCTAAACAGATAATGAAGGTAGAATGAAAGAATCTAATAAAGAACATATAAGCAATCCTCAGAGCACAGAAAAGTGGATTTTCTCTTTGAAACTAGAATTTTACTTGCTGCAGTACTGTTTGTTTTCTTTTTTCAACATGAGAAAAATAGGAACATGGCTGGAGGAAAGGGCATGGCTGGAACATTCTCATGAAATTCCAATTCTCAGCTGCCTTTTTGGTTTCTTCTGGTCACTGCAGTTAAGCACAAGTCAGAGCACCATGGGTTCCTCTCTAACCAACACAGGGAGACCAACCATGCACAGAGAAGCAGCAATAATAGGAGAGTGCAAAAGTGAGTTTTAAGCAATGTTGGTCCACAACATGCTGGCAGTTTAACTGTAGTGCAGGATGTGGCCTGAAATTTTACAATGGGTTCATTTTAAATGCTAAATAGCAAACAAACATAGGATCTGATCTAAAGCCCAGTGAAAAGTCTCCCAAAGGCTTTGGATCAGGTCTACCATTTGGGAATTATGTTTAATTTCCCTAAAAAAAAAATCCAGAGTTTTCCAGGATATAAAGGCCATATACTTTATGTTGTATTTATATTTAGAACTTTGGACATTTTACATTTCCTTCCAACTCTTGCTTTTAACATAGACATACAAAACTTGATTAAAATTCTAAGAGCAAAGCATTGTTTTTTATAAATTATTTAATTGATCAAAGCATTTAAAAAGTTTCATATACCATTAATTTACTGCTCTTAAAATTAATATTTACCTTTAAATCCAATAAGATACATCTTAATTCTTATTTGCTGTCTCAACCTATGTACTTTCTGCCTGTAACTTTTCGCGCCAAACCACTGACCATCCATTGTTAAATTGTGTTAATTCTTTATTCTTAGCTATTATTTTTCTACTAAGATGTCCTTACACTGTTTAATTAAGATATATTTCCCCTGATCTTTCACCGATCTGTTAGATTAGTAGCATATAAAGTTGTATTACTGAATAGAAGATGGTTTTGGTGTCTTTCCAAAGCTCCGTCAGTCCAATCACCCTTTAAGTATGAGCCAATACACTGTCTCTAAACCCAGATTAAATAGCAGCTGGTTTAATCAAACAAGAAAAAAAGAAATCTATTACTTTCTAATGAACATAATATGTTACAATCAACTAGACTTGTATTATAGGGGGAATTACAGTTTCACCCATTGTTACTAGGAATGATATATTCCACTGCAGCTTCATCCAGGCCTTGAAGATAAGAAGCTTTAGAAGTTTAATTAGAAAGGTTTTTATTCTTAAAGATATGCAAAGGAGATTATTACTGGTGGGCCTGACTGCTACATGTGATGTCTGATGACTGCAACTGCCTTGAGGCAAATACTTGTTTTCTGACTAAAACCTGCAATAGTAAAAAATGTTTTGGAGAGACATACATATCTCTTTATATGTATAAATAACAATGATAATCAAGGTTATTTGCACTAGTTGCTGATCTTTACATTCTAGTGAACTGACTAAATTGTCCAGAGGAAGGTAATCAAAATGTGCATGAACTATTAATAATAGTCTGTGGGAAGTTCCCTCAAAATTTAGAGTGAAGCAGCAGAATACAAGACCCAAGAGGCATTCTCTGGAGGGGCTCTCTTATTTTCTGTTCTCATGGGGCACAGTTTGTTTGTTGACATAGATCATAGCACAGTGGGATAGACATGGATGGCTTCTAGGTACTACTACTATTCAAGTCTAATGCGGTGGCCATCGTTATAAATGTCAACATTTATCAATTGTTTCAATAGAATTTAAGCTACTACGGTTATGTCCTATATATCCAACACATGGTTGTAATTAGGAATCCTTGACTGCAACGACTGTATTTTAATATTGGAATTAACTCTAAACCAGAAGTAGCTTTCACCCAGTTGGACTAGGTTTTATAGAAACCACACAGGAAAAGTTCACAGATGTTTATAGAATACCATACTATTTATTGTCATTATGAATGACAATGGATATTCATTGAGCCAGGGAAAGAGAATAAAAATGACTTGATAGCCTGGTAGTCAGGGCATTCACCTAGACTGTGGGATCCCTACAGTTCAAGGACCTGCTTCAATGATTATTTATATAAAGTGGAACAGATTCGACAGGGGCTTGAGAGAGCCCCATTTCAGAATATCCCAATGCCTAGGGTACTTTCCTGCAAGCTCGTAGAACCCAAGTTCAGATACTTTCGCCACTTCGGTCACAGTGGGGAATTAAACCCCAGGTTCATACATCCCAGGAAAACATCCTAACCACTGGGCTAAAGGTGACAAGGAAGGTCTATTTCCCAAGAATTTTTGTGAATCTAGTCTGCCTTTGCTTCTGTCAAAATTCCCAGAATGATCTTTTTTAATTAGAATAATACAAAATGTTTTATTTCAGCCTGACTTGACATGTTTTGAATTGTCAACTCACTTAAAATTAAAAAGAAAATTGTTTTCGGTTCAACCTAAAACTAAACTTTTTTATGGATTTTTTGGAATTGCCAGCAAACTGAAAAAATCCGTTATTTGCTCAGCTCAGCTCAGCTCACAACCCCACTGATGACAGGGACCAGCAGGAAAGGAAAGATGCATAGAATATAGGCTTAGGACCACTCATTCTCACTGCTTCATTAGCTCAGCCATATCCTAATAGCAAGTTGTCATTGGCTGATGCACAGTAGCCTCTGTACAGGGAACTATAGCATATGTAATGCTAAGACAGCATTACCTTCTAAGGGAATATCTGCATGCATATTTCTGTGAGTAGCTGAGCATAGTGAACTCATCTGCCTTTACCTTGAGAAGAGACACCAAACAAAGCTGACCCCTCCCCCTCCTTATTATTCAGTCTGGCACTAGAACCCCACATCATTCAGATCAAAGGTCAGACATCACTAGCTTCCTTCACTAAATATAATTTGGCCTTATGACATATTTCATCCCCTATCTCCACTGGACTTCTCCCAGCCTCTCCCCACCTTTGAAAAAGTTATAATGAAAACCAGGAGAAGCTCTGACAGCTTTAGGAGTAGCCACAGGAGAAACTGAACTGGCCTCATGTAGGTAAAACAGCTTTCTGCAGCACTTGGTGTACTCTGTCTGTTGTCTTTGAAGCTCTTCCTTCACTGTCATGAACAATCAAAGTTTCTAACAACAAGAGACATGTTTTGATTACTGCCAACTTAGCAAATCTGCCAGGAGCAAAAACTGACCTTTTATGTCAAGCAATGAAAATGTCAAACAATGATTTTTTCGTCTCTTTCAGTCTAGGTACAAATTTATTAAAGAGATAGCCAGCAGACATAGTTAATGTAATCAATTTAGTTACTAATGTCAATGAAGAAAGGGGAAGGGGACGGCCATTGCACTAGATGTCACTATGAAAGGGATTCAAGCTCAAGTCTCAGACAGCTTTGTGGTACCTGGCAGCCAGGAACTGAAGGGCAAATTCTAGCCTTACTAACATCCACAACACATACCCAACCCTGCAACAGCTCTGTAGCACTGCCAAGCTGTGTTGCTATGGGCAATTTAGTAGACCCTTAGTGGAAAGCATCTATCCAAGTGCTATCATATAGAAGGTAAGTATTTGCTCACCTCTCTTCCTTGGGTGGAATCACTGTGTCCAAACCAAATGCTGTATATGGCAGTTGAGAACTTGGGCTGACAGAGAAGGCAGTGTCTCTCTGTCATTCCAGGCTAGGGAAGCTTCCTTGTGACTAACACACCTACAGAAAGACTAGAATAAGACCTGTAGCTCAAAACAGAGCTGTTACTTAAAGATCTGATCCAAAGATTCTCCCTCCACATGTAGCAATTGTGGGCGTTGATTATTTCATTAGCAAAGAATGAAGCTGAATGCAGGTTAAGTTGAACAAGTGGAACTTCATTAAACTATAGACGGCTCTGTCCATATGGCTCAATTGCTTCCAGTGTAACTCCCTGCAGGTGCTATTCCACTGATATCCCCTCAATAAAGTCCTTCAGGGAAACATTGGCCCAGTTCCACTAATTATGATTTGTCTTCCCTGTTTTACAAACACTTTAATATAAACATTAAAAAAGTGATGTCTAGATCCCCACCCTGTGTTCTTTTGGCCAGAGTTTGCTAATTCATAACTGAGTTGGAATGCCATCCACAGACTTAGTTAGTTTGAGATCGTTAGGTCACTCCTCATGCGGTTGCCTATTGAGGAGACCAATCTCTTTCGCCCAGCCACCTAGGGTTGACAATGTTGTATTTCAGAAATAAGGGACTGGTTTCTTAGCACCCCTGCCCTTCCCTACTCCTCCTCCCAATGTATAAATAACGTATAAAAATAAATAATAAATGATAATAAAATAATAATAATAATTAATATGTGGTATTCACCTACATTCACCAGGGGCATTTCTTGCTGCTTTTTGCAGCACTCAGCAACTCTCAATTTTCTTGTACAGCGATGAAAAGTAAAGAACTTCCCTTGTAATAGGGACTGTTGGCAACCCTATAGTCACCCGTCTCTGAGGCTAGCAAACTATGGCTCTATGGAGTCTCCTCCCTCTCTGTTGGGTTGGTCTCTGAATATTTCTCTGTCTCTCCGTTCTGTGATTATCTCGGGAGGCTCTGTCTGGCTGTTGCGTCTACTCGTTCATAAGTGCCTCCTGTTGCTTTGGATCACTTGTCTCTCTTATGTAGTCAACTCATACAACCTGGGTGCCACTGCACCCTTCATGACTCCTTTAGACCACACCTATTGGTATTTCTCTAATGGCTGGATTTTGACAGGAATGCCTGTCTCCAAGGCCAGTATGTCTTTGGCTGACCTATCATACTCTAGTGACTATTCTCTCTCATTGTTGGCTTCTCATCCCAGAGGTATCTGCATCCTTCTGTCTCTAACAGATCTCCTGTCATTAGTAGCAGGGTTTTGGTGTTGTCCCATCAGTGCCTTCACTGGACAGTTTTGACAACCCGTGATGAGCCACGTGACAAAAATAGGGTCTTATTTTTTGCATGACGTTTCTACGTAATGAGGTGGGCATAACAGATCTCTGACCTGAAAATATGATTCCAGCCTGCACACTCAGCTCATCTTTAATTTGAATATATGATTCTTGGCTTTTGTGTTCTGGCCACTCTACTAGCATCACTCTCTTGACTGCCTGTAGTTGGATGTCCTTGTCCTTAGCCTGTTTGATTTCCATTAGGTTTGCAGTTGTAACTGGGAGATAGTACAACATCCTAATGGATTGCATGTCCTGACCCCTTCCCCCAATTCACCAGTGCGAACAGCGCTTTGTTGGTAGAAGTTCTCTCCCATCAACAATGCTAAAACCGCTCGCTGGGGGTGGAAGTTTTTTTGTCAGCAGAATAACCGACAAACGGCGGCTATGCTGCATGCCTTTTAGTGGCACGGCTGTAGCGACAGAGTCATGTTGCTAAAAGCTGTGTAGTGTAGACATAGCCTTAGTAATGTTCTTTTAACTCTGTGCATGTGTGTGTGTGTGTGTGTGTGTGTGTAGATGCAATTATACAGAGCCTGAAACACAGCTCAGGCTTGATTTTAAAACTGCCTTTAATTGTTCACCAAATGATGACTCATTATGCTCAAGGCTTGCAATTAGCCACTTGTCTAAAACAAAGGTTACGAAAGATACAAGCAGAACCTCAATGTTTCAGCAGAGCCGCTTGCCTCCTCAGTGTTGACAGAAGCTTTACAGTTTTGGCATACGGATTAAGCTATTAATTGTTATTGTCCATACCATATTCAAAATATGTAGACACTCTCATAAAACCAAGCTCTGTTTTATTATAATGGCAACCCTTGTACCTTGGTTCAGTGACAATACCTCTCTCTCATTAAGGATAACATTTATCTCATTAAGGATGACTTCTTATATCACAATGAAAATTCTGTGCATGTAAAGCAAGTATTATTCTGGGGAAATTTTTCACAGCTACTACTGTGCAGCATATTTGGTAACTGGTTCTGTTTTTTCCCTCCATATAAATCAGATAAATTACAGTGTATAGTAGAAAGTGACAACACTGATTTGATTTGGTTTTATAGAGTCAGACTTTAGGGCCAGAAGGGACCACCAGATTATCTACTTTGGCCACCTGTATATCACAGGCCACCATCACCACTCAGTACCCACACAGTAAACCCAACAACCAAAATTAGACCAGATTATTACAGCCAGCAGGAGACAAGAGTTTTACGTGTCACAGGCAGAGAATAGGAGGGACCAAGGTGCGTGCAGTGCTCCAGGCTTCCACAATAGCAGGCAAATGATTAAGTGAGACATACCCAGACAATCCTGGTAAATGACCCTTACCCACATGCTGAAGAGGAAGGTGAAAAAAAATCTCAAGGTCACTGCCAATCTGACCTGTGGAAAATTCCTTGCCCACCGTACACATGATGATCAGTGAGAACCTGAGTATGTGAGCAAGAACAAGCCAGCAAAGCAACAGAGAGAAAATGCTCGGAGCCTTGGCCCTCTTTGTCCAATATCCCACCCCTAGCCATAGTCACCCCTGATGCTTCAGAGGTAGAAGATAAAAAAAATCCCTTCCTTACCCCTTCTATTGGCCAACAGAAACCCAGAAGCATGAGCTTTCAGGAACATAAGACATCAACAAGAAACAAGTCCCAGGGTTGTTGAGCTCCGCCTCCTATCATCACAAAGAATTTCATTATACAAGTGCACTCATAAATTTGCCCCTCTCTTAATTAGTTTTAAGTTGTTTGCCCCCACAACTCCAGCCAAAGTTTCAGAATAACACTTACTATTCCTGTATGATTCATGAATATTAGTAAACTCATTTATGACATCCTAATAGCATGATTGTTTTACAGTCCATTTACATGGGATACTGGACACTGCTGAGACACATTTATTAAGGTGTCTTGGAGGGAGGCTGATTGGTATGCACAAGCCATGTAGAATCACTGAAAGCATCTGTTTAAGTCAGTGGTGGGCTGGAGAGTAACACGGTATGAGTAGCTAAACCAAAGTGAAATATCAAAAGGAGGAAGGTGACATGTGAAAGAGGTAACATTGTCATTTAATGTGAGCACTGCTGGAAAGCTGCTCACCTCTAGATTCTGGTAATCATTATCAGAAATTTGACTACAACCCCAACTTAGCAAGAGGAGTCAGGAGTGGACTTAGTCTCAGAGTGGGTGTAGTAAAATGGGGACTTGGGTCAGACAGAGTCAAATCCTTGTCTTCAATGCATTTCCCTTAGTATTTAAATACTTCCTGTTGTAAATATCACTAACCATTAAAACAAAACAAACAAAAACAAAAAATGAGAAGAAATGTCCCAATCCTGCCACACACACTCCCTTGACTTTAACCAATGGGACTACTCACAAGTGTAAAGGCAAGCATGCAACTATGTGTTTGCAGAATCAGAGACTTTTATTGTAAACTCATTGTGGCAGGACTATCCTGTTGCCAGTAAATATGTCACAATCTTGTTTGATATAGGTCTCCATTCTTAAAACTTTGTTTCTTTATATCCATATAAGAATTGCAAATTATACAATTCATCCATTATATATAGAGAGAATCAAGCATAATCTGTAGTAGGAAACTATTATTCTCTTGAACATTTGCATTCTGCTCTAGAAAATTGACATGCCAAACAGGCCAGGCCATATTAGTACTGCTGGTAAAGAGAAGTCATAAAGCTGCTTCTGTTCCAGCTGCTGAGTTCTATGGTTTCATTCAAGAGCTGTAGTTTACATGGCTGATTAACTATTTCTACTTTAGCCTGAAAAAAGGGTAGACTTGTGCTGCAGGCCTCCAAATCATTTTTAGCATTATTTGAATATGTAACTGCATGAATATTAGCACACAAAAAAAGTAAAAGAATCCAGAAGGGGAGTGTTCAAACCATTCAAACTGTGGTTTCTAAAGAACTATTTAAAAATCATAAGAACAGCCATACTGGGTCAGACCAAAGGTCCATCTAGCCCAGTAATCTGTCTTCCGACAGAGGCCAATGCCAGGTCCCCAGAGGAAATGAACAGAAAAGGTAATCATCAAGTGATCCATTCCCTGTCATTCATTCCCAGCTTCTGGCAAACAGAGGCTAGGGACACCATCCCTGCTCATTCTGGCTAATAGCCATTGATAGACCTATCCTCCATTAACTTATCTAGTTCTTTTTTAAACTCTGTTATAGTCTTGGCCTTCACAACATCCTCTGGCAAGGAGTTCCACAGGTTGACTGTGCATTGTGTGAAAGAATACTTCCTTTTGTTTGTTTTTAACCTGCTGCCTACTAAAATACCTGCTCTAGGTAATAATTCTGCTCTAGGTATTAAAACCATGAACTGCTGCATAAGATAAAACCCAACTTAAAATTTTTGGGAGGCAAAAAGCCTTTCAATTCACCTTTTTTAAAGTCCAATTGAACTTAAGTAGCCAAATAATTAAATCTTACTATGGGGCATGTGATATGAAATACATCCTTAATATTGGTGAAACAAATGGTTTTAATATTATTTAAATAGCTTACTATAGTACAATCTTCTAGTGATATGAACTGTTGTAATTATTTGCGAGTTGGATTAAATTTTGCTGAGCCCTTACCTCAGTCCTAGTTAGTCATTTTCCCTAACTCGCATACGTACATCTGCACAGAGTAAGAAAATATTCTGTTTGATGTCAAAGGAATGGCCCAGGAAATTAAAAACTGGCCATTCTGACCTCCCTTTGACATACATTTTACTGAATTAGTAGAGATTGATTAGGCAGAACAATATCTCTTTGTCCCAGATCCTCAAATGTATTTAGGTGCCATTGATTTCAACTGAGTTAGGTGCCTAAATACCTTTGAGGATCTGGGCCTTTGCTGAATGAATTTCAAAACAGTTCATTAAAGAGCAACAACAATGCAAACACCAGGCGTAGATGTCCATAGGAAATAGGTCATAGAGCCAAGAGGTAGGGGGAGAGCAGGTGTAAGTCAGGGGTCTGTAGAAGCTGAAGAAGCCTATCACCAGATTTCAGAGTTGTAGCCATGTTAGTCTGTATCAGCAAAAACAAGTAGGAATACTTCTGACACCTTGGAGACTAACAAATTTATTTGGTCATAAAGCTTTTGTGGTCTAAAACCCACTTCATCAGATGCATGGAGTGGAAAATACAGTAGGAAGATATATATATATATATATATATATACACATAGTACATGAAAAGATGGGAGTTGCCTTACCAATTCTAATGAGATAATTCAATTAAAGTGGGCAATTATCAACAGGAGGGAAAATCACTTTTGTAGGGGTAATCAGAGTGGCCCATTTCAAACAGTTGACAAGAAGGTGTGAGCAACAGTAGGGGAAATTAGCATGGGGAAATTAATTTTTAGTTCTTGTAGTAACCTATCCACTCCCAGTCTTTATTCAGGCCTAATTTGATGGTGTTCAGTTTGCAAATAAATACCAGTTCTGCAGTTTCTTGTTGGAGTCTGGTTTTGAAGTTTTTTGTGGAAGAATTGCTACTTTTAAGTCTGTTATTGAGTGTCCAGGAAGGTTGAAGTGTTCTCCGACTGGTTTTTGAATGTTATAATTCTTGACTTCTGATTTGTGTCTATTTATTCTTTTTCATACAGACTGTCTGGTTTGGTCAATGTACATGGCAGAGGGGCATTGCTGGCACACGATGGCATATATCACATTGGTAGATGTGCAGGTGAATGATCCCATGATGGTATGGCTGATGTGGTTAGGTACTACAATGGTGTCCCTTGAATAGATATGTGGGCACAGTTGGCAACGGGCTTTGTTGCAAGGATAGGTTACTGGGTTAGTAGTTCTGTTGTGTGGTGTGTGGTTGCTGGTGAGTATTTGCTTCAGGTTGGGGGGCTGTCTTTAAGCGAGGGCTGGCCTGTCTCCCAAGGTCTGTGAGAGTGAGGGATGGTCCTTCAGGATAGGTTTAAGATCCTTGATGATGCACTGGAGAGGTTTTAGTTGGGGGCTGAAGGTGATGGCTAGTGGTGTTCTGTTGCTTTCTTTGTTGGGCTTGTCCTGTAGTAGGTGACTTCTGGGTACACTTCTGTCTCTGTCAGTCTGTTTCTTCACTTCAGCAGGTGGGTATTGTAATTCTAAGAATGCTTGATAGAGATCCTGTAGCTGTTTGTCTCAGTCTGAGGGATTGGAGCAAATGCAGTTGTGTCTTAGAACTTGACTGTAGACAATGGATCATGTGATGTGGTCTGGATGAAAGCTGGAGGCATGTAGGTAAGTATAGTGGTCAATTAGGTTTCCGGTATAAGGTGGTGTTTATGTGACCATCTCTTATTAACACTGTAGTGCCCAGGAAGTGGATCTTTTGTGTGGACTGGTCCAGGCTGAGGTTGATGGTGGGATGGAAATTGTTGAAATCATGGTGGAATTCCTCTAGGACTTCTTTTCCATGGATCATCAATGTAGCACAAGAAGAGTAGGGGTGTTAGGGGACAGGAGATGAGGAAGCGTTATTCTAAGTCAGCCATAAAAATGTTGGCATACTGTGAGGCCATGCGGGCACCCATAGCAGTGCTGCTGACTTGAAGGTATACATTGTCCCCAAATGTGAAATAGTTGTGGGTGAGGACAAAGTCACAAAGGTCAGCCACCACGTTTGCCGTGACATTATCGGGGATACTGTTCCTGACAGCTTGTAGTCCATCTTTATGTGGAATGTTGGTGTAGAGGGCTTCTACATCCATAGTGGCTAGGATGGTGTTTTCTGAAAGACCATTAAATGATTGGAGTTTCCTCAGGAAGTCAGTGGTGTCTTGAAGATAGCTGGGAGTGCTGGTAAGGTAGGGCTTGAGGAGAGAGTCTACATAGCCAGACAATCCTGCTGTCAGGGTGCCAATGCCTGAGATGATGGGGTGTCCAGGATTTCCAGGTTTATGGATCTTGGGTAACAGATAGAATACCCCTGTCCGGAGTTCTAGGGTCACATCTGTGTAGATTTATTCCTGTGCTTCTTCATGGAGTTTCTTGAGCAGATGGTGGAGTTTCTTTTGGTAACCCACAGTGGGATCAGAGGGTAATGGCCTGTAGAATGTGGTGTTAGAGAGCTGCCTAGCAGCCTCTTGTTCATATTCCGACCTATTCATGATGACGACAGCGCCTCCTTTGTCAGCCTTTTTGCTTATGATGTCAGAGTTGTTTCTGAGGCTGTGGATGGCATTGTGTTCTTCACAGCTGAGGTTATGGGGCGACTGATGCTGCTTTTCCACAATTTCAGCCTGTGCACTTCGATGGAAGCACTCTATGTAGAAGTCCAGTCTGTTGTTTCGTCCTTCTGGAGTAGACCACGTAGAATCCTTCTTTTTGTAGTGTTGGTAGGAAGGTTTATGTGGGTTAGTATGCTGTTCAGTGGTATGTTGGAAATATTCCTTCAGTCAGAGAAGTTGAAAGTAGGACTCTAGGTCACCGCAGAACTGTATCATGTTCGTGGGGGTGGTGGAGAAGAAGGAGAGGTCCTGAGATAGGACAGACTCTTCTGCCGGGCTAAGAATATAGCTGGATAGATTAACAATATTGTTGGGTGGGTTAAGGGAACCACTGTTATGGCCCCTTGTGGCATGTAGTAGTTTAGATAGTTTAGTGTCCTTTTTCCTCTGTAGAGAAGCAATGTGTGTGTTGTAAATGGCTTGTCTAGTTTTTTTAATGCCTAGCCACGAGGAAGTTTGTATGGAAGGTTATTTTTTTTTATGAGAGTCTCCAGTTCTGAAGGCTCATTCCTGATCTTTCCCTGTTTGCTGTATCTGATGTTCATCAGGTGGTTCCGCAGTTTCTTTGAGAATGTGTGGCACAGTCTCTCAGCATAGTCTGTGTGGTATGTTGATAGTAATGGATTTTTTACCTTCAATCCTTTTGGTATAAAGTCCAGCTGTTTGCATTTGGAAAGTAAGATGATGTCTGTCTATATCTGCATGAGGTTTTTTATGAAGTTGATGGATTTCCACTTCATACGGATAAATTCAGTGCCTTGTATGGTGACAGGTTTCAGAGCTGTAGCCATGTTAGTCTGTATCAGAAAAAACAACGAGGAATACTTGTGGCACCTTAGACACTTATTTGGTCATACGCTTTCATGGGCTAAAACCCACTTCATCAGATGCACTAAAACCCACTATCATCAGAGAGTTTGTAAAGTGTTTTATGTATGAAAGTTGGAAAGAAAGGATAAGGTAAATTTGAACCAGAGGTATGTATGTTTGAATCATACAGACAAGACAGAAGAAATTACACAGACATTGATGCCCAAATTTTCAAAGTCAGTTTCCAAACTTGCATCCACAATTTTGGCACTCACAAAACCCAAATTGCATGAGGAAATCGAGTAGTAAACATGTGATTTTCATTCTCACATTTGGGTTTTATAAATGTAACATTTGAAGGAAGAAACTTGTGAAGGTTTAAAGGGACCCCACCAACTTTAAAAAAATCACATTTCTGTCTTTTTTTAAGCCTCCTATTTTTATAAGTAGCGCCTCAGGGTACTATAACTGAAAAAGACTGGACAATCTCTTTTCTTTTCACTTTATTTACTATTTATATTTGATAGGACTAAATGTATAGTAAGTTTATTTGTTATGCAGTTTCTCCTATGGCTAACTTTCACTCTGCAAGAAAGGGAAAAAACATTTTAAAAATTAGGGAAATTTAAATTGTAAAACTACACAAATTGGCAGGAGGATCCAGGGGGAGCATAATATATGAAACTACTTTAAACTCTCTTTTTAATTGATTAGATTTCAGTTTGGTATTGTTCCTTTAACATTTGTCTTTAAAGAAGTTTATTACCAGCAATTTGATTTTAAGAATTTTCAAAATAACAAATCAGTAACCATTATAATTTTTAGCTATTCATCGGGGTGGGGGGGGGTGAGGGTGGGAAGGGGGGGGTGAAAGGCAAAGAAAAGATGAGTTTAGTAGTCAAAGGTCTCTAGGTCTTATTGAAGGATCATGCAATTACTGCAGCAATTTCATAAGAAAATAAAACAGGCCTGCTCACTTCCTCTAATTCTGTTCTTAGAGTTACAGCAGGCCTTTGGTAATACAAATGAATAATAGCTGAATAATACAAGACAACATCATTTGACAGAAGTCCAAGCAACACTGAACTTGACAGAAAAGCAGTAGTGTGTAACTTTACTTTTCTGTTTAATGCTTTTGTGATCAAAAGAGGCACAACAATATTTAATTAAAACATCTGGAAAATATTCCCAACTGATGTGCTAAAGCCTCTATGAGTGGATATCTCCACTCATTTGCTGTAGTATACTTTAGTTTACTGAATTGGATGTCAAAATGTGGAAAACTATTGTTCCTTCTGCAGACTTAGCTACATAGTTTGATTATGCTGGAATATCCTCTGGGCTCAGTATGCTGGGACTGTAATATTACTGATTCAACTGGCAATAATAAAAAATCAGAAGCAGAGGAATGCAACTAAACAAAAGCTTTAACTTAAGTGCATATTTAAGAAAGTGAAAAATGATTTCCACAAAAAAAGGATAAGAGAGAAAGGCATTAAAATGGAACTATGACATCACAGAACAAATGACGACTGGATGAGGCTATGGTATTCTTTATGTACTGTTTGTGATACTGCTATACGTGAACAAATACGGTGCCACCGGCATTCACAAAGCTCTGTTCAGCTGCCTGAAGGCAGCTAAGTTTCCACCAGCAAAGTCTTGTAGGCATGGGCAAAATTCCTAAATCCTTGGTGGGGATGTAAAAAATAAAGTCCGGTAAGGTACTGGTGGGCGTACACAAAACCCCTCTAATTCCTAACAATGGTGAGCTGCTTGGCACCCAGCTGATGCCTAAACCCCAGCGGGATTCACAAACTAGGCATTTCCCTGTCTATCATACCTGTGGAATCCAATCCAGCACCTATCTTGCACAAAAGACAGGTGAGGAAGGAGATATTGCTGGTATCCCATTTATACTCAATAGCTGAGTAGCTAGGAAACTCATCTGGGATGAGGGAGACATGGGTTCAAATCCATGTGCCAAATCAGGAATAGGACAGAATTGAACTGGGTCTTCTATATCCTAGGTGAGTACCCTAACCATTGGGCTATCAGATGTAAGGAGACCATATTCTTGTCCTTTGTTTTATGTAAGAAAGGGCTGACCGGCTTAGGCACCTAACTTAGGACAGGATTCATAGCTAGGAATACCAAACAGAGATAGGTGCCTCCCTCTAGACCAGAGTAAGGTGCCCAACTTCCTTTGAAAAGTGGGACTTAGATCACATCCCTCTGCTCATCTGGGTGGATCCACATTGCTTGGCCACTGCATGAGGCTACTCACCATGTGTGTCCCCTGCTGTGTGCTCCAGGAGGTGAGGGCAGCGTTGTCATCTGCTTCTCTCACTTTCCTTGAGTGAGCCCTGTAGGAGGGTGTTCCCTGCCCATCCCTCACCCCTGGCCCTCTAGAACTCATCATAGGGCTCCTGCCATGCAAGCCTCCCTGGCTACCCTAAACACGCCATCTGAGCTGGATGCATGACATCCAGCTGGTCCACCTCTGAAACACACAGAGAACATCTGAAGGCACTTGTGATTCACGCAACCCACTTCCTTGCTCTTGTGTCCTGTCCTGACACAAGTGGCAGGACCCATTGCCACCTGAGGAGCACGAGGAACGCCAGTGGGCCAGCCTGTACTCCTTTCTGGTTAGTTGGCAGCTCCTCCATGGAGCTATGAGCTCTGGCCCAGTTCATGCACTCTGACACCTGACCATTTTGTCTTGAGAGGGAGATCCTAGTGCATATCTAAGTAGGCTCTATCAGGTTGCAGCCCCTCTTCTAGCTGCTTCAGAGCCTCTTACTGAGGTTCTGGCTGCACTTTTCCCTGTGCCTCCTAATCTATGCACATCCCATCTGTGGCCCCACGTGTGGCCCCATGTCCCATCTGTGGTAGGAACTAGGGGTGCAGAGGGTGCTGCAGCACCCCCAGATTTTCCACAGGGCCCCTGGCTGCTGGACCCGCATATGGCGCTCCTGGCTGCCAGTCCCACCCCTACCCCCAGTGGTGGCCCCAGCTTCAGCCGCCTTACCCCGTCCTGGCCCCTCCTCCCAGAGGCACTGCCCTGGTCCCAGGCCCGGTGGGTGGGCGGGGGTGCACAGACAGGGGTAAGAGAGTTGGCTTTCAGAACCCCCACTATTAAAAGTGTTCCAGCACCACTGGATCATGCTTCTGGGTAGAATTTCTCTGGGCAGTGACCACTGAAGCAGTCATGGGATAAGAGAGAAAGTTCTCTCATGGATTGGTCACTGGTTAAAAGATAGGAAACAAAGGGTAGAAATAATAATTTTCATAATGGAGAGAAGTAAATAGTGGTGTCCCCCACGGGTCTGTACTGAACCCAGTCCTATTTAACATATTCATAAATGATCTGCAGAAAAGGACCTAGGGGTTACAGTGGATGAGAAGTTGGATATGAGTCAACAGTGTGCCCTTGTTGCCAAGAAAGCCAATGGCATTTTGGGATGTATACGTAGGGGCATTGCCAGCAGATCGAGGGACGTGATCGTTCCCCTCTATTTGACATTGGTGAGACCTCATCTGGAGTACTGTGTCCAGTTTTGGGCCCCACACTACAAGAAGGATGTGGAAAAATTGGAAAGAGTCCAGCGGAGGGCAACAAAAATGATTAGGAGACTGGAACACATGACTTATGAGGAGAGGCTGAAGGAACTGGGGATGTTTAGTCTTCAGAAGAGAAGAATGAGGGAGGATTTGATAGTTGCTTTCAACTACCTAAAAGGGGATTCCAAAGAGGATGGTTCTAGACTGTTCTCAGTGGTAGCAGATGACAGAACAAGGAGTAATGGTCTCAAGTTGCAGTGGGGGAGGTTTAGGTTGGATATTAGGAAAAACTTTTTCACGACGAGGGTGGTGAAACACTGGAATGCGTTACCTAGGGAGATGGTGGAATCGCCTTCCCTAGAAGTTTTTAAGGTCAGGCTTGACAAAGCCCTGGCAGGGATGATTTAGTTGGGGATTGGTACTGCTTTGAGCAGGGGGTTGGACTAGATGACCTCCCGAGGTCCCTTCCAACCCTGATATTCTATGATTCTATGATCTGGAAAAATGGGTAAACAGTGAGGTGGCAGATGATTTGTAGATGATGCAAAACTACTCAAGACAGTTAAGTCTCAGGCAGAGTGCGAAGAGCTACACAAGTATCTCTCAAAACTGGGTGACTGGGCAACAAAATGGCAGATGAAATTCAATGTTGATCAATGCAAAGTAATGCACATTGGGAAACATAATCCCAACTATACATATAAAATGATGGGATCTAAATTAGCTGTTGCCACTCAAGAAAGAGATCTCGGAGTCATGGTGGATAGTTTTCTGAAAACTTCCACTCACTGTGAAGTGGCAGCCAAAAAAGCGAACAGAATGTAGGGAATCATTAAGAAAGGGATAGATAAGAAGACAGAAAATATCATATTGCCTCTATATAAATCCATGGTTTGCCCACATCTTGAATACTGCATTCAGATGTGGTCGCCCCATCTCAAAAAAGATATATTAGAATTGGAAAAGGTTCAGAAAAGGGCAACAGAAATGATTAGGGGTATGGAACAGCTTCCACATGAGAAGAGATTAATAAGACTGGGACTTTTCAGCTTGAAAAAGACACATCTAAGGGAGGATATTATAGAGGTCTATAAAATCATGACTGGTGTAGAGAAAGTAAATAAGGAAGTGTTATTTACTCCTTCTCATAACACAAGAACTAGGGGCCACAAAATGAAATTAATTGGCAGCAGGTTTAAAACTAACAAAAGGAAGTATTTTTTCCACACAATGCACAGCCACTCTGTTGAATTCCTTGGCAGAGGATGTTGTGAAGGCCAAGACTATAACAGGGTTCAAAAAAGAATTAGATAAATTCATGGAGGATAGGTCCATCAATGCCTATTAGCCAGGATGGGTGGGGATGGTGTTAGCCTCTGTTTGTGAGAAGCTGGATGACAGGGGATATGTCATTTGATCACCTGTTCTGTTTAATTCCCTCTGGGGCACCTGGCATTGGCCATTGTCAGAAGACAGGATACTGGGTAGATGGACCTTTGGTCTGACCCAGTATGACCACTCTTTTGTTCTTTTTCCTCAGATGCCTTTGAGGAGTGGTGGGTACTGTCCAGGGTTCTCTCCTCAGTGTCCCCCTCTAGCTTCCTCATTTTTATCTTTGACCTCATTCTCATTCCCTCAAGTACTCAATTGCAGCCACTGGTTCCTCTCCCTTAGTTGAGGAGGCAGGCCTTTCGGTCCCCATCCTGTGGATAGTACTCCTCTCCGTATTTCCTATTGACTAGCTTAGGCAGTTCCCTGATCTGTGTGTTGGCTTCTGCGAATCCCATTCTTAGGTGCCTAACTCTGCCCTACAACACGCAGGGAACCTGGGTGCCTATCTTGGGACTGTGAATTACAGTAGGAACCAGGGCTCCTAAACTGAGCCCCACAGTGCCTAACTTTTGAGTCCCCTTTGTGAATCTAGACCCATTTCAGTCAGACAGACTCCCTGAAGAAGTGAGATCTGGAACATATGTGTTCAGACATGCCACTGAGTTAAGTAAGGAGCTAGTTAAGGAGCAATGTTAATAGGCTCAGAACGTAGTCCTGACCAATTTTTCTCAATTAGAGGATATATGAGGAGATATCATGCAAGAACAGGTAACTTTCACCTAAACTACAAGTCCAGATGGAATCATTGATCAGATTCTGAAATGTTCAAGATAAGTATGTTGTGCTTCTGCTTTCTTATGTTTTCTCTTTGCCAATGAAAATTATGGAAACCCATCAATAATGTTATTTAAAAGCTAATCTGTGCACAATACTCAAGCATATACTGAAAGGTGGATAGGCGTGATGACCAAAATAGTGCTTTTCAATCTCTAAAGTATATAAAATTATTTGAAATAGTGGTAGCTTCCCCCAACATTTTCAAGTGAGTCTAGGAGGGCACGTTCACCAGACTGAGCTTCTAGCGAACTACTCTGAGATGTGATTCTATTCCTTTGTATGTGTGTTTTTTCCATCAGTGTACTGCAAGGGTCCTAAAGGTCCTAATAAACACCCTTTTTAATAAGCAGGCTGGCTCACTACCCTCGATCCTTTCAGGATACGATTAACAGCCTCATTGGTAACATAATCTGCTTGCTGAAAAGCATCAAAATCAATACATGGCAAACTGCATTCAATTTAAATCAAGGTTTTGCCATGGATTGTTATAGGGTTTCTCTTTTATGTGGATTTGTTTGGTTTTTTCCTTTTAAAATCCAATATAAATCACACTTCAATTTTCAGAAAGTTTAAATGGCAAACTTTTAGTACTTGCATGTGCAAATATAGAAAAAGTGTTTGCCCTTGAGGACTGAACAATGGGTGAAAGACAGGAATTTCTGAATTCTAAGCCCACCTCTGCCACCTACTTACTGATGTTGCTTGCATAGGAAGCAGGGTGCAATGGGGACCTTCTGCTTAACCAGTTAGTTGATTTCCAGTGCCTGCATGGTGGAGGTCAAATAGGTGACCAGAGCCTTTTGCCGTGAATAGTGCACTGTGAAACAGCTCTTGTTTTGAGTCATTTTTATTTGTGCAAAACACTAACCTGTGTCCACATGGGGTGTAAAATAATTGCAGCCAATCCATTCAGGCTCAGTTGACTTTTATGCCAAGACAATTCTAGGCCACCAATAACAACTAAGATATGGTTGAGGGACATTTATGTTGAGAGTAAGAGCACATTACAGCATAGCTAAAGGGAGATTCACTTTGTGAGTCCCCTTGCTACCCTGTGCCTCCAGCATGAGGGAGTCTTGTTCATGCTTGGCTAGTGTCAGCTCCCTACCACCACCAGCTTGTGTACCCAATCGAGCACTCTCATCTGGGATATGGCAGCCCTTACTTTGTCTTGCAGCTTAACATTAGGTGCACCCTAGTCCTCAAGTCCCTTTGAAGCATTCTACTGATACCTCTGAGACTAGCTACTCTCATAACTACCATGTCAGCTGTTCCCAAAGGAACAGAACACAACAGCCTGAAAAATTCAGCAAGGGATCAGCACTTTGGTTAACATCACAGCACTTAGATATATTTATAGTGAAAACAAGAATAAGGTTATCATCAGATATCATCAAATGAGTAATAATACAGGGAAAAAATGGTTACATATAAACCAAAATCATAACAATATGCTTTCTAGAGACCAAACTTAACTAACAGGTTAACCTCCTGGCGAAAGAAATTTGTCTGACAAAGACACCTATGCAGCATTTTCAAGCAAGTTTGGCTGAGATCCCATTTTCACAAATGCAAACATGCTGTTCATTTACTTCCTGCAGAATATCAGGATATCTTCTTTACCTCTGAGAAATACCCCGAAAATACATTTTCTTTACTCTTAGTCAGGATAATCCCTGCCTCCCCTTGGCTTGTTTTTTTTTCTCCCCTGTGTGCTCCTTCCCTATTGACTTCAGATCTCTTTGTTAACATTTGACATCATGTGAAAATGAAGTGTGTTAGCTTACAATGCTTAATTTACATCCTGACAGAGATACACATTTCTTACCTCCTGTCTGGAGGAAAACCAGTGCTGGTGACTAGAGCCATGATACAGACTTTAAAACAGTTTCAGCATCGAACTACTAACATAGTATTTGTACATACATTTCATAACAATAGTAATGACCAGTGTGACACTAGCTTTCATCTGAATCCTCACATGACATTCTTTGAGAACATACACACCAGACTCATGAGATTTTTGTAACCCCTCTGCACTATTGTGCCAGCTGGTTTTAAGAGGTTCTTGGGACACAAGGTTCTTGGGACACACATACTGACTGGATTACTACAATGTGAGAACCACAACTACAAGGATAGGTCTTGTCAAGCCATGACAGAAAACAGCAGTAGTACCCAAAATTTCTTCATGTGTGCAGCCAGAAACAGAGACCCAGAAAGATACATAACTTCCATTACACATGGCAGTCAGACCCCTCAGTGAAGGGATAACTTTCACCTTTGCCTTCACTCTCCTCAAGGTTATCAGAATCAGCTTGTGTCTAATCCAGGTTGTGCTTCAAACAGAGTCCTCATATATCCCCAGTACTTGCTAGGCACTGTTGAATAGCAGTCCATATGAGTCTAATTAAACAGATACACAGAGCTGACTGAGATCAGGAAACTGAGGGCAGTGTGACCCCCTATCTTCCCTAACAGCATCACTCACATATGGAACAGATGGATGACAGAACAAAACCCAGTTTACAACTGATTACTCTACGATACTAGCTGAGTCCTCTCAGAGAGAAAAGAATCGATCTACTCAAGCATAGTGCCATATAATCCTGCTGGGGTCTGTAAACATAATAGCACAAGTTTGAAACCAGATAAGAAATTCAGATATTGCAGGGAAGAGTGTTGAGTGATTACTGGGTAAAATAGATAAGAGAGATACCAAGGAATATGAGCCAGTGTTGCCTCAATACAACTGCCTCAAAATTTTTCCTTCAAAAGAGACTACATTTTATTTAGGAATAACAACATCAGTTACTACTTACCATTATACAGCTGAGGTATTCAGGGTTTTAACTTCTGTACCCAAAAAAGATGGCAGCCAGTTCAGGTGCTGATTATATATTCTAATTACGGAGAGCTAACTGAGGCCTCAGTCTGTCTTAAAGATGTAGCACTTCTTTTTCATTTCTACTTTAGCCTGGACATTACACTGTGACACAGGTGTTAGCCTGAAGGGCATTCTGGGTACTGGATTACATGTAAGCATACCACATTTCCCAGTCTGCTTCAGAATTCTTGTAATGAGTACTGTCAAAATGATTGATTTTTCAAACAAAAAAGGCTTTTGCCAAGCCATTTACGCAAACAGAATTGCTTCCATTTCCAAGTAACCAGTAACTTGGGGAGTTGGAGGGTAGGGAGGTGTTTCCACAAGGGTTTAGGTATCTAAATCCCAGTTTGGGGCTCCACTGTGATCCACAAAATGCCCACTAAAATGTAAGTGCCTAAACTCACTCATTTTTCAGGGTAAAAGTTCCCTCAGCATCTATGTTCCTGTCTCAGCACACACCCACTACTGCTTCTCTGAGGGGATTTGGAAGCCTATCTCCCACCTAAACCCCAAATTGATTCATGAATGGGGAAAGATAAACATTCTTCTGCCTAAATTGTGCACGCGGCCTGAGCTAGTAGGCATGTTCAGAGACCAGCTACTGGAGTAGTTCCAATTCAAAATCTGGCCAGAGGAGGTGCTGGTGCCTACTTTATTTGTTTTAGCTCATTGGTTAAATATGGGAGACCCAGCTTCAATCCCCCCTCTCTGCCTGAGGGAGAGAAAGAATTCAAACAGGGATCCCCTACCTCTCAGGTTGGTGCTTTAAACACTGAGCGAGAGAAATTCTGATGCATCCCTCAGTCTTTCCTGTTGCAGCTGTTCCAATATGGAAAAATAATGAAAGAATGATAGGAACATGGAGATTGGATCCATTCCCAGGTGGGTGCCCTCACCACTAGACTACAGAGTCATTCTCCTTATTCTCTCTCTCTAGCCCAATAAGTATTCCACTGTGGATAAGTATTTAAATATCAATTGGCCAGAGAGGGAGAGAGAGAGAGAGAGAGAGAGAGCGAGAGCGAGCATGACTGTATATTCCAGCTGTTAGGGCATCTACCTAGAAGGAAGGAATCCCTGCTCCAGTCACTCTTTTGTTATTTACAAATGGTTGGAACAGCTTCAGCAGGAGGTAGAGGTGCACCCCACCACAAAATATCCCATAGCCTGGTGGTTAAGGCACTTCTCTAAGAGGTGGGAGACCCCATTCAAATACTTTCTCCCCCTCAAGCAGAGGGGGGAATTGAACCCTGGCTTCCTGTGTCCCAAGTGAGTGTTCTAACCACTAAGCTAAAAATTATAAGGTGGGCAGTGGCTCCACCTCCTCCTCCATCCATTCTGTGTTGGCAAAGCCATGCCTGATTCATTCATGCAAGAAACAGCTAAGCTGCCTGACTCCAGGAGAGGGGTTTCTGTTTGTGGATTGCTAATTATGCATAGGTGCCTCCCTACATTCCAGACTTAGGTGCCTATCTCTGAGAGAGGGCCAGGGCCTATGACATGCCTCTCATGGGCATCTCCCATTTGCTAATTTAGGCAGCTTTCTGTGTAGCATGGTGGCTTTTTGTCAATCACATTTTAATTTCCCTGTCTCTCCCCATCATTATATCCAAAGCCTATGTACCTAACTCAGCTTTGTGGATCACATTGTAAAGTGTCTGTCTCACCCCGGTTTTTGTATAGGAAGCCTAGGGGCCTAATTCAGCTTTGTGGATCTCAGTGTTGTTCCTGTAATTTTCTAGACACCTGCAAGTTAGGTGTTACATCGCCTAACTCCCTTTGTGGATCTGGGCCTTACAGCTTAGTACAGACATTTCAACCCACATTTTTCAAAGGTACGGTAAAAAAGGCCTACATAATACCTGCTTGACAAGCACATTGCAAAAGACAATCTCAAGGCACACATCTCAAGACACACATTTTGGAACTAATACTGACAATGAAACAAGACTGCTACTGAATGTCAACCAACCGGGAGGAGGGAAGTCTAGTCTAATGGTTGGAGTAAGTATCAGGCCTAGTGGTCAGAGCAGGCATCAAGAACTAAAAGCCGGAGTCAGTAGTCAGAAGCCAAGATCACGGGTCAAGCCAGACCTCAGGAACTGGAGCAAGCAGGGGAGTGGGTCAAGGCAGAGGTAGAATAGATGCTAGGCTTGGTGCAAGGCAGGAGCAGGAGGAAAAAGGTAACATAGGAGCAGTCATAGTGATGCTAGTGAACAGGCACAGCAGAGAGGGGAGTTTTGCAAAGGAGTTCTCCGGGTGAAAGAGGAGCAACTATGTGCCCCTTAGCATAAGTTTATTGTGTTCTTGCTGTGTGCCTGCTTGACTGAAGTTTATAGTGTGGTCTGTTTGGTGGAGCTGTGTGCTGAGCCTGGGGGCTTGCTAAGAAAGGTTGAGAGCTTACTAAGGAGACTCTAGCCTGCCATACTTTGATCCCTAATCCATTTAGGATCCCTTAACAAGGAAGCAGGGCTACTCAGGGAGAACAGAGGCTTAAAAAGCGAGCTCCTAAGCAACAAAGGCTCTTGTGCACAGGAACAGCAAACAGGAGAGTTTTGCAAGGGAGTGTGAAAGCCAGATACACCTTATATTCTTGAAACTTGGGCCAATAAACCAAACTCCCTGCCTGCACCCTAAAACCCCCAAATAAACAAAAACCATGCAAGAGTAAAAAGAATGCAGACAGAAGTCGAGCTGCAGTGTGGGGGCTATCATCTTTATTGCACTGAATGCAGCATGTATGATCACCTGCCTTATGAGTAGATGGCATATGTGTGTATTCAGTGCAAACAACTCCTGGCCCTCAGAGACCAAGTATGGGATCTTGACACCAGATTGGCTGAACTGGAGGAACTAATGGAGAAAGAGAGATATATATATAGATGAGACTTTCTGGGACACAGCCAGTCTGACAGCATCTGTCTTGTTAAGGAGGCTGAAATTCTATGGGAAGGAGAACATCAAATTGGAATGGAGAGAAATGATCTCAGAGTTGGAACTCTCCTTCCAGATGATGTCATGGTATTCTCTCACACTGAGGATACCACTCAGGGGAAGGGGACCCCAGTTATTAGGAAGAGACAGCTGATAGTAATGTGTGATTCAATTATTAGAAATATAGATAGTTGGGTTTGTGATGACAGAGAGAATGGCATGGTGAACTGTCTGCCAGGTATGAAGATTGCATATCTCTCAAGACATCTAGACAGAATTAAGTTCAGTGCTGGGAAAGATCTGGTAGTTGTGGTACGTGCAGGTACCAGTGATATACAGAAAGGTAGGACAAAAGTCCTAGAGGCCAAAGTTAGCCTGTTAAGTAAGAGATTAATATTCATGTCCTCCGTGGTAGCATTTTCTGAAATTCTTCCAGTTCCACACACAGGGCCGGTTAAGCAGGCAGAACTCTAGGGACTCAAATGTGTGAATGAAATATTGGTTCAAGGAGAAGAGTTTTAGGCTTATTAGGAACTAAGGAACCTTTTGGAAAAGGAGGAACCTCTACATGAAGGATGGACTCCACCTAATGGAACCAGATTGCTGGCATGTAAAATTAAAAAGATTATAGAGGAGTTTTTAAACTAAGGTCTGGGGGAAAGCTGACAGGTGCAGAGGAGCACACAGTTGGGATGGACACATCCTTTAGGGTACTATCTATTAACAGAAATTCTCTGTATCCTAGAAGAGGTAGACATTGATAAAGTACAGGTAGGAGCTGAAGAGAAACAGTCAAATGATAAAGAGTCCCATTCAATTATACCACATGAAGGCAAACAACTAAATATTCTCAGATTTGATAAGTGCTTGTACACAAGTGCAAGAAGTCTAAATGCTAAGATGGGTGAACTTGAGGGCCTGGTATTAAATGAGATATTGATATAATATGCATCACAGAAACTTGGTGGAAAAATAATAATCAATCGGACACAGTAATACCAGGATAGAAAATATATAAAGTAGGTCTTGCTGGTGGGGGAGTGGCACCATATGTGAAAGAAAGCATAGAGTCAAATATAGTAAAAATCTTAAAAGAATCAAACTGTACCATAGAAGCTCTATGGGTAGAAATTCCATAGAATAATAATAGTATAGCAGAAGGAATGTACTACTGACCACCTGACCAGAATGTTGATGGTGCTTGTGAAATACACAGGGAGATTAGAGAGGCTACAAAAAATAGAAAACTCAGTACTAATGGGGGATTTCAACTATCCCCACATTGACTGGGTACATGTCACCTCAAGAGTGGATGCAGAGATAAAATTTCTAGACACCATTAATGAGTGCTTCTTGAAGCACCTAGTCCTGGAACCCCCCAGAGGAGAGGCAATTCTTGATTAATCCTAAATGGCACACAGTTCTTGTCCAAGAGGTGATTATAGCTCAGTGGTGGGCAACCTGCAGCCTGTGGGCCCCACATAACCCGTCAGGGTAATCCACTGGCGGGCTGCGAGACAGTTTGTTTACATTGACCACCCACAGGCATGGCCGCTCGCAGCTCCCAGTGGCCAAGGTTCACTGTTTCCAGCCAACTGGAGCTGCAGGAAGCGGAGCCCAGCACGTCCCTACAGCCTGCGCCACTGGGCTGCGGGTTGCCCACCATTGTTATAGCTGAACCGCTTGGTAATAGCAATCAAAATGTAATTAAATTTAACATCCTTCTGGGGAGGAGAGGAATACCAAAGAAACCCACCACAGTAGTGTAACTTCAAAATGGGGAACTATACAGAAATGAGGAAACTAGTTGAGTGAAAATTAAAAGGAACAGTCACAAGAGTGAAATGCCTGAAAGTTTCCTGAAACTTTTAAAAAAACACCATAATAGAGGCTCAAATTAAATGTATACCCCAAATAAAAAAAAGTATAGTAAGAGGACCAAAAAATGTCACTATGGCTGAACAACTGAGTAAAAGAGGCAGAGGTAAAGGGTATCCTTTAAAAATTGAAGTCAAATCCCAGTGAGAAACATAGAAAGGAACATAAACTCTGGCAAGTCAAGTGTAAAAGTATAATTAGGCAGGCCGAATAAGAATTTGAAGAGCAACTAGTAAAAGACACAAAACCTAACAGCAATTCAACCTGTAAGTATATCAGAAGTAAGAAGCCTGCCAAACAATCAGTGGGGTCACTGGATGATCAAAGTGCTGAAGGAGCAGACAAAGCTAACTCATGGAAGACAAGACCATTGCGGAGAAGCTAACCGAAATCTTTGCATCAGTTTTCATTGCAGAGGATATGAGGGAAATTCCCATACATGAGCTATTATTTTCATTTGACAAATCAGAGGAACTCCCTCAGATTGAAGCATCGATAGAGGAGGTTTTGGAATAAATAATTAAATAAAACAGTAATATGTCACCAGGATCAGATGGCATTCACCCAAGACTTCTGAAAGAACTCAAATATAAAATTGCAGAACTACTAACTGTAGTATGTACCCTATCACTTGAATCAGCCTCTGTATCAGATGACTGGAGGATAGCTAAGTTAACATTGATTTATAAAAAGGTCTCCAGAGATGATCCTGACAATTACAGGCAGGTAAGCCTAACTGCAGTACCAGGCAAATTGGCTGAAATTATAGTGAAAAACAGAATTATCAGACACATAGAAGAACACAAAATATTGGGGAAGAGTCAACAAGGCTTTTGTAAAGGGGAATCATGCCTCACCAATCCATTAGGATTCTTTGAGGGGTTCAACAAACATATGGACAAGGGTGATCCTGTGGATATAATATACCTGGTCTTTCAGAAAGCCTTTGATAAGGTCCATCACTAAAGGCTCTTAAGAAAACTAAGCAGTCCT
Organism: Eretmochelys imbricata; assembly: GCF_965152235.1. NCBI lineage: Eukaryota > Metazoa > Chordata > Testudines > Cheloniidae > Eretmochelys > Eretmochelys imbricata. The sequence continues at coordinate 54,524,097 of NC_135576.1, read as the reverse complement.
GGGATAAGAGGGAAGGTCCTCTCATGGATCAGTAACTGGTTAAAAGACAGGAAACAAAGGGTAGGAATAAATGGTCGGTTTTCGGATTGGGGAGAAGTAAATAGAGGGTCCCGCAAGGATCTGTTGGGACCAATGCTGTTCAACATATTCATAAATTATTTGGAAAAACAGATAAACCAGTGAGGTGGCAAAGTTTGCAGACAATATAAAATTACTCAAGAAAGTTAAGTCCAAAGCAGATTGCAGAGAGCTACAAAGGGATATCACAAAACTAGGTGACTGGGCACAAAATGACAGATGAAATTGAATGTTGATAAATGCAAAGTAATGAACATTGGAAAACATAGCACCATGTATACATACAAAATGATGGATTCTAAATTAGCTATTACCATTCAAGCAAGAGATCTTGGAGTCACCATGGATAGTTCTCTGAAATCTTCAGCTCAGTGTGCAGCATCTGTCAAAAAGGCTAACTCAATGTTAGGACCCATTCGGAAAGGGATAGATAAAAAGACAGGAGATAGAATGCCACTATACAAATCCATGATATGCCCACACTTTAAATACTGCATGCAGTTCTGGCCATTCCACCTCAAAAAAGATATATTTGAATTGGAAAAAGTACAGAGAGGGACAACAAAAATGGTTAGGGGCATAGAACAGCTTCCATATGAGGAGAGATTAATAAGACTGGGACTGCTTAGCTTGGAAAAGAGACCACTAAAGGGGAATATGAGAGAGGTCTATAAAATCATGAATGGGGAGGAGAAAGTGAACAAGGAAGTATTATTTACCCCTTGCCATAACAGAACTTGATTAATTAATAGGCAGCAGATTTAAAACAAACAAAAGAAAGTATTTCTTCACACACCTCACAGTCAACCTGTGGAACTCACTGTCAGGGGATGTTGTGAAGGAGAAAAATATAACTGGGTTCAAAAAAGAATTAGATAAGTTCATGGACAATAGATCCATTAAAGCTATTAGCCAAGCTGGTCAGGGATGCAACCCCATGGTCTGGATGTCCCTAAAACTCTGACTGCAAAATGCTGGTTCTGGATGACTAGGGATAGACTACTTGATAATTTCCCTGATCTGTTCATTCCCTGTGAAGCATCTGGCATTTGCCACTGTCAGAAGACTGGGCTAGATTGAATATAGGTTAGACCTAGTCTGGCCATTTTTATGGGCATGAGCTTTGAGGAGCCAGTAAGCTGCTGCTGCTGCTGTTTCGGGTGGTGGTTTAAAAGTTGGCCTGCTGGCCCCTTCAACCAATCATTTGGCATACACAATCAGGCAGTCTACTGTACTGATGAAGCTACCTAGAGACTAGTTGTGCTTCAGACCCTGATTCCTAAGACTGGAAAACAAAACTATCCTATGTAGCATCATGCATAATTATAAACTCACAAGCACAAAACAAATTCATTTATACATAATTTAAATTCTACTTTGTGTGTTGTACAGTTCTCTAAATTATATGTTGAGACCAAAATCTTTCATTAAATCATGTCAGTTTTTTCTAAATTGTTCATATCAAAAAAAGAGTAAGTTCTGTTCCTGGCTCTGACACAGATTTCCTGTGTGACCTTGGTAGGTTACTTCTTCTTCTTCTAATCTTCCGATTCCCAGTTTTGGGTCTTAATCACAAGCCATCTTATTAGATGCAAATGGCCCATTCAACTGGCTAAATCTTAACCCCATGCAACACTCTTCTCACCTCCAGAGGGCCTCCACATGTTCAGGTGAGTGTTGCAGGATTTTCAGTTTAGCTCCCCCTTAGCCATTCTAGTTCCAAAGCGATCTGTCATTTTCCATGGCCTAGCCCTTCAGACAGGTCACCGCTTAGTCCATTCCCCTTCCAGGATAAACAAAAAAAAGTCCCAAAATAGGAAACTCAAAATCTAATGCCCTTCAAGCCCATTTCCCAACATCTACCTGGAACTTGTTGGCCTCTTTTACACTTTTAAAGCCCATCCATTCCCTCTTGGTCTGGGAACCCAGGCCTGCCCTCTCCTCTAGGTTACAGCGAGGTACTCTGTTTTAGGCAGATAAGGCTGTTTCTTTGATCCCTCCAGCACTTCCTTGAGCTGCTCCTTCACCCCATTTGTTGATATCTTCATCAAGTTTCTGGACTCTGCTATTCTGACCTGGATCTTGGTGAAGGTGCTTTCTCAAAGACGTCTCACAGCTCTTCTCTGCAGCAGCAGAGCCGTCACTCTGTCTCTGGCTTTTGAGCAGTCAATATCTCCCTTCTCCAAAAGGAGCTCCCTCTCAGCCCTCTTCGTGGAGCTGGGGTTTGTATGTCAGGCCTCTTGCTTCGGAAAAGTCAGCTGCAAGGCCGCTTCATTACATCTGCACTGTGAGAACAGAAAGACTCTTGAAAGGGAGAAACATCTCTGTGGCAAGCTTCCCTTCCCCACATCAGCTGGTGGAATCTCTTCTTCACGAACAGGGCATGCTGAAAGGGGATGGTGAGCCACACAACATATGACATGCTTCACTTGGAAAGAGTGAGCTTCCATCCAGGATGGCTGGCATGAGTTAATGTTGCACCTCCAAGACCTCTCAGGGGGAAGAAACAATAGGATACATTCATGTCAGGAGCTCGTGAGGGAACCATATTGCCAATGGGGAAGGTGATCAGCATGAACCAGGTGGGACCTCCTTCTGGATGACCCAACAGCTATAAGATTGTGGTCCATTTTCCCCACAGATCCTCTTTTTTCATATTGTTTCTTCACCTTACCCTCTGCCCCCTCTGACATGTGCAGTCCCTCTAGAATGGGCAAAAATAATAGTGTAGATCATGAGGCAGAGCTTGTGAGTAGAGTACAGAAACTCCTGAAGGGTGTGGGTACATACCCGAGTACATACCTGGCACAGCTCTCTACTTTCCCAAACTGTGCCTCCCTGCTACACTGCTATTTTTAGCTGTGTAGTGTCCCACTGCCACCCCACTGAAATAAAAGACATCAGATAAAGGCTCTGCCAACTCCCCACTACTGGAGCCTTTCCCCACCACAGGGAAAGGCTCTGGCAGCAGGGAAAGACACCAGCAGGGTGGAGGCAGTGGGGAAAAGGTTGAGCAGCGGGGAGCTACTGGTGACTTTCCTCACTGCCTCCCCTCTGCCAGAGATTTTTATTGATGCATGTTGCCACACAGTGCAGTGCGGATGCAAAATGTGATTTTCACTGTGGCATGTAGCTATGTGTGCACTACATGATGACATCAGTGGTATGTAGTATAGACATAGCCTTTGAGGCTGCAAATCCATCCCCAGTGGAAGCATGCACCAGGAACTACAAGTGACAAAAAAATGAAAACCAACCAAACAAAATTACCCTTTTGGGCATTGTGTCATGGGAGAAGAGCATTTAGGTCAACAAGACCCTGTTCCAAAAATGCCCTTAACTTCAATCATATGAGTTGAAATCCAAGAATTACCTGTGCTCGAGATTTTACAAGTGCTTAGGTGCTTTGCGAAACCAGGACCTAAAAAGAAAAAAAATCCTATGTTAATATATCAATGTAATTGAGACAAACAAAACTTGGGAGTGTTGAAGTATTAAATAGGTCAAGCAGTGAAAAACCAGTTAATGAGAAACAAGTTCAGAGACTGCTGGAGAACTGTAAGTTTCCAACTTATTTTTGCATAAATGTCCCCTTTTGTAAACAGACAAAGGTCCTAAAATTTAAAGAGGGTTTGTAGAAATGTGAATTCATGCTTGGGAGTGCACCTGCATGTGCATAACACCAGACATGGATGCAACTCAGGGATTTGTACCTCTGCAAACCTGACTTGCACAAACATCAGCTGTCTCGTTCAAGGAACTCTGGGCCATGTAAAAGTGCATGCACACTTCTAAAAATGTTCGCTTAATGTCTACTTCACACAATCTACTGTTGAATTTCATAACTTCAGCAATGTACTTGGCCTGATTGTACCTGGAGAATGAACCAAGTAAGATTCATGAATTTTGGTAAATCAATATAGATTAACTTGTGTTTATTCTATTCTGAAAAAAAGAGACCTGAATTGTCCACTACTAGCACCCTAAAAAAATTAATTAGACACTAGAGAAGAAAACAAGTTGCTATATTTCATAGAATTGATTTCAAGTATAACAACTGTGATACCACATTCTCCCCGAAGAAGCTATACGACTATCAGGGAGGAAAACCCAACAAACTAATTCTCTGGCAGCGATATTCATGCCCAGTTCCTATAACATATTTAAGATCAAATTTAGGGCTGAGGTGCACACATGTGGCTCCCACTGTATTCAGAAAGGAGTCCTATGGTGAGTCCTATCCAGCAAAATTTGCCACTTAGAATAGTAATTCTATAGTCCTACTCTAATGCTGAAACCACATATTCTAATCTACAGAGTATTTTCATAAAAGATAATGCATATCTCCAAGGATTTTCATAATTACATTAAACCCATTTAAACCTCTGATTACTGTAATGAAAATGTGCATTGTTTTACAGATCAGACAGAGCAGCTTCCAAAGCCCATGTAATGGCTTAATTCAATTGACAGTATCATTAATGCACACTTTAAAACAATTTAGAAAAGTTCCGAATAGAGGCAGATCCCACTATGATTTTAGTCATGCTGGTACCTTAGTTTTGCTTCATACTTGCTCAAAGCCAAAAAGTGTAATTTTATGATTTTCCTCCCTTCCCCCATCCTTTCCCCCCCCCTGTGACATATTGATAATGCTTGGGTCATTTTTAACAGTTAGTGACAAACTCCCAGATAAAATGATTGATATGATAGTGCACATTTATCTTTACATCGCTTTAAGAGGAGAAAGTTAGCTTGCGAGTTTGCTTATACTCATGTGCATATTCTGCCTGACTACTTGAGGAGCTCTATTAATCTTTATCCTCCATTTATATCTTTTACAGCCCTGGAAACATATAAAGACCCTGAGACTGTTCCTGTCAGCTGTGAATCCTCAGTGAAGAGAACTTTATACCTCTACTTTTAGGTAGCTTGGATTTATTCCTCTGGAAAAGGCAATAACCCTGTAGTTAGTGAAGATTTCACCTTCATAAATTCTTCACAACATCATTTATGGCTGTAAAGCCTCATAAAGAATAGAGGGAAAACATTCAAATTTATGTTCTGATTCAGCACAAAAGTTTTGGGGAGCAAATTCAAATCCAACATGCATTACAAGAGTGGTGAGAATGTAGGGAAAGGAGTAATCCATCTGGAAAGCAAAATTTAAAAATATATTTGCATATACATACACACGCATATGCGCACAATCCATACTAGTGACCCTGTAAGGAGAAAGTTTAAATGAAGTCAATGGAGAACCCTCCCTCTCCCCCAATGAGGAAAAGTAAACATGTAAGGCTGAAGCTCTCTACAGGAAACATTTTAATGGGATTTAATTTTAATGGGAACTGGGCATATAAATTCTCCAGACACCTTTCAAAATTCTCATCTTAAATGTGTTTATTCTGGCTGGCTCTTTTTTGTTAGTGACTGGTTTTGGATATAAGTGAAATAAATTGCCAACAAAATAATAATCATAGAATAATAGAATATCAGGGTTGGAAGGGACCTCAGGAGGTCATCTAGTTCAACCCCCTGCTCAAAGCAGGACCAATCCCCAACTAAATAATAGTAATAACAACATATTGTACCCAGATGTGTCCCGAGGCACTTTAATAACTGAATGGAGATTACTTACTCACCAGTGCTAAACAAATACCCATTGGCTGAAATGTTGCATCACCAATATTATGTGTCAGAGAAGTACCTTCTGAAAAGTGCTCTTTTTTAAAGAGTAGACAAAGTTTTATCTTTTCCTGTCCCATTTTTTTTTGAAGTACCTGAAGATCATGCACATACAGAAGGGTAAAGAGGCTGTATTAACCAATGCTACATCCAATAACACATTGGAACTTGGGGTCACTGGCTGTGTGTTGCTGTTCCTGATAGGCCAGAGAGGAAATCTGAAACTATCTATTCCCTTAACCATGTTGATGTGAGGTGGGATTTTCAGAAGCGTTTGGTGTTGGTCTAACCCTGCTGCCATTAAATATAATCATAGGATCATAGAAGTGTAGGACTGGAAGGGACCTCAGTAGGTGATTTAGTCCAGTCCTCCTGCATTCAAGGTAGGACTAAGTAGACCATCCCTGTTACATATTTAGCTTGTGATCCACTCTAATCCCCCAGATCACATTCTCCTTCCAAGGCAGTCATTTCCCATTTTGTATGTGTGAAATTCATTGTTCCTTCCTAAGTGGAGTACTTTGTATTTGTTCTTATTGAATTTCATCCTAGTTACTTCAGACCATTTCTCCAGTGTATCCAGATCATTTTGAATTTTAATTCTGTCCTCCAAAGCATTTGCAACCTCTCCCAGCTTGGTAATCATCTGTACACTTTAGAAGTATACTTTCTATGCAATTATCAGCAGTCCCCAAACTTTTTACATCGTGCACTCCCCCCTTACCTTTTTCCGTGCCTCCCTATCCTCCCGCCCAGAGCCAGGAGCAGGGCCACAGCTCTGGGAGACAGGTGAGGCAGACAGGGGTAAGGGGACCAAGGCTGGGGCCACACCTGGGGGTGGGGGCAGGAGCGGAGCCTTGGTTGGGGACCGAGGCCAGCAGCTGGGACACTGGGCATGGGACCAGCAGCCACTGTGGGTAGCAGGGCCCCGGGCAAGGGGCTGGCAGCCAGGGACCCAGATGAGGGCCAGTTGCTAGGGCCCCGGGTGCTCCCTCCCCACCACGAGGGCTGGCCCAGGCCACAGCCACGCCCCCCTGCATGTTCCTCTGTGCCTCCCTTGGGGACCTCTGATCTAAATCATTGATGAAAATATTGAACAAAACCAGAACCAGGACTGATCCGTGAGGGACCCCACTAGATATTCCCTTCCAGCTTGACTGTGAACCACTGATAATTACTTCTTGGGAACAGTTTTCAAATCAGTTATGCACCCACCTCATAGTAACTTCACTAGGCTGTCTCTTGCTAATTTGTTTATGAGAAGGTCATGCGAAACAGTATTACTAAAGTCAAGATACACCACATCGACCACTTCCCCCCATCCACAAGACTTGTTAGCCTATCTCAGCCCTGGTGTACGCTGGGGGGTGGATTAATCTAAGTTACCCAACTTCAGCTATGTGAATAATGTAGCTGAAGTCGACGTACTTAGATCGACTTACCGTGGTGTCTTCACCAATGTGAGCCAACTGCTGCTGCTCCCCCTCTTGCGGCACTGGAGTACAGGAGTTGACGGGAGAGTGCTCTGGGGTCGATTTATCGCTTCTAGACTGGACGCGATAAATCGATCCCCACTGGATTGATCGCTGCCTGCCGGTCCGGTGGGTAGTAAAGACATACCCAACGAAAGCTATTAGGTTGGTTTGTCATGATTTGTTCTTGACAAATCCATGCTGATTGTTACTTATCACCTTATTATCTTGTAGGTGCTTGCAAATTGATTGCTTAATTATTTGCTCCATTATCTTTCTGTGTACTGGAATTAAGAAGACTGGTCTGTAATTCCCCAGGTTGTCCTTATTCTCCTTTTCATACATTGGTACTATATTTGCCCTCTTCCAGACCTCTGTAATATCTCATGTCTTCCACAAGTTTACAAAGATGATGGCTAATGGCTCATATCAGTCAGCTCCTTCTAATGGTAAAATTTCAATTAATGTAAATGGGAGCAAAGAGTTCTTTGGAAAATTCCATTCATACTTGGTCTTTTTTTTTCCTGAATCAGGCTTTTAAAGGGAACAGATTGCAAATGCTTTCCATTCTAAATCTATATACCTATTTGTAGGCAAAAATCACTTTACGAGAACACTGAATGATTCATTTATCTAGGACGTGACTACAGTTACACTTTTTTTAAAAGTTAATTAGTTTCTGCATCATTAGTAGATGAGAAAGAATCACTTTTGTTTGTTGAAAGAGATTTATATAGGTGTGAATTTCACTGACAGGCAACAACTGATTTACAGGGTTACTAGAAGTCATCAGTAATAGGTAAATGTAAAATTATAGGAAAGCATCCAAATTATTCAAATAATAAAGTAATTTATGTACAGGAGTGTTGTAACTAGACACATTAACTAACAAATCAATTAACATTTGTGGAGGATGGTATAGTTTAGGAGCTTGATAATTAGTATGGAGCTTTATATTTATAGCTCATTGGTTTGAGTACATTCCTGGACAACAACAGTTAAGAGCTGTTATAATCTAACAGCATTCCAGTGATTGATCTGAAATGAGCTGGTGATTTTGGTGAATCACCTCAAACATGACTACTATAATGAAGATTCATGGAACCCTTTATGAAAACATCAGCAGAAACCAAAAACTAAGACATGACAAACCATTCATGGTCATTCCAAGGAAGGGATGAGGTCTATTGGCAGAGTGCCTATTGGGAAGGTGAGATATGTATGCTGTATAAATAACATCATTCCAAATTGAGAACTTCAACTTCAAACCCACACTGATGTTTTGAAACTAATAGAGCACTAAACCAACTTTGCCTTTGCACAAGTCTGGTCAGTATATGCATTTAAGAATGTAGCACAATTTAAACTACAGATGAAATGGAAGTTGTCATGAAAACATGACAGCATTAATGACTCATACAGGGGCCAGAGTTCTACCATCTTGTGGTTACTTCTTTCAGAAAATTAGAGATAGTAATTAAAAGGAATGCTTATGTTTCTAGGTTTGTTGATTACACTAAACCTGTGATACAGAGTAGAAAATTCATAATGAGTAACATTGCCCGGTTCACATCAATGGATGGAAGGGACAAAACCTAGGCAAATCTCTGCTGGAGCTACTGAAAAGGTAAGTCCTGCCATTGTTCCACACTTCCACTGATGCCATGGAAGTAACTTCACAGGAGTTCTATGGAGTTTGGGTTCTATGTATGAGAAAGCTCTCTCTCACTCACGCTCTCTCTCTCCACTGCATCATTTTCCCAAAAACCTTCAGTAATTTAACATTAACATTCACCTCTCCCCTCCCCATTGCCCTCTATCCCCAAAGAAGGACTTTGGGGAAGTGCCTATTGGACAAGTCCCAAGTCACATTGCCATAGAGGTGCAAGGGACCATGAAATTCAGAAGCTAGTGGCTAAGATTGCCAACCCTCAAAGATACTCCTGGAGACTTCAGGACAAATATTAACCTTTAATTAAAGATTGTCATGTGATAAAACCTCCAAAAATATGGCCAACCAAAATTGACACCCCTAAATAAATCTGTGCCTCCATGGATATCCTGAGACACATGAAGATCTCCTGGAATTTGCTTTTTTTGGAAGTCAAGGGGGAAAAAACCCTGCATCTCTCCATCTCCCACACCGGAAAAAAATGTAATTAGAAGTTGATGAGTTTCCATTCCCTGAGATTCCATTTCCCTGTGCAGGTATAGCCTATAGTGCTATTCAACGGCTTTGCAGCCTTTGAGAGGTGATCCTGTTTCACCCGCCTGTTCTGCCATTGAGGTCTTGTACTGGGTAGTGTTGTGCTGGGCTGCACTCTGTCTGGTACCTCGCCTTTGACCGTAGCGCCATGAGTGACCCTACCAGGAGTACAGGACCCAGACGGCATTAGTCTTAGGGCATTAAGTATATGCAAGCTTCTCCACCACATCAAGGTGGCAGCCCAAGGAGAAGTATAGGGCAGATAATGAGGTTTTAAAAGAACAGCATCCAATTTGTCAACTGTGCATGAAAGTTAGCTCACAGGTCGAAAAATTTCACAACAAATCATAGTAAATTGTCAGCACCTAGGGCTGTTCTTACATGTGCTCAAATAGGGCCAAATTACAATCAGTGGGAAAACTCCCAGTCACTTCATTCAGACCAGGATCAGTTCCTTGGTGTGTATTTACCTGACTTCAGTTTTTGTTCCCAGAACTCTATCTAAATAGGAACAAACATCTGACTTTTTCCACAGAGAGGTGAAAAGGGGCTATTAAAATATTTCACTCCAGGCCCACAGAACTCTTAGTACAGCTGTGAAGATATTTATAATTAATTATACATAAATGCATTTTGGAGCTAATTTTCCATTAAATTGGCTGACGTTTGTCTGCTATCTTGGACCAGATGTTAAGATATATTTTACTCTGAAGGGCTCTGAATTAAGTGAAGTTAATTATCCCCAGCGGAAGTCTCATCTTCCTAATGCAGAGCACTGGGGGCAGCTACCATACTCTGTAAAATACACCAGGCTGTAATTGATGTCTCTCTTCAGGAATGGTAAAGGGAGAGTTGTAGCAAATATTATATTCTTAATTGAAATTGAAACCATTTTTCTCTTCTAGACCTGAAATACTTCTTTGGATGAATTTTGGGCATGAGGGACACCACTAAGGTAACTTTCAAGCATTGTTCAGTGTCTTTGAAGATTTAACCTGTTCTTCCACTGCTGTTCTGTGTCCTTATTAGTTTTAGTCTGTCCCTGGGTTCTGTGAAGATAATTTCTAAGAGGTTGGTTCCCTGACTCAGCAACCCCTTTCGGTGAGACCAGCCACTATTATCTTTTCCCTTTGTTACCCTCTTTTATATTTGGAAATAGGTAATTAACATACTCTTTGGCAATAGTACACACAGATTTCAGAGTAGCAGCCGTGTTAGTCTGTATTCGCAAAAAAGAAAAGGAGTACTAGTGGCACCTTAGAGACTAACCAATTTATTTGAGCATAAGCTTTCATGAGCTACAGCTCACTTCATCGGATGCATTCAGTGGAAAATACAGTGAGGAGATTTATATACACACAGAACATGAAACAATGGGTGTTATCATACACACTGTAAGGAGAGTGGTCACTTAAGATGAGCTGTTACCAGCAGGAGAGCGGGGGCGGGGGGGAAGCCTTTTGTAGTGATAATCAAGGTGGGCCATTTCCAGCAGTTAACAGGAACGTCCAAGGAGCAGTGGGGGGGGGGAATAAACATGGGGAAATAGTTTTACTTTGTGTAATGACACATCCATTCCCAGTCTCTATTCAAGCCTAAGTTAATAGTATCCAGTTTGCAAATTAATTCCAATTCAGCAGTCCTCGTTGGAGTCTATTTTTGAAGTCTTTTTGTTGTAATATTGCGACCTTTAGGTCTGAGATCGAGCGACCAGAGAGATTGAAGTGTTCTCCGACTGGTTTATGAATGTTATAATTCTTGACATCTGATTTGTGTCCATTTATTCTTTTACGTAGAGTCTGTCCAGTTTGACCAATGTACATGGCAGAGGGGCATTGCTGTATCACATGATGGCATATATCACACACAGAATTTCCCGAACAGCCAATAATCATAAATTTGATAAGAACAAATATGTATATATTTACAGAATATCAGAAAACACAGGAAATAAGAGGTTAGAACTTAAGACCTTACACCTACTCTTACACAAATTACGTGAGAGTTTAGCTCCTCCTTAAGTTACTGAATCACAGTATGAGTCAATACAGTCATATACTTAACTAGTTGTAATCCTTATGAGAGCTCAAATTCTGTTCTGACTCCCAAACCTTATATCCTGCAGAAGTGTTTTCAAAATGGAACTTGTTCCCAGAGAGCTGTATTCCATCATTTCAACCCCATATGGTTGAAAAACACTCCTCATGAATGAGGACACAAGCTCAGGCAAGCTCTAGAGCAACCATTCCATAGGTTAATTTAAACAAGTCTTGCAAAATTGTAATGAAAAGTTATTAGCGGGATACAAAATCTACTTGCCCACATTTTACCAGTAAAGATAATGAGAGGAAAAACAAAAGAAAACCCAACCCCTAAAGATATTTTATCTGATCATCCTGAAAATTTATTTGCCTTGGGAAGTGGGGGAGCAGAATTCCAAATGGTTCATGGCAGCAGCATTGCATCTGGCTCCCAACATGATGCTCAAGACTTGAGTGAAGAAAAGCTCCTTTCACTCTTCCCCCATGCCCATCTTGCTCACCTTTGCAAGTGCTGGCCAAAGTCTGTGGCCCACAATATAGAAACAGAAGAGTATATCCAAACTCTTGCACTGTCATGAAAAATCCAATCATTAACGATTTTTAACCACATTCAGATTGGTTACTCCAGGATACCACAGAGAGCACAGGATCTTAAGAAATACACTTGAAGATTAAAAGTGCAAAGCAAATGAATCAACATGACTTGCACTTTAAGGAAGAACATTGTTTTCTGTTTGAACAGATGTACAGTAGTAGTGAATGGTATCTATCCAGCTGTGTGGGTATAATATATACTGCCTCTAGCAAAATAGAAAAACCTAGCATCCAAAGTTCTTCACTATTTCTTTTTAAAGCTGTGGCTTAGAGAAAAAATATACTCTTCATATTAAACTTGTTATGTTTAAGTTATACTATACACCAAAAAACTGACATTAAGCAACCACTTACTTGATATTTGTCATGCACTATTTACATAACTAATTATAGGATATCTCTATTGTAGCCAAAATGAGCTGGATCCTGCAGGATACTAAGCATCTCCTGTGAGGTGTGGAGTGTCTTCAATTGTCACTGAAGTCTACTGGTTAGTGGTTGGTCAGATCCTTGTGGGACTGGGCCCTTGAAGATAGTCCATGAGATGCCACTGATATATTCTGAAGCTAATTAAAAAAATTCCCTGAATACAAAACCAACCCAATGAGACCGTTAAGCCATATAACAGTACAGAAGGTGACTACATAGCACTTTCTGAAAATGAGGTCCCTTTAAGGTGTCACAAGCCTGAAACCCCAAGTCACTAGTCACTTTTGAAAATTTAGACTATATCTTTTTTTTAAAAAAATAACATTAGAAAAGAAATGGCTACTTAAATGGGCAAGTTAAAGGTATAAAATTTGCCCCTTTCTTCTCTAGACCTTACACTCTTTCATGGCACTTCTGAACCAGCAACAGAGAGGTCATGTTAGCCCTAAATGTGTATGGATAAGAACTGGGTGGGAATTGGACACGTATCACATGCTAAATAGAACACAGGGACTTGGTGTGAGGACTACAATCACCAACGTTTAGTGGTTTTACCTTGGATGCAGGGAATTTATTGGCAGCTGACATTCATGCTATTCATAGTGGGATCTGAAAATTGGCCTAAAACAACCTGAAAGAATGTGAAAATGATCCTCCTTGGGGGACCCTAATGTTGAATCTATAGCACAGTAGAACTGTGAGTAAGAAAGAGTGCATCTAATCTCCACTGGAGCAGAAAACAAGCAAATCCCATTAATGCAAAAATCTTGGCATTGATCAGCTTGGTATTTTTAATGTTCCTGTCAATTTCCAATTCCTAGTTTATCTTCTTGAATCCTGTAATATCCCTGGTGACTTCTCTGTCAGAAAGTGCTTGATAATAATTATTGCAGGTTTTGTATATGCTGTTTGTCAGTGATAGTGAATATCACTTTAGCAAGGATGAACATATAAAGCTTTTGTAATGGCCAGTTGTGAAATATTCTGAGTTCCTCAAATTCCATTGTCTACAATGGGACTGGGGCACTCAGCACCCCACAGAAGGGAATCAGACCTTGCAGAGTCAGACCTAAACCTCTTTCTTTATAGAATCAGACTGTTCATTACTGTGATAAACTTGCATCCAATGAAGTGAGCTGTAGCTCACGAAAGCTTATGCTCAAATAAATTTGTTAGTCTCTAAGGTGCCACAAGTACTCCTTTTCTTTTTGCGAATACAGACTAACATGGCTGCTACTCTGAAACCAGTAAAACAAATGTAATTCACTTCCTATTATTCCACTTCTGTTATAAGGAGACTAGCAGCTGCAGAAGTGTCCCTTCTCACTTAATAGCTGTGTTATACTTCTCTTTTAGCATAATTCCTTGACATTCTAATGAATTCAGATAAGTTAGGTATTTATCTTTACTTCTTTTATTTACTAGAGACGCTTATGGAATTAAAGTGTATCTCTCATTGTGAAAACCATAATTTGTTTTTACAAATTGTGAAGTCTCTTCTGAGCATTTTTTGTGTATGTAAAAATTGTGTTGGGTTTTGCTCGTTGCTTTTCTCAGTGAATTTGTCTCAAAACCTACAGTCTTAACTACAGGAGTATGTTTATATGACAGTCAAAATTGTTGTGGAGATCATGGATTAGATTATTGTCTTCATTCCAGTTCCTTTAGACCTTGTGTTCCTAACTCATACAGGTGCTTTTGAATGTCTCACCTTTAATGTGCTAAGCCTATGTTCAAATTTTGGTTCCTCAAGTAGGCACTTATATTCTTATTTATATAGCTAAGTGCCCTTCTTTACAGAGTGAGGGTATCTCTACACAAGCTGCAATAGTACCCCATGATTTCAGTGTAGACATAGAGGAGCTAGCTTTACTGTAGCTAGCTTGGGTACTGGAGCAGTAAAGCCTGGTAGTATGGGTTCAGTGCAGGCTGCACAAGCCCTCTTGGAACCCTGAGTAATTACTCAGGCCACTAGCCTACACTGATGGCCATATTGCTTCAGCATCAATGCTCCTGTACCTGAGTTACCTAGACTAGACCTAGACTTGCATGCTGCAAGTGTTTACCACTTCTTGAAAGAAGCTCACTTATATGGATTTGGACCTGTTCTAAAACCAATTGAAGTTAATGCAAATACTCCCTTTGATATCAATGGGCTTTCAATCAGGCCCATGGCTGTCTAAATTTAGGTACCCAGGTTTGAAATGTTTTGGGCCTTAATCCTTATAGTGCCAATCCTATGAAGTACAAAGCAACTCCTACTAATAACGTTTGAGGAAGATCAGCAACTTGTAGGATAGAGACACGTGAGTTTAAGAAACACCACAAGTGAGAAAGTTTGGGAAAGAATGGTTATACTTTTGGCGATACACAATGACACTCTCAAGTGAATAGAAATCAGCTAAGCTACTTAACTGCAAAATCCCCACACAAGCTGACACAGCTTTGATTTCCATATAGGGATCTGTCTTGCTATCCTTATTCACATGAATAAATCTTACTCACTTGAGTAGCCCCACAGAGTTGGCTTGCTAGACAAGAAGACAGATCTTTTAAGTCTGTTTAAAGTTAAACACAATATTACTTGGAAGCAGCCATTTAGTAAAAATGTTCTCTGTATTTCCCAAACTAATGAGCAATTAGTTTTTAATGGTTGCTTATTTATCAGAAGTTTCTTTTAAAATAGAAACCTAATAACTCACTGAATTAGAAAATAAAAGTAAGAAATTATTTTTCAAACATAATATGTTTTTACTTATTTCCCTTAATTATTTCAAATTTTCTCTGTCACATTGGTGTCTTGATCTTGTATATTTTCTCTTACCAGTCAGTAAGCTTTAACCATGGTTAACTACTAGTCTTTTGTAAATATATAGTGAAGGGTGGTAATTTAAACTTCCTTCTGCCTAACTGGGCAGCTAATAGGAAAAATTTGAATCAGAGCTGCGCATTGCTATGAGTATGACTTTCTTAAACAGCCTTTCCAATTCAAACACACTTTGTTGGGCATGTGAGTATTGGTATGGTCAAATTAATTGGAAATCATCTACTTAATAGGAGAAGTAAATTGAAAATCATTTGAATCTCTTTGGGGGAGTAGACAAGAAAAAATGTGCATGGATAATGCCAATGCCGTTATATAGCTGACAGAAGGCTTTGGGTTGCTTTTATGGTCTAGTGATCCCAAGCTACCAGACAGAACCCTTGTTTGAAGGAAGCTACTGTTTGGTTGTTTCAAGCAGTCTGTGCTTAAAGAGAGCAAAATCCTTCAACCTCTAGGGAGAGAGATAGTGAAGGCAAAATGGTGTCTGGAGTCTCAACCTCCATCTAGTCTCAGTATAAAGTGCATGGACAGAGGCGTCCTCTCCCAGTTACCAATAGCTTTGGTGGGCTGAAATGAAGGGAAAGCCTAAGGACATAAGGTGGTAACAGTTTTACTGAGATGGCAGTTTTTATTTATCAGTAGAACTGGTTGAGAAAAAGGACACTTTGTGAAAAACGTCAGCAAAAACTGTTTTTTGTGTGTGAGAAAAAATTTCAAAATTTGATATTTTCAAACCAGTTCTATTTGTCATATTCAGTAGTATGACTCTGGGATATTATACAATGAAATCTTTACATACAAATTGGCAAGGAACATCTTTATACGCGCTCTCTCTCTATACATAGCGTGTGTGTGTGTGTGTGTGTGTGTGTATATATATATACACACTTTCTCTCTCTATATATATTACTTTAACCTAGATGCTATCAAAGTTTAAAGAGTGGCTTAGTAATATACATATTCAAGCAATAAGAGGTAGCCATTGCTTATTCTATTGGCATTAATGGCAGTTAAGATTGCCATTAGAAGGGGTTTAAATGTGTATTCAGTTTGTCATGCAAATTGATAGGTGTTACACTATTTTCTGTTTTTAGACCTATTTTAAGATTGTTATGAGAAAGGATTCGTCTTTCCCACTTGACACAATTTTTGTTATAAGGATAAGCTATCACATTTTTTAATGCCTGATGTATTTTTGTTCTCATATTTTCTCATTCCCCTGACAAAGACCATAGTGAGTGCCAAAAATGGCTCAACATTAATCCATTGCCCTGACAGAGATTGTAGAATAATTATTTTTTAAATGATTGTGGAACAGGATAGTTTACTATTTTGAGTTGGCTTGGTTACGCTATAAGAAAGGATAATAGCAAACTGTTTAATACATTCACAAATGGGGCTAAAGAGATATTTGTGTTGTTGGGCCACTCAATATTTTAGGTCTACACAGCTTTTTTTCCTCCTAAAAAAGGCTTTAGATTCTTTGAAGAATAATTATGCACCACTAAAAAGTGGACATTTGAGTGTAAAAGAATTAGCAGAGCTGTAATCCTTTTAAAATAACATAGAGTGTGATTAGGGATAAACGTAGAATAAGTCAGATTTCTCAGAACCCAACTGTTAGTAGAACTTTTGTTGAGAAAAGTACAAACATTACTATGTGCTTTCTCTACAACTGAAGTCTGGTAACTTGCCAGGTATGGGAACATTACAGATGTCTTGCATTGACTCACAAGGAGTCAGGAAGTTTTAGATTCAAGAAGTGAGCTATTGTATGTTTAGCAAACCAGTCAAAGATTCCAGTTTAGGAACACAGGAACCGCCAGGCTGAATCATAGACAAATTACATCTAGTCCAGTATTTTGACTCTAACAATAGCCAACACCAGATGCTTCAGAAGGGGTAAGAATGCTCCAGTAGGTGGATGTAGGATCTGCAGTTTTCCATGCTTAAAAGGATTTTGTCTGAGAAAGTTACAAATAACTGAAAAAAAAGACACTTAAAATGATATTTAGTTACCTGAGGATGAAGGAAAATCTTATATTCTCATCAATTATGTACTTTGGTCTGGATCTGGCAAATAAATTTATCTGAGACCCAGGTATGCCCACATAGCACTCTTTGCAGGATAGGGGCTTTTATAAGCTAGAAAAATGGCTGAAGATGTAAACTTCAAACTTGACTTGTTTTGTAATTTTAGCATCTGTTCTCTGTGCATTTTTAATGTACTTCAAGGACACATTACTGCAGGGGTTTAAAACATTTTCATGGGCCACAACTAATACTGTAGTCAAAAGTGATTTTGGGTGCCTAAACTTATGGAAGCTCACTTTAAGACACCTTTAAAGGAAGTTGATTTTTAGATGGTTCCTAGCATCAACCAAAAAACGATTAGTTATATTGTATGATGATAACACACTTCCATTCCACAATTATTTGGGGAGGATAGCAGCAGCTACTAAAGTTAGATATTTTAAAATCGGCAGGTCCAAATAATGTGTGTCCAAGTGTTTTAAAAGAGCTGGCTGGGGAGCTTGCTGGACCGTTGATTTTCAGTAAGTCTAGGAACCAGGGCCATCATATTCCATGGGGCAAGGTGGGAAGTTGCCCCCCTCAGACATTTCATCAGTCTATATGCTCCATTATGTCTTTTACTGGTTGCCCTCCCAACCCCACAACTTTGCAGGACATTGCAGGACATACAATATTTATATTCTGCTGCAGTGTGGCACCCCCTCCCCTAAATGTTTCTGAAATTATTGTTCCCTGCATGGAACACCATGAAAGTTCTAGAAGACTGGAAAAAAGCTAATGTTGTGCCAACATTTTAAAAGGGTAAACAGGATGACCCAGGTAATTATAGCACTGTCAGACTGATATCCATCTGGGCAAGTTAATGGAGCAGCTGACACTGAATTCAATTAAAGAATTAAAAGAGGGTAATATAGGTATTGCCAATCAACATGGGTCTATGGAAAATAGATCCTTCAAACTAATGATATCTTTTTGTGATGAGATTACAAGTTTGATTCATAAAGGTAATAGGGCTGATGTAATAGATTTCTGAAAAGCATTTGACTTGGGTCCACATGACATTTTGATTAAAGAACTAAAATGATATAAAATTAGCATGTCACAAATTAAATGGATGAAAAACTAGCTAACTGACAGGTCTCAAAATGTAAACAGGAAATCATCATTGAGGAGGTGTGTCACTAGTGGGAAACTGCAGGGATCAGTTTTTGGCCCTACACTGTTTAACCTTTTTATGACTGACCTAGAAGAAAACAAACTCATTACTAATAAAGTTTGCAAATTACACAAAAATTTGGGGAGTGGTAAAGAATGAAGAGAACAGGCCACTGATTCAGAGCAATCTGGATTGCTTGATAAACTGGGTGCAAACAAACAATGTGTGTTTTTAATATGGCTAAATGTAAATGAATACATCTAGGAACAAATAATACAGGCCTTATTACAAAATGCGGGACCCTATCCTGAGAAGCAGTGACTGTGAAAAATATTTTGGGGTTGTGGTGGATAAGCAGCTGAACATGAGATCCCAATATGAAACTGTGACCAAAAAGCCTAATGTGATTCTTGAATGCATAAACAAGGAAATATCAAGTAGAAGTAGAAAGGTTATTTTACCTCTGTATTTGGCACTGGATTTCCCACTGCTCCAGGTGTCCTATTATCAAATTTATGCAGATTACCCTTGATGCAAATTAAGCCAATAACTTCTTGCCCTAAATTTAGTGGACATGTAGAACAACTGATCATCACCCTCTTCATAACAGCTCGTTGAACACTGTTAGAAAGTCCCACTTCAGTCATCTTTTTTGGAGACTAAACAGGCTCAATTTTTTTGACCTGACCTGTGAGGAAAGATTTTTTAAAACTTTTTAAACATTTCTGTTGCTCTCCTTTGGATTCTGTCCAATTTGTTCATACCTTTCTTAGTGTGGTGCCAGGAACTGGACACAGAGCTCCAGCAGAGTCCTCACCAGTGCCAAGTAGAGTGGGACAATTACCTCTTTGTATCTTATGGACAGGTCCCTCGCATATCTAAATTCTTTATACGAAATAGGGAATTGTATTGACAAAGTACCCAAGAATATGGTAGCCAAAGCTGACAGTACCATTGACGGCAGGCATATCAAAATAGGCACCGATGGAATACCAAGGGTACTGAATGGGTAGGTGCCAATGGTAGGATTGAGCCTGATGGTACCAGATTGGGATGCTTATATCACTTCCTCCAGCTCCAGGGCTTTCCAGTTGTGCCAGGACTGGAGAAGGAATACTTTGATTCCACAGTACTGAGCCAAGAGGCTGAGGCTTCAGATACAGTAGATCTTGATGGGGACCTGACTTTTTCAGAGCACGTGTCTTTAGATGAGTGTCTATACTCCTCTTTTTGGGAACCCTTTCAGAAAACTCCAATGACCATCCCCTTCTATGGGGAAGCCTGCACCAAGGTGGGAGAAATGCTAGGTCTGTCTGGAGACAGATGTATCTGGCGGGCACGCGGGTAAGCACCTCCTGACCCGACTCTGACACTGGTCAAAGTGAATGCTCCATCATTAGCAGTTTGAGCTTAATCTTGCTTTTCTTCCTTGCCTGTGACTTGATGGCTAGGCAGACATTGCACTTCTGGGAGCTGAGGGTCTCCTCCAAACATGGACACTCTGACAGTGACTGTCGCTCACAGGTATAGTATCTCAGCAGCAGCAGCAGCATTTGAAGCCTCGTGAGCCAGGCATGCCCTGCCAGGAAGACAAGGCACCCCAAGAAAAAAAGAGGCAAGGGGGAAAAATAAAATAAAACTATCATCTCTCTACTAACACTTAATAAATAATTATAACAACTGTGAACACCCAAATATACTGACAAAACTTGACTATAAGAAGAATACGAAACAGCTGAAACATGTTCCAGGTGGGCATGCTAGATCTCTAGGGTTGTTCACCTGCGCATCCTTATATAGGCTCAGTGTCTGGCATGTAGTGGGTGGGTAGCCTGTGCGGGCCAAACAGGCACGACTGGGGGAAAATCTCTGATTAAGGGCTTGAGAGGTGCATGTGCACCTGAAGCGGAGTACCCATAGGAACACTACTCAAAGAAGAACATGTACATTTGGAGGCCATTATATTAAATGAGTGCCAGACTTCATTTATTCAAACAATTTTTAACAGAATTTATTTTTTCATCTACTATGAAGAACTCTTCTGGCAAGATACTCGAGCACATGATTTACTTTAAGCATATGACTATTCCCACTGAAATACTTTGCTGGATATGGACCTTAATGCAGATTGGTTTTGATTAATACAGAAGGGAAGCATGGAATCTCCACATCACTGGAATTCTGTGCTGAGATTCTGTCAAATTAATCTTTATTATTCTTTGCTAAATTTCCTCAGAGTTGTTTTATTATACAATAGCTCTTTGCAATATTTAGTATCTAGCTGTTAGCACCTATTTTGGTTACTAATTTTCCCCAGAGGTGGTATATACTTGCTGAGAAAAATGCTGATCTCAATAACCAACTTTTACTTCTGACTTTAATATGTATATTTATGTTTAATAAACTTGTTTTAATTGTATTTTGCAAGCTTCAGATAAGGTTCTTCAAAAGACACTAAAATGGGATTAATATTTTTGGTTCAATAACTATTGCTGAATGTGAATAAATGTGATTAGTCTGATCTAAACTTTTGATTTATTGATTGATTTGATTTAGTAGAGAGACTTGTGTTGAGCTGAAAGGATAAGTAATCACTCCAGTCTATTTTTATGTCTAGTTCTATGGCCCATGTTATGCAGGAAGTCAGACTAGATAATTATAATGGTCCTCCTGACCTTAAAAATCTTTGTAGCCATAATATAAAGCTTTGATTTATTAAAGCTTATTTGATTTGTTTAAGAATCAACTGTATACAATCCAGTGCAGAGAAATGAAACACAAGGCTAGATTTTGTTTCAGAGTAGCAGCTGTGTTAGTCTGTATTCGCAAAAAGAAAAGGAGTACTTGTGGCACCTTAGAGACTAACCAATTTATTTGAGCATAAGCTTTCGTGAGCTACAGCTCACTTCATCAGATGCATTCAGTGGAAAATACAGTGAGGAGATTTATATACACACAGAACATGAAACAATGGGTGTTATCATACACACTGTAAGGAGAGGTTTCAGAGTAACAGCCGTGTTAGTCTGTCTTTGCAAAAAGAAAAGGAGTACTTGTGGCACCTTAGAGACTAACCAATTTATTTGAGCATGAACTTTAGTGAGCTACAGCTCACTTCATCGGATGCTGAGCTGTAGCTCATGAAAGCTCATGCTCAAATAAATTGGTTAGTCTCTAAGGTGCCACAAGTACTCCTTTTCTTTTTACTGTAAGGAGAGTGATCACTTAAGATGAGCTATTACCAGCAAGAGAGCAGGGGGGAGAAAACCTTTTGTAGTGATAATCAAGGTGGGCCATTTCCAGCAGTTAACAGGAACGTCCAGGGAGCAGTGGGGGGTGGGGGGAAATAAACATGGGGAAATAGTTTTACTTTCTGTAATGACACATCCATTCCCAGTCTCTATTCAAGCCTAAGTTAATAGTATCCAGTTTGCAAATTAATTCCAATTCAGCAGTCTCTCGTTGGAGTCTGTTTTTGAAGTCTTTTTATTGTAATATTGCGACCTTTAGGTCTGAAATCGAATGACCAGAGAGATTGAAGTGTTCTCCAACTGGTTTATGAATGTTATAATTCTTGACATCTGATTTGTGTCCATTTATTCTTTTACATAGAGTCTGTCCAGTTTGACCAATGTACATGGCAGAGGGGCATTGCTGGCACATAATGGGATATATCACATTGGTAGATGTGCAGGTGAATGAGCCTCTGATAGTATGGCTGATGTGATTAGGCCCTGTGATGGTGTCCCCTGAATAGATAGGTGGACACAGTTGGCAACGGGCTTTGTTGCAAGGATAGGTTCCTGGGTTAGTAGTTCTGTAGGCAAGGACTGGCCTGTCTCCCAAGATTTGGGAGAGTGATGGGTCGTGGTTGCTGGTGAGTATTTGCTTCAGGTTGGGGGGCTGTCTGTAGGCAAGGACTGGCCTGTCTCCCAAGATTTGGGAGAGTGATGGGTCGTCGTTCAGGATAGGTTGTAGATCTTTGATAATGCGTTGGGAGGTTTTAGTTGGGGGCTGAAGGTGATGGCTAGTGACGTTCTGTTATTATCTTTGTTGGGCCTGTCCTGTAGTAGGTGACTTCTGGGTACTCTTCTGGCTCTGTCAATCTGTTTCTTCACTTCAGCAGGTGGGTATTTTAGTTGTAAGAATGCTTGATAGAGGTCTTGTAGGTGAATGCAGTTGTATCGTAGAGCTTGGCTGAAGACGATAGATCGTGTGGTGTGGTCTGGGTGAAAGCTGGAGGCATGTAGGTAGGAATAGCGGTCAGTATGTTTCCGGTATAGGGTGGCGTTTATGTGACCATCGCTTATTAGCACCGTAATGTCCAGGAAGTGGATCTCTTGTGTGGACTGGTCCAGGCTGAGGTTGATGGTGGGATGGAAATTGTTGAAATCATGGTGGAAATCCTCAAGGGCTTCTTTTCCATGGGTCCAGATGATGAAGATGTCATCAATGACATGATGAAGATGTCATCAAGTAGAGTAGGGGCATTAGGGGACAAGAGCTGAGGAAGCGTTGTTCTAAGTCAGCCATAAAAATGTTGGCATGCTGTGGGGCCATGCGGGTACCCATAGCAGTGCCGCTGATTTGAAGGTATACATTGTCCCCAGATGTGAAATATTTATGGGTGAGGACAAAGTCACAAAGTTCAGCCACCAGGTTAGCCGTGACATTATCGGGGATAGTGTTCCTGACGGCTTGTATTCCATCTTTGTGTGGAATGTTGGTGTAGAGGGCTTCTACATCCATAGTGGCCAGGATGGTGTTTTCAGGAAGATCACCGATGGATTGTAGTTTCCTCAGGAAGTCAGTGGTGTCTCAAAGATAGCTGGGAGTGCTGGTAGCGTAGGGCCTGAGGAGGGAGTCTACATAGCCAGACAATCCTGCTGTGAGGGTGCCAGTGCCTGAGATGATGGTGCGTCCAGTATTTCCAGGTTTATGGATCTTGGGTAGCAGATAGAATACCCCAGGTCAGAATTCTGCCCCTCCTTCTGCCCCTCCACCCCCACGAACATGAGTTCAGGATGGACTGAGGTATAGCCTCCTTGTGTCACTGGCACCCATCACAACCTATAAGTTCTGTGGTGACCTAGAATCCTATTTTCGACGTCTCTGACTCAAGGACTATTTCCAACACACCTCTGAACAACATACTAATCCACAGAGACCTTCCTACCAACACTACAATAAGAAGGATTCTAGGTGGACTCCTCCTGAAGGTCAAAACAACAGACTGGACTTCTACATAGAGTGCTTCCGCCGATGTGCATGGGCTGAAATTGTGGAAAAGCAGCTTCACTTGCCACATAACCTCAGCCGTGCAGAACACAATGCCATCCACAGCCTCAGAAACAACTCTGACAACATCATCATCAAAAAGGCTGACAAACGAGGTGCTGTCATCATCATGAATAGGTCGGAATATGAACAAGAGGCTGCTAGGCAGCTCTCTAACACCACTTTCTACAAGCCATTACCCCCTGATCCAACTGAGGGTTACCAAAAGAAACTACAGCATTTGCTCAAGAAACTCCCTGAAAAAGCACAAGAACAAATCCACACAGACACAGCTCTGGAACTCCGACCTGGGGTATTCTATTTGCTACCCAAGATCCATAAACCTGGAAATCCTGGACGCCCCATCATCTCAGGCATTGGCACAAGAGATCCACTTCCTGGACACTACGGTGCTAATAAGCGATGGTCACATAAACACCACCCTATACCGGAAACATACTGACCGCTATTCCTACCTACATGCCTCCAGCTTTCACCCAGACCACACCACACGATCTATCGTCTACAGCCAAGCTCTACGATACAACCGCATTTGCTCCAACCTCTCAGACAGAGACAAGCACCTACAAGATCTCTATCAAACATTCTTACAACTACAATACCCACCTGCGGAAGTGAAGAAACAAATTGAGAGAGCCAGAAGAGTACCCAGAAGTCACCTACTACAGGACAGGCCCAACAAAGATAATAACAGAACGTCACTAGCCATCACCTTCAGCCCCCAACTAAAACCTCCCAACGCATTATCAAAGATCTACAACCTATCCTGAACGACGACCCATCACTCTCCCAAATCTTGGGAGACAGGCCAGTCCTTGCCTACAGACAGCCCCCCAACCTGAAGCAAATACTCACCAGCAACCACACACCGCACAACAGAACTACTAACCCAGGAACCTATCCTTGCAACAAAGCCCGTTGCCAACTGTGTCCACCTATCTATTCAGGGGACACCATCACAGGGCCTAATCACATCAGCCACACTATCAGAGGCTCGTTCACCTGCACATCTACCAATGTGATATATTCCATCATGTGCCAACAATGCCCCTCTGCCATGTACATTGGTCAAACTGGACAGTCTCTTCGTAAAAGAATAAATGAACACAAATCAGATGTCAAGAATTATAACATTCATAAACCAGTTGGAGAACACTTCAATCTCTCTGGTCATTCGATTTCAGACCTAAAGGTCGCAATATTACAATAAAAAGACTTCAAAAACAGACTCCAACGAGAGACTGCTGAATTGGAATTAATTTGCAAACTGGATACTATTAACTTAGGCTTGAATAGAGACTGGGAGTGGATGTGTCATTACAGAAAGTAAAACTATTTCCCCATGTTTATTTCCCCCAACCCCCCACTAGAATCATAGAATATCAGGGTTGGAAGGGACCTCAGGATATCATCTAGTCCAACCCCCTGCTCAAAGCAGGACCAATCCCCAATTTTTGCCCCAGATTCCTAAATGGCCCCCTCAAGGATTGAATTCACATTCCTGGGTTTAGCAGGCCAATGCTCAAACCACTGAGCTATCCCTCCCCCACTGCTCCTTGGACGTTCCTGTTAACTGCTGGAAATGGCCCACCTTGATTATCACTACAAAAGGTTTCCCCCCCGCCCACTCTCCTGCTGGTAATAGCTCATCTTAAGTGATCACTCTCCTTACAGTGTGTATAACACCCATTGTTTCATGTTCTGTGTTTATTTAAATCTCCTCACTGTATTTTCCACTGAATGCATCCAATGAAGTGAGCTGTAGCTCACGAAAGCTTATGCTCAAATAAATTGGTTAGTCTCTAAGATGCCACAAGTACTCCTTTTCTTAAGGCTAGATTTTGCCACCCTTACTCCCTTTGAGTACTACTTTCCTCCATTATTAGCTTCATTGACTGCAGTAGGTCTACTTATAGAGTAAGGTACTGTTCAATATAATGTTCCCTGTTTTTCCTGAACTGTTTTAGAAAATGACTAGTATCTAATCATATAGGGTCAGACTGTGATCTGTTTTTCAGAAGCACATGAAATGGTGGATGGAAGGATAACAAGAAACTTTCTCTATCCTTGCACGGCCCTTACAAGGGCAGATCACAACAACAGTTCCTGTGAACAGGGACCACTTTGTCCTTGCTTCCTCCAGGGAGCAAGTTGCCCAGAAAAGGGAGAGCTGGGGAGTAGGAGGTTGGGCCATGACTTTGCCCATTCCTTTGCACCGAACTGTGAAGTGGAAGCTTTGCACCAGGTGCAGAATTGTACAATCTTTATGGATGGGAAGCCCTATGTACACCAAGCAACTCCAGAAGTTATTGTTTCTTCTATGGCACAATAGTAAAATGCCATCCCAAGATGGTATATTTCTTGTGCTTCAGGGAGAAATATGGCCAGTTTACAAATAAAAAGATGCTGTTTTTCCTAATTGCCAGTCCTCTAAGCTTGATCAGAAATGCAAGCTCTTCTCTTTCTGGCTTATTCATCATGATTAGTAATAAAAATTATACCATCTAAATCAGTGGTGGGCAACCTGTGGCCAGTGGGCCACATGCGGCTCATCAGGGTAATCCGCTGGCGGGCTGCGAGACAGTTTGTTTACATTGACCGTCCATAGGCATGGCCGCCCGCAACTCCCAGTGGTCGTGGTTCGCCATTCCTGGCCAATGGGAGCTGTGGGCAGCAGCGGACAGCACATCCCGGTGGCCTGCACCGCTTCCCGCAGCTCCCATTGGCCGGGAACGGTAAACCGTGGCCCCTGGGAGCTGTTGGCAGCTGTGCCTGCGGACGGTCAATGTAAACAAGCTGTCTCGTGGCCCACCAGCGGATTACCCTGACGGGCCATGTGTGGCCCATGGGTGCAGGTTGCTCACCACTGATCTAAATTCCTTCCTCATTTACACCTCCACATTTGTACTTTTTTCAGTCTGTCTTTACCTACCTGTGCCAGCCAATGGGCACTGCTGGCCAAAAGATTCCAATCTCTGGTCCATGCTCCACAAGAGTGTAACACATAAAGAATTGCATGAAGAAGAATCGGAATTTAGTTAACAATGATATTAATAATGCATAAACCAGAAAATAATCCAGTTGATTCTTCCATATTTCTGTTGGTTTTTGCAGTGCTATTGTAATTATTTATTGCTTATGTTGTGCCAACATTATATAAAGCACCTAAGAAACTTATAAAACTAATTCCTTTCTGGTGAAAAAGCAGTAACAACTCATTTCAAATAAATTTAATTAATTACTAAATACATACTGATATAGGTCATTTAAGAAGTTGCCATTTTTGCACAGTCAATGTTTGTGTTAGAAACAACTTTTAAAAAGGATACTTTGCCACCCAAAGTAAGGGACAAAAAAATGGATGGACTTGGAAAATACTTCAGAAGATAATGAAACCATGCTGTCAAAATTGCTTGATTTTAGCAAGACTCTCGCCCTTGGGAGGAACAAAAGGAAAATAATTTAAATTTTAAAATGGTGTGGCTGGAGTCCCTGCAGTTATCAGCAAAGTAGATGTTTCTAGAGGGTTTTTAAATTTTGTAAAATATTTGAACAATTACATTTTGGGGCTCTTTGGAACATTGCGAGTGATTATCTCATCTCCTGGCAAAGATTCTATGCTACCACAGTTACCTACTCCTATGTAATTGATTACCTCTTAATGCTTTCTAATAATAATAATACCTAGCTTTTATATTGCACTTTTCATCAGTAAATCTCAAAGCACTTTACAGAGGACAGTATCATTATCCTCACTTCAAAGATAAGGAAACTGGAGTACATAGAGGGGAGTGACCTGCCCATAGCCACACAGCAAGCCAGTGCCTGAACCAATAGCCATACCTAGGTCTGAGAGCCAGTGCAGTGCTCTGCTCACGAGCATAGTCATTAAAGTTAAGACTGAATATGTTATGTTGCAAGAGATGATCAACATACTGTGGGCATAGACAAGAAAAAGAAGGCCTTTTCTGAGGCAATACATTCTGCACTATTACATCCAGAGTAACAGGCACGGGAATACACATGACTGGAATTGTAGATAAAGCCAACAGAAATCCTCATGATCATTAATCGGAACTTTCTGCATAACCCAAAAATGTCTTCATCAAGCACATATCTTTTGTTCAAGCTGTAGTATCCCTTTTACAAAGACATCTAATCTTGCTTTAAAGACTTCAAATGATGGAGAATCTACCACACCCTTAGGTAGATTGTTCCAATGGTTAATTAGCCTCACTGTTAACTATTTTACCTTATTTCTAATTGCAATTTGTCTAAGTTTAGCTTCCAGCCATTGGAATGGAAGATGAAAAGAGGTTTCATAACAGACCAGACTTTATATGGTCAAGTGTCTTAATAAATATGAATAATTCTCAACAAACCACTGATAATAGCTACAAAATTCCAGAATGACTATAGGTCCTTTGTTGTGTTCCGTCATGGTCAAGTGATTCAGATTTCAGTTTTTGCTCAATTAATGCTTACATTATCCCCAGAGGCAATGTGCCACTTGTATTTTACTGATACCTGGCAGAACTGGAACCTTTCCAGGGAAAAGGCCTGAAAAGGAGTAAATTGAAGTGTTTTATGAACTGCTTTTTGTATATCACACCTATTGCTCTGGGCTGTGAAACCTGCAGCCTGAGTTGTATTGTTCTCCAAGTCTGTCAGGATTATCCTACTCTGAGTGGCAGATCACTGAAGCCTGTTTAAGTTTGGAATTCTAAAGCTATATTTATGGTGCAAAACCCTGTATTTGCATACACAAATCAGGTAATTGAGCATGTTCCTACTTATTAGAAACAGGTTTTTGTAGCCCTATAGACACACATTTTCAAGCATGGCTACAGCATATGTGCAAGGCTGTACTTTTATTTATAAGAGGACAGAGGATTTCATGACAATATAGTGGAAAAAGAAGAAAAGTAGCCAAAGATCTACAGGCTGTGCAGAGAAATTCATAGCTTTGAGCTCACTTATAATGTTTTAATCTCTGGTTCTTTGGGGAATATTTTGGTGAAGAGGGGTAACAAAAAGATACTACTCTTTCTGGTATAACTTTAGGACTTGCATTAACTCACCACCTTGCCACTGCTGAATCCAAAGCATGCATTATCATTTACATATTCATTTTTAATTGAATCCACCAATTTCAGACTCTCAATTTTGGGTCCCCCAAATTTTTTTGGAAACTGATTTTCCTAGCCATCCACCTGAGTTAGGAGCCCAAGTCACATTTTCAAAAGTCATTGGGTCATGTCTGCACACAGAAGTCACACTCATTTTACTTGAATCAGTTTTACTAAACTACTTGAAGGTAGTGTGACATTCATGTATGGGATCTCTTATAAGAGATTAAAACTGGTTATAGTAGTAGAGCTTATGCCCTGAGGTTTAAGCCAACATAAGAATGTGTGTGGGTATAGGTCACACCCTAGGCACATAGGAGCATAAGACTTATTCAAAGTAAATAGGGTGGATCTTTAGTCAGTGAAAATGGTCATAACTCCATTGAAGTCAGTTCTATCTACACTAGCTGAGTATTTAAGAGAATGGAAATTAGGATTCTAAATCCCTTTTTAACATGTGTCTCTAGTTCCTACATTGCTTTCGCAAACTTGATAGTTTTTCTCAGTGTCATTGATCTTTTTACAGGCATCATATCATAAGTAAAGTTCCAATACACAATACTGACATTATTTGACAAGAGTCAAAGAAACTCCCAAACACTTTTAATTTATAATGGTTAGAGCCAATGCCTATGATTTGGTGCAGAATAATACCTGGGCAAAGCCTGCCCTCATTTTCTAGTTAACAGTTATATTAATAGGACATTCCTTTTACGAGGAGGGATATGATGGGAGTGGATTTGTTTAGAATGAATAAGTCCATGCTAACAATCCACCTTAAAATTATGAGATAGCAAAAGCCGTATTACTGCTCACTCGCATTAAAATGTAATAAACAGCTTGTTGCTGACCTGAAGATGGTATGTCTTATTTGAGAAACTATTTAAATTCTAAATATAATAGAGTTTATTGATTTAATAATTACAGCTGACAGTTGAACAAAAATCAGTTGACAGAACAGCAAATCTTTGCTTCTTCAAACTGAGCTCAAGGTCTTACTAGCCACCATTTTATAAAGCCATCCTTCATTCTCATCTCTACAGTATTTCTATACCTACAACTTTCACATTATGTTTTCTGCAGATGTAGTGGACCAAAGATAAAAGCAGAGCAATTGTAAGCAATTTAATGCTGCTATACAGTGCAGCTTATACAGTCTATCTTAAAGAAAACATATTTTACCGAGACACTTTAGACCTTGATTTTTTTTTTAGGACTAACAAGTACATTCTCTCTTTCAAAAATACCTCCACATTTATGTCTGGAAAAATACCTTTTTTCTTTTTATAAAATAATTTAAGCACCTATATGTCCATACATATTAAGGGACATCTGTTAGAAGGCACATATATTTTAATTGCAAAGCAGAAGAAATGTTACAATGTTCAGTAGGAATTCTTAACATTTCCTTTTGTTACTAAAAAGCTATTAAGAAAGGAAAATAAAATTCTTTATTTCCTTCCATGAGCCTACTCTGTTGCACATGAAGTCAGACTCATTAGAGGGATTTATCATAGTATTTACACAAGATGTGTGTTTTCCATATTTAATGGCCACTATGGTTGACATTTTATTCCTCACTTCAGTACATATGTGAATACACAATTTGTATTAGAAAATAAATATTTGAACAGAAGCTGTGCAAACTTGGAAATATTCAAGTTCAGAGAGAGGTCACTTTTCATCAGAAAGTGAATCTCTCTGCATCTAATTTGTGCTCATATTCAGACTGAACAAAATCTGTATTTTATTAAGACATTTGAATCAAATTGGTGGAAAAAGATTTATTTTACTTTTATAAATATTATCCTTTCCCATTTCATTCAATGTTATATAATATCGGCTGACCAAACTGTCCAATGGCTGTAGCCTGATTTCTTTACCATCTATTACAAACCCAAACATAACTCCCTGAATTAGTCATATATAGACAATTCACTGCAGTAGAATTAGACTGAGTTTTGAAAGATCTCAGAGGCAGGTATTTGCAAGTTAGTTGCCAAGTATATTGTAAGGTCAGCTTTGATGGACTGGTGATTAACTGTCTTTGCTATGACCTATTAAGTCAAGTACACCATTTGGGAATGAAAATGAGGCATCTGCAACCATTCAAGTTTTTAAATCAGATTCATTTTATACTTTACAGAGAAAAATGCAGTGTTGACACAGGCTACACTATTGAAAGGACTCTGGCTTGTTTGCTTTTTTGACTTTTGTTTTTAATTTTTGTATAGTAAAAAGAACGCAAGAGGACATATCTTCATGTATAACCTCATGTAAGACATATTAGCTCATCAGATTAACTTTTGAGGTGTTTTTCTTAAGGTGGGTTTAATTTTGAATGTTTTCCAAATGTTGTTAATCAAAAGCTGGGTGAAAACTCTATAGCTGAATTCAGATACTACAGTGAGGAGTGAGGCATGAATATCTGGAGAGATTAAATAATTAATAGTATGTTTGAGCCATAAATATACAATCCACTTTGTAAACCATATATAGATGTTATGCTTATAGTTAACTTTTTACCACAGTTTACCCCAGCAAGTTATACTATCTCTGGGGTCTGATTCTCATTTTACAGTAAAGCCACCTGAAGCCATCTTTGAAACATAAAAAAGGTTTAAGTGGATGTAAATAACTGACTCCCACCATTGGCCATCTTGCCAATGCAGCATAAAATGGATTTAAAATGTATGAGAAGGAGGTTTGATTCTCAGCTAGTGCCCAATCCAGGTTCTAATTCTGTGCACACAACCTGGACTGGTAGCCTCATTATCAACCTGTTTGAAAGACAGGTTTGTTATTCCATACCCCATCAGCAATCATTTACTTTCATTGCATAGTCAAAGTAACCTCTATTTTACATGAAGAGAACAAAGGCCCTTCTAACAACACTAGCAAAGTCTTCATTAGAGAGTATACTAACTAATGAAAAGAGGTGTAATGGGCTGTATCCAAACGCAAATCATAGCTGCCTCTGTTTTGTGGGGAGTGGGACTTCTCTTAAGTTTAAGGTGACTTGCACAAGAAACAAATCATAAAAGATACTAGTTTTAGACCACACTCTTTCACTTTAGTTTTTAAGAATGTCTACACTACAATTAGACACCCACAGCTGGCCTGCACCAGCTGACATGGGCCCACAGGATTCGGGTTGTGGTGCTGTTTAATTGCAGTGCAGTCATTCTGGCTCGGGCTGCAGCTGGAGCTCTGGGACTCTCCCACAGTTTCCAGACCAAGCCTGAGTCAGCTGGTACAGGCCAGTTGCAGGTATCTAATTGCAGTGTAGACATACTCTAAGACAATGCTTTTGCAAGTATAAATGTATTGAAATAATTGTAACAACACTTTTTGCAAATGTTAGGATGGTGACGTACAACACAAAGGAAACAAGATCAGTTTTTCACAAGCATTATATAATAGCTTCCTGGTTTCTTTGGTAGATGCAGACAATATTTAAAAAATCCTGTTGTGTCCATGTATGTATGGGGGTTACCATTAAAAATGTGAACATTTACCCATAGTTACCCCACAGTAGTATCAGAATTGGTCTTATTTCTGAGCCTGTGTGTGAGGAATGAGCACAGATTCTGTGAAATATTGAGTGCCCCTTGTGCAAGTAAGAAGAGCAGGGTTCTTTTCCAATGTGCATGTCACAAACCAAGATGTCCAACAAGTAATGACTACCACATACTACATGTTCATATCAGAAACTAACAGGCCTCTGAAATTCATAGAAGGTAGTTTTTAAAGTAAAATCACAGAAAAGGGAGTCTTCAAAACTACCTCATTATTGGGCGGGTTTTTTTTCTCCAGATTGATGTTTACTAGTACAGCACATAGGGTATGTTACCTTTTTCTTTAGCTCTCTCATCCATCCCACTGGAGGATACAAAACCATTTCTCCCATCAACATGTAACAATATTTGGAAATCAAGATAATGTTGAAGCTACCGGAGGAAAAAAAAATTAGTTACAAGTGATTAAATTTCATGAAGGTAATTTCA
The DNA here is from genome assembly GCF_965152235.1 of Eretmochelys imbricata. NCBI lineage: Eukaryota > Metazoa > Chordata > Testudines > Cheloniidae > Eretmochelys > Eretmochelys imbricata. Next base: position 54,491,140 of record NC_135576.1, on the reverse strand, counting down.
TGAAGGCCTGGGGTTAAAGTCCATATTACTGCAGTGCCAAATTCATATTATTCCTAAGCACTGGTCAACCCACAGTGGACAGGCAGGTGAAAGTGGCAGGTAGTTTGGGGCCCTGGACTGAGAAGAGTTCACAGTTTGATAGGTGTCCTGCCCAACAAAAAGAGAAGAAAAAATCCCAAAGAGAATCAATTATCTGTCATAAAAGTGGATATGTAACTACAGTTGTAATGCAGATGGCTGACAGAAAAGCATAACCAGGCTTAGCACTTTGATATGGGCATGAGACAGACACATGCACAAGGGAGCTCTTGATGCCTCCCAGGGAAATCACCCAACATACACTTCATTTGGAAGGCTTTTTTGTGAAAATTCTGCCACCCAGTTGGAGGAAATGATTTCACTGATTTTGATAGTGGAGAAAGGAAGTTGACTTTTTAATGGCAATTTTAACTTGGGTCCAAACTGAGATCCTGATCCTACAGTTGGATCCACACAGGTTGACTCCTGCATTATGTACATTTTGTACCTTTCTTGTAGCAGTTGCCATTGACGGCTGTTATAGATAGGACAGTGAACTAGTTGGACAATTAGTCTACTATCTTATTATAGTAATCCCTGTCTGAAAGTATTCTCCATTCTTTTTAGTCTTCCAGGCTGAGCAGATTTTTTTCCCAATTATAGGGAACTTTGTGTGAAAAAAAATGGAACAAGTGACAGGACTCCTAGGTCCTCCAGTAATACAAAAAAATAATTAAAATAATTATTCTAATAAATAATTATCTGTTGTCAAGTTTAGAAAATCTCATTTTCAGAAGTCATCATAGTCTTCTCAAACACAAAGGAAATGTATAAGTATTAAATACCTAAACATGCAACACAAATTGAGTTAATCAGACTAGAACAGGCAAAGAGTTTTTGACTGCCTTGAGAATTAATTTATTGTACACTATTCTTGTTTTTTGCAATTTTTATGGGTATGACAATGTTGTATGCCATTTTTTTCTTTGTCAGAAGAAAGGATACACTGAGTGGTATTTTCTGCCATTATAATAATATCTTGTAGTTATATAGCTCCTTTCAACCATAATTACTATACTAAAACTCAAAATCATGCTGTTATTAGACTCTTCACTTTATTAAGTGTCCCCGTCACCCCCGAAGATATGGTCAATAAAATATCTGAGGTAGATATAGCTTTATGTAAAAGTGTTTTTTTTTCCTTTGTCATCACAGATTTCACAATGTAACATTATGTTGGAGAGTCCTGAAAATATATAAATCATTACAGGCTAATGTAATAATCTTCGTAAAAATTCAACATATTTAGAAATTCAATAAACCAATTACCTAATATGTAAAACTAGGAGACAAAGAACTCTGGGCCAGCTGGCTCTACTGTTCAGAGCTATGAGATTATGTCTTTTCATACAAGAAAGAACCGATTCATTCCTTAGTTCAACTATCCGTAACTCAACTGACAATAAACTTTCACACCCAAATAATCAACCAGGCAAAACCAAACAAAATTAAACAATCCCACAGTATTCAAAGCTTTAAATTCCCTGTCACCTTCTTAATAACTGAAATGAAGTCATAAAAGGAAGCAAAATTGTGTTTTTATTGAAATAACCCTTCATATAGGACAGGAAAATAACAGTTCTCCTATAACCTCAGAAACCTGCAAAATAGTCAACATCAGACCCAAATATAGTCTTCACAAATGAGAATCTAGATAAAGTCCTGCCTGGGAGACATTTTAGAAATTCAAAAATCTCCTAAACTACCACATCACAGTTGAAACAATGTGCCTACATGAAAGACAATTTGCAACTGATTATTGGATAACATTTTAAACATAGCTCCTGCCAAAATTGTTCATGTATAGGAATATGGGCCAACAGCAAAATTTGATCCAGTACCATCAGTATTATAGTACAGGACCTAACTCAAAGCTGAGTGGAAAACTCTCCCAATGACTTTGGAGGATAGTGGCTCAGAACCTAGGTGCATTTGCTATGAGCAATAGAAGGTATTGGAGCAGCCATAGAGTATGACTTATAACACAATGAACAATGGGTTATATATGAATCTACTGTACCCACAAATTCCACGTACAAATGTGAAGATGGATATTTGTGCACACATCAGGTAATTACATGTATGTAAAGTGAGTCTTTTGCACATTAAATTAGCCAGTTTGTATGGACTTCTGTCTAAGCATGTGAATGTGAGTTGAGCTCAATCAATGGATAAATGCCTTTAAAACAAACAGAGGAGAATCTACTAATTCTAGGTTCCCACTTTTGCATATCACCTTTCAAAAGGCAGTATATTCTAGTTTTTGTTGTTTGAGTTGAACAATTCACCAAAAAACTAGTTTCTTAAAGGTTTGAATGTTGTCTTCTGGAGCGGTCACTTAAATGACTGTATTTCAGTTGTGGGTTAAGGAAATAAGCATACATAGATATTTCTTCTCCAATGTTAAGGCTGAAATGTCAAGTAACTGAAGGGCTCTTATCTAACAGACAAAGACACAAAAAGTCAGTAAAGTTCAAAATGAAAATAAATTGCAAAATTAGGTTAGGTTAATTAACCATTGGAACAGATTACAAATGATAGATTCACCATCACATGGTGTCTTTGAAACATGATTAAATCTCTTTCTAAAAATATACACTCTAGTTTCATCAGACGGTTATTGGGCCAAGCACAGGAATCAATGGCTGAAATTATATAGCCCATATTATGCTGGCCTTAACATCTAATGGACTACCAAACTGACAGTGATTTTGGTAAGCCACGGGCTCTCACTGACCAAAGCCTAGGCATCAGCTGAGAACTGACAAACTCACAGTTGGAAGCCAGGCCACTCGCTTGCATACTAGTATACATCAGAATGATTGTTAAATGTATAAGAATGTATTTGGTGTTAAAACTTCATGAACACTAATGGGATGGTGCATGCATTGTTTTCATGTATCTGTATCCTGTTATAATGTAATAGCAAACATTTTTATTGTATATATCCCTATAACTAAGTAACCCATCAAAGGAGAAAGAAGCCTTATGTAATGCAAATGAAAATCTTTAACAGGAATGTGCTAATTGTTGCTTATTTCGAAACAGTGATCATTGTGTATGATGATTGGAGATCAAAGACACTAATTGTGCTCCTCTGTCTGAATCAGAAAAGAAAGAGCCCACATGGGTAGTGATCCTGTGAACTTGTTTCTTTGCAGGAAGAGGCTATAAGCATGGGCACAGGGAAAAATTCTTCATCTCTGGACTGTTTGGATTCTAACAGGACAGAATAACTAAACGAGAAGACTGAGATTCCCAGAGCTATGCAACTTTTGGGAAACGGTCAGATTACTAGATCTCTACTACCATTTGAAATTACAGACTGTGATTCACCTACGTACATATATTTTACCTGCTTTAACCTCTCAATAACTCTCATTCTTTTTTTGTAGCTTGTCATAAATATAAAGGGAAGGGTAAACCCTTTAAATCCCTCCTGGCCAGAGGAAAAATCCTTTCACCTGTAAAGGGTTAAGTAGCTGAGACAACCTCGCTGGCACCTGACCAAAATGACCAATGAGGAGACAAGATACTTTCAAAGCTGGAGGGGGTGGGGAAACAAAGGGTCCTCTCTGTCTTTGTGATGCTTTTGCCGGGACCAGAGCAGGAATGCAGGTCAGAACTCCTGTAAAGAGTTAGTAAGCAATTTAGTTAGATATACATTAGATTCTGTTTTGTTTAAATGACTGATAAAATAAACTGTGCTGGATTGAATGTATATTCCTGTTTTTGTGTCTTTTTGTAACTTAAGGTTTAGCCTAGAGGGATTCTCTATGTTTTGAATCTGATTACCCTGTAAGGTATTTACCATCCTGATTTTACAAAGGTGATTCTTTTACTTTTTCTTTAATTAAAATTCTTCTTTTAAGAACCTGATTGCTTTTTCATTGTTCTTAAGATCCAAGAGTTTGGGTCTGTGTTCACCTATGCAAACTGGTGAGGATTTTTATCAAGCCTTCCCCAGGAAAGGGGGTGTAGGGCTTGGGGGAGTTTGGGGGGGGGAAAGACATTTCCAAGTGGGCTCTTTCCCTGTTATATTTGTTAGACGCTTGATGGTGGCAGCAATAAAGTCCAGGACAAAAGGTAAAATAGTTTGTACCTGGGGGAAGTTTTAACCTAAGCTGCTAAAAATAAGCTTAGGGGGTTTTTCATGCAGGTCCCCACATCTGTATCCTAGAGTTCAGAGTGGGGAAGGAACCTTGACATAGCTAATTAACCTTAGTAAGTTTACTGTGGAATTGACTACCACTGTTGTCTTTGGTGTGAGAGCTAGAATGCAAATTGACCTGTGAGTGACTGGTAACCCAGAATATTTTGTGATTTTTGGTGTAAATGGCCATTTATCGCATAATCCAGCTCACCTGGGTGGCAAGATAGACTTGAGTGTTTAAGGGGACTGTCTGTGACTACATTATAAGAGTATAGCAGTACTTTAGGAATTTACATTTCGTACTGGGTTCGTGAAATCTAATTATACCACATACCACCAGTTTGGGGTGTCTGCCCGGCTTTTGACAGTCTGCCACAAAGTAGGCACTCGTGGTCGTGAGCAACTCCAGACAGCATGACTCTGACTGTCAGCCATTTTTCCCCCAGTTTGCACACCATAACTTTTGCTAACAATTTGTATGAATAAAAATAAAACCAATTTTTGCCCCACATGTTCATCTTTCCCTGTACAGAAAAAAAAGTGGAGTATAAAAGAGAAACCCTTTGTTCTGGTGGGTTCTTAGACTATAAGAAGCCATATTTGATTTAGGATTATTTTAAAAAGCCTTCTAGTGAGGTTCTCTGCAACATGGATCAGTTCTCCAGTGTTTCTATTTCCACAGTGATAGAAAAAGAGGTTTGGAGATGGTGGTCTTGCCAGTGAGTATGGTAAAAAAATTCTTCTCACTTCCATTGGTTTTACACGAGTGTAATTCCACTGACTTCATCAGTGTTATTGCTAATATACACTGGTGTAAATATGAGGAGAAAAGAGTCCAATAGTGGCTTGCATATTGAGCTAAAAGTATGAGCCACAGCCTGGCCCCACTGAAGTCAATGGGAGTGTTGACAATGACTATAGTAGGACTAAGATTTGGTCCTATAATTCTAAAAAAAATATTAAATCTGCAAAAGACAGGAAATCCTTAGGTAAGCTTTCTGTTTTATACCATCCAAAAATTCAAAAACAGATTCTCAACTGGTGTAACCTGGGGCAGAACCTCAGCTTCTTTCCCAGTGACTTTAATGAAAATATGACCATCTGAGGATCTCCACATGTGGTTGTGGTTATTGATACAGTAATACAGACATATACGTCATTCCTACACCTCTGCAATAAGTAGCCAAACTACTGTTGAGTTCACATATCATCAGTATGTACTTAGACAGTCCTTGATCCATGGATCATTAGCATGACAAAGTATAATGACTCTTTTGTTGTTAAGGCCTGTGCAAATCCAATACATACTATTAAGGATGCGTCATTTGTGAATTATTGATGCATTAGACTGTGATAGCACCGTTGGAACTCTGATGCTCTATATGTGTGAATGGTAATATGCTTGTTTTAAGAATAATACTAGAGAGTCTGGAAAATGCTCTAAAATGCGTATGAAAAAAAACCAACCAATATACAGTATACAGTAATACAGTAATATGATATACAGTAGCTATTTTGAATCTATTTCTAAAATTATAAAATAAATCACCAGAATTTCTAGCTCACTATCAGGCCTACAAATGTTTAATATATAAAATCAACAATTTTTCAGTGCTACAATTTGAATGTACAATGCTTTTTTTGCCTCTGTCTTCACGAACAAGGTCAGCTCCCAGACTACTGCACTGGGCAGCACAGCATGGGGAGGAGGTGACCAGCCCTTTGTGGAGAAAGAAGTGGTTCGGGACTATTTAGAAAAGCTGGACGAGCACAAGTCCATGGGGCCGGATGCGCTGCATCCGAGAGTGCTAAAGGAGTTGGCGGATGTGATTGAAGAGCCATTGGCCATTATCTTTGAAAACGCATGGTGATCCGGGGAAGTCCCAGATGACTAGAAAAAGGCTAATGTAGTGCCCATCTTTAAAAAAGGGAAGAAGGAGGATCCTGGGAACTACAGGCCAGTCAGCCTCACCTCAGTCCCTGGAAACATCATGGAGCAGGTCCTCAAGGAATCAATTCTGAAGCACTTAGAGGAGAGGAAAGTGATTAGGAACAGTCAGCATGGATTCACCAAGGGCAGTCTGCCTGACTAATCTAATTGCCTTCTATGATGAGATAACTGGCTCTATGGATGAGGGGAAAGCAGTGGTTGTGTTGTTCCTTGACTTTAGCAAAGCTTTTGACACGGTCTCCCACAGTATTCTTGCCAGCAAGTTAAAGAAGTATGGGCTGGATGAATGGACTATAAGGTGGATAGAAAGCTGGCTAGATTGTCGGGCTCAACAGGTAGTGATCAATGGCTCCATGTCTAGTTGGCATCTGGTATCAAGTGGAGTGCCCCCAAGGTTCGGTCCTCGGTCCGGTTTTGTTCAATATCTTCATAAATGATCTGGAGGATGGTGTGGATTGCACCCTCAGCAAGTTTGCAGATGAAACTTAACTGGGAGGAGAGGTAGATACGCTGGAGGGTAGGGATAGGATACAGAGGGCCCTAGACAAATTAGAGGACTGGACCAAAAGAAATCTGATGAGGTTCAACAAGGACAAGTGCAGAGTCCTGCACTTAGGACGGAAGAATACCAAGGACCGCTACAGACTAGGGACCGAAAGACTCGGCAGCAGTTCCACAGAAAAGGACCTAGGGGTTACAGTGGACGAGAAGCTGGATATGAGTCAACAGTGTGCCCTTGTTGCCAAGAAGGCCAATGGCATTTTGGGATGTATAAGTAAGGGCATTGCCAGCAGATCGAGGGACGTGATCGTTCCCCTCTATTCGACTCCAGGCCTCATCTGGAGTACTGTGTCCAGTTTTGGGCCCCACACTACAAGAAGGATGTGGAAAAATTGGAACGAGTCCAGTGGAGGGCAACAAAAATTATTAGGGGGCTGGAACACATGACTTATGAGGAGAGGCTGAAGGAACTGGGATTGTTTAGTCTGCAGAAGAAAAGAATGAGGGGGGATTTGATAGCTGCTTTCAACTACCTTAAAAGGGGTTCCAAAGAGGATGGATCTCGACTGTTCTCAGTGGGAGCTGATGACAGAACGAGGTGTAATGGTCTCAAGTTGCAGTGGGGGAGGTTTAGGTTGGATATTAGGAAATACTTTTTCACTAGGAGGATGGTGAAACACGGGAATGTGTTACCTAGGGAGGTGGTGGAATCTCCTTCCTTAGATATTTTTAAGGTCAGGCTTGACAAAGCCCTGGCTGGGATGATTTAGTTGGGGATTCGTCCTGCTTTGAGCAGGGGGTTGGACTAGATGACCTCCTGAGGTCCCTTCCAACCCTGATATTTTATGATTCTATGATCCATGTTTTTGTCCTATAACCTAACAGCCAACCTCTTTTAAACAGTCTCAATAAACTTAAAAATATATATTATACATTTGTGGTTTTGAGAACATGTATGCTGGTTTTTTTACCCAAAGCACAATTCATTGTTGAGTTATAAATTAAAAAAAACTGGTTACAGTGAAAATACAGAGCGCCTTTTTTACAGGCACTGCCAGACACTACTATAATGCTGTTGTTACATTTATCATATTTCATCAGCTTGCCAGAGCTTGATTCTTAGTATCACTCAATGAACTCAATACATTAGATGTAAATACATTTATAACACAATTCTCAGAAGATCAGAAAGGAAAAATCTATTCTTCACAGTAGATGTGCTTTTTTACAGTATAACCTTTTCAAAATGGAAGTTTTTATATAAACTAACTGAGCACTTTAACAAAAAGGCTATGAATTAGGAGTTGTTTTTTTTTTAGTTCTCTTGATATATATTTATGTGATATAATGAGCTTCTCAGGCAAAAGTTTTGTAACATGAAATGATACTACCCTTTTAGAAATGTACAGTTAACAGTTATGCTTCAAAGTCAAAAAGATTATTTTCACCCTGACTTAATGATGCATGGGGAAAGTCAAGTTTTAATTGGCTATATTTTATGTAACTCTTCTTTCATGCCAATTCTTGGTACAGTAAGATTTATGTAAATGAGTCAATGTTGTATTGATCTTAGTTGATTTTCAGGTAGATCTGATTTGAGTTGGAATTAGTAGAGAGAGTCCACAAAGAGAGGAGTTTGTCCAGAGAATCTGCCTGGCTAGTCACTGTAGAATGGCAATGAAAATAATAATAATTAATAATTTTCAGTTTTCCTGTGCTTTTCATCCAATGATTTCTTAGTGTGTTACAAATAGAGCTGGCTCAAATTGTTGGCACAAAAAAGTTTCCATTCTAAAAATTTAGTTTTGTCCAAACTGGGTTTTTTTTCTGCCAGAAATTCAACCTTTTTTTCTCTGATTGGAAAATCTGAATTTTAAAAAAATAATTTTGAATTGATATTTTGAAAAGAATATTTTTTTCATGTTTCATTTTGACATAAAATTGTTCTAGTTTTGAATTTTACCCTTTGGTCTTTTTATTTTTATTGTCTTTTCATTTCATCCACCCAGCTCCCTACCTTTTCCACTGGAAAATGGAGGACAAGGGAAGAGTGTACCTGAAAGTGAATTCCCCCCGCCCCCTCCACACACACTTTTCATCTTTGTCTTATAGTTATCCAACTGGAAAAAGTTGTAAAACATCAAATGTGAAAAATAAGTACCCCCCACTCATCCTTTTTTTAAACCTTTCCTCTCATATCCGCTCCCTTCCCCAGGGAAAAAGAGATTGAAAGGAGGAAGAAATCAATAAACCAAAATGGAAAACATTTTTTGTGTGTGTGCGTTATTACAAAAAATCCTGTGGGAAAATCTGAAAATTTGGACAATTTCAAAATGGGATTTTTCCGACAGGAAAAATTTCAGGTTTTGAACTAACTCTAGTTTAAAATAAAATTGTCAACTGAGCCTCACAATGCTTCTGTAAGACACTATTCCAGTATTTACAGATGAGCCTGTTGGGAAAAGAGAAGTTATTTGAATTGCCTAAGATCTCACAGCCAGTCCATTGCAGAGCTAGGAACAGGACTCTGGAATCCTGGGTGGCAATTTACAAAGCAGGCTTGGGTAGAGCTTTGCAACTAATCCATTTTTTGATTTGGACACCAAACTGGGAAAAAAAAAATTGAGTCCTTTGACCAAACTGAACCGGAGCCCCATACTAGTTTATGGCTAGACCAAAGCTGAAGTGAAAAACTACTGCCTGAACTGTAGTTATATTAATACTGATGCTTCAGTGGTAGTTTTGCCATGTAAGGAATGGAATTGTACAGGAATGGGAACCTGGCTCTTACAAACACACGTATTCACCACAATAGGTAAATGATTTTATTGTTGTACCTACAGCTTGACAGGATAAACTGTGTTGTGCAACTGAGATAAGTAGCTAGTAGTGACTCAGAGTAGTTTGTATTCATGCTCAGTTGTATAACTATGAATTGTTTTCATGTTTTCCCAGAATGCTTTTATTTAATTTATTTATGGTAAGTTTTTACCCAAGGGGAATTCTAAATTTGTAATTTCAGTGCTAGATGCAGAAACATACATTATCTTGTTGCTGTTTAGTCTACATGTGTGCTGTACCAACATATGGCTAATTCAGATGTCTCTGGTGGCTTCTGCTATGCCATGTTTAAAACAAGATCAGTTGTTATCAGTTTCTTGGATAATGTATTGAATATTCTATCCATCATAAACAAATATGATATGTGAGTAGAGTTTTAGCTCACCCTTTAGGACACACTGAGTACTGCATTACTGTCTTCCAGATTGGTCGGTAATGCATTGACCCTTCGGTGCTGTGCTAAACTATCTTTGATTAATAACTGATGGATCCTGGGTATCTAATGTCTTATCAATAACTGACCAAAAATGAACATTTGTGGTCATTATTTTCATGAAGCAAAGGTTTCATTGTGGATCAAAATGTTTTTGATCATTGTGGATCAAAATGTCATATTGAGGTTTTAAATTATTTTTAAAAAAGTTTTTAAAAGACAGGAAGCTTCCAAAACAAACTGTCTTTCTGAAGTGAAAAGTTGAAGTGTTTCATTTTAGGAGTGCCAAAACATTTAAAAAAAAAACAAAACAGTTAGCTGAAATTGACCCCAATTTTACAATTATTTTGGTTGACTGGAATCTACGCAAGGTGCTTGCATAAAAAGTATCACCCAAGTCTAGTTTTACAGCTGTCAATGTCTCTTGCATTATTTTTAGTGGAAGTTGTGAATCTATATTGTCTGTACTGTTCTCAAAGTCTCAACCCTAACTCCTAGACCCTTACTCTTAGTATCAGACATACTTATTTTAAATCTAAAGATACTGTACATGAATACATATTTTTTCTAGCCTGCCTAACCTCATAGTATTCACATGCATTTTATTTAAATATCTAGCTAAGAAATTAGAAATATGACACCACAAGTGGGTGACTAATGGATGTCCTGGGATGTGCCAGCGTGAAACTTTCGGGTAAGCCAAAGTCACCCACTTTGGTTTAATTATAACATAACTGATAAGTTTTGCTCACATTCAAAAGCCTTTCCAGCAAACCTTGACCAAAATATTACTTCAAATATCCTTGCATATTATCTACAGAAAGCCAGGTGAGACTCAAATTTCACTTTTCAATTCATTTAATCCCAAATCTAAAAGTGAAACTCAAAAGTGAAACTCAAATACCTTGGCATTTGCAATTTTTTTAACTTATACTTAGCTTGTGCAGGGTTACTGCTAAAAAACTTGATTACTCAACTGTAACAAAAAAAGTAGTCATATCTGCCCCTCCTGCTGCTATCCAATTACATACATCTTTATTTTGCTGACTAGCTGAGAACATGTCATTCTTTCGAGATTAAAATGAAAAACTAAAATCCAAGAATATTGAGTTGGTCGATAGATAATGTACTGAATGCCACTCTTAAGAATTATGAGTACTTTTAAAAGCTCATGGCAGCTTTTTAGCAGACTGATTAAATGTGATGTTTGCATTTAAATAAAAAACTTACCGAATGCATTTAGAATGAGAGAGGGCCTACATATTTTTTCATTGGTATTAATAACACTCATTTATGTTAATAAGAACATAGGCCTTATGTAAATAAATTTTAGGATAGGATTCAAATAGAGGTATTCCAAGTTTGAGTTGTCTGACCCTTAGGCAAAGAGAAAATAAAATGAATTCTTTGCTTCTGCAGCACATACTGGCTGTAATTTGTATTGTCTTTACATCAGCTGCTATATTGTCCAGTAGATATACTGTATTCTTGTTACAGTCTCATTGAAATCAGATAGTTATGTTGAGAGATAAGTCAAGCTGTCTACTAGTAATGAGATAACCCTGAGAAGTACTTATGACACTCTGTACCTTGGGGGAACATCCTGCACCCCCATGTTCATTCTTATAATATGCCTGTGTGGTATCCAATGCAAAGTTTGTCATGTCGGGTGTCTTCGGAAGGCTCATGATCCACTGAGCATGGTTGTTATAGTAATGTTATAGTTTGTAAATTCATGTATATAGTTAAGAGGCTGAAAATGTGGCCTCATGGCTTAAAACAAGCCCAGGCAAAAACTCTCCAGGAGCAGAGGCCCAGGCAAAACACTCCAAGAGCAGAGGGGCAGTTTACACCTCATCAGGGCATATATGGGACAAACCCAGCCCAGCCTCACAGGAACAAAGGACACTGACCTAGGCAGCAACAAAGGATCTGTTGGACTCTCAAGTGAGTCACCCCCCTTCCCTGGGTCAGTTTGGGACTATGATGAGTTAATGCTCACCTGACTCTAAAGAAGGGGAGGGCAAAGCCAAGGGGGAAGAAAGAACATGATAAAAAGGAGAGACATTTGCCATGCTTTCTCTCTTCCACCTACATCTTCAGATACCACCATCAAGCGACTAAAGCGCTGGTCAAAGGGGAGAAACTGGCTGAAGGGCAACCAGCCAACCTGTGGTGAGAAGCATCTAAGTTTGTAAGGGCACTAAAAGTGTTAAGATTAGCTTAGAATGTGATTTACTTTTATTTCATTTGACCAAATCTGACTTGTGCTTTGAATTATAATCACTTAAAATCGATCTTTTGTTGTTAATAAATTTGTTTGTTTATTCTACCTGAAGCAGTGCATTTGGTTTGAAACATGTCAGAGACTCCTCTTGGGTTAACAAGCCTGGTACATATCAATTTATTTGTTAAATTGACAAACTCATATAAGGTTGCAGCATCCAGTGGGCATTACTGGACACTGCAAGACGGAGGTTCCTAGGGTTGTGTCTGGGACCGGAGATATTGACTAGTGTCATTCGGTTGCACAATCCAAGCTGCGGCTGGCCAAAAGTGCTCACTCACGTATCTGGGGAGCAGCTTACATGCTAGAGGCTGTGTGTGAACAGCTCAGGAGTGGGGGTTTGCAGAGCAGAGCAGGGTAAGGCTGGCTCCAGAGTCAAGGATTGGAGTGACCTATCAGATCACCGGTCCAGATAGCACCAGGGGAATGTCACAGTAGCATAGCCCCTTCCCTGAGGTGAAACTCAAGTCTTCTCCCTGGAGCAGCTTTTCTTTCTCTTCTAGAGAAGGCTATGTCTTCGGGGTTTTTGTGATGCCTAGTGCCTCCACTCACAGTGACTGCTTATTTTGCCAGGGACACAAGCTAGTGGTAGTGGTGGGGAGGAAAGGGGGGGGGGCTAATGCTACCACTGCTGGCAAGGAGTAATAAAATCCCAACACAAGAAACAATAAAGTACAACAACACAAACTCCAGCAAAGAAAAAAACAATGTAGCCATAAACAATACAGCAATGGGGACTTTATTGGGAACAAGAAAATAGTTTCTGGAGAAGGAAAGGGTTAGGATTAACTAATAAGTACTAACCCATCAGCAAATCAACAAACTTCCCAGCTCACAACTAGGGTTGTCAATTTTGGTTGGACATATTCCTGGAGGTTTCATCACATGACATAATCTTTAATTAAAGATTAATCTTTAATTCCTGGAGACTCCAAGCCAATCCTGGAGGGTTGGAAACCCTACTCACAGCTCCTCCCAACCCCAATTTCCTTCCCCGGCACCTTCCCAGGCAGATGGTATGCTGGGTTACGAATCTAGAGGCAAGTGTTGCAGTGCTGTGAACATTGGCTAGCTTAAACAATAAGGGGTCCTTTGGCAGTGTCTTTGCCCCTGGGTGGGGCAGGGTCCTCTCCTATTTCCCTTCTTTGGAGTCCTGTGGAAGTCTTGGCTAGCTCTTGGTCGCTCACACCGGGTCAGAGCTCTGACACTGTGGATGCTGGTCTCTGCAGGGCTGGAACTGTCTGACCCATGCACTAAATCCCACAGCATACTCCATTTGTGGGACTGGCAGAGGAGTATATCAGAGAATCCCTGAGCTGTTCGGTTTCTCTTTGAGCTCTCAAACTCAAAGTTCAAAACAGAAACTAAAACTAGTCTTTGTCTGTGGGTCAGGCTACCCCCTCACACTGAGGGGCAGAGAAACCCTGGCTCATCATTGGCCCAGAAAACTTCATGACCAGATCACCCCAGGCAGAAGCTAGTATTTTCAGTCAATTCTGTCCCCCCACCCCACCCCAAACATGCTGGGAAATGGTAACAGAGGGCTTGGTAGCTATTATTGGTGTAGTCCATATGGGAAGAACCCCCTTAGAGGTTCAATCCAGACCAGAGTTCCAGGAGCTGTCAAACTCCAAGCAGGGTTTAGATCAGTATTCTTTGAAACAAGTCAAGGAATTTTTGTTATATGATGTTACCAGAAGCAGCATAGATTTTTAAGAAGCTAGTAGAAAGGAATAATAGGGTTTATGCAAAACACTGTGATGATAAACTATAGCCAGTATTGCTGTCTTTGTACTGATAATTTATGTTGCCTCTCTCAGCAGTTAAGAAGAACACACAGCTATTTCAGCATATTTTCTGACTATTTCTGCCTGCTGCATGTTGTGTGTCCATTTACCTTTCCAGAGAACAAACATGAGAAGCCAAAACCTAAATGAATTTAAAATAACTTCAGGGAAAGAGGAGAAGGACTTGTACCCTTAAAGGGAAAAAAATTCCCTACCACCTCACCTAGCCCATACGCTAGATCTTCTGCTTCCTAGTGAGCTCAGAGGGATACCCGCTGCATCAGGTCCTCTGGTTGTTTACCTACAATAGAATGTTAGTTCAGCACAACACAGCTCATAGCAATCATCAGTTCTGTTGACAGCCTCTGTAAGAAAGCTCTCAAATTTACACACTAGAACAAGAAGTTACACTCACAACCAGCAGCTTGTATCATCTCTTTATCACATACATTAGCAAATCCACTTTCTATGTTAAACTATGTTCAAATGACAATGAGCTTTATCCAATGATAGAGGAAATGTAAATAGGATTAGAAAGTTTAACATTTAAATTGAGTGTGTGAGGAGAAATAGCATGGGCTGGTTTCCAGTCAGATATTTAAGGACATACCATTCTTTATAAGAATTGCCTCCTACTCTCTCTTGTCTTTCCATTGGCAAAAACAATATGGAGTGAGGTGGAATCAGGCTGCCTAGTCAGAAACTGGATTATCTCCTTCTTGGACTATGCAGACTTTACTAAATCATATCTGACTACCTACGGCTTGTAGAAGAGAGATTCTGGAGCACTGGGCCTGATGAAAGATCTCAGGTCTGAACCAGAAGCTGTGAACTAGAGTCAGGCCACGTATTAAAGCACATACTCACAAGTTCACTGTCCAGTTAGGGTACTGGGCACTAGATATTTACATAAATATATTCCAACTAGGACAGTTGCATCCCAATCTAGTACAAGATAAGATGGTTTGATAGCATAATTAATAGGGATGTTTTGTCCAAGATGTCAGGAACAAAAGGAAGTAACAAACAGATGTAATAAAATACAGAAGATGGGGTGTAAATTGTGTATTTTAGTTTTTGGTCTTTGTCTATAAATGTCAGGGTACTTTACCTTAATTATTTGTGTGGTCTAAGGGACAGCAGAAAGTCCCACTGCCGACTGAGCCATTTCTGGCTACTAGGCACTCACTTGTCAGTGTACCTGTAATCACAGAGCCAGGCCACTAATACTATGTCTAGGGGGCAATAAACCTGGCTGAGTGTCTTTGCCACTGAACTGTGCCGGTGGTCTTTCTTTATGAGTAACATCGAAGTCTGCTGAACTAACATGCTGCACTACCTACTAATAACATTGAAGCTCCACTGAGCAGCCTTAACAGCGCTACCGAGGCAATGACATTCCAGCTGAACCAGCTATCTGTGCAGAGCTGGGGACAGCACACAGAAAGAACATACACACACAAGCCAACTGACAACACAGTTTCCTTTCACAAAAACCTCGGCATTGCTTCTAGCAATGTCCTGTTTACCTTGTTCATGTAGAAGGGTAGTCCCTGGGGCTACTCACATGAGATAGGAGATCACGAGGCAGGAGATCTATTATAGCTGCTATCCCAAGATGTCACATTTGATTGTAATGAAAAAAAATTGTTGTTAAATATTTACATGGAGTGACAATGGTGTAAGTATTAAAACATGGATATGTTAGATACACACACACACTTTATTATAAAGCCTAGGTTTATTGTGTTTTTAAACCAGAAAAAAAAATAGATATCCCTTTTGTCCTTCACAACAGTTAATGACATATGGTGCTCATTGACAGTTGTGCATCTCTCTCTTCTCTTAATCATGGCACAAAGGACTTGCAGCGAATTCACTCTGGATTGATAGCATAGTGATATACTACACTGGTGGGTGACTATTGACAGTGATAGTCACAAGCTTTCAGTATATTCCAAACAGGCCTGGTAACAGGATGTGCTCTGTCCCTGTCCTCTGATACCACAGCAATATCTCAGAGACTGCAGCTTTGTGTTAACTTATTTATATTCCCACCACCAATACAATATCATACATCAAAGTATTTGCCAGGTTTCTTGTCCTTTTTCTTGTCTCTTTCCCACAGAGCCTGGGAGGAACAAAGAACATGTACTTCCTTCATCTCTCAATAATACCAAGGTCAGCTGGCCCTGATCCTCCCCCTAATTACCTTCTTGTGTCTTCTTTTATACCCCTCAGCTGATGGCTAATTGATTCAGCCATCCCAGCCTGATCAGCTAATTAGCTTTATATCCCCAGTCAGCCTTCTCGTGGGGAACTGATTGGTACCTAAGTGATCAGAGTTCACCTACTTGTTTCCAGAACATCACAGGCCCCTTAGCAAGAGAAAAGCTGTGTTATCTTAATTACTTTTTTTATGAAGGAGATTTTAAGGCAGAAAAATAAAGCTTTGTTTAGGATTCTCGAAATTATTTTTCTTTAATTATTTTTTCAACTGGTTTAACAAGAGTCTAATTCACCAAATCTACCTACCATTATTACTAGACACATCAAATATATAAGGTGACAAGTGTCTGCCCTGGAAAGTTTAATAACAAAGTTCTTAAGCATGCTTGTGGCAAGACTGAACAACCCAGGAAAATGTCTTTGCTTGTCACCGGCTTAGCAGGGGACTGAAGGGAAGTGTGTGTCCTCTTTTCAGGGGAGGGTTTATTTTGCTTCCCACGTATATGATGGATCCCCAAAGGCGATCCAGCTAACAAACTAAAAGTGTTTCTCTCCACACTCCCCTGCCCCCTTCAGCGGGAAAGGACGGAAAAGCACTGAAATCAACTGGTTCCAGGGTACAACAAATGAAAAAACAGGAATGGGCGTGAGGGTCATAGGTTTATAATCAGGGTCCTGAGAGGGACACCTATCAGAGAGACTCAAAGGAGCCCAAGGAGCTAGTGGAAGCTGCCCAGAGGAACTCTTCTTGGAGAGGGAATGGAAATAGTGCCCTATCCAGCTTCCTTCTACTGCTATGGTGAAAGCTTGTTGCAGCCTGCCGAGGTTCCTTCCCCATTCTGAACTCTAGGGTACAGATGTGGGAACCTGCATGAAAGACCCCCTAAGCTTATTCTTACCAGCTTAGGTTAAAAACTTCCCCAAGGTACAAACTTTGCCTTGTTCTTGAACCCTATGCTGCCACCACCAAGCGTTTTAAACAAAGAACAGGGAAAGAGCCCACTTGGAGATGTCTTCCCCCAAAATATCCTCCCAAACCCTACACCCCCTTTCCTGGAAAAGGCATGATAAAAATCATCACCAATTTGTACAGGTGAACACAGACCCAAACCCTTGGATCTTAAGAACAATGAAAAATCAATCAGGTTCTTAAAAGAAGAATTTTAATTAAAGAAAAGGTAAAAGAATCACCTCTGTAAAATCAGGATGGTAAATACCTTACAGGGTAATCAGATTCAAAACATAGAGAATCCCTCTAGGCAAAACCTTAAGTTACAAAAACAGGAATATACATTCCATTCAGCACAGCATATTTTACCAGCCATTAAACAAAGGGAAATCTAACTCATTTCTAGCTAGATTACTTACTAATTTTACAGAAGTTCGGAGTCTGCATTCCTGATCTCTCCCCGGCAAAAGCATCACACAGACAGACAGAACCTTTGTTCCCCCCTCCCTCCAGCTTTGAAAGTATCTTGTCTCCTCATTGGTCATTTTGGTCAGGTGCCAGCAAGGTTATCTTAGCTTCTTAACCCTTTACAGGTGAAAGTGTTCTGCCTCTGGTTAGGAGGGATTTTATAGCACTGTATAGAGAAAGGTTTTTACCCTTCCCTTTATTTTTATGACACAGCCAATACCAGGACAATGTTGACGAGGAGGTCCTGTGACTTTGTGGGACCACGGGTAGGGTTTGCATGGATCAAGAGGTGCAGGGGAAAGTACAACCAGAACCTCAGTAAAGGGTCTGGAGGAATTAGAAGAGGGGATGCACCCTAATGCACTCTATGTATCTGTGCACCAGGGTTTCCCTCTTGCCACAAAATGGGCAGGTGTTGGGGGAGTTGGGAGAGTACCGTACCAGGTACACACCTGTGCTCACAGCCACCAACTAATATTCCTGGTGGGCTGTGGGACTAGATCGGAGTACAGACTGTCCAACCAGGGTTCTTCACCCTCCACAGATGGCATCGTGGCCCACCACTTAGTATTGGGATGGGACACAAAGGTGAGGAAATGGATGATATGAAGCGCAAGAGTGTACAAATATTTCCTGGGTGTGGTTCAGAGGCAGACTAGCCAGATAGTGTTCAGCCAGCTCAGGTGACATGTCAGGAACAGCTGGGAAGACTTGCAGGGCACGGGCCTGATGATAAGGTTCAAAAGGTCAAAGTGAGTGGTAGATGGGAAGCAGTCTCCCGCAGAACACACTCAAGAAAAGCAAGAGAAGGGTGAGGCAAGGATGCCCTTACTTCCTGGAGCACATGCTGAGGAACATGCAGGGTGGACAGCCCAATGCACCAGCTCAGCATCACAGGGTCTATTCACAGGGTCATAGTCCAGGAGGTGTCCAAGTCTGGTGGCACCAGCCAGGACCAGCTTCAAGTGCACTCAGAGAGACCTTGCCACATGCACTCTAAGGTTTGTATTCTGTAGCAGGGGCTCTGCAAGGAAGTCCTCCCCCTTGGCTGCTGCTACAGACCTGCTTGCCCAGACTAGCTTCTAGGTCCCAGGGAGATTAGAAGACAGGCAGCTCAGAGAGAGGAGGAGTGGTGGTGGCACACTAAAAGAAACAAGGGGAAAAGCCTTTCTGGACTGCAGCCTTTTCTGGTTAGGGGAATTACCTAGTTCTGTGTTACTCATGACTGTTGTGTTCAAGCAATAAGCTGCCCTTGGGCAAGGGCCTGGGACTGAAATGGACATGGGTAGGGCCCTGGTTCCTTCCTGGGCATAACTTTTAAGCCTGTGAGTGGTCCTCTTGAAATCAGTGTTAATACCCATTTGCTTAAAATGAAGCCCATGCCTATGTGCTTTGCTGGATCAGGGTGAACCAGACAAGGCACCAGGGACATGGAATACAACACAATATTTATTCTAATATTTGTTCTTGTTTCAATTTTTAACTGTATTGTCTTTGCTATTGTCTACTTTTGCCATTTACTTTTACTAAGTTATGCAGTAAAGCTGGTCTAAAAATGACAAAACAATTTTCTGTCAGAAAATACACTTTTACCAAAACTGACATTTCTCAAGGGAAGAGAAAATTTTGACAATTTTTGAGAGAACATTTTTGAAATGGTTCATTTCAATTTTCTCATTTTGTTTAATTTTGTTTAGGTGCATATAGTATAATAGTTTTACTATCTATATGTCAGGGGCTGAACAAACCCCTCACTGAGCAACCAGGGGTTAAAGAACTACTCTGGGCTCAGCTAGCCCTGCCCTGCCACACCTGTAGCAGATGCACCAACTGGAGAAGAAGTTAAAAGGCAGGAGAGCAGCTCATTTGGGGGTATGGCAGAGAGGAAAGCAAACCTGCTTCTGGAAGTACCAGAAGAGATGAGCTGAGGGAAGGCTGAATCTTGCCCTAAATAACTGACCAAATAACTGCCTGAGGGAAGGGAGGGCCTGCTGCATGGAGAGCCTGAGAGGGAAGCATTCCCCTCTTATTTCAACTCTGGACTTAGAATCATAGAATATCAAGGTTGGAAGGGACCTCAGGAGGTCATCTAGTCCAACCCCCTGCTCCAAGCAGGACCGATCCCCAATTAAATCATCCCAGTCAGGGCTTTGTCAAGCCTGACCTTAAAAACTTCTAAGGAAGGAGATTCCACCACCTCCCTAGGTAACGCATTCCAGTGTTTCACCACCCTCCTAGTGAAAAAGTTTTTCCTAATAGCCAACCAAAATCTCCCCCACTGCAACTTGAGACCATTACTCCTTGTTCTGTCATCTGCTACCACTGAGAACAGTCGAGAGCCATTCTCTTTGGAACCCCCTTTCAGGTAGTTGAAAGCAGCTATCAAATCCCCCCTCATTCTTCTCTTCCGCAGACTAAGCATCCCCAGTTCCCTCAGCCTCTCCTCATAAGTCATGTGTTCCAGTCTCCTAATCATTTTTGTTGCCCTCCGCTGGACTCTTTCCAATATTTCCACATCCTTCTTGTAGTGTGAGGCCTAAAACTGGACACAGTACTCCAGATGAGGCCTCACCAGTGTCGAATAGAGGGGAATGATCACGTCCCTCAATCTGCTGGCAGTGCCCCTACTTATACATCCCAAAATGCCAATGGCCTTCTTGGCAACAAGGGCAAACTGTTGACTCATATCCAGCTTCTCGTCCACTGTAACCCCTAGGTCCTTTTCCGCAGAACTGCTGCCGAGCCATTCGGTCCCTAGTCTGTAGCGGTGCATTGGATTCGTCCGTCCTAAGTGCAGGACTCTGCACTTGTCCTTGTTGAACCTCTTCAGATTTCTTTTGGCCCAATCCTCTAATTTGTCTAGGGCCCTCTGTATCCTATCCCTACCCTCCAGCGTATCTACCTCTCCTCCCAGTTTAGTCTCATCTGCAAATTTGCTGAGGATGCAATCCACACCATCCTGCAGATCATTAATGAAGATATTGAACAAAACCGGCCCCAGGATCGACCCTTGGGGCACTCCACTTGATACCATCTGCCAACTAGACGTGGAGCCATTGATCGCTACCCATTGAGCCCGACAATCTAGCCAGCTTTCTATCCACCTAATAGTCCATTCATGCAGCCCATACTTCCTTAACTTGCTGGCAAGAATACTGTGGAAAACAGTGTCAAAAGCTTTGCTAAAGTCAAGTAACAACACGTCCGCTGCTTTCCCTTCATCCACAGCACCAGTTATCTCGTCATAGAAGACAATTAGATTAGTCAGGCATGACTTGTCCTTGGTGAATCCATGCTGACTGTTCCTGATCACTTTCCTCTCCTCTAAGTGCTTCGAACTGATTCCTTGAGGACTTGCTCCATGATTTTTCCAGGGACTGAGGTGAGGCTGACTGGCCTGTAGTTCCCAGGATCCTCCTTCTTCCCTTTTTTAAAGATGGGTGCTACATTAGCCTTTTTCCAGTCGTCCGGGACTTCCCCCGATGGCCATGAGTTTTCAAAGATAATGGCCAATGGCTCTTCAATCACATCCGCCAACTCCTTTAGCACTCTCGGATGCAACACATCCGGCCCCATGGACTTGTGCACATCCAGCTTTTCTAAATAGTCCAAAACCACTTCTTTCTCCACATAGGGCTGGTCACATCCTCCCCATGCTGTGCTGCCCAGTGCAGTAGTCTGGGAGCTGACCTTGTTCGTGAAGACAGAGGCAAAAAAAGCATTGAGTACATTATCTTTTTCCACATCCTCTGTCACTAGGTTGCCTCCCACTTTCAGTAAGGGGCCCACACTTTCCTTGACCTTCGTCTTGTTGCTAACATACCTGAAGAAACCCTTCTTGTTACTCGTAACATCTCTTGCTAGCTGCAACTCCAGGTGTGATTTGGCCTTCCTGATTTCACTCCTGCATGCCCGAGCAATATTTTTATACTCATCCCTGGTCATTTGTCCAATCTTCCAGTTCTTGTAAGCTTCTTTTTTATATTTAAGATCAGCAAGGATGTCACTGTTAAGCCAAGCTGGTTGCCTGCCATATTTACTATTCTTTCTACACATCGGGATGGTTTGTCCCTGTAACCTCAATAAGGATTCTTTAAAATACTTGACTGATCCCCTTTATTTTTGTTTGGAGTATGCCACCAGGGGAAAGCCCTTGGACTGAGCTGGCCCAGGAAGCAGGGACAGACCACAGGAGGAGGCAATTGCCACACTGCTGCTGGGAGGTGCCTTGTGGTGAGCAGAGAACCCTCACTCTGCCTTACCCCAGATGGTGACCTTGGGAAATTGCAGTGAGGTGGTAGGAAGTGGCCCATGGAAGACTGCCTTAGGCATCCCTGGCTGGCAGATCACTCTTAGCCCTCAAAGGGCCCTGGGTCAGAGCCTGGTGGAGTGAGGGGCATGCTCCTCTACCAAAAAGCCCCCTGCATGTTACTGGCCTAAGTCTTAATGCAGGGGTGGCCAACCTGTGGCTCTGGAACCACATGTGGCTCTTCAGAAGTTAATATGCGGCTCCTTGTATAGGACCAACTCTGGGGCTGGAGCTACAGGTTCGAAATTTCCAGTGTGCTGGAGGGTGCTCACTGTTCAACCCCTGGCTCTGCCACAGGCCCTTCCTCCACTCAACCTCTTCTCGCCCCCTCTCCTGAGCCTGCCATGTCCTCACTCCTTCCCCCAAGAGCCTCATGCATGCCACGAAACAGCTGATATGGAGAGAGGTGCTGACTGGTGGGGCTGCTGGTGGGTGGGAGCTCCTGGGAGTGGGGGAACTGATGGGGGGCTGCTGATATATTACTGTGGATCTTTGGCAATGTACATTGATAAATTCTGGCTCCTTCTCAGGCTCAGGTTGGCCACCTCTACCTTAACCACTAGGTGGGGTTCCCCTACCAAACAACCCCAAGTAAGAGCTGTCTAATGTAATATAATTCATTTTTTGACGTTATCAGAATGATTTGATGTTATCAACTAGAACTTTTTTTGGAATCTACATTGCACAGAAAATTTCAAAATTTTGACTTTTTGGTACCTATTCAAGACATGATGTCCCCCTGCCCAAAAGTCAGTTTCCCAAAAGTATAGATATTTAATTTTCCAGCGAGCTGTAATGATATAGTCTTCTGATATGTCCATCTAATCCATGTATCATTTTAGTAGCAGATTGTGCAAATTTAAAATTGCCTTGAGTAAGAAATATATACAATGACTGTAATGTAAGATGTTGAATCAGCAACTTGTTTGCATTCATAATTAACCACTTAATATGTGTGCTCACAATAACTGTTTGTGCATGACTGGTGCTATTTTATATGTGCCTTTCTGTGGGTGGATCTCTGCCTATCTACCTTTTTGAGAATTTGGTCCTAAAGTTCTATATACCAGAGATGCCCCCAACTTGAATATGGCATTTACTTTTTCCTCAGAAAAAATAAGAGGAGTGAACTCACTGGCTGGCCCTGAAAGAAAGATGAAGGCTGGAGGACCCAGGTGTGGAAAAATCTAGGCCTGTTGGATTAAAGAGAGCTGTGTAGGAAGAAGGGAAAGTTGCCAAGATCTTGGGGATATGGAAAAGGGATGGCTGTGAAGGAGGAACAGGTAATGAATTCAGCAGTGAGAGATGTTTTATAAGAAAAGAACTCAAATTCTTAGATGTTTATCTAAACTAGCCCTAGATATCTAATGAGCTCCCTAGCAATAAATCCAGTCTTTTCTAGATTAAAATTCTTATGAGACTTTCAATCTTGAAAAATAAATACTATTCTTTTGAAATAGTGTATCAAATAAAGAAAAATATTAGAAAAAAATAAAACAATGATTTCTAATGGAGATGGCTGTAAGAGGACAGATTTTGATATTGCACTGTTGTAAATCTAGAGCAATTCCATGGAAGTCAATGGATTTACTCTGTATTTACATTAACTAACATAAGTGAGATCAAAGTGTTATCCACCAGCTTTAAAGTTTTCACCTAGTTTTAATGATTTACGGTACTTTAGATGCTGTGGTTATCCTTTATATTACAGAGGAATCTTTCTTTCAGAACAAATTTGGTATACAATAAAACATGATGTAAAAACTCTTAGAAAGTGGGTGATGTACCAGCTTGTTTTGATGAAAGAGACAAGCTTTCAAGCTACACAGAGCTCTTCAGGTCTGTCTCTTCTTCACCAACAAAAGTTGGTCCAATAAAAGATGTTACTTTGTCTCTCTAATACTCTGGGATTAACAGGGTTACAATAACACCACAAATAAAATCTCTTGTACGTCAAGCTGATCTAGAACAAATCTTTATCTCTATTATATACCGAAGAAATATATGTTTATAGTGAAAATACAGCTGTCAACTGCAACAATGCTAATGGACTCTGCGATAACAGCACAAAAATACATAGCATTAAATCTTCATCTATGTACAAACTACCTTCAGGGTAGATTATTCCAGGCTAACAACAAGGCCATAATAACTGCATTTTAAAATAAAAAAATAAACATTTTAATGTATTTTTCCACTATTCTTCAGATCCAGAGGTCTTGGATTAATCCCAAGAAACTAATTCTGAAAGCAATCTTAATTTTCTTCAGTGGTTTACACAACTCATATTGCTAATAAAACATCATCACTAATGTAGCTTTGCATTTGAATGCTGTTGAAAGCAATAAACTAAAGTCATTTTACTGGTGGAATTCTCCTGATTTCTTGAAGTCAAGTGTGCTAATATTATGTAACATGTACATTTACACATCTGTTTTAATCTATGTTAACAACCCCTTTTGTTAACAACCCCTTCCAGTACTATACATGATCACTTCCTTGTGATTGTTTCCCCCCCATCCCTATTCCTAATACGATGCTTCTGACCATGATTGTGGTAAAATAGATATAGTCTATAGGTGAGATTCATTGGCCAAACAATTGTACTTCAGCTCCTTTTATGTCATTGTTGCTTTTAATTATACAAATATGAATTAGTTTTATTTATTGCTCATCACAGAGCTGAAAATGTTTGTTTCAGTATTTCACTGTGAAGGTTTCCATCTGCACTGTCCAGCTTGTTACAGTTTTCCTTCCAATGATCTCAAAACATGATGTGCCCTCAGACTTTATTTTTAACTTTACTGACTGATGTTCTAATGTGTCAATGGTGTACTGAGAAATAGGGTAGATTCAGTTTACATTAGTTCAAGTTCAATTTTCAATTAGGTACTTACACTAACAAAACATGTCATTTGATATATTTCTGTAGCTTGTGCGCTTTCACCTGTTACTTTTCTCTTTGTTCTTAACCTTATCTGCAGCATAGCAGAGAAATCATTGCACTTTATTTCAGACGTTTAGTTAACTTTGCTTGATTAGATAATAGGATGTAAATGTACTGTAATTAAAGACTCTACATTTCTAGAATGTCAAGCTGTAATTAGTCTGAAAAGATAAGAATAAATTCCAAGATCCAAAAGGAATCTGCTATCAGTTTCAAATACTATTTTATAGTTAGCTAATTTCCAAACATCAGTGAACTTTCTGTATTGGATTCCTGTTTTGGGCAGCTCTGAGATTCATACACAAAGGAAATATAAAATTGACCTGTATGGGGATTATTCAATGGATTTCATATAGTAGCAGTTTGAAAACGCCAAAAAATATGCCTGTGTCTGGAAGGTCTTCTAATTTTTGACTATTGCATGTGGTTAAAAAAGCTGGAAAAATGCTCTATGCCTCATTCAAATAATGGATTTTATTTAATCTCTAATGTTCCAACTGTATATAGGTACACACAAAGTGCTAATCTGTCCCCATTGAGACCAATGTCAAAGCACTCATGGAGCAGACCCACAATTTCCTGTTTGACCCACATGCCTATTACTGTGTAGATATAACTTAGGAACCTATTTTTGAACATCTTTGAATCTTTAGATTTTATTGTGCTGCAGCTAGTAAGACAAGGGTGACCAAATGTCCTGATTTTAGAGGTACCATCCTGATTATTGGGTCTTTTTCTTATATAGGCTCGTATTACCCACCATTGCCTGTCCCGATTTTTCACACTTGCTGTCTGGTCACCCTAAGTAAGGCTACATGCTATGTATTTAGCATTGGTTAGTGAAACAACACAGGTACAAATAGATTAAAGTACACTGTCCCTCAACTATGGTAACTCAGGCCTGGTCTACACTCCAGAGGTAGGTCAATGTAAGGCAGCTTATATGGATTCACCAAGGGCAAGTCATGCCTGACTAATCTAATTGCCTTTTAAGATGAGATAACTGGTTCTGTGGATGAGGGGAAAGCAGTGGACATGTTATTCCTTGACTTTAGCAAAGCTTTTGACACAGTCTACCACAGTATTCTTGCCAGCAAGTTAAAGAAGTATGGGCTAGATGAATGGACTATAAGGTGGATAGAAAGCTGGCTAGATTGTTGGGCTCAACGGGTAGTGATCAATGGCTCCATGTCTAGTTGGCAGCTGGTATCAAGCAGAGTGCCACAAGGGTTGGTCCTAGGGCCAGTTTTGTTCAATATCTTCATTAATGATCTGGAGGATGGCATTGATTGCACCCCCAGCAAGTTTGCAGATGAGACTAAACTGGGAGGAGAGGTAGATATGCTGGAGGGTAGGGATAGGATACAGAGGGCCCTAGACAAATTAGAGGATTGGGCCAAAAGAAATCTGAAGAGGTTCAACAAGGACAAGTGCAGAGTCCTGCACTTAGGACGGAAGAATCCCATGCACCGCTTCAGACTAGGGACTGAGTGGCTGGCAGCAGTTCTGCAGAAAAGGACCTAGGGGTTACAGTGGACGAGAAGTCAACGGTGTGCCGTTGTTGCCAAGAAGACCAATGGCATTTTGGGCTGTGTAAGTAGGGGCATTGCCAGCAAATTGAGGGACATGATCATTTCCCTCTATTCGACATTGGTGAGGCCTCATCTGGAGTACTGTGTCCAGTTTTGGGCCCCACACTACACGGATGTGAAAAAATTGGAAAGAGTCCAGTGGAGGGCAACAAAAATGATAAGGGGACTGGAGCACATGACTTATGAGGAGAGGCTGAGGGAACTGGGGATATTTAGTCTGCGGAAGAGAAGAATGAGGGGGGATTTGATAGCTGCTTTCAACTACCTGAAAGGGGGTTCCAAAGAGGATGGATCTAGTCTGTTCTCAGTGGTAGCAGATGACAGAACAAGGAGTAATGGTCTCAAGTTGCAGTGGGGGAGGTTTAGGTGTGATATTAGGAAAAACTTTTTCACTAGGAGGGTGTGAAGCACTGGAATGCGTTATCTAGGGAGGTGGTCATATCTCCTTCCTTTGAAGTTTGTAAGATGAGGCTTGACAAAGCCCTGACTGGGATGATTTAGTTGGGGATTGGTCCTGCTTTGAGCAGGGGGTTGAACTAGATGACCTCCTGAGGTCCCTTTGAACCCCAATATTCTATGATTCTATGATCTAATTCTGTAAGCGTTTCCACTAAAATGTCCCTCCCGCTGACATACGTTGCCCACTACACTACCTTAATAATGCTACCTCTGTGAGACATGTAGAAATTAAGTCGATGTAGTTAGGTCAACGTATTGTCTGTGTTATACCACCTGTTGGTGCCTGGAGCTGACAGCTGGATCCCTGCTGCCTATAGTTGACAGTGGCCCACAATACTCCACTTCAGTTGGTGCAAGTGCTCCTCGTGAGGACATGCACCACTGACAGAAGGAGCCATTTTAATTGCTGGGTTGGCTGTAGTTCAACCTAACTTAGATCAACTTTATTTTGTAGTGTAGATATGCCCTCAAAATAGCTCTTCTGAGCTCAATAGAGCTAAATTGTTTACCCCCAGTTGAAGCTGTGGCCCATTATGCTAAGTGAAAACTTATGTCTGAATTATTCCTGAAATGTAAAAGTTCATACACTTTTTGGTATTAAGAAAAGATAGTTCAAGTTGTATCTAACCGTGCAGCAACAACAGCAAAATGCTTCCGAGAAGTTTTGAAGGCTATGGACACAAATAGTCAAAACTGGGGAGAAAAGGTGTAGCAAAGCTTTTACAAACTTTCTTTTTACAACTAAAAATAAATGTGGGTTAACAATGAATGTGAAAACAAATATCTTGCAAGTCAGTGATATGTACTTTTACGGCACATGTGAGGGTGTGTGTACCCCACACAGGGCCTGAATAGGATAATGTGGGCCTCAGAGGCCAATTAGCATATCAAGCTGCACCAGGGGTGCGAGTGGGGAGGGGTGAGTAATCAGGCTTTGGAGGCTGCCCTCTGTGATACAGCGAGGAGGAACTCCACACAGCCTGGGAGTGGGGCAATATACAGAGGCAGAAGTCATTATTCTTTTGAGTTGGGATGTTATAACCTGGGAGGGGTTGACTAACTTGCAAGCTGACCAGAGGACTGAGTTACTGGAAGATGGTCAATCCAGAGCTGTGGTGGTCTATTGGCAGCGGGTGCTAGATGGGGAGGGAGCCATTATGCCAAGCCTGGACACAAGGAGGCGCTCATGCAGCGAGTTAACTCCTTCACACCACATCTAAAACTAAGGTGTACAGTTAACTCCTGCTCAATGATCAAAGGGATGGAATGCAAGGTTGCAAAGGCTGAAGGAACTGGGTATATTTAGTTTGGAAACAGGAGATTACGGGGGTGGGGGACATGACAGTGGTTTTCAAATACTTGAAAGCCTGCCATAAAAAAGATGGAGAAAAAATGTTTTGTCTTGCCACAGAGGGCAGGACAAAAGGCAATGGGTTCAAACTACAGCCTAGGAGATTTAAATTAAATCTCAGGAAAAAACTTCCTAACTGTAAGAACTATAGGACAATGGAACAAACTGCCTATGGAAGTTGTGGAATTTCCTTCACTGGAGGTTTCCAAAAAGAGGCTGGATTGCCATCTTTCTTGGATGGTTCAGACACAATAAATCCTGCATCTTGGCAGGGGGTTAGATTAAATGACCCTTGCGGTCCCTTCTAACCCAGGGGGTTCCATGATTCAATAGGATTTTTTACTGAATCAGGATCTGTCCAATCAGCACATTATTTTGTGAAGTGTTTTGACATAGCTCTCAAATACCATAGCAATGGAAACACAGCTTTAGTGAATATCCAAAAATATTTGCTTACATTATCATTTAATGTATTAGTTCTCACCTAAAGAGGAAACAAATAAAAAATATGGTGAAATAGCTATAACAATAATATTCTCCAGCTTCTTACTTTTTAGTTAATCTATTGTTCAGATAAATGAGGATTTGCCAGCTTTAACTAGGCATGGTATGAGCCCATGCTTTCGCAATGTACCACAATCCTGAATCCTATATACCAGTGCTTTTCTTCTTTGTGATCAATAAAGTCTGTCAATCATATCAAACCATGGAGTAATTCTGCAACTTGCATAAACTCATTTTCACTTGTGA
This sequence comes from Eretmochelys imbricata, assembly GCF_965152235.1. Lineage (NCBI taxonomy): Eukaryota > Metazoa > Chordata > Testudines > Cheloniidae > Eretmochelys > Eretmochelys imbricata. Next base: position 54,462,055 of record NC_135576.1, on the reverse strand, counting down.
TCCGATGGCCTGACCATGCAAGGTACTTAGGCCCAGAGCTTTAGACATTGTTCCATTCAGCATTGTAATGCCTACCCCATATACGGCCTGCTTCCTATTGACATTTTGAAACCTGAACTAGGTACCTAAGCTACCCATACAATGCATGGGAAAGCTGAGTTGGGAAATACCAAGGGAAATGCTAAGGAGGGCAGGGCTTAGGTGCCTAAGCAGCTGGCCTGGTATACTTGGCTGAGAGACCAGAGATAGGCACTTCCCTCCACTCAGTATATTCAGTCACGAGCCTTCTCCCGGAGTAAGGCACCTAACCCAGGTCTACTGCTTAAGCCCATGCCCTAGCAGCTGAAACCATGTCTCTTGCTCATGCTTAATACCTCTCTTATGATCACTGTACATGTTTCCCTATGCCTCTGGCTGTATTGTGTGGGTGCTCTGGTGTCCCACCAGCTAATGGTAGCCTGCCTCTAGCCTTTCTGGTATGGTTATCTACGAGCCACAGGTATTAGGTGGGCTCAAAACATGCTTCTAGGATACTAAGCTCTGGTCTACACTATGAGTGTAGGTCAAATTTAGCAGCATTAGATCAATTTAACCCTGCACCGGTTCACACAACAAAGCCATTTTTGTCTACTTAAAGGGCTCTTCAAATCAGTTTCTGTACTCCTCCCCAACAAGGGGATTAGCACTGAAATCGACTTCACTGGGTCGAATTTGGGGTAGTGTGGATGCAATTGGACAGTATTGGTCTCGGGGGACTACCCCAGTGTGCTCCATTCTGACCACTCTGGACAGCACTTTCAACTCAGATGCACTGGCCAGATAGACAGGAAAAGCCATGCCCGGGAACTTTTGAATTTCACTTCCTGTTTGGCCAGCGTGGCAAGCTGATCAGCAGAGGTGACCATGCAGAGCTCATCAGCACAGGTGACCATGCAGTCCCAGAATCACAAAAGAGCTCCAGCATGGACAGAATAGGAGGTACTGGATCTGATCACTGTATGGGGAGACAAATCTGTGCTATCAGAACGCCGTTCCAAAAGACGAAATGCCAAAATATTTGAAAAAAATCTCCAAGGGCATGATGAATAGAGGCTACCACAGGGACCCGCAGAAGTCCAGCATGAAAATTAAGGAGCTCAGACAAGCCTACCAAAAAACCAAAGAGGCAAATGGCTGCTCCGGTTCAGACCCACAGACATACTGCTGCTATGATGAGCTGCATGCAATTCTAGGGGGTGCCCCTACCACTACCCTATCCCTGATCGTGAACCCCTGCAAAGGGGGAGTCTCATGCTATAGGCATGAGGATTTGGGGGACGAGGAAAATGATGAGGAGGAGAAGGTTGAAACCATTCTTCCCGACAGCCAGGAACTGTTTATCACCTTGGAGCCAATACCCTCCCAACCCTCCCAAGGCGGGCTCCCAGACCATGAAGCCAGAGAAGGCACCTCTGGTGAGTGTACCTTTGTAAATATAATACATAATTTAAAAGCAAGCATGTTTAATGATTAATTTTCCTGGAAGACTTGGGATGCATTCGTGGCCAGTACAGCTACTGGAAAAGTCTGTTAACGTGTCTGGGGATGGAGTGGAAATCCTCCAGGGACATCTCCATGAAGCTCTCCTGGAGGTACTTCCAAAGCCTTTGCAAAAGGTTTCTGGGGAGGGCAGCCTTATTCCGTCCTCCATGGTAGGACACTTTACCACACCAGGTCAGTAGCACATAGTCTGGAATCTTTGCATAACAAAGCATGGCACCGTATGGTCCCGGTGTTTGCTGGCATTCAAGCAACATCCGTTCTTTATCTCTCTGTGTTATCCTCAGGAGAGTGATATCATTCATGGTCACCTGGTTGAAATAGGGGAATTTTATTAAGGGGACATCAGAGGTGGCCATTCCTGCTGGGCTGTTTGCCTGTGACTGAAAAGAATTCATCCCCGCTGTTAGCCAAGCAGTGGGGGAAGGGGTGAAGCGATCATCCCAGAGAATTGGGTGTGTGTGGGCGGGGGGGTTAGTTGGGTTTGTGCTGCACATTAACCCGAAAACCACAGCCCCACCTTTTAAATGGCCAACCCCTTTTAAATGGCCAACCCAATGGGTGCTTGGTATGGGAAATGAGGGCACTGCTGTTTGAAACCATTCCCACATGTTATGATCTCTCACACCAAACCGGCAGGCCCTCAATATGAGGCAAAATGCGAACTTGCACCGAAACCAAATGCGCTATGTAATGTTAACAGCTTGGTTCACCATGAAAGAGTCTACCCATTGTTCTATAAAAGTGTCTTTTTACATAATACTCTCCCTTTTTTTCCTCCTGCAGCTGCAAATGTTTCAACGCTCCCCGTATCATCTCCGTCGCAGAAACTAGCGCAGATAAGAAGGTGAAAAAAATGCACTCGCAATGAAATGTTCTCTGAGCTCATGAAGTCCTCCCGCACTGAAAGAACTCAGCAAAATGCATGGAGGCAAGCAATGTCAGAGTCCAGGAAAGCACAAAATGAATGGGAGGACAGGAGATGAGAGCAAGAGGAGTGGTGGCAGCGTGATGAGAGGAAGCAGGATGCAATGCTGAGGCTACTGGAGGATTAAACTGATATGCTCCGGTGTATGGTTGAGCTGCAGGAAAGGCAGCAGAAGCACAGACTGCTGCTGCAGCCCCTGTGTAACCGCCCACCCTCCTCCCCAAGTTCCACAGCCTCCTCACCCAGACACCCAAGAATACGGAGGGGCGGGCCCTCCGGGCACCCAACCACTCCAACCCAGGGGACCGCCCAAGCAACAGAAGGCTGGCATTCAATAAGTTTTGAAGTGCAGTGTGGTCTTGTCCTCCCCTCCTTCACCACCCCACCTGGTGCTTCCCTCCTTTCCCCACCCCTCCGGGGCTACCTGGTCAGTTATCCCCCTATTTGTGTGACGAATTAATAAAGAACTCATGATTTTGAAACAACAATGACTTTATTGCCTCTGCAAGCAGTGAAGCAGGAAGGGTGGTTGGCTTCCAGGGAAGTAGAGTGAACCAAGGGGATGGGTTTTCATCAAGGAGAAACAAACAAATGTCACATCGTAGCCTGGCCAGTCAAGAAACTGGTTTTCAAAGCTTCTCTGATGCGCAGCGTGCCCTGCTGTGCTCTTCTAACCGCCCCAGTGTCTGGCTGTGAGTAATCAGTGGCCAGGCAATTTGCCTAAACCTCCCACCCCGCCATAAATGCCCCCCCTTACTCTCACAGATATTGTGGAGCACTCGGCAAGCAGCAATAACAATGGGAATATTGGTTACGCTGAGGTCTAACTGAGTCTGCAAACTGTGCCAGGGTTTAAATGTCCAAATGCACATTCTGCCACCATTCTGCACTTGCTCAGCCTATAGTTGAACTGCTCCTTACTACTGTCCAAGGTGCCTGTGTATGGCTTCATAAGCCATGGCATTCAGGGGTAGGCTGGGTCCCCAAGAATAACTATAGGCATTTCAATACCCCCAACAGTTATTTTCTGGTCTGGGAAGTAAGTCCCTTCCTACAGCTGTTCAAATAGACCAGAGTTCCTGAAGATGCGAGCGTCATGTACCTTTCCCGGACATCCCACGTTGATGTTGGTGAAACGTCCCTTGTGATCCAGCAGTTCTTGCAGCACCATTGAAAAGTACCCCTTGTGGTTTACGTACTGGCTGCCAAGGTGGTCCAGTCCAAAGATAGGGATATGTGTTCCATCTATTGCCCCATCACAGTTAGGGAATCCCATTGCAGCAAAGTCATCCACAATGACCTGCACATTTCCCAGAGTCACTACCCTTGATAGAAGCAGCTCAGTGATTGCGTTGGCTACTTGGATCTCAGCAGCCTCCACAGTTGATTTGCCCACTCCAAATTGATTCCCGACTGACCGGTAGCTGTCTGGCATTGCAAGCTTCCACAGGGCTATTGCCACTCGCTTGTGAACTGTGAGGGCTGCTCTCATCTTGGTATTCTTGTGCTTCAGGGCAGGGGAAAGCAAGTCACAAAGTTCCATGGAAGTGCCCTCATGCATGCGAAAGTTTTGCAGCCACTGGGAATCATCCCAAACCTGCAACACTATGCAGTCCCACCAGTCTGTGCTTGTTTCCCGGGCCCAGAATCTGCATTCCGCGGCATGAGCCTGTCCCATTGCCACCAGGATGTCCAAATTGCCAGAGCCCGTACTTTGAGAGAAGTCTGTGTCCATGTCCTCATCACTCTTGTCGCTGTGCTGCTGTCGCCTCCTCGCCCTGCCTTTGCAGGTTCTGCTTCTGCACATACTGCATGATAATGCATGAGGTGTTTACAATGCTCATAACTGCTGCGGTGATCTGGGCGGGCTCCATGCTTGCTGTGGTATGGCATCTGCAGGAGAGCAGAGTTGCAGCAGAAGCGGTGGTTGTATGACCAGTTTTGCAGACCTACTGCACCGTCTGCTGCCAGCAGCATCAGGACACAACAGCAGCAGTGTCGGTGAGCTGAGCTGAGCTGGCTGCATGCTTGCCATGGTATGGCATCTGCAGGAGAGCAGAGTTGCAGCGGAAGCGGTGGATGATGACGGTTAGCACCGCTCAGATTTCACGAGGAGGAACACACGGACCCGGGAGTGCATGACAGACAACATGGAGAAATTCGCTATTGAGACAATAGCAGCAGAGCAGAGTTGCAGCGGAAGTGGTGGATGACAATGACGGTTAGCAGCCCCACTGCACCGTCTGCTGAAAGCAGTATGGTGCCCCCACGGAAAAAAGGTGTGAAACAATTGTCTGCCATTGATTTCACAGACAGAGGGGCGACTGATGACATGTACCCAAAACCACCTGCAACAATGTTTTTGCCCCATCAGGCATTGGGAGCTTAACCCAGAATTCCAATGGATGGCGGAGACTGCGGGAACTGTGGGATAGCTACCCACAGTGCAACACTCCGAAAGTCAACGCTAGCCACGGTACTGTGGACGCAGTCCACCAACTAACTGCACTTAGTGGGGACACACACAATCAACTGTATAAAATTGCTGCTATAAAAATCGACTTCTATAAATTCGACCTAATTTCATAGCATAGACATACCCTTACAAATCCATGAGATTAGGCACTAACTGAAAAGTGTCTTTGAAAAATGTCAGTGGCATCCAAATTTGTAAGCAGCCAAAGAGGCATACAGATGTCTAAATACCTGGGACAGGCACTTTTGAAACTTTTACCCTATTTCTAATTGCAAAGAAGAGTAAATGACGAAAAATAGTTATGTCACAGCTAAAAGACAGGAACCAACTAGTTTGATAATGCAAAGTAAGAGTGAAAGAAATAGGTCTCCCATAAGAAAGCAATGGCAACTGGAAAGTTTCAGAGATGTTATAGGGTTAATTGTGTCCGTGACTGGGATGTGGGCAGTCATGCCTAGTGTTTGGTGACAGCATCGGCACCCAGGGTCATAGTTGGGTTACTTGGCGTGAGGCACAGCTGGCAACAAGCAGGCATAGAAACCATCACAACTACAGCAAATACTTTGAGGAGGTGTTGAACTGTTGCTGGGCTTAAGAGCTGGTATGCTGACTCTTGTAACCAATCAAGAGGTAACCAATTAGGCAGCCTACTACAGCTGCACACTGTTACGTTGCCTGAAGATTGGCTCTGCTGCGGGCTGGCTTCCTGACAAATTGAATACATTTTCATTTTCTTAAGAGTTAAACCAACCAAAAATGTTGTTTAAAATATAGAACTTTACAACAAAATTGAAACTTTTTGATTTACAATTATTTGTAATAGGAAATTTCTTTCAAGCCCAACTTTGCCTTCTAAGATTGAACTCTGTTGGTTTCTGTACACATTATACATTTTAAGATTGTGAGGGGAAATCACTTTCTTCCAACATATAAGGGTAGATATATCCCAAAAGGCAATGAGGGACATAGCAGGATGCAGCCCACATGCTTGCGGACTTATGTACCCCTTGTACACCACAGAGCAGTGTTCCATGTGTCTTAAAGTCATAAGGTGCCTAATCTTAGGGGGTAAAGTTTGTGTCATGCTAAGTAGCAAACTACCACTGGATCACAAATTAACACTAATGAAAAATGGACATAGAAGATCACATGTCTGATCCTATCCTGAGCAGATCCCACCAAACTCTGGGGGATACCTGTCTCAGTTTTACACTTAAACACTTTTATAGTTTGAAATGCTAATAAAGTGTTGCTAAACTGAACTGAAAATTGTATCTGTATATGGGTATTTTACAGAGCAATGGCAAGAGGATCTATGAATTATCTGTGAATGGAAATCCATCTACCAAACCACTATTCTATGGGGACCATTATCTATTAATGAAATCCACCTGCCAAACTTCATGAGCACAACACCCAGTGCCCAGAGGCTGAAACAATGAGCAGTATTTCTCAAGATAGTTTTGAATTTTGTAATTGTATATTTTCACTCACTAAATATTCATGTACTTAACATGGAAGGTATTATAATTAATCAATGGAGTTTCAATGCACGTAAAAAATGCTTATTTTTTCTGTCCAATGCCATGAGGAAACTCACATAAGGCCGAACAAAGAGGCCAACATTTAACTTTTCTCAGACTGAACAATGCCACAAAATATGATTTTATACTCCATTTAGAAACTCAGATATAATTTGTAGTTAATTAAGCCTCATGTTAGACTAATCTTTATATAAATTACACTTTGATCATTAAGAATTGTAACTGATTTTCCCCTTTTTTTTTGAACAAATATGGATCTTCATACATACAAATGCAATACATCAATTATACATTTTTATTTCTCCCCTGCTTGCAATTCAATGTTTATTGACTTTTTCCTCAAAGTCTCTGTTTTTAGTCAATATTGCCTTCCAGAGTTGACTAACTGCTGAGATATATGTCCAGGGTAGCCTATAGATAGCCCCTGCTATTGTTGAGCAGATTCAGTAAACAAATGATATAAGGCTAAATGAGCAAGCACTGACAACTCTTGTGATTTACTGAGCCATTTAAAATGAGAAATGAGCCAAAGCTGGAGCCCTACAGAGAAAGAATCAATAATGAATATATTATCATAGCTATTTCCAATGACAAGAATAATAATCATGTAATATTTACTTCAGTCACTGGGTAATTTTGAGCAGCACTTCTCGTGAACTGCAATGTACCTGGTTTTGGCATATGATAGAGAGATCTCAGCTGCAGTTAACACCATAATTCCATTCAATTTAGCTGCTCAGTGCATTTTTTTCAGATTACATTGGATCATTTAAACTTTCTGGGAAGAAAGTGGTAATTGAGTGAGCAGCAATATGACCTCACAAGGTAGCAATGTGGCATTTCACCATTTCATCAACTACATTGCATTCTGGGAAACAAAGGGGTATAAAGACCCCTTGAACCTCAGACAGTTCAAACTCAGGAAAATGAGTCTGAAGATAAAGCAACTCAAAAAAGCAAGAAGGAGAGATGGAAACAAGAATAGCTCCACTATTAAATTCAGTAGCCAGTAAGCATCTCTTCTTCTTCCATCCTAGGGCATCTATATCACACAGGGAGTGGAAATGACAAGCAGAAGAGCTAGACGTCAAGAGGTTGAGTAAGAGGCAGGCTGGAACAAATTCCAAATGAAATCCTAATAGGGAAATAAATCAGTATTTCCCTCTTCTGGTTTACCATTGTTCTTCCCACCCTAACCTTCATGCTTTGTAGCCTATTCATTCATTGAACTCATGGTCTAACTTTAGATTGTAAAGGCCTTTGGGATGAGACCCATCTTTATTTTTGCCAGCAAAGCACAATGAATACTAATATAAATATAGAGGTATATTTTCATTTTGCAGATGGAGAAATTGATCCAAAGACATTAGAATTGTGCTTTAGAGGAAATGAATCCGAGCTAAAATTAGAACTTTTAGCATCTAGTTCTGAGCTAAAATTGTGCACCCATATACTCCATTCCACCCCCTTTGGGAGCACATGCACACAGCAAGAGAGCTTTTCTATTTAAAGTTAGCACTTTACAGCTTACATTTGGAGTGAGTACTCAGCACTTTTGATTTTTCAAACCCTAATGCATTTTTAAAATAAATTATTCACTAAGATTTTGAAACTAAAATGCTCTCCACAGAAGGTGACTTTGACTTGTGTTTATTGTCTAGTGTCTATTGTCACAAGAAGTTAATTTCTTTTATGCTATTTTTAAGGTCTCTTGATGAAGTGCTTTGGCTTTTCTTAAATTCCCTATTATCCTCAATCTAAGTAGAAACAATATAGCTTACAGCCAGTGACTCACTGAAAACATTGTTACTGTATTTCTTTATTGGCTGACTTCAGGTAGTGATAGTGATTCAAGACTACGAGGCTCAGCTGAGATAAGTACAGTACCAAAAAGTTTTCAAATTCCCTTACATTCCACTACTTCCCTTCCTCCTCTATCACTCTCCATATAGTTATTTTGCCATCTTACATCCAGTCATCACCTCCTTCCAATAACATCTCACTTCTGAGATGCTTCCCCTCAAGTTCTCTGTGACTGTCTCTGTACAGGTGACCGTAGTTCCACAAACCTTATGCCTTTATTAATAAAGCTGCCTGGCTCAGCAATTGTGATAGCCCCTCTATGGATCCCTATTTAATTTAAATTTGGAGTTGCCTGGAACTTCTCCGGTAAGAGATATGTCAAAGCACATTGAGCAGCACAATTTGTGAAATTTCTAATTGGACACTGCTGCTTGCTGGTCCTGGCAGTTTTATGAAAAATGTAGATGGATGGGGGAAGGATTGCATGATTTTTCCAATGTGAGGGCTGAATGAATCAAGGATTAGGCTGAGGTTCAAGTCAGCTCTAGCTCAGCCTAAACCAGTTTGCTCATTACTAATTTAAGTTATTTATTATGCATAGATTCTGCCAGATGGTCACAGGCTTGTATTTGGAGCAGTCCAGAACAGCACTACCCCAAGAGGGAGGATTGTGAAGCCTCAGAAGTCAAATTCCCCCTGCCCTGAACCTTTCTGGCTTACCATGTAGTGAGAAAGCAAGTGTGTATACACTACCCACCCCTTGCATGGTACAATGTGCCCTCCTGTCTGTAGCTGGGCCAATTTTTCACTCCCAAGGAGTTCTACGAGCAACAGAACTTGTTTTTAAACCTAAGTTCAGGATGGACTGAGGTATAGCCTCCTTGTGTCACTGGCACCCATCACAACCTATAAGTTCTGTGGTGACCTAGAATCCTATTTTTGACTTCTCCGACACAAGGACTATTTCCAACACACCTCTGAACAACATACTAATCCACAGAGACCTTCCTACCAACACTACAAAAAGGAGGATTCTAGGTGGACTCCTCCTGAAGGTCGAAACAACAGACTGGAATTCTACATAGAGTGCTTCTGCACAGGCTGAAATTATGGAAAAGCAGCATCACTTGCCACATGACCTCAGCCATGCAGAACACAATGCCATCCACAGCCTCAGAAACAACTCTGACATCATAATCAAAAAGGCTGACAAAGGAGGTGCTGTTGTCATCATGAATAGGTCGGAATATGAACAAGAGGCTGCTCGGCAGCTCTCCAACACCACTTTCTACAAGCCATTATCCTCTGATCCCACTGAGAGTTACCGAAAGAAACTACAGCATTTGCTCAAGAAACTCCCTGAAAAAGCACAAGAACAAATCCGCACAGACACACCCCTGGAACTCTGACCTGGGGTATTCTATCTGCTACCCAAGATCCATAAACGTGGAAATCCTGGGCGCCCCAGCATCTCAGGCATTGGCACCCTCACAGCAGGATTGTCTGGCTACGTAGACTCCTTCCTCAGGCCCTACATTACCAGCACTCCCAGCTATCTTCGAGACACCACGGACTTCCTGAGGAAACTACAATCCATCGGTGATCTTCCTGAAAACACCATCCTGGCCACTATGGATGTAGAAGCCCTCTACACCAACATTCCACACAAAGATGGACTACAAGCCGTCAGGAACACTATCCCCGATAATGTCACGGCAAACCTGGTGGCTGAACTTTGTGACTTTGTCCTCACCCATAACTATTTCACATTTGGGGACAATGTATACCTTCAAATCAGTGGCACTGATATGGGTACCCGCATGGCCCTATAGTATGCCAACATTTTTATGGCTGACTTAGAACAACGCTTCCTCAACTCTCGTCCCCTAACGCCCCTACTCTACTTGTGCTATATTGATGACATCTTCATCATCTGGACCCATGGAAAAGAAACCCTTGAGGAATTCCACCATGATTTCAACAATTTCCATCCCACCATCAACCTCAGTCTGGACCAGTCCACACAAGAGAACCACTTCCTGGACACTACGGTGCTAATAAGCAATGGTCACATAAACACCACCCTATACCGGAAACCTACTGACTGCTATACTTACCTACATGCCTCCAACTTTCACCCAGACCACACAGCACGATCCATTGTCTACAGCCAAGCTCTATGATACAACTGCATTTGCTCCAACCCCTCAGACAGAGACAAACACCTACAAGATCTCTATCAAGCATTCTTACAACTACAATACCCACCTGCGGAAGTGAAGATTGACAGAGCCAGAAGAGTACTCAGAAGTCACCTACTATAGGACAGGCCCAACAAAGAAAATAACAGAACGACACTAGCCGTCACCTTCAGCCCCCAACTAAAACCTCTCCAATGCATCATCAAGGATCTACAATCTATCCTGAAGGACGACCCATCGCTATCACAAATCTTGGGAGACAGGCCAGTCCTTGCCTACAGACAGCCCCCCAACCTGAAGCAAATACTCACCAGCAACCACACACCACACAACAGAACCACTAACCCAGGAACCAATCCTTGCAACAAAGCCCGTTGCCTACTGTGTCCACATTTCTATTCAGGGGACACCATCATAACGCCTAATCACATCAGCCACAATATCAGAGGCTCATTCACCTGCACATCTACCAATGTGATATATACCATCATGTGCCAGCAACGCCCCTCTGCCATGTACATTTGTCAAACTGGACAGTCTCTACGTAAAAGAATAAATGGACACAAATCAGATGTCAAGAATTATAACATTCATAAACCAGTCGGAGAACACTTCAATCTCTTTGGTCACTCGATTTCTGACCTAAAAGTGGCAATTCTTCAACAAAAAGACTTCAAAAACAGACTCCAATGAGAGACTGCTGAATTGGAATTAATTTGCAAATTGGATACACTTAACTTAGGCTTGAATAGAGACTGGGAGTGGTTGAGTCATTACACAAAGTAAAACTATTTTCCCTTGTTTATTCCCCCCCCCCCACTGTTCCTCGAACATTCTTGTTAACTGCTGGAAATGGCCCACCTTGATTATCACTACAAAGGGTTTTCTTTCCCGCCCCCCCGCCACTCTCCTGCTGGTAATAGCTCATCTTAAGTGATCACTCTTCTTACAGTGCGCATGATAAACACCCATTTTTTCATGTTCTGTGTGTATATAAATCTACTCACTGCATTTTCCACTGAATGCATCCGATGAAGTGAGCTGTAGCTCACGAAAGCCTATGCTCAAATAAATTGGTTCGTCTCTGAGGTGCCACAAGTACTCCTTTTCTTTTTATAAGCATGCAAGCACAGACAATTTAGCCCTATTTTAAATTGGCCCAACAATTTCCATTATCCAGTATGTATTTCATAACCATTTGTGGAAAACAATATACTGTATTAATCATAGAATAAAGTGCCCCATTGAAATATATGCAGTTGGGAGGAGTCCTTCCAGAGCTACAGAATGACTTTTATAACATGTTCAATCTATGTCTATCTAGAATTATATACAGAACTCATTCCCATGGTATCTGACAAGAAAAATAAAGTCAAGTTTGTTCATAGTCAGGGAAACTATGAACTTCCACTTCCTATCTAACTGGCCAAAATTTCCCCTTATGAGCCCTATATATAGGTAAATATAAAGGGCCCATCTCTGCTAATCTGGATTGGGCAGCAGGACATTTCTCTCAGTTATAGTCAGTTATGGTCAGAGAGTCTGACCATCCTATTTTTATAGGTAATAAACATTTTTCACCATCTATAGCATTTGGGTTCCAAACTAGAGTTCAGAATGCCACGTTCTTTGGGACCAGTCTGGCCATCTAGTGTTTGCTATTCATAGTTGTGAGCATCCCTAGTCATCATTCTGGACAGCATTGTAAATTGTCCCTTTCAAAAATTGGAATGGTATGATTTTAGATTTCCTGCTGAAGTTGGTAGATTGCTAAATTACTTCCATAAAACATGCAATTTGGAACGACAGAGATAAATACATAATACACAAGCACCATGGTACTCTTTTCTCTTTCCTCTTTGTTTTTTTTTAGTTGCCGAGTATAGCACAGACTGTTCTTCTATGCCCTTTCAAGATATTGAACCCTTCCAGAAAGCAAACTCCTGTCAGAAGCTTTTAATACCACTGTTTTTATGAACCTACTTCACATAGACTGTCAAGTACTGAGATCTATAGAAACACACAGTAGGTCATGTAACCTTCAGATATTAATTTTTCAAAACTGGAAAGCTGTAGATGTTTGTTTAGTAGGACTACTGTATTCGGTGATCTTCAAGAAAGAGTGACTTGCTTCCTCGTTGGGCACTTCGAGCTGCCTCAGAATCCCTGTTCTGCACTGAATAAAGCTGTGAACTTTGGAGCAAAGCAATACATTTGTAAATGTGTTTATATAAAGCACAGAATCTATTCAGATGCTCTCTCTGATTATCACAAATTGTATCAGGCAACAATGACAGCATGTAGGTTCAGCTGCATCTATTAACAGCAACTTTACAGGCCAGAAATATTTGTTTGTAACCATTAAATATCTCTCAGAACTCTGTCAGATATCTTTTCCCTACCAAATGCAGAAAGCTTACTGGAAGCTAAATGGTATTTAAAAAATGGTGTGACTATTTAACTCTGAATGTGTTATTGACTGCACATAATCTTTCTTTCTATATTTTAGCTGTAATGTAGTCATCTTTTTCTTATAAAGGCCAATATAGAATAGCCTAATATTGTCTGGAGACTGCAGTCATCAAATTTCCATGGAAAAAATCCTTGTGTTCTGAAATGGATGAAGTACACTCATTCTGGGTACAATTTACTTCTTCCTCCCTTCAAAGGAAATGGGAATGGAGGAGCCATGGTCCCATCTTCAATCTCATCACTTCCTTTCAGACACTGGCTACTCTTCAAGGGCAGCAGGTATGGAACAGTCCCATGCTGTGCAGCAGCTGCAATTCTGCTTGGTCCTTACACATTCCACTAAAAAGAGGTGGAAGGCTCCTCATACTCAAACCCCACTACTGGACACCTGGCTAAAGGGCAAGTAGAATATAGCTTTGAGGTCACAGTTCAGCAAAGCAATCAATGTGGCTTTAAGCATGTGCTTAATTCTGTCTCTATTTAACAAAGCATTAAGGCTATGCTTAATTCCCTCTACTGAATCAGGGCCCAAATGAACACCTTATACTGTACTTAACTGCAGAAATATGGGAAGCTTTAGGAATTGTCATCTGCACTGCATAAGTTAAATTGGGGAACAATATTCAAGAGGATGAGAAGACCATATCTCCTCCTGGTTGATACCTGTGTAACAGGACAGTTGGCCCCATACTAAAACTTATTGGATTTTTTGGTTGGCCCTCTCCCAGTACCAGGACAAAGGGGAGGGGCCAAAGAGGAGTTAGGATCCTGGGAATGGCAAGTTCCCAGGTCTAACAGGGAGAGGCCAGCAATCCTACTCAGCCAGATTGACAGGGCAAGCAGGCCAATGTGGGAGTCAAGAGCCCAGGGCCTATCATCCACGTGAGCTGGGCCTGCCACAGCAATGCCAGGGAAAGTACAGCAATCCTAAAGAGAGACAGGGACAACGCAACATCCTGAGCAACCAGAACAACAGCCCAGAGCTGGGAAGTTGAAAAAAACATCAGAGCAATAGAGTTGGGGTGAATCTCCCACTCTTGCAGCAAGGTCGTGTGTTCTGGTCTAGGTAGAGAGGAAGAGATGGGCCCCTGTCCCAGAGTCTGTCCAGAGGACATTATGTATCAAACTCAGAGGAGGATGTGGCATGACAGGAAGTCCTGTCACATAGAGTCCAAACCCATCATCAGGACATGTGACACCTACAGCATCACAGTAGCACACCCAGGTCCAGGAAGAAGACTCCACACTCATAAATTTATTGTAACTGTAATTTTATTGCACTATAGAGACTGCTGGATTGAACCTTACCCATGTCATTTTCCTCACCATGCTTACACTATAATGTGTTCTTTAATTGCTAAAGAAATGGTGGTTGGTGTAAATAAACTATATATCTTTAAGTGAATTGCAGTGATTGAAAGGGTAACAAATGAGTTACGAGTGTTTTGGAGTAGAAGCACCTTCACCCCAGCCCAGAGACTGAGTAAACATCTAGGAACCCCTGGGCTCGGTCCTCCCTGTGTGATGAGAGTCCTGTTTACATGGGGCTGGTAGGGAAAGTCAAGGTGGGCAGATACTGAGGTGAAGTGAATTGGAGTGGGGACTCAAATCCTTTTCAGAGTAACAGCCGTGTTAGTCTGTATTCGCAAAAAGAAAAGGAGTACTTGTGGCACCTTAGAGACTAACCAATTTATTTGAGCATGAGCTTTCGTGAGCTACAGCTCACTGTAGCTCACGAAAGCTCATGCTCAAATAAATTGGTTAGTCTCTAAGGTGCCACAAGTACTCCTTTTCTTTTTTCAAATCCTTTTGTCACTCAGTTCAGCCAGGGTACTGTGTGAAATTCCCTTACTATGTACAGGGTACATAGAGAAATTCCCCTACTATGGTGGGACGTATCCCCTGCTTACATCTGCATAAAACTCTTTGCATAGTAAGGAGAGGTTGGAAATTGTGGGGTTTCTTACATCTAGTCAAATTTTAACTGGAATTGAAAAAATCTGAGAGTCTGTACCTTATTCCGATGTTTTATATTACTGTTTATATGTCAGTAGTACACTATACCATTAGTTCTCAGCTGATATTTTTATAAATGGCCAATTCAGAAGGCACTTATATTGAATGATTATTATTCTTATTGTTTCCTCCAACAGTATAAATAATTAAGAGTAGAAATGAAAGAATTCAACTATACATGATTTTGATATGTTAATATAAAATGAGAATCAAACTTATATGCACTGTTACATTATTTCCAAATATAGGGCCTACATAAATAGGACTATTTACATTTACTGTGCAAGTGCTTATGAATAAGACCTTTGTGGATGATGACTATATTAAGTACAGTATAAAAAGGGCTATGGAATAAATTTAAACTCACCGCTAAACTAGAATATAAATGCAAAAATCTATTACATTTAATTAGCTTAATCTCAAAGGCTTTAATTCACTGTGAGTTTTTCCTATGACTACAGACTTAACAAATATATTAATACTCTGGGGCTTTTGTCCTAAGAGGTACTCAACACTGCAGCTCACATTGAAGTGCGTGGGGGAGTTAAGGTCTCTGAGCATCCCACAGAACACAAACAGAACCTGATAAGGTTGGGTCTCATCAAATGACATAATATTAAGGTCACTTTTTTTATCCCAACCCCAGCACCTTGAAGTCTTTCTTCTTAGTTGGAAGGCAGAGGGTAGTTGTGGCCTGCCAGAAGCAGCGATGTTTCATCTCTAATTCAATAATTCAGCTCCAATGATTGAAAGCTATTATTATCAGATCAAATTTTTTAATTTATTGGTGGACAACTGTCTACCTCACAAACAATTGCCCCCCTTGTTGGCAGGAGGCCATGGGTTGAATTGACTGAACTGTACCTTATCTCCTAATGTTGGTCCTTCCGGGCCAGGATTGATGCTCGCTGAAGGGAGAATATGAAGATTGCAGTGGTGATATACTTGTTCTGTGAAATAAGAGGACTTTCTAATCTAAACACATTACAAGAGTACTTAAAAAAAAACAAAATGAAGGAAGAAGATAAGTACACCAGACGCTGAAGTAAACCCAACTTGAACCAAGTGCTCTACAGAAATGTTAATTCATGGGGCTGATTCAAAGCCCACTGAAGTTATTGGGAAGCTTTCCACTGATTTCACGTGATTTTGGATCAGGCTTTGCAGAAATATTGGCCCCTAATGCTTGTAATATCTCTGTTTTAGTTTCAGTTATTTACTGATCCAATATCCCAATGATTTGGGGAAAAAATAACTATGTAGCCTATTTTACCTTCATAAAAAACTAGTTTGTTCCAGCACTTTGTGTTTGGACACATGTCAAATCACAGTAAAACACTATATGCTGCATAATCATATCCCTTTCACAGAATCATAGAATCACAGAATATCAGGGTTGGAAAGGACCTCAGGAGGTCATCTAGTCCAACCCCCTGCTCAAAGCAGTACCAATCCCCAACTAAATCATCCCAGTCAGGGCTTTGTCAAGCCTGGCCTTAAAAACTTCTAAGGAAGGAGATTCCACTACCTCCCTAGGTAACACATTCCAGTGTTTCACCACCCTCCTAGTGAAAAAGTTTTTCCTAATATCCAACCTAAACCTCCCCACTACAACTTGAGACCATTACTCCTCATTCTGTCATCTGCTACCACTGAGAACAGTCTAGGTCCATCCTCTTTGGAACCCCCTTTCAGGTAGTTGAAAGCAGCTATCAAATCCCCCTTCATTCTTCTCTTCCGCAGACTAAACATCCCCAGTTCCCTCAGCCTCTCCTCATAAGTCATGTGTTCCAGTCCCCTAATCATTTTTGTTGCCCTCCGCTGGACTCTTTCCAATTTTTCCACATCCTTCTTGTGGTGTGGGGCCCAAAACTGGACACAGTACTCCAGGTGAGGCCTCACCAATGTCGAATAGAGGGGAATGATCACGTCCCTCGATCTGCTGGTAATGCCCCTACTTATACAGCCCAAAATGCTGTTAGTCTTCTTGGAAACAAGGGCACACTGTTGACTCAGATCCAGCTTCTCATCCATTGTAACCCCTAGGTCCTTTTCTGCAGAACTGCTGCCGAGCCATTCGGTCCCTAGTCTGTAGCGGTGCATGGGATTCTTCCATCCTAAGTGCAGGACTCTGCACTTGTCCTTGCTGAACCTCATCAGATATCTTTTGACCCAATCCTCTAATTTTTCGAGGGCCCTCTGTATCCTATCCCTACTCTCCAGCATATCTACCTCTCCTCCCAATTTAGCGTCATCTGCAAACTTGCTGAGGGTGCAGTCCACGCCATCCTCCAGATCATTAATGAAGATATTGAACAAAACCAGCCCGAGGACCAACCCTTGGGGCACTCCACTTGATATCGGCTGCCAACTAGACATGGAGCCATTGATCACTACCCATTGAGCCCGACAATCTAGCCAACTTTCTATCCACTTTATAGTCCAGTCATCCAGCCCATACTTCTTTAACTTGCTGGCAAGAATACTGTGGGAGACAGTGCCAAAAGCTTTGCTAAAGTCAAGTAACAACATGTCCACTGCTTTCCCCTCATCCACAGAGCCGGTTATCTCGTCATAGAAGGCAATTAGATTAGTCAGGCATGACTTGCCCTTGGTGAATCCATGCTGACTGTTCCTGATCACTTTCCTCTCCTCTAAGTGCTTCAGAATTGATTCCTTGAGGACCTGCTCCATGATTTTTCCAGGGACTAAGGTGAGGCTGACTGGCCTGTAGTTCCTGGATCCTCCTTCTTCCCTTTTTTAAAGATGGGTGCTACATTAGCCTTTTTCCAGTCGTTCGGGACCTCCCTCGATTGCCATGAGTTTTCAAAGATAATCGCCAATGGCTTGGCAGTCACATCAGCCAACTCCTTTAGCATTCTCGGATGCAGCACATCTGTCCCCATGGACTTGTGATCGTCCAGCTTTTCTAAATAGTCCCGAACCACTTCTTTCTTCACAGAGCCCTGGTCACCTCCTCCCCATGCTGTGCTGCCCAGTGCAGCAGTCTGGGAGCTGACCTTGTTCGTGAAGACAGAGGAGAAAAAAGCATTGAGTATATTAGCTCTTTCCACATCCTCTGTCAGTAGGTTCAGTACTTTCCTTGACTTTCTTCTTGTTGCTAACATACCTGAAGAAACCCTTCTTGTTACTCGTAACATCTCTTGCTAGCTGCAACTCCAGGTGTGATTTGGCCTTCCTGATTTCACTCCTGCATGCCCGAGCAATATTTTTATACTCTTCCCTGGTCATTTGTCCAATCTTCCAGTTCTTGTAAGCTTCTTTTCTGTGTTTAAGATCAGCAAGGATTTCACTGTTAAGCCAAGCTGGTTGCCTGCCATATTTACTATTCTTTCTACACATCGGGATGGTTTGTCCCTGTAACCTCAATAAGGATTCTTTAAAATACAGCCAGCTCTCCTGGACTCCTTTCCCCCTTATGTTATTCTCCCAGGGGATCCTGCCCATGAGTTCTCTGAGGGAGTCAAAGTCTGCCTTTCTGAAGTCCAGGATCTGTATTCTGTTGCTCTCCTTTCTTCCTCGTGTCAGGATCCTGAACTCGACCATCTCACGGTTACTGCCTCCCAGGTTCCCATCCACTTTTGCTTCCCCTACTTATTCTTCCCGGTTTGTGAGCAGCAGGTCCAGAAGAGCTCTGCCCCTAGTTGGTTCCTCCAGCACTTGCACCAGGAAATTGTCCCCTACACTTTCCAGAAACTTCCTGGATTGTCTGTGCACCGCTGTATTGCTCTCCCAGCAGATATCAGGTTGATTGAAGTCTCCCATAAGAACCAGAGCCTGCAACCTAGTAACTTCTCTTAGTTGCTGGAAGAAAGCCTCGTCCACGTCATCCCCCTGGTCTGGTGGTCGATAGCAGACTCCCAATACGACATCACCCTTGTTGCTCAGGCTTCTAAACTTAATCCAGAGACACTCAGGTTTTTCTGCAGTTTCATACCAGAGTTCTGAGCAGTCATACTGCTCTCTTACATACAATGCAACTCCCCCACCTTTTCTGCCCTGCCTGTCCTTCCTGAACAGTTTATATCCATCCATGACAGTACTCCAGTCATGTGAGTTATCCCACCAAGTCTCTGTTATTCCAATCACATCATAATTCCTTGACTCTGCCAGGATTTACAGTTCTCCCTGCTTGTTTCCCAGGCTTCTTGCATTTGTGTATAGGCACTTGAGATAACTTTCTGTTTGTCCTGCTTTCTTAGTATGAGGCAGGAGCCCTCCCCTTTCATGCTCTCCTGCTCGTGCTTCCTCCCGGTATCCCACGTCCCCACTTACCTCAGGGCTTTGGTCTCCTTCCCCCAGTGAACCTAGTTTAAAGCCCTCCTCACTAGGTTAGCCAGCCTACTTGTGAAGATGCTCTTCTCTCTCTTCATTAGGTGGAGCCCGTCTCTGCCTAGCACTCCTCCTTCTTGGAACACCATCCCATGGTCAAAAAATCCAAAGTCTTCTCTCAGACACCACCTGCGTAGCCATTCATTGACTTCCATGATTCGAAGATCTCTACCCAGGCCTTTTCCTTCCACGGGGAGGATGGACGAGAACACCGCTTGCGCCTCAAACTCCTTTATCCTTCTTCCTAGAGCCATGTAGTCTGCAGTGATCTAATCAAGGTCATTCTTGGCACTATCATTGGTTCCCATGTGGAGAATCAGGAAGGGGTAGCGATCCGAGGGCTTGATGAATCTCAGCAGTCTCTCAGTCACATTGTGAATCCTAGCTCCTGGCAAGCAGCAGATTTCTCAGTTTTCCTGGTCGGGGCGGCAGATAGATGACTCAGTCCCCCTGAGGAGAGAGTCCCCGACCACCATCACCCGCCTCCTCCTCTTTGGAGCAGTGGTCGTGGAACCCCCATCCTTAGAACAGTGCATCTCATGCCTTCCAATCAGCAGAGTCTCCTTCTGTTCCCTTCCCTCAGATGTATCATCTAGTCCACTCTCCGCATTAGTACCTGTGAAGAGAACATGAAAATGGTTGCTTACCTGTATTTGCGTTGTTGGTACATGGACGCTCCCCTTTCTTCTCCTGGAGCTCACATACTGCCAAATTTCTTCCCGGTCCTCCTGTCCCCGCTGCGCAGCCTGCTCTGAATCTTCAGAACATTGTACCCGTAGAAACATATCCTGACGTCTGTCCAGGAAATCTTCAGTTTCTCTTATGCAACGCAGAGTCAATGCTTATTTCTCCAGACCTTGAACCTTCTTTTCCAATGTGGAGACCAGCTTGCACTTTGTACAGACAAAGTCACTTCTCTCCTGTGGAAGAAATACAAACATGACACATCCAGTGCAGGTCACAACAGCTGAACGCTCCCCATCCATATTACCTTCCTTCTACAAGCTTCCTCAGGAGTTGTAGTAACTACTCAGAGAAGCCAGCAAGATGTAAGCCTCAGGAGAACTTCCAGGCAAACTCCCTCTGTTAGCCTCTCTGCTGTTCGCCGCTCAGCTGGTTCACAGCTGACTGGCTTTTTATTTCAGTCAGGCCCAGTCAAGGCTCACCTGAAACAAAGCACTCCCAATTCACACTTTTCAAACAACCAATCAAGCACATGGTCAAACTGTCAAACTGTCCCCACAACAGACACTCAGATACTCACCAACACAGCCTCCCTAATGCAGCCATTAGCATACCTCCTCTCAGACAGATCCCAGGCAAACTCCCTCTGTTAGCCTCTCTGCTGTTCACCTGTCTGTATATACGTATAGAATCCTTTAGTGTATAAAAGCTATCATATCTTAAAGAAGACCATTGTTGTCTTCCAAACAAAAAATCTGATTATCTGGCTGCAGGGAGGAGAAATACCAGAGTGATTTGAACTGTCAAGAGCCTTTTTTCTGTCTTAACTTCCCTGAATTA
The DNA here is from genome assembly GCF_965152235.1 of Eretmochelys imbricata. NCBI lineage: Eukaryota > Metazoa > Chordata > Testudines > Cheloniidae > Eretmochelys > Eretmochelys imbricata. The sequence continues at coordinate 54,441,199 of NC_135576.1, read as the reverse complement.
AATTTATATTTAAAATGATTTGTGAGATTAAAACTGGAAGTTCTAATATACACCAATGGGTATATACTAATATACACTAATCCTGAACTCCTATTGGTTCTTTTGCTAGGATCAAAGCATTTGAGGCAAATTCTTGGCTGTAGTTTACTAACACAACTTGATTGTCTGTTACTGAGCAAAAAACAAAACAAAAAGGGATCTTATTTAATTTGTTAAAAATAAATGAATTACATTTCAAATATTTACTTGACTTTGAACATATTTCCATCACCAGAAAAATCAATAATTCTGTTAGTGTTACTGTGGGGAAAAAAACCCTACCTATACTATTTAAAAATAAAATTGTCCTAAAATAGAACAACACAGACTTTGAACTTAATTCCTTAGAGAGAGCTCTTAAAGATTAGACCATACCACTGAAGTAATTCAGCAAAGTGACCAAATGCTCCCATTTTTAATGGACCATATCTGCCTCCCAGGGATTTTCAATGGAACATTAACTTGTCCTTTGTATAGCCACACACTCAAATGGCACACTGTTTGCTGACTTTCTGAAAGAGAACAACATAAAGCATATTTTTCCTGACCCTCCTGCAGATTTATATAGGCAAATTATAGGGATCATTGTAGCCTCTTTTAGGAAGCCAGCATCAAAACTGAATAACGTTTCCTGCACAATCACAGTTTGCATTCACCTGAAGTTGTCGAAAGTGTGTGTATAACCATTAACAGCTATTCATCAGCAGCCTAGACAACTACATTATTCAAAACAGTGTGAGCTAACTGTTCATTATCAAACATAGCAACAAATCAAGATTTAATCCTGTGAATGCTGAGTACCTTGGTGGTAAATGCTCTCAATCCTCATAAGAAGCTGATTGAAATTTTGTCTGAATAAGCACTGAGTAAAACCTGTGTAATGGCATCAGAATTTAGTCCATAATACCCAATATAGAGCTTGATTCTGATCCTACTTAGTGTAAACTGGTACAAATCAACTGCAGTTACACCAGTGTATAATTGGTATTAGGTTAGGATCAGGTCTGTAATTAGGTCCAAAGCACAATATGAGGAATAAGTGAAAATAATAAACGTACATAAATGCTGGCCCTCCATAACCTTACAAATTGCATTCTATCACAGTAACATAAAGGGGATTATGTATAATGTTATGTTATTCAGTGACGTTAACAACAAACAACCAAATTGATGGAGGCTTAACTAAGGGCTGGATTCTGACTCCAAGAAGTGTACTACCTTCCTTTGCAAGTAATCCCTTTGGAATTAATAGGACCATTCAGAAAGTGAACATTGAATAAGAGTAAGGAAATTAGAATCTGACCTAATATGAATTTTCAAGAGACCATAAAAAGGTAACACTGTGAGTTCCCACAAGCAGCTTTCTGAGAAGGGATTACTCCATGAAGGAAAAACATTTTTCCAGAATGTGAAGAAACAAATATTCCCTGTTGAAAATGTTTATGCCTTTATGTTTCTTAAATACTCAGTACAATAGGCAGAACTTCCCTGACACATCTAATACCCCCATTTATGCCAGTTATTGTGCTGTTAAAGATGAACACCATGTCACTAGTTTATCCAGAAGGATTGAATGTGCAGCATAACACTTGGTTTGAGGAACAACTCTCCTGCATGTGTGTAAAAGTGTCACATTGAAAGAATAACTGAGTCACAGGAGACAGAAAACTTCAGAAAGAGTCAAAAGAAAATGTTGGAGACACAGAATTGCTGGAAAGAATCATTAAAAAAATCTGGCAACCATAAAATATATGCTGCATGCAATTTTAATTAAATGTATTGGGCCACATCCTCATGAGGTGTATACCAGCTGAAGATATGACCCATTATATGGAGAAATATTGTACAGAATATACAATGGTAAAGATTGAGAAGTCAGATAGGTCAATGTACCTTCTGGGCCAATGTCCCACAGTCCTACGCCTAACCCCTACCTGCCCAATTTAGTAGGGAACATTCTCCATACTATTTTATACACAGTGTAATATGGTATTGCACATTATCAGGGTAATATCTGCAAAGAATAAATATGCAGTATTACACATGTACTTATGTTTATGAACTCTCTGGTCATTCATTCATGATGGCCTGATTGAATTGTATATACATTAAACATAGGACAACAGATGTTCTATACTTGTAATAATCTACAAGGTGTGTAGAGACTTCAAACTAAATGAGCCACAAGAAATTAAAGTCAGTTAGAACGTGCTAATGCAGTCCTTTGGATGTTTAGGTTTTACTATCATGAAAATTAAGGACAAAGGTTACTACTACAATATGCAGGCAGAAAGTGCTGCTACACCAACTCAGAACAAATTAATGAAAAGTGAAGAAATGGATTTGTAGTGAATAGAAGTGGCAAATAAGTCAGTGTCCTTGAAAAAAGGGTAAAAGAAATGAAAGCAAAAGGGGGAGGAAAAGCTCAGGAAGCACTGTAGATACAAAAAAGCCATTCTGCAGCTGAGGAAAACTATAGTTTGTTATCACAGGAAGTTAAAAGGAGTGTGTAGAAAACTAGTGATTACAAAGAATTACAAAATAGAAATAAATGACCCTAACAAACATTCTGAAACAAAGGCTATGGGTTTTTCAAATGCCGTCTACAAGGAAGATGTTTGACATCAGCATCATAGAAGATTAGGGTTGGAAGTGGCCTCAGGAGGTCATCTAGTCCAATCCCCTGCTCAAAGCAGGACAAACCCCAACTAAATCATCCCAGCCACGGTTTTCTCAAGCTAGGCCTTAAAAACCTCTAAGGATGGAGATTCCACCACTTCCCTAGGTAACCCATTCCAGTGCTTCACCACCCTCCCGGTGAAATAGTTTTTCCTAATATCCAACCTAGACCTCCCCCACTGCAACTTGAGACCATTACTCCTTGTTCTGTCATCTGCCACCACCGAGACCAGCCTAGCTCCATCCTTTTGGAACCCCCCTTCAGGAAGTTGAAGGCTGCTATCCAATCCCCCTTCATTCTCTCTTCTGCAGACTAAATAAACCCAATTCCCTCAGCCTCTCCTCATAAGTCATGTGCCCCAGGCCTCTAATAATTTTTGCTGCCCTCCGCTGGACAATTTCCAATTTGCATGTCCACTGCTTTCCCCTCATACACAGAGCCAGTTATCTCGTCATAGAAGGAAATTAGATTAGTCAGGAATGACTTGCCCTTGGTGAGACCATGCTAACTGTTCTCTCCTGCTCGTGCTTCCTCCTGGTATCCCACGTCCCCACTTACCTCAGGGCTTTGGTCTCCTTCCCCCTGTGAACCTAGTTTAAAGCCCTCCTCACTAGGTTAGCCAGCCTACTTGTGAAGATGCTCTTCCCTCTCTTCGCTAGGTGGAGCCCGTCTCTGACTAGCACTCCTCCTTCTTGGAACACCATCCCGTGGTCAAAAAATCCAAAGCCTTCTCTCCGACATCACTTGCGTAGCTATTTGTTGACTTCCACGATTCGACAGTCCCTACCTGGGACTTTTCCATGGGGAGGATGGACGAGAACACGACTTGCACCTCAAACTCCTTTATCCTTTTTCCCAGAGCCACATAGTCTGCATTGACCCACTCAAGGTCATTCTTGGCAGTATCATGGTTGCCCATGTGGAGGAGTAGGAAGGGGTAGCAGTCCAATCAGTTTAGTCAGACACTCTGTCACATCATGAATTCTGTTCAGTGCTGATGAAGGTGCCCCTGCACACTTTCATCTTATTATCATCAGCAGCATTAATCGTTAGCTTGTTAATTGACAATTCAACACTTACTGTTACTTTTTAACAATCTTATTATTAAGTATGGTAAAAAATTGTTTTAATCAACCCTGAACTCAATGGTCTACATCAGTAATAGTATATCATGAAGAAAAACATTTTAAATGACTGCTATTAAGCTGAGCAATGTGCTAAAAAGGGGTCATCTTCTTGATACCAGTGACTAATTGCATTGCAATATGTAGTCTGTTACCCTTTTAATAATCATGAAATTTTAATAGAATCCTTAATGTTCGTTCAGGTTCTTGGTTTCCTTAAAGTAGCACTAGTCATGATAACTAGGTAACAAAGTATTTAAGCCAGGCTTTCACCTTCAGACATTTAGGAGAAAAATTGTCTGAGCTGCATGTGAAATACTTTTGGTGGTCACATCCTAATCTTAGTGAACATAAGATCCTAAGAATGATCATACTGGATCAGAGAAAAGGTCCATCTAGCCCAGTGTCCTGTCTTCCAACAGTGACCAATGCCAGGTGCTTCAGAAGGAATGAACAGAACAGGCAATCATCAAGTGATCCATCCCCTGTCGCCCATTCCTAGCTTCTGGCAAATAGAGGATAGGGACACCATCCCTGCCCATCCTGGCTAATAGCCATTCATGGACCTATCCACTATGAATTTATCTAGTTCTTTTTTTAACCCTGTTGTAGTCTTGGCCTTCACAAAATCCTCTGGCAAGGAGTTCTACAGGTTGACTGTGCATTGCATGAAGAAATACTTCCTTTTGTTTGTTTTAAACCTGTTGCCTATTAATTTAATTGGGTGACCCCTCATTCTTGTGTTATGAAAAGGAGTAAATAGCATTTCCTTATTTCCTTTCTCCACACCAGTCATGATTTTATAGACCTCTATCATATCCCCCCTTAATCATCCCTTTTGCAAGTTGAAAAGTCCCAGTCTTATTAATCTCTCCTCTTATGGAAGCTATTCCATACCCCTAATTATTTTTGTTGCCCTTTTCTGAACCTTTTTCAATTCCAATATATCTTTTTTGAGATGGCACAACCACATCTGCATGCAGTATTCAAGATGAGGGTCCACCATGGATGTATATAGAGCAATATGATATTTTTCTGTCTTATTATCAGTCCCTTTCTTTAGGATTCCCAACATTCTGTTAGATTTTTTGACTGCTGCCCCACATTGAGTGAATGTTTTCAGAGAACTATCCACAATGACTCCAAGATCTTTCTTGAGTGGTAACAGATAATTTAGACCCCATTATTTCATAAGTATAGGTGGGATTATGTTTTCCAATGTGCATTACTTTGCATTTATCAACATTGAATTTCATCTGCCATTTTGCTGCCCAGTCACTCCATTTTGTGAGAACACAATGTAAATTACAATTAAATAAAAGAAAAACACTCAGTTTGGTATAATTCTGTACTGGCTAAATTCTTTAGTCTTTACTCAGGAAAAAAACTCCCATTGACATCAATGGGAACTGAATAAGAACTAAGGGCTAGATTGGGATCCACTCACTGACACTGAATAGTACTTTACTGCACAAGTAATCCAACTGATGTCAATGGAACTACTCATGGTGAAAGATACTATTCCAGGGAAAGAATATCAGAATTTGGCCCTAAAAGATATAACACTGTGACTGGAAGTCTCTCCTTATGTATGGTCTAGGACTGGAAGAATATACATAGATTCAATATACATAGAATATACAAGAATATACTTAGGGAAAAAAGGGCAAACCATTTTTGTGAACATTTCATCCGAGACTGTGGTAGCGTCTAACATTCATCTCCAATTTTCAATGTTTTGAACAGATCTAATTCTCTTTCTATGTTTAGTTTGTGAGGAAAATTGCAGAGTGACAGCATACTCAACTCTAGACAGAATTTCGTATGCACTGGAGCACCTTAAATTTGGTGGTTTAAAATAATTAAATACATCTTATGGAAACTATGAAAGCTCTATACTTAAACAGTGGTTCTCCAACTTTTTCATACTGTGGTCTACTCTTTGATCTGATGGTGCTTTTGAGGATCTCCTCTGCACCAGACCCCACAGTCACAATTCCACATTTTTCTTATTATATGGATAGTGCTTGCTTATGTGGAAAGTAATATAAAGAGGACAATATAAAGGAGACAAGATTAAAGATAACCTCAGGTAAATCCAATGGGTACAATTATTTCATTATATCTTTTTCCACTTTATTGTATAAATGTGCTGCTATTTCAGCTCCGGTGTAGGGCTTTCCATCGATTAACCCTGAATTTTCTCTAGTTGCCTACACTCCTCACTTCCACGATGTGTCTGGACATTTTGCAGCTTGGCTGTCTCCTCCTCTATGTTTCCACCCATTCCCAATTTGGTGGTATCTTGAAACTTGGGCACAGTTGAATTTCTACTAAGAAACACACAACAAAGTTGTGCACAGAACAGATGTTAGGATACAATGGGGAAAATTTTATTTACCTGGTTGGGCTTTGCATTAAATTCAGTTCTTCAGTAAAAAGTAATTTATTCTGCATTTCCCCAGCAAGCAATGGGTGTATGCCTGCGGCTACCCCACCACCCCCTGCACCCTCAAGGGTGTAGCACACTCTTGTCTTGGTCCCACTTCCTCCCTTCTCCATTTTGGTTCTCTTGCCACCCTGGGGGTGATTAAAAGAGTCATCCCTGTGCTCAGCAGAATGTAGAGACTGCATTTGTACCCAGCAGTTGCACAAGCATGAAAGGGCAGGGAGCTTTTTGTACCTTTTGGGCACAATTTAGCCACATGTGGTTTGTTTATTCTGCAGTAATGACTTGCTTTCTGAATAATTTGAAAAGAGAACGAAGCGTTAATATAAACTTTAATGACTTTTTTACTTTAAATGCAGTTAGAAAATAAAAAAAAAATTATTATACTCACATCACAGTCAATGTTTCTAAAATATTCATGTGTTTACAAATCCATCTGTCTGAACACAGATCCATCCATCTGATAGTGACAGCAAATCTTTTATTAAGAGTCAGTATTATTTATCAAGAAGTAACCAATGGAGGGAATTAAAGTTGGTTATTCTTGCAGAAAAATAAGTGATTGGTTTCATGGGGTACTATATTGGATTCATAGCAAATATTTAAATGATGATTGCATTTTGTAGTTTTCATAAGCTTATTTTTATTACTTCTTATCAGAGAAAATGCTGTAACTGATCTTTGGCCCTACTTATACTGTTAATATTGAGATGTATGATTTCCCATTAGCAAATTTAAAATGAGGAAAAAGACCTTTGAATATTATGTATGAATATTAATGTGGAATGGCTTGAATCATATTTTTAAGTGAATACTTGCTATGGCTATGGATTCTGCAACTTCTAATATATTCCCTGCTAAAAGCACCACAGTGCTATAACCTGATTAAAATTACTGTTTGGGAATTTTAATTAGATCTTTATTTTGTCTAAAAAGCATAGAATGGCAAGTTTTATACAAAATAAATATTATCACCACCCTCTTTCCCTCTCTTAATGAACCAAACTGATAAAAGTGAATGTCATAATATAAAGGGAAGGGTAACCACCTTTTTGTATACAGTGCTATAAAATCCCTGCTGGCCAGAGGCAAAACCCTTTCACCTGTAAAGGGTTAAGAAGCTAAGGTAACCTTGCTGGCACCTGACCCAAAATGACCAATGAGGGGACAAGATACTTTCAAATCTGGAGAGGGGGGAGTTTTTTTGGTCTGTCTGTGTGATACCTTTGCTGGGAACAGATCAAGGATGTAAGCCCTTCAACTCCTGTAAAGTTAGTAAGTAATCTAGCTAGAAAATGTGTTAGGTTTTTCTTTGTTTTGGCTTGTAAATTTGCTGTGCTGGAGGAAATGTGTATTCCTCTTTTTTTGTCTTTTTGTAACTTAAGGTTTTTCCTAGAGGGATTCTCTATGTTTTGAATCTGATTACCCTGTAAAGTATTTACCATCCTGATTTTACAGAGGTGATTCTTTTACTTTTTCTTTAAATATAATTCTTCTTTTAAGAACCTGATTGCTTTTTCATTGTTCTTAAGATCCAAAGGTTTGGGTCTGTGTTCACCTGTACCAATTGGTGAAGATATTATTATCAAGCCTTCCCCAGGAAAGGGGGTGTAGGGATTGGGGGAATAGGACTCCAAGTGGTCCTTTCCCTGCCGTTTGTCTAAAACACTTGGTGGTGGCAGCATTTTACCTAATCCAAGGGAAAAGACTTTGTGCCTTGGGGAAGTTTTTAACCTAAGCTGGTAGAAATAAGCTTAGGGGGGTCTTTCATGAGGGTCCCCACATCTGTACCCTAGAGTTCAGAGTGGGGAAGGAACCTTGACAGTTAGCCTTCCACTAATTTATATTTTTATGTAATAAAAATTCCCCATTACTGTTGGAAATGTGTTAGTTGTGATTTTTTGAAGTAGTCACATACCAAGGACCAAATTCTGCTCTGATATCTGTAGCAACATATCCCAATAAACAAAATCTGCCCCAAATTCTTTTTGGGAGTGAAGATTGAAAACCTTCCTGTAGGTTTATTGTGTCAAAAACATTTTTTCCAAAACACCTGAAAATTATGTATTAACAAAATTTAAAAACAAACAACAAGCCTAAAGTCCTAATCTTGTCTGATTAATATGGGTCACCTTAGCGTCTGGAATGAGACATAACTAAAGCCGCTTTGTGCTGACACTTCACCTGTTAAATATCATAACATCTGATTATAAAAGACTCCTATTCCTTTCAATGGGAGCCCTGCACAACAAAGAAGTAGATTTTGGTCACTTGGCTTCATCATTCATGAGTATATTCACAATTTTTAGTTATGTGCCCTGACTTTGGAATGTACCATAAAGAAGGCTGATATACATTTGCATTGTATACAATTTTAGAAACCCATTGGACTCATTATTTTTTAAAGAGGCAGATACCTTGGTACAAGTTAATGGTCTACCCAGATACTGACACTGAGGAGCCATGCTCCCATTGAAATTCCCAACAACTTCAGTGGCATGGTATGACACTCTCCTTAGGGAGTCCAGTACCAAAAGCCACTGTGTTACCTCTCTGACTTGGCAAGAGAGAGCTTTGCTGGATCTTAAACTGTGAGACAGCTCCCTCCACACCTGCCTTTCTGCCTTTTCAGCAAACTCCGTAAGACTCTGCCAGTCTAAACCTTGCCTTGCAGGTAACATTCAGTAAACCTCAGTTCTGAGTTCCCCAGAGATGTCTCTCCATAGTGTCCAATCCCTCCCATGGGACACTCACAGAAATTATTAAGTTTCCTGTTTCCAAAGAGACTGTTCACACACACTAGTCTGTTAGCTCAGCTGAGGACACACTTTTTACCTTAATATACAGCACTGAGAGGGATTTATAATAAAACAAGATTTTGATTATTAATAAAGAATAGATTTAAGTAAATCTAAGCAGAGATAATAGAAACAGAAAATGGTTACAAATAAAAAATATGCATGCTTTCCAGTGTTTAAAACTCCACAATTGTAATCTATTGTTTCTGGCAATTTCTCACCTATAGTCAGTTCTCAGTGTCCTCAATGTCTGAGGGATCCAGGGATCCATCTTTTACAGATTCAAAAAGGGCTGGCCTTTTTGTCTATTAAGTGATGGATAACTAAGGGATTTCTAACCCCTTCTTTTTTATTGTCCAGTAAACCTTTGAAATATTTCTTTAAAGTGTATATTGCAGAGAGGGTTCTTCTCCCCAACTGGTGTGCAGACACCATGCTGTCTTCCTCATCAGCTGGTCAATTTGCTTTTTTCAGTGGGCATAATCACTTTGTTTACCTTAGATGTAAATGTACTTCCATTATCTTTTGCTTGTAATCAAGCCCGAGGGCATGTTTGTTATCAACTGCCTCCAATATATATTTTAGGAACACATTTCCAGCACCCATTCATAACTCTTTATACATAACCCATACATATATCATGCAATGATGTTTATGAGCAGCATGTCACCAGTTTTTAAATGATACCTCATAAGACACTGTTTGGCTAAATATTCCGACAGCAATGTATTGGGTGTGTCCTTTACAGCTGGTATCAGACCAATACTTCAGGTACCCAAACACAGACCTAGAAACCTAACTTTGGGTGGGCACCAAAACTGGACTTTTAAAATGCTACTTTTGAATAAATATATATGTTTGATGAATATGTCTATTTTGATGATTCATTGCTTAGAAAGGTGCTACATCAAGATTAGTTAGTACAAGCAGGCAAAATGCTTTTTGTTCAAGAAAGATACAAAAGGCTTGCTTAGCCTAAATGTCATTTGTGGAAGACACGTCTGACAGATTTTCTGCTGAAACATTTTCTAGCTTTGGAAGATGACAGTAAAGTTTTAGATGGTTTTGTAGCTTTGGCTGCAAATGATAACATTCAAGCCACAAAAGCACATATAAAATGCTCTTGAGACATTTGTATGTGAGAGTTACTCACAGATACCTGTATGCAAGGGCAGTGAAGGACCAGAGGTAGGACTCTTTCAAGCATGAGCATACAGAAGGGGAGAAACTACAAGGAAAAGTCTGGTACTATATAAAGTTCAGCCATTCTGAAATGAGTACTTTATTCATGTAGTTTGAAAGTCACATCAACAAGCCCAGTCTCAGCTTCCATTTCCATTCAGAATTGCTGAGGGCATATATAGTATAACACAATAAATTACACTCATTTCTAATTTGTTTCTTTTTAAAGAACCCTATTCATTAGGAACCAGATTGATCCATGTTGTCTATCTGCCTAATAAATATAATCCAACAATGTTTACTTTTCATTCATTTTATATTTGCGGTGGGATTAGTTTAATCTTTATCTGTCCTTACTCTTCTTTGATGGATATTGAATAACCATGTCAGAATATAATATTTCATTTTAAGACATTTTCAGAATGATTTTTATCATTATTTCAGGCAGCCTTGCAATTTTCTGTTCATCCTTCCACATGTCATCTGTCTCAGTGGAGCAACATAGACGTTTTGTAATATGGCAATTATCTCTGGCAAGAAATTTAGCAGAAACAATAAAAGCTTATCTTCAAAATTGTTTACTTTTTTTTAAGCAATATATTTTTATTTTTGTGCCACAGTTTGTCTATATCCTGCTACTTTTGTCTGCCATGCATTTTCATTCTGTAGTCCTTTCACAAACAACTATTTTCTTTAGGTTTAAGTACTATTGTAATAGCACTGAGACACAAGAGATCAGGAAAATGTATAGTGCTGAGCCATATTCTTTGCTGATGTAAAGCAGCATAGCTCCAGCTGAGGATCTGGTTCTTTATTTCCAGTTTACACCAGCTGAGGATCTGTTTTTTTATTTTTAAATCAGAAAAAAATCTTCCTTTGATGTAAATGTAGCTGATATACTTTGATGACTCGGTTAAATGGTGGTGGGGAGGAGTTGAGTGATTGTGCTTGAGAAAGTAAAGTATAAAAGAGAAAACAAGGTAGGGGCAGGCTAATTTAAGTTGAGATATAAGCAGCACAAGGACAGAAGCAATGAAAGTTTAGCATTAGGCTCCAATTAGTCCTCTGTAGGTGTACAAGGGATTGGTGAAAAGAGCCTTTCTTTTCACCCTTTTGTGTTCCTGCACAGAGGTCACAGGCAAACCTGTTTCTTGCTTTCCCAGTGCTTAAGGAGCAGGGCACCCTAACTTCAGAAGAAGTGATAGACTATCCAAAGGGGGCGAGAGGAGATACCAGCATAGCAGCATTCATTCTTACCTTTCCTCCTGCCACCAGGCAGAAAATGTTTGGGGGAATGACTGTCAATGTACAGACCCCTCTCACACCTAACACAGTAGTGACTCCAGGCCACAGTTTTGTTCTTAATTTGTGCTAGAATGTGAAGAAGAAAATGAGGGAGGAATAAATACCAAATAATAATAGGGCACTGAGTGAAACAGACACCCAGAGTGAAATCCTAGCTCCACTGAAGTCAATGGCAAAACCCTTATTGCCTTCAATGAGGCCAGGATTTCAATCATACGCTAAAGCTTTTCTGCCACTATGCCCTTCTAGCCAATGGAGATCAGGGCACGTATAGGACAGGATCTTCAGCCAAAGTAAATCAGTGTAGCTCTGTTGACTTCATGCTGTATCAGAACTACACGTCGAGGGACGTGATCGTTCCCCTCTATTCGACGTTGGTGAGGCCTCATCTGGAGTACTGTGTCCAGTTTTGGTAGTCCCCACACTACAAGAAGGATGTGGAAAAATTGGAAAGAGTCCAGCGGAGGGCAACAAAAATTATTAGGGAACTGGAACACATGACTTATGAGGAGAGGCTGAGGGAATTGGGATTGTTTAGTCTGCGAAAGAGAGGAATGAGGGGGGATTTGATAGCTGCTTTCAACTACCTGAAAGGGGGTTCCAAAGAGGATGGCTCTCGACTGTTCCCAGTGGTAGCTGATGACAGAACAAAGAGTAATGGTCTCAAGTTGCAGTGGGGGAGGTTTAGGTTGGATATTAGGAAAAACTTTTTCACCAGGAGGGTGGTGAAGCACTGGAATGTGTTACCTAGGGAGGTGGTGAATCTCCTTCCTTAGATATTTTTAAGGTCAGGCTTGACAAAGCCCTGGCTGGGATGATTTTGTTGGGGATTGGTCCTGCTTTGAGCAGGGGGTTGGACTAGATGATCTCCTGAGGTCCCTTCCAACCCTGATATTCTATGATACACCAGTCACCAGCTGAGTATTTGGCCCATATCTCTGCCCAGCAAGTACCCTCATATTACAGCTCTTTTTTAAAATAAATACTAGTTGTTGTTATTATTACTATTATTTTCTTTAATCCTAAGAATGTTTTTGGCCCCATACAATATATCATCCAAGTTCAGTATCTGCTGCAAAGGATGTTACAACCTTATTGACAGACACGAGAAGACGCAATGGCCTGTGATGGGATGTTAGATGGGGTGGGATCTGAGTTACTACAGAAAATTCTTTCCTGGGTATCTGGCTGGTGAATCTTGCCCATATGCTCAGGGTTTAGCTGATCGCCATATTTGGGGTCAGGAAGGACTTTTCGTCCAGGGCAGATTGGAAGAGGCCCTGGAGGTTTTTCACCTTCCTCTGTAGCATGGAGCACGGGTCACTTGCTGGAGGATTCTCTGCTCCTTGAAGTCTTTAAACCACGATTTGAGGAGTTCAATAGCTCAGACATAGGTGAGAGGTTTTTTGCAGGAGTGGGTGGGTGAAATTCTGTGGCCTGCTTTGTGCAGGAGGTCGGACTAGATGATCATAATGGTCCCTTCTGACCTTAGTATCTGTGAATCTATGACACTGTGAAAACCAAACGGGGGAGATAACAGACACTTGCTGTTTCCTCCTCATAATTATAAAAAATGCATTCCTATTTAGTTGCTCCTATTACAGCCATTGTTAGTAAACAAATTTTAAATCAGGCTTTGACTTCCTTTTCTCTGAAGAAGCAATTCCCTATTTCTAAAGGGTTTTAGAATATAACTGTTAAATTATTATTTCTACTGTAATAACACCCAAAGAACCCAAACTGAAATTAGGGTTCCCATTGTTCTAGACATTGTGCAACAAACAATACGAAGACAGTTCCCAGGGCATTCACAATCTAGAACTTAAACAATACATAATAGTTGAATGAACAAATGAGAGGGAGGAGTAAGCTTCCTAGAATGGATAGTACTTGGCCCAGGAGTTTTGCCAGACTTCAGATATATTGTTACTATTTCTACTTTCTGCTCTATGTTTATGTTTATTTTCTCCCATATTTTCTTCTTCTTCCCCTGAGAAGCTTGCTCTTCTTTATGGTGTCTAGCTCACATTTTCCTTTTTTCAACTCCAAAGTACAGAGTTCACTATTTATCTTATCGGTCAATAAATTACTTGTGCTAGTCCTTAAAGACTCTATTATCAACTTCACTGATCTCTTTTCCACTTATATTCTTCATACAGGTCTTCTTGTTCATGATAATCTCTAGTTAAATTTGACTTAGGCACATGTCTGCTTTGCCAGTTACATTTCTCCAAATAAGCTATAAAGTTGCCTTAAATCATAAAGGTTGAAATAGGGCAACTGAGGTTTTAATTTGTTCTGTTAAAAATAATATCCATCCAGAAAGCTAAAAGTCAAGGTAGCCTTATAAAATCCTTCCTTGCAAATCATGCTCTGTGCCTGTGCAAATATACCTGTTTTTTCAAAGAGCTTAGATACCAGCACTGCTGTAAAAAGTCTGAGAACAATTAAGCACATGTTGCCATGTGAGGTTGTGATTAATCCTAACTTTATTCAAAATCAGATGGGTTTCAATCTAGTCCTGCCTGCAATCAATGAGTCTAGTTCAACAGCTTTGTATTAACATGGACTGAGACTGGTCATACCATTGCATTGTATGTTTTGATTCAGTAAGAAAATCACTGGGGATACATCTAGTGCTAACTTGCAAACAAACTCAGCAGAGTTCAGTTTGTAAGACTTGTCAATCAAACAAAGTAGGGTCAATCCACCCTCTCCTACATGCATGCCACTGACTGATCCTGTCACTTTGGTTTAACCCAATATGGCCATTCTTGTGTTCTTCTGACTATGGAGTTCCCTGGTTCAGTATTGCCACCAAAGGTAGGATTTGTTTGAAGAATTTTGTAAAGCAACACAGAGAGCTGGTCAAGAAACAGAATTTCTGTCCCACATGAAATTCTATTTTTTTCAACTGTTTTTGGTCCCATATCAGTATAACATGTCCAAATTTCAATTTTTCGTACAATGGTAAAATTCCAGTTTGGAAGAGTCAAAACAAAAAAATCGTATTTTCAATCAAATGGAAATGGATTGTCATTTCAATTTGAAATGTTGGTTCAAAATTAAAACTTGTTTTGAAATGACATTTCAATTTAAATCAACATTTTGAAACAAAATATCTCATTTTGAAATGTTATTCCATAAAGCAAAACATATAACTGAAATAGACATTTTCCAGTGGGAAATTTCTATTTCAACAGAAGCACATTTTTCGATGAAAAGCTTTGTTGGATTTTTTTTTAACCCGCTCTAGCAACAAATATTCATAAGGCATTTAGATAAAAAGAAATTCCAAAATTTCATGGAAAATAGACCTAAAATACATTACGGAATTTATTTATTTATTAACTAATAACTCTCAAAGGTTTTCTAGGTGCTTAAAAGCAGAACTGATCAAAAACCAGGATCTAATTTTCACCAAAAATGACCACCTGTTTTCCCCCCTTAAAATTTCTATTAAAATTAAAAATTAAAAACCACAAATTTTGAAAAATTTCAATCAGCTGTGTTTCAAAATTGACAATGAAAAGGATAATCTCTCTACCCAGAGTTTGCAATCTTTATATATATCTTTGCAGTCCATAATGAGTTGTGATGACAAAGTCTATGGAGGTCAAGAAGCAAAGAATCATAGAGTTACAACAATGCTATAACAGGTTTACTGAGGCATGTGCACATCAGAGTGGTTCAGATAAGGCATGTAGATATAAAGATATCATATTCTTATACTATTGACTCAGTGTAGAGCAGAGGAATTTTCAGAAGGGATTTTAAATGAGGAGAGAAACTGGCACAGAGAAGAGAGGATTTTCCATGCATAGGTTTGGCATGAGAAAAGGCAGGGAAACATAGGAGAAACGAATGAATGGGGCACAAAGGTAGTATAATTGGCAGATCAAAAGGACAATCTGATAGCAAGGGCACCATATGTGTATGGGTGTGTATGGGTGGTGTAATACCCAAGTAATATAATGCACCTTTGATTGTCTTATCTGCAGTCTTCCCAGCAACCTATTTACCCCAAGACTTATTCGACCATTCTGAACTTTGTGCAACTTCATAAAGTCCCATTTAAAAAATATCTGCCATAACAAGATTTCTTTCTGTTCTGACATACTGGAATTCCTGCCTAAAACTGCACTGCCCTCAGTTTGAGGATGGGCAATATTCAGTCATGGACAATGTCAACTTTAAGGTCACATATTACATGACATAAGGGCTAGAAAAGGAGAGATTCCCGTCTTTTAAACAGGTACATCTCTTGCGTCTAACCCTGGAAAGGCAGAAGATATAGGCACTTAAAGTTACATGATCATGTATGGGAAAGTTATTTATTTAAGACAAGGATGTTTCCAAATATTCAGGAGCATGAAAAAGGAAGAAAAGGAGCCCATCCCTGTGAAACCCCAAACAAGTGCCGGGCATAATGTTGTACTTGTGCCATCCTGGGGTCCAATGTATTTATTGTGCTAGATCTCTTCACAGCATTCATCAGTGTTAGCCATGGGATGTGGCTGGCCTACCTGAAACATACTGCAGGGGTCAATGGGAGTTTAAAAATGTTCTCTGTGATGAAATCCAAATTCTTGGACCAAAGTTGATTATATTAAATAAGGAAGTGTTATATACTGTGTTAGAGGGCTTATTCCTTCACCCACTTACTTCCCTGGTCCTTCTCACATGAACAGAGAGCAACAATACCCGAAGTCCAAAGGTGCAAACAATTCGATGTTTATTGGGGTGAACTTCCAGCAAGCATGATTCCAGTTTCCTTCCTTAGTATCCTCCTTCCCAGCTCTGACACCACAGAGCCTTACACTTGTGTCCCTGTTCCCATTCCTACCCTTAGCCAAACTGATTCCAACTTCCTTACTCCCATTCCCTGTTCCCATTTCCCCCTTTAGCAAAACATGATTCCAATTTCCTTACCCCCATTCCCTGTTCCCATCTCCCCCTTTAGCAAAACATGATTGCAATTTCCTTACCCCCATTCCCTGTTCCCATCTCCCTTACCCACATGCCCATCCTCACCCACACCCACCCCCCCCCACTTCCTCATTGACTACAGATTATATAGTAAAACTTGAGTTCTGCTTAGCTATACCTTAACCAATCATTTTCCTGAAATTTAACTAACCAATCCTAACATATTGTAACATGATTATGTAACCAATTATATCCCACCACCTTAATTAGTTTACACCCAGCAAAATTAATTATACAGCAGACAGGAACAATCACAGAACCAGACAGAGATTATACAGACAAACAATAGCAAAGTGGGAACTACAATGACAAGACAACACAGAAGTGAGGATTTCACATCCCAGCTATTGATAAGTGAGTTCTTGCCAGACAGGATGCTATCAAACTAAGTTTCCTTTTACATTTTCTAGGCACTTCCCTTTCTCTGGAGGTGATAGGAACTATCAGGACAGGATTGTATTCCTAACAGCCGAATAGCACCTTATTTCAGTGTGACTAGTTTGGAATGTGAGGATGTGACTGTTTGCTTCCCAGCTTATGGCTGCCTCTGCTGCTTAGCCAAAGGCCTTAGCCTAAGAACAGGGCCTCAGACTGTCACAGTAAGAGAAGGCCCTTACACCAGCAGACAGTGATTTTGATTCTTTCTTTTATACCTCTGGAACTAGCCAAGTGATAAGAATACACCTAAATTCTTAAAGTACAGGCCTTTGCAGACAGGCCTGAATATCTATATCCTAACATACTGCTTCTCATAACACAAGAACTAGGGGTCACCAAATGAAATTAATAGGCAGCAGGATTAAAATAAACAAAAGGAAGTATGTTTTCACACAACACACAGTCAACCTGTGAAATTCCTTGCAAAAAGATGTTGTGAAGGCCAAGACTATAACAGGGTTCAAAAAAGAACTAGGTAAGTTCCTGGAGTATAGGTCCATTGATGGCTATTAGCCAGGATGGACAGGGATGATGTCCCTAGCCTCTGTTTGCCAGAAGCTGGGAATGGGCGACAGGGGATGGATCACTTGGTGATTACCTGTTCCGTTCATTCCCTCTGGGGCACCTGGCATTGGCCACTATCAGAAGACAGGATACTGGGCTAGATGGGCCTTTGGTCTGACCCAGTATGGCCGTTCTTATGTTCTCATATTCTTATTAACCATCTAATTCTACACTTACATGAAGTAAGTGAGTAGTAGAAACTGAGATGCATCATGGATGCAAATGTCAACACCCAGCTCTCTCTATTCCATTAACATCTTATGCAAAGAATGCCATCACTTAGCTGTCCTGGAGAATGTCTATGCGGCAATTAAACACCTGTGGCTGGCCCATGTCAGCTAATTCGGGCTCATGGGGCTCAAGCTATGGAGCTATAAAATTGTAGTGTAGACATTCGGGTTCAGAGATTTTTGTGGGCCTGGGACAAAATCTGAAATTGAGACCCCTGTCCCTTCCAAAAATCCCAAGAGCACAAAAACACTGAGAGGAGGCCCCTGGGTGAGATAAGGAACTGGAAAGAGCACACCCTGCACTCATCCCACAACAGAAGCTCCTATGCTTTGTGCCTGGGCCTGGCAACCTGGCACACAGGGTCACAGCATCACTCTCAAATTTGGCCTACCTGCCCCTCTGTCATGACCAGTAACATAGGCACATGACAGATGGGCAGCTGAGCCAACCTGAGTGGTGCTGTGACCCATGTACCAAGTCACAATGCCACTTGGTTTGGGGATCCTCACAGTGGGCATGGGGAAAACTGACCTTTTGGGCCTACCCTCTGGCCAGCTCTGAAGTGCTGGATTTAGAGAAATTATCAGAACTAAAACAGAAATTATGTTGATAAGACAGAAACACTTTGAAGATTTTGCCTTCTCAGAGATCATCAAGTTGGGCTGCAGCGTTGGAGTCCTTCAGGACTCCTCATTCATTTTGGACTCTTAAATAGCAATGATCACTTGAAACCTTCTTCCACGTAGGTCTGACCAGGCCTTCAGTCGTATTCTGTCTCATTTAGACCTGCCCTTGGCCATCCAGGCATTTGTGGCATCCAGGCTTGATTATAACAATGCTTCAGAATGAAGTAACCATTTCCAAAACGGTTTTATTGGTTCAGAACTCAGCAGTCCACCTACTGACTCAAACAGGCTACTTAAAGCATGTGGCCCCGGAATGATTTTAACTTCATTGCAACTGCAACTTTTTAGAACGGTACTAGTAAAACTTAGGAGCCAAATGGGCTGTGCACAAAGTTTGTCAATACTGCATGGTGTATGCCCATGATGGCAGGGGAGAAAAGAAAAGGGAGATAGTTGTGCCTATTTAAAAATTTGCGTAGCATTATAGCAGTGTATCTTAAATTGTACGAGTATCTAAACCCTTAAGACAAAAAGTTGTTTCCCATAACAATTATAAGTTTTTAAGTGTAGTTGGTTTTTGCACGATTAAGGCTCCCTTGATACCTCTTAGGATATTATGTTCTTATTTAGCTTCTGTTGTAAAACTACATTTTTCTTTCTTATACATTCCTAAATTTTCATTACTTTCTGACGAACAATTAAATCACAAAGTAAGCAAAGCCAATTCAGTGGAGAATTAACAGCCACTGCTACAAAACAGTATTAAATATTGAAACTGAACACAATTTAGCTTTACCAGCTGATTTACTTAGGTATCACCCTAAGGCATTAACACCATTTATCACTACCACTGCAGCCTGGCATGTCTGCACCATCACTAGCAGTAACAGCAGTTTATATAAGACAAATTAGGAACTTTTAAAGTGCTTTTAATATGTAAGGGAAATATTGAAAATTCTGCATATGCTCCAATTCTCCGCAGTCAAGCCAAGTCACCATTGAGAATGAAAATAATGCAAGTAAAAAGTTCAAGGCAAAAAGCTGTCCTTGGTAATGAAATTATTGATGACACACCAATTCTATGAATTCTTGAAGTAGATAGAGGACGGAAGGTGCAGTGGATTTTCTAAAGGGCCTTAAAAATCCATATAGATAAAATTTTCAGA
Organism: Eretmochelys imbricata; assembly: GCF_965152235.1. Lineage (NCBI taxonomy): Eukaryota > Metazoa > Chordata > Testudines > Cheloniidae > Eretmochelys > Eretmochelys imbricata. The sequence goes on along the minus strand of NC_135576.1, from coordinate 54,421,608 downwards.
GAGGCTGGAATGGAGACAGGGATGGATGTAGAGGAAGGCAACCCCAGTGACTGGTTGGGGTGCTGTTTTTTGTTGTAAGCAACAAAAGGGAAAATAGAATGTTTCAAGTAAAATATGTTTCAGGTATTCCATATGTGGATTCATTTTTCACTAACCTCCTAGAATGTTCTGGATCTTTGTAGAATCTCGTGGAACCTTCCAGACTTTCTGAGAATTACATTTTTCTTGAACCTCCTACAGTATTGTCACCCAGGCCCTCAAGGGTATACAAGGTGCAGGATGCCACCTGTTAGTCAGTTAAATATAAGACCAAAGTGAAGTGAACAGAAAGCCCACTTTGCAGCAAGCGGAAAATCTGATGAGAAAATACCTGAAACAGAACAATATGGAGTGGGCTTTAGGCAGTACCAATCATCTCAGTGCAGAAGAAATTGAGGAGTAAAGGATAAATGATGGAAGTCCTATTACTAAGGGATTAACGGAGTTACCTGAAGATAAGGAATGGAAATGTGAGGAAAGTGATGGAGAATCATCAAGTTTTCCTGGCAGCATAAAGGAGAGTGGCAATAAAGAAAAATCTGGTTTACATGTAAAGGAGAGAAATGATAAAGAAGAATCAGTCTCGCATGATGACAGAAACAGCAGTGAGAAAAATTGCACACCACATGTCGATACATCAGCTCCTGTTTTTTGGTCTGCGATCCTAAATTCTGCTGATATTGAATGTACAATTTTGACTGGGCCGCGCAAAATTGAGGATATGATGTTTCCAGTAAATGAGCAGAAGCAACTCTTCTCAAAATCACATGGCAAAAGAGTGCTTGAGAATTGTGAGAAACTGAATCAGCGTTGGCTATTTTACTCAAAATCAACTGACAAATGGTTCTGTTTTTGTTGCAAAATATTTGACAAGAATGCCATATCATTCCTTGCACTTTATGGGTACAAGTACTGGCATATCTTAGCTGATGCTGTGAAGCAACATGACAAGTCACCCAGCTATTTTACACCCTACTCCAAATGTATTGAGTTCGAGTCCAGACGCAAGCTGAATAAATGCATAGATGAAGAAAACCAGCACATTATTAATGTAGAAACCCAGCATTGGAGGAACGTGCTCAAGCATCTGATATCAGACAACAGATTTGAAGATGCCATCACTGGTGCCAAGGAAATGGTAGAAAAGTTAGGAGTTGAGCCTGTCTTCAAGGAAACTTGTATTTATCGGAAGAAGAGACAGTTTGGTTAAGAGGACAGAGATGAAGAGATCAGAAGCTCGGAAGAAAAATTCAAGGGGGAGTTTTTTTGCTCATTCATTGACGCTACTCGAGTGTCAAAGAAAGTTTGGACAAATGAAGCACTACAAAAAGACCTGGGGGCTTTTTTATAACCTTAGTAAGCTGCCGGCGGACAGAAAAACATTCTTGAACAATAGTACAGACCTTCGCCAGACACTGACACATGGGGACTGTTCGGATTCCAATGATAAAACCCCCTATGTCAAATTGGACAACATCCGTCACGCTTTGCAACACACAAAGCACTCTCCATTCTAAATTCTCCAATTCATTCACGATGCAGATCTGAAAGAGACTTTTCTTAATGGGTGGATAACTTTGAGGATGCTGCTCACACTGCTGGTCACAGTCACAAGTGGTGAGCACAGCATTTTGAAGCTCAGGCTCATTAAAACGGATCTTCAGTTGATGATGGCTGATGAAAGACTGACATCACTTGGTAGTTTATCTCGTGAAAATAGCATTGGCTAGTCTTTGGATCTCTCTGATACTGTGCTTCAGTTCTAACATTTTGAGGCTGTCACCTACTGTAACACTATTTAATACTTGTCTACCCAATGTTGGTGCACAGTTCAATTTCTTGATATCAGTATATTTCAGTTATTCTTAAAATTAAAAAAGTTTCTATAAACTTAGAGGAAACTTTTTTTTTATTTCCTTATATATGGCATCATTTGGTCTAGGATCAGCCCTGAATGGAGTATAGGAGGAGGATGTAGTAAGGTAGAAGAATTGCCATTTTAAACACACACATTGGACAGGTTATTTACCTTTTTATGAAAATCCATTTTAAATACTAGATATAATTTCACTGATGTTAGGGAAATGTTGCAGGCTGAAGAAACAGTCCATCAGATAAAAGAAAAGGAGTATTTGTGGCACCTTAGAGACTAACAAATTTATCTGAGCATAAGCTTTCGTGAGCTACGTCGGATGAAGTGAGCTGTAGCTCACGAAATCTTATGCTCAAATAAATGTGTTCATCTCTAAGGTGCCACAAGTACTCCATTTCTTTTTTGCAGATACAGACTAACACGGCTGCTACTCTGAAACCAGTCCATCAGATGTTAATGTTAGCAGACATAGGATAGAAAGCACTCAGTGTGCTGGGCAGAAGAACTAAGCAACCCAACTGCCAATAAAAAAGACTGGTTGAAAAAGATACAGTTCCTCAAACAGTTTTTATTTATGAGTTGGAGTTTTAACAAGTACCATAAGAAAATTACAGCATTTACATTCAGCTTCTGTGAAGCAAAATCTACTTGACAGACCAAGTTCAGCCCTCAGGTATGCGCAAGTAGTTCTTGTTGAATTCAAGGGACCTGCACATGATTGTCTGGATGAAAGTCTATTGTTAGCTTTTCACTGCTCTAACATCTGGTGAAATAAGTATTATAGATTTCATATGGTCTAACTAGTCACCATGAGAAAGCATATGGATCTTGTGTTAATGACTTTGTGAAATTACTGCAGCAAGTTGTAAACAATATTTTATATGCAGCTAGAAAAGTGCACCATGAATATTTATCCCAATATTTATCTCCTATCTTCTCCAGGGATCTCTCTCTAAAAGTAACTTGCATTTTTTTTAACTAAGGTTTTTGTACATTTTAGTTTTTTAAAACCTTTTCTGTTCCTTAGAAAATTCTCTTCGATCTTTGAGGAGAAAAGCAAATCATATACATATATTCTTCTCCCTTCATAATACCACAGACCTTCAAACACTTTACTAAAAGAGATACTAACAGTTTGTTATTATTATTTTTATTACAGTACTGCCTAAAGGGCCAAACAAAGACAAAAGTCTATGGGTGCTGTGCATATGTATAGTAAGACAGTCACAGCCCGAAAACCTTACAATATAAATACATTGTACAGACAAAAGGTGGGACAAAATTAGTAGTAGCTCAGATGGGGCTACAGATGGGGAAGTGAGATTAAGTGATTTATCCAAGGTTATAACGGAAGTTTGTAGCAAAACCAAGTATTAAACCCAGATTTCCTGACTCCCAGTCTAGTGCCTTAGCCGCCCTTCCTCTTATTTATACAGTATAGAATGGGCTCAATTGTAAAGGTGGCCACTAGCAGTTACTGTTAAAATGGGTGTTTTAAAAGGATGCCTAAATTCCATATTTGAATACTCAATTTGGCAATGAAGCACATAAAAAAAAGTGTTTACGTGCCTATTAGTGATTTGAATGTCCAAAGAAGGGATTTCAAAATCCTAGCAAGGTTCTCCCACTTAGAAATTGGTCTCTGTAAGTGAATTGACTGCAGTAATTTTAACAGTTTGTTTACTATTACAGTTTATTGCATATGGAGGAGCCTAAGGGACCCCGTACAATCAATGTAAGGGTTTTGTTTGTTTACTTGTTTTGTTTACTTGCAATAAAGTGAAGTGATTTTAGCTGAAGGACATTTTGTATATTTGTCTTTGGCATTTTTTGTTTGTTTTTGTTTTTATATAGTGGTTGCAGTGTAAGAGAATTTAAATGCAAAAACTATGTGAAACCAATGTCAAAGGTCTTAAGCCAAAAAAAGCAAAATAAATTTAGTTAAACCTGCTCCCTTGTTGATTCTCAGAGTAGCAGAACTTAGGCTATGTAAATTTACTTTTTGTGCTGAGACTTCTAGAAATGCTTATTTATAATCAGATGCCAAAAAACACACTTTACCTTAAATTAATATAAATGCAGAAATTCAGAGTAAAGTCATAGTGTTACTTCAACGTGGTCCCTCCCCTGCATATCATTGTACATGATACTATCTCCTTAACCTCTAGGAGCCTAAAGGTCAATACAGGATGGCAGGTGTTTTTTTATTAATTATTATTATTATTAAAGTCTCTAGACAGTTGCTATTATCTGATGAGTGAAAGCATATGCCACATGTAATGGGCCAAAATAATCCCTGGTGTAATTTCATTGTTATATTCGTGTGTTATACTGAACAATTTCATTGTTCTATCATAGATGAATTTAGCACAGGATGCACACAAAACCATAACCTGCCATATGACAACAGTGACCAGTTTCTAATGAGAGACCTCGTAATGCACGAAGATCCAGACTGTGCCTTTTAAACTATGATCTGTACTGAAATGGACATGAAGAAGCTACACAGGAAGAGGAGTCTCAGGGAGAATTTTGACTGACCACATTTACCTCTTCCCAAGGGATGCAGTTTGTGCTCCTCTCTGTGTCCAGCGAGCTGCACTGGCTAGTATGTAGTGTGGAAGTGAGTATGAGTCGTCACCCTAATCCACCCTTTTCCATTCGGTTGGTACATGCAGGAGTTCTAGCAAGACAAATGCCTGAACTCTCTACAAGTATTTTGCCCAGCTTCTAGGTAGCGGCAAATCTCTCTGCACCTTCTTCCCTTGTGAACCCACACAGTGCTGAGCACAAACAAGTCAAAATAAATGTGTTTGTTGAGCTCTTCAACATTTGCCCAAGATTTTCAAGAGTGAGTCCCTAAAGTTAGGCTTCAGGCTCTGTAATTAGATACATAAAGAAGAAGCTGGATTTTCTGAGAAGCTGAGCATCAGCTGAAATCACAGCTGCTGAGTGCTCAGAACTCTTGAAAGTCAGACCAATTCTTCAGGTACCCAAACACAGACCTAGAAACCTAACTTTGGGCACCCAATTTTAAAATCACTGGCCATTATGATAACAGGGGGAAAAAAAGTATTTATAGACTAGAAGACCTTTTAATAAAATCTCAGTATTTACTGTCACTGTATGTAATGCAACAGAATTCAGAGAGAAAATTCAATACAGTAATAAGCCTCAAATAATCATAGAATCATAGAACTGGAAGGGAACTCGGGAGGTCATCTGTTCCAGTCCCCTGCACTCAAGTATTATCTATACAATCCCTGACAGGTGTTTGTCCAACCTGCTCTTAAAAATCCCCAATGATGAAGATTCCACAACCCCCCTAGGCAATTTATTTACTTGGTGTCTAATGAAAATTAACTTCTAACATTGTGTCAGTACAATAAAAAAGGGGGTAAATTATATGACTGCACTCCCCCAAAATTAGAGAGACTTTATAGCCAAACTACTATGTGATGATTTCATATGTACATGATCTCTTGAACTTTTAAACTTTTAAATTGTCATTTCATCATCAAAGTATTACATATGGTTTCCCATACAGTCTTCATTCTCTTCCTACAGCTCATAAATGGATTTATCTATACTACTGGGATAAAGAATTACAGATTTCTTTTCTCCAACAGGATGTGAGATAGTGGTTGAGATGATAAATATCTTCGCAGAAAAATAATTCTACTTTTGTTTCCAAAATATAAATTTATAGTGATTAAATAAAGCAGTTCATCCTTTACAATGATTGCTTTATGTAATGGTACATCAATCAGTAGAATGTTATGCTCATAAATAAACATGAAACTAAGGTTTTCTCTTTATTTTTTGTCTTTAATCTATCTGTCAATAGTAACAGCAACTTCAGCCCTTCCAAAGTTTTTTTAGTTTCTTCAAGAAACATACTTGGGTAAAACTGAATTCATTAATCTAGATCTAAGCTGTCAAAGAAATCACTGCATTTGCTCATTTGCTTTGGTACATGGTACTAAATATTTTAATCCCTAACCTCTTACACTTACTTCACTTTCTGTTCTTTGTAGTGATTAAATAATTTTCTTCTTCTAAGTTAAATTGTATTCCATTGTTTTTGTTTTGTTTTAGTTTTTTCATCATATTGCAACACCAAGCTTGCTTGACTCTGAGGAATATAATAGTGATTAAAGGTGGATGGTTTGTAGCTTCGGTTTGTTTATAATAAACCGTTGAAGGTTTGTCTGAACCTGAAACGAATGTCTAAATTATACAAGCCAGCTCTGTGTTCCCCAAGTGACCTGGCTAACTGGCCTCCATTCCCCAGGCATTCAGCAGCACGTATATACGTGGTTTCCTCCTTGCCTCCCAGCCTTTTATATTTGAGTATTCAAAGAAGCAGTCACGTCTAGCAGCCTCACTGCCGGTCTAAAGCCAATACCTGGATATGTCTGAGTGTGACCACAGGTTTGTTCCAGACACTGAGAGAGGAAAGTTGTCTGAAAATAGCTGGTAGAGGAGCAGACAGGGATCTGACAGAATGAGAAGCAGAAACTGCCCGAGAGGAGAAAAAAGAAAAATACACACCTGAGCTTGATAATTAAAGGATAGGGGAACAAAGAGATCTCTTCTTGCCAGGTACAGAAACCTATGAAATTGGGTTTTTGTTACAGAGGACACAAAGAAAGATTGCGGCACAAAGAGAAAGACATACAGCATCAACAAAGAGGCGCTCTGGGCCTACTTTTTGTGAAGGGGAACTCAAGGTGAGATTGAGGACTATTTTAAATATACAGAAGGGGCCCCATTTATTTGGAAATTTTTGCTACATTTAAATTTGCTGCTTCTGTCATCCACTGCTGCAAAATCCGGAGAACAAGTATATGGGAACAATCCACACAGAGGAGAGGAAGTGTGATGTTACAGGAGCTGGGAGTCAGGGACCAGCCTGTCTGGCTCCACTAAGGAAAATGAGCGAACCCAGATCCACCTGTGAGTACTTAATAGCTTAGGTGGCAGGATGGGCAGTTAATTAGTTTAGGGACACCTGGGCCTAGCAGAGTAGGTCTATACTGCCAGTGGGAGTGAACCTCCCTCCACAGGTTGACAGACACATACTAGCAGGGCTCAAGCTAGAGTACTAAAAATATCAGTGTGGGTGTTGTGACTCAGGCTCTCAGGCCCACCTGACCACCTGGGTCTAAGCTGGGATGGTTAGCCTGAGTCTGTGCTGGAGCACCACATCCATACTGCTGTTTTTAGTGCTCTAACTGGAGTCTGACTAGTGTGAGCCTGTCCACCTGGCTGGGAGGCTCACTTATCGCAGAAGTGTAGAGATGCCCATGAAGGGTGATAAGGACTCAGCCAGGAGACCCAGAACACAGTGAAGGAAGCTCCCGAGGCAAGGGACTTCTCAGGGGAGCTGGTTCAAGAGCTCACTGGAAGACCTAGCAAAGGTATCATGGAGGGAGCAGGTTCCGAAAGGGCAGTGCCCTAGGGACGCTTGGTCCCAATGAAAGGACCATTTCAGACAGCAGCAAGAGGCCTGTATTACTGGGGGAACTACACATTGCTCCAGAGAATTGCTGCAGTGTTTTGACCTCTGTAGGGACCCTCAGTACAGAGTAGGAACACCTTGCCCATGCTATGACAGGAGGCCTGACTCCAGAAGAGTTGTGGGTTGTGGTTGTGAGAAGGAGAGGAGATAAACAGACTCAGAAGTGAAGACAGACCAATATTAACTTGCCCCACTCCACCCTCCCCCCCCCCCCCCCGCGCCACCAGCTAGCACACTGGGAGTGAAGACTTGCTTGCATGTCTGTGCAGCCTTTGACTAAATAAACAAGACCCCTGAAGGGTATCATTCACTATATGCAAGACTCATTGAACTTATTGATAGTCCACAAAGGGAAATTGACTCACTGATCTCTCTGCACAGGGCAACCAGGGAGCATGTGGGGTGATGCCAGCTGTAATGTTGTAGGTATTTGTTATGTTTATTGCCATTAGTGGCCAATCGGAGAATAGCTATTTTACGTTAAACAGCTGTGCTATTAGCACTCACTACAGTACTGAGCATGCTCCTCTGGGCTGTAGGGGTGTGTGAGGAAGCTTTTCAAGATGGAAGTTGCTTAGTTGTTTATATGAACCTTTACTAAAATAAAAATATCTCCTTTTTCAGTTCTAATCTGGTCTGAGTCTCCATATACTACGCCAGCATTGACACAAGAGGCTGCCCCGGGGGAGAGCACCACCCTGTAACACTTGGTAAGTTCCAGCTCAGTTTCTGGTGTGCACTTCTGCTGGGGGGCATAGCTTACTGCTTTCCTTTCCTTGCAGAAGAATCCCAGAGGTCCAATTTCTAATCCTGTAGAAGGAGTTTAAAGGAGGCAAAAGGTATCCACATGAACTCCATGTGGATAAGGGTCTTATACTACTTTCAAAACTTCCATTGACCTCAGTGATATAAAATCAAGCCCTATGATATGTGAAGTAGTAGCAAGACCTCTATGAAGGTTATCTAATTTTTTTCATTCTAACTCCTTCATCGGCGTGGGGTTTATGTATCTTGTCACAGCTATGAACCTCTTTGAATGCCACAAGTGTCTCCTTAAATATCAAATTTAAAATTCTAAATACTTGACTTTAAAACGCTCCAACACTGACCTTGTCTCTTACACTACCTTGTCCCTTATCTAGTACCTTATCAGCTCCTCCTCTGCTCTATGAAGTCCTGTTTGTTTCTGTCTCTCTGCATTTTATCATGCTGTGTTTAGTGAGCAGAACACACTCCTCATCCCCATTCTCTATGCCAAAATAGTTTCCCCATTTGGCCCCAATTCAGGAAAACAACCCCATTCAGAAAAGCATTTAAGGAGATACTTAAATTGAAGCATGTCAAAAACAATGGGATGTAAGTATCCACTTAAGTGCTTATTTGAATCAGGACCTTAACTTCCTCTTTAAATCCAATTTCTTCTGCAAGTCCAAGAAATGAGTTTATAACTAAAATCACCACCATCTGCACCTCTGGATTTGTTTGTGTGTCCTGCTGACGTATCTTTCAGACTTGTCATTAAATTTTTTGATGTTGAGATATAGAGTGTTGATCACATTGTCAGCACTAAACAAACTATAAATAACAATTGGGAACAACATGCTTAGTTCACAGATAAAATTAATCTTTTTTTTTTTTTTGCAAATTGTTATTCCTAATATGCTTGAAAGGACATGTGAAGAGTTGAAATACATTTTTTAAAAATATAATGACCACCCTTAGGTTACCTCTATAGGAAAGGTCAAATTTTGATTTTTTTTTCTTGTATCTGGCAATCATCTCAGGTACTTGAATGGAAGAAATCTTGAAAATATGACTGGTGACTGACAGATCACCTTCAAAATTTGGGATTTTTCTACAATTAGCTGGCCAAAATTAACTTCTTGTAGCAAATTTCAATATTCTATTTCAATGAGAATCTGGACATTTATCATATTGGCTGGCATTTTGTTACAGATAGCAGTGGTAAGGCCCTGTCACAGGATTCAATGGTACCTTGGGAATGTTAGTGAATGCACTTTTAAATTTAATACTTGAACATGCAGTAGTTTGCTTCTGTATTCTCATGTTGTCACCATAGCTAAATATGAACTCAAGATAATGTGAAAATAATGGCTAAGAAGAGCTGCAGTGGATAGTTAAGGAAAGAGATACTTTAGCAAAATGTGGCCCTGATCCTGAGAGGTGCCACGTATCTGCAATTAACCACATTAAGGAGATGAAGATGCTCAGCAAGGGCTGCAGGCTGTTAATATTTTATATGCTACAACCTCACATTGGACCCGTAAGTCCTATGTCATAAGGTTCAGTTACATATTCTTATATATGCACATAACTGTGAAAAGGAATATGTGGGTATTCCTTATATATGTGACTAAAAGAAATGATGTTAATGCAATGCTAAGGTTGCACAATATAGTGCTCAAAGTTCAGGAAATATGCAAGTAGGGGCTGGATGCACAAAGTTATCTCTGCCCGTTGTGTGCATGGTATGCACTACAGCACACTTCTTAATTACATATGGAAGGAGTCAAAAGTGGTGCTATTGTGCTGGGTGCTTTATAATCACAAAGAGAGAATCCCTGTACCCCCAAAACTTACTATATAAATAGGGAAGACAGATAGAGGCTAGGAGAAGGAACAGAGGCACAAAGAAGCAAAATTACTTTTAGTCAAATTTTATCATTTGTGCATAAGGATGCCAATTTTCGAGGGGGGGGGGGGGCAAAAGCATTTTTATTGTACAAATTTCCTGTTTCAGATAAATTGTTCATATCTGGAATCAAAAACGTAATATTTCATTTTTGGTTGAAGAAACTAAAAGCTGGATTTCTTCCACCAGTGCATTTTTTTTTCTGTAGAGGTCTAATTAAGTCATTACTGATAGCTCCTTTTTCCATTGCCATCTTTTCACTGCAAAATAGCCCTATCATTTTCTTCAGTGGTCTCTGGATATCGTATCACTTTCACTTTGTAACCTCTTTCATCAGCAGTTCGGTGTTCTTTAGCACAAGGTTTGTTCTTTTTAACACAATTTAAATATTTATTGAAGTTGTACATATTTGAGTTTTGTAAATGAATTATATTCAGTGTCTGTGGAAGACGCTGGATTTACAGCAATGGACTGTGATCTATTTGTGTGGCCAAGAACGCTAGACTGGGAATCTGGAGATCAGGTACAAGCAAACATTATGTGTTTTAATATGGTTAAATGTAACAATCTAGAAACAAAGAATGTAGGCCATACTTCCAGGGTCGGGGACTCACACCAAGGAAGCAATGACTCTGAAAAAGATCTACGGATTATAGTGGATAATCAGTTAAACATGCGCTCCCAATGCAACGCTCTGGCCAAAAGGGCTAGTGCCATCTATAGATGCATACATAGGGGAATCTCAAGTAGAAGCAGAGAGGTAATTTTATGTCTGTATTGGCACTGGTGGAACACTGAATCCATTTCTGGTGTCCACAATTAAAGAATGATGTTAAAAAATTGGAGAAGGTTCAGAGAAGGGCCACAAGAATGATTGAAGAATTAGAAAAAACAGTGATAGACTGAAGGAGCTTAATCTATTTAGCTTAACAAAGAGAAGGTGTGTGCGTGCAGGGTGTGTCTGACTTAATTACAATCTATGAGTAACTATGTGGGGAACATATATTTAATAATGGGCTCTTCAATCCATCAGAGAAAGGTATCTAACCAATGGCTGGATGTTGAAGTAATTCAGATGAAAATAAGGTGTAAATCTATATAAAAATCTTATTGCAGTTGGTAAGGTTACCCTTCTTTGGCAATTTTACTATAAAGCCTCTCTTTCACTGGATTGGGTTCTTGTCTTCATTCTATATTCTACCAGAAACAGAAGGAAACTTTGGAGGGCTCTTTTGTCACTTGCTTTCAGCCTCTCTCTGGTAATGTTATCCTCTCCAGCTGCTTTCCCATTTTTGAATTTACTGAAGGCTTTTCTAATGTCTTCCATTGTAATATCTCCTAAATCAATATGAAACTCTAGTGGTATGTCTTCATTACATATTTCTAGAAGTTCACTTGGATTTGTTCTTTAAAACAGCCTGAAAATGTTCTATCTTTTCCTTTGTTTTTCTTCTGTACTAAGAGTCTTTGCATCTTCAGTAGGGCCTTCAGTACTGCCAAAGTTTCCTGTCAGCTATTTGATTGTATTATACAAGGTTATAAGGTCACCCCTTTGGCTAGCATCTTCAGCCTCTTGACATTTCCTATCAATGTGTGTCCTACTATATATCCATAATTACACAGTTTTAAATAAAAATTAAAATCATTCAAAAATTAAAAAGGATGATCTATTTGATGATAGAACTGAAAAAAAAAAGTCCAAAAGTATCAATAAATAATTAAAATCAATCAGAAGCAGGAACATTACTCAGTGAAGTGAGTGGTTAGAATCATTTTGAATTATTCATAGATAAGCTATAATAAGAGAAATATTTCATTTAACTTGAAGATCAGTCCAATTCAAAGGGGTAAAACTGCTATGTAATCATCTTCCAAAAGTATATTTAAACTCTGGTAACTATTAGGTCCAACAAAAGCAAGTTTAAGATATAGAACAATAATGTGACATAGATATGCCATTGAGATAACTGGATAAATATTTACACAGAATAGATTTAGAAATAATCCTAATTTGATCATCATATGTTAATGATTTTATTTCATTGAAATTAACCTTTCAGTAATGCAGCCACAGAGTTTGATGCTGCTTTCTTTTCCTCCTAAAGTCAACAGGAGCATGAGAACAGACTTCAAGGGAAAAGGAGTGGACCTAGAAGCTATATATACATCCTCCTAAGCATCCGTTTGGCTGGCAATCTGGAAGATGTCAACATTCAAAGGATTAGAGCATCATTTGAGACTCCTAATTTAAAATGTTACCATGAACTACAATGGCTTCACCTGTCATGGCATGAAATAAACTAGAATGATCTCATCACCTTTAATGACAGCTCTATGAAATTTAAGATTAAAAGTGCTATTGTGATTTTGCTTCACATACACACAAAAAACCCCTTACCTGACTTGATTTAAAGATACAAAGCTTTTGTAGTACATTTCTAGTACAGTAAAATGTTTAGTGTTACTTTATTTGGGGCAATATCTTTTAACAATATGTTTTATACCTCATTTGCCACAAACGTTCTTGAGACTTTATTCATCATTTGAAGAATAACTTCAGGTGCTTTCTGGCAAGATAACTGCATCTATTATTTTTACTAGTATGCTGACCTACAAGAGAAGATAAGTCTCATTTTGAAAATATGAGTCATGCCATTTATTAGCTAGATACTACATTTTATCTCGGTGAAGGCACTTCCTATTTCAATAAGTCCTACATCACTGGGTTTGGAAGTAAGTTTAACACCCATCAACAACACTTCAGAAAAGGTACTAAGCGGTTTGGGTCAGAGTCTGATCTCAGTTGCACTTCTGAAAGGTCCTGATTTAACAATACAGTTAAACATGTGAATAACTTTAAGTATGGGATTAGTCCAATCAAAATCAATGGGATTACTCGCATGCCTAAAGTTAGATACACTGTTCAGTAATGTGCTGAATCTGGAATAACTTCAATGTTGTCAAAAGAGTTACTCCATAAGAATTCTAGTTTAATTCAAAGCACAATCTGGCACTTGCCTGTGGAGGAGAAGGCCCCAGAAAACCTGGAAGAGGAGGATCAGTTTATCCTGCACATCTACCTTGAGGAACCTGCTCCACAAGCCCCTCCTGATGAGCCAAGGAGGACCCCAAGGCTCAACAGAAACCACACGGGAGGCTGATAAATTAAGCCCCCACCCTCCTTTTCAATATACCCTCCCTCTTTCTCTGGATCTGCATGCAGGACTGGAAGGGCCCTCCTGCCCCCCAGATGGTCCCTGATCAAGATAACTGTAAATTCAATTTTTAATGATCATGAATATAAAGCTTTTGGGTAGAAACTGTAGAACAGATTATCAGAGAACTATCATATTGCCCCTATGTGTGTGTTTGTCCACTAACAGGCTGATAGTCAGGGAGGGGGATGAAAAGGTCTGGTTGGCTCACAGGCAATTTGTACAAATTAATGGTTCTCAGAAGTTACAGCTGTTTTCTGCTCTTTTCAAGATTACAGACTTTTACTACAGTAACTTGCCTCCCCCCCCACACACACACACAAATGGGAGCTGCATAGGCAGGGATGGAGTGGCTCATCACTGTCTGGAGTGGCTCATCACTGTGAGTGCCTACCTCAGGGTGGGCTGTTAGAAAACAGGGCAGACACCCCAAACTGGTGGTGTTTTCTATAATTAGATTTCACCAATCCAGTGGCAAATGTGAACTCCTGGATCTCTATACCAGTCTTACCATGGAGTCACAGACAGTCCCCTTAGACTCTCCAGTCTTTCTTGCCACCCAGACAAACTGGACTTTGTGGGGAAAAAAAGGTCACTTAAACCAAAAGTTATGCCCCATTAGGTTGCTCCCAGTCCCAAGAGACCAGTCACTTACCCCAGATCAGTTGATACTCTCAATTTTTCTACCAAAGACAATGCTGGTAGCCAATTCCATAGTAAACTAATTAAAGGTTTATTAGCTAAGACAAGGAAGTGAGAGTTATGAGAGGTTAAAGCAGGTAAAATATGTGCACAATTTTATAATTCCAAATCTTGGCAGTGATGTAAAAACCTGCCTGTTTTCCAGTAATCTTATACATTTAATAATTACTTTGGTCTATATTAAATACACAAGTAAATTGACCGGAGCTTCAGCATGAGCTGGCACCTTGTCAGCCAGCATCACAGTGGGTTCAATATCAGCACCAGTTATGCATGGGAAGGAGAAGGGGAACTTTTGCTCTTCCTTAGAAAGCAGTCCACTGTCTCAATACAAATGTTTTCAAGAGTTGCTGGTTCCTGGTGTCTCCCCACTCAGAGTCATGCTGCACAGGGCAGGGGAAAAGGGAGAGGGTGGGGTATCCACTCCAGTAGCTGCACAGAGGAATGTGCTTGAGTGGCTGACAGGCTGGAATTGCATTAAAGGAAAGAGTATGGAAAAGGAGCTCACTTATCTCACTTTATTAAAAGTGGTCAAATGTAGTCATGGTACAAAACTACTCAAAAGTTATATTCAACAGATTTATTATTTAACTCAACCCCTTCAAATAAAAAGAGTTGTCTATGCCATAGACATTTCCCACTTTAAGAACAAGGAACAGAGTGGTTATACTTAAGTTTGGTATTTTTCAAAAGGAGTTACAGAAATCCAACTGAACTTTAAGAGAAGCTGGGTGCCTAATTACCTTGGGCTTTTGAAGGTCCTAGTCTAAAACCTTTCCATTTTGGGAGCTATTACATGTTCCAGCCATAACTTACACTATAAGAAATGAGGATCTCACTCTAATTGACAGAATCCTTCAAAATGAAAGACATTCTATGTGAATTCTATAAATTCTTGTCACAGTTGCTTTATAAAAGCATTTTACTGATAATTCCTTTTTACAACATTTTAATGAAATTATTAATCAGTACAGCTGCATCTAAATCTTTCCACTGCTTTAACAATATCTAAATCTTATGCTTTATAATAACTTGTCATAGCATCCTGGTCATAAAGTCTTTTTACTAATTGTGCCTTTTAAAACTAACTTACTAATATTTTCTTAAACACTAGCTATTTTCACAAATGTGAATAGAAAATGTATAAATGAAGCCATAATTTAAGGAGTTACAGAAAAATCTTATGTACTGCATTTGTGAAAATCCTGTTCAACTTTCCATTTCTATAAAAGTAATCAGCAAAGTCAAGGTCAATATTCTTGCACAGAATGCTCTCTGGATTTTGACTTAACTGTCTACAAATAATAGACTCTAATTGCAAAACCTGTGTTGTCCATTTCCATGGTTCACTTTGTGCAACACATTTCTAGGAAACACATAATTTGAAAGTGTTAAAACCTATTCTTCTAAGCTAAAAGATTTAGGGATAAGAAAGAAGGAAGCTATACTGAGCAGTATGGCAAGGCTCTCCTTTAGAAATTCTTATCTTTCTTCCAATTATTATCCATCATAACACAATGAGTCAGTCACCCTCTGGCATGTTAATCAATAGTCTAACAATATTTCTAAAACTTATGAATACCAACAAAATAGTGAAATTCTTTTTAATGTGAGAAAAACAAATGTGTGTTTGCTAGATGCCAGCTTTGTAGAAATGAAAATGGCATGAATAATGTGATCAAAGTTTGGTTATGCTTATATAAGAACCTTATATAGCAATTTAGCTCTTTTTATACACAGACAAGCTGGTCAGCAAAATTCATAGCAAGTCTATACTTGAGTCTGTCCCTGCTTTCACTGTATCCTTTCATAGATGTATGACAGAGGAAATCTGTTTCTTCATTACCAAGAACTGTCAGTCAATATTATTTCCAAGTCACTTATCTCTCATTTTACATTAGAGGTACATAGCAGATAGAAAGAGCTCCACTCCAGTCAGTTGTGAAGTCCAAGTGTTTGTGCTGACTTTGGAAGCTTTCACCAATTTCATATTGTTACCTGAATTAGACACTCAAAATTTCTTTCTGTTTTCCATGCTATAATAAGTACTCCAATCAAACTGGAAAATTTTCTTCAGCTGTCAGTACCTTGTCATCGTAAATCTGCATAAGAATCATTAAATATCCTACACATTTTAAAGAGAACAAAGAATTTTTTTTTCTCCAAAATGGCTAATGTAGAATGATTCAGAGGAAGGCACAAAACACTACATAAACCCCTCCAGGTCAACACATTTGGGAGAAATTTCTTCTTAACCCCCTTGCTGGTGATCAGTTTATGCCCTGAAGAAGGATAATTGATAACATTCCATTAATATTTAGGCTGCTGTCCAATAACCTCTATTGCTTTTCTAAAAGAAAAGGCTATAGATTTTTGCTGCTCTTTAGAAGTAGATTGGCTCATCAAATTGTCTAGCTATGCAAGAGGTTGCCCAGTATCTTCATATTCTAGCAGTACTAATGGTTTTCAAGACTGGGAATTCATGTGTCTGATAAATAATCTGGCTAGTGGATAACCAGATTATTCACCTAACTGTTTTGCCTCTCTTCGTAGTATGGCCAGTAACAGTGGCAAAAAAAGGTAAGCTCAGAATGCTACAGTAGAGGAGGCATAATCCGGGCATGGAAGCTGCTGACAACATTCTCAGTGCCCGCTCCTCCTTTTTAATGATTTCTCTCTTTACTTTTATTCTACGGTTACTTCTTCCTCTTTTCCTTTTTTTTTTTTTTAGAGCTATAGAATGCTCCAAAGCTTCTCAAAACTTTTCAGTATTTTATGTTTGTGGTCTTCATAGAAGTGAATATTCAAGGAATTAGGATTTTCCCTTTCTTGTTACTTTAATGAGCCAGAGTCACTCCTGCATCAGAGCTCTGCAGGACTCATAAGGTGTGTTGACAGAATGGAGGCAGGAAAGGAGAGAATTATGAAAATTAAATATCTGAAATGAAACTTGTGGCACTTGCCTCCTTAGATCTCTGCCTGAAGTGATTTATTACATTTTCATTTGATGTCACTATGATGCTTTTACTGATATACTTCCATAGACATCCTAGTGAGCGTCACACTCCATAAGACTCCCATGCATTTTTTACGGAAGACTTTTGGGATATTTTAAGATTTCTTCCAAATGAGGTAGTACTGCACTTGTTGCATAGCTGCTTTGATCCAAGGTTCCCAAAACACATCAGTCTGCAGGACTGGAAGGAACACGTCGGGTAGCTGGTTGGAGACCCTGATTCTCAGGACCAGTTTTGGCTCCTACCACTTTTGGTCTGTTGCCAGGCAGTTGTCACTGGCACCACTGAAACAGGTATCCTTAATAGGCCCAACACCCTGCCTCTCCCTCCCTTCCTTTAATATATTGACTCCCTAGCCCAATTTAATGTGGATCTGGCACAGTAATGCCCAACAGAGAGTTCCCCAAAACCAGGGGAATTGTCTCCTGGGCACTTGTGGCCAAATTACGTACTCTTTATGCAGCCTAAGCAGTGCAAAGGGGTTGTAAAAGAGACCCAACATGACAACCATGTGAGATTTCAATAACTGTCTACCTTCCAGAATTTTTGTGGAAAACCTTATTAATATTTGTGAGGCTTGCAGGTATTACTGTGATTGAGTCCATAAGGATACCTTGATTAGAACAGATAAAAGCAAGAACATAATTGATGCACTTTTCTTTTAGTCTATTGATAGCTTGCCTCTACCTTGCTGTCTATTTAATACATATATGTTGACGTGTACAGGAGTGGGGATTCTTGGTCAGAGCAGGTCCAGAAATCAAGGTTACTGGCTATATCTTGTTGTAGAAATATGGGTAAATCCTTTGAATTTCTCTTGTCGGTAAAATATTTATGGGACATACTTGGGTTTTGAATGGGGGACCTCCAGAGCTAAACACATGAGCTGCTACAGCTTGAGCTAAAGAATGGATCTTCTTTAGCTGGGAGCTAAAATATTTCAGACCCTCTGCATATTGGCACAAAGGGGAACCTGTAACAAACATTTACTAGTTAGTTACACTTGCATAGTTCATGTGGGAGTTGAGGCTTACTAAATTAACAACACTGATGTGTTTTGGGAACTGTTGATCAAAAATGCTATGCAACAAGTGCTGTACTATCTCATATGGAATAAATATTAATATATCCTAAAAGTCATCAATAAAAATGCAGGGGGTCTTATGTTGTCAGTGGAAGAATATCAGTAAAAGCATCATAATGACATCAAATAAAAATGTAAGAAAACACTTCAAGCAGAGATCTAAGGAGCCAAGTGTCATGCATTAGGGTATTAAATCACAGGTTTTATTTCAGATATTTAACGTCACATAATTCTCTCCCTTTTGCCTCCATTCTGCCAACACCCCTTACTAGTCCCACCCCAAAATCTAATTTTAAACATATTAGAGCTCTGTCTTTTCTTGTGAAAGATAAAATCTTCCCCATACTTGTTGCATTTAATGACCATAGCCAGGTAAATGGAATAAATAATTAACAAACCCAAGTTAGAAGATCTCCTCTGAGAAGAGTAATGGGGAATATATTATGAAGCAATATAAGAACAGGAGATATTAGGCTATATATAGCCTGGTAAGTCATAAATAAGAATTTATCATTATAATAAACCAGTTTCCAGTGCAAAGATTGGAGGATGAGAGAGATTTGCTCATCACAATCTCCTCGATAACAAACTTGGCAACAGTATTTTGTATGATTTAAAATTTTTAAATGGACTTTTCTGGGACATAATAATTATAAGCCTGATCCAAAGCTCAATGAAGTCAGCAGAAAAAACTTTCAATGACTTCAAAGGGTTTTAAATCAGACCGATTGTGAACAACAATATTGTAGCCTATAATGTGCGGGAGGAGGGAGAGGGGGAATTAAAGTCTGTGTATTTCAAAACACTCAACATACTCCTGCAGTGTTCCTAAAAAGGTAAAATGATGTTTTTGAATTAGGCTGTATCTATTCCTACAGAAAATGGTTCAAAATTCATGAAGAAACCCAAGTTCCCAACCCAAGACTAATGCTGCAGCTATTATTTAGCATTAACAAAGGAAGCATTAATAACTTCCTTTAAAAGGGATATTAAAATGGGGTTTGTTTTTATTTGGATTGCTTTAAAACATTCTGTGCCATCTACTGTCTTATTTCAGATTAAGTATGTATAATTTTACAATTTACTGTATCACTGAGAAGTAAATAATATTCATAAAACAACATGATCTAGTTAAAACTTTTTTTTCTTCTGTTTCATTCACACTTATTACAGTGCAAGGCTAATATCAGTAAGAGTTCCATGCACCAATGGTTTGCAGAATGAAGCCTCAAGTGATAAGCAACAGGCAAATGGTCTATAAAACATAGTAACAGAACAAAGAAGAGAGGACAGTTTCATACCAAAGGATTCAAATGGGTTTATTCAACAACGAACTCTGGGTGAGGAGGAGTCGTGACTAAAAAAAAAAAAAAAAAGACCTGTTTCTAGGTTTCTGTACGGTCCTTAGTTTGAAAGCTCAGAACAAACAAATTGGAGCCATTAATAATGATGGGATAGAGCAGGGGTACTGGAACAATTGGTATACTGGGAGTGCTGAGAGCCATTGAACTAAATTGTAAAACTCTTTATATAATGGAAAACACTTCAAGCCAGGCCCTGCTGCAGCACCCCTCAAACCCCTAGGTCGAGCACCTTTGGGATAGAGCTGAGGCAGGTATAAAAGCCTACATGACTTTAACAAATATTACGTGCCATAAACAGTTTAGTTTTAAGAAAGTCCTGAGTGCAAATTCCAAGAAGAAGAAGAAGCAGCTAAAGTAAATTATTTGCACATAAAACTATTGAGATACTTTACATCGGAAAGTATTACATTAATTCACCAAAAAATAATTGAAGAAGAGAATTCATCCCCAGTCTAGGTTATCCCCTCTCCCCTCCTTTACCAAATATACTTTTTTCCCTTTTATGCCTCATTTTACTGGCTATTAACTCACAATCTGGTTCCATTAGAGAGCTGTCTTTTATATGAAGGCATCATGGGAATGATATCTTTCCAAATAACAGCATTAGTGGCAGACTGAGTCTGGCCCTGACTATACAAGGTGCAAGCAGAAGAGACTAGTTTATAATGCTCTGTCCCCTGCAAACTCCTCATGTCCCACTTATCCTTTAAGGATGACACAGTTGCCACACTCTCCCAGCCCAACTTTATGCTCTGGGTCTGTGGTTTACAGCCTAAACTCAGAGTTAATTCCTGAGATTGAAGTCAATGAGCGTTTTGCCATTGACTTTCATGTGGACGATTTCAAACTCAGACTAACTGTAACAGTCCCTGATTTATCATCTAAGACCATGTCATAATTTGATGGTTAAGGTGTGTAATCTTGTGACCTACCATAACTAGAAAATAGTTGGAAGAATATGACAAATGCTTTTGAGACCTATACACTCTTCCTAGATTGTCTCATGGACCAATGAGAAATAACGGAATAATGATAATCCGAGTTTACAGTATACTGTGTAAAATGCATACTATGTGATGTTATCTTGTTTTATATTTCCTTTTCCTAAAGTTATGTTTAAAAAACACCCTTGAGATAAAAATCTATATTTTTAAAGAAAATTTAATGTCTGTCTGACTTGCAACTCTTATGTCATAGATCTAAGATGGAAGATATGTAGAATTTATGTATATTTAGTTCATATTTTCTTTTATGAACTTGTCTTTTCTCTGTGGTAAAAGTATCCTTCTCACTGACAGGAGATGAGTTAACATGACATATGCACGCGGTGGTGCTATGCTTATTGGCATGATGCTTTGTATTCCATGTCGTCCATTTGCTTTTAATTCCATTACCCTTAATAGGAAGGTTGCAGGAAAATAATGCATATGAACAAGTAATAAAGGTTATGGTGCACCATGTGAGTCCCTGGCTCAGTATATCCATCTGTGTAATCATTTATGATGTAACCATCTCAGTTTCAGCTAGGCACCACACATGCATGTAATTTAAAAGTCCAAAGCTCAGAATAAACTAATGCTCCACCTCTCCCTCATAGTGCTATTTATAAGTCCCTTTATAAGCTGATATATTTGTGATCCTAACAGCATCCCAATGCTAGAGGTCAAGGGGCTCCCTGGTATTTAGCGGTAAGTTTCAGTTGACCAAACCATTTCAGTGTACCCCAACTCATTAATGTTGTAATCTATATCTAATGGGTGAGGTGCAAGGTGTTATTGGAAAATTAATAACATACTAAACATTAATGTTCTGTGTGGTGTATGTGCAGCAGGGGCGGGCAAACTTTTTGGCCTGAGGGCCACATCAGGTTTCCAAAATTGTATGGAGGGCAGGTTAGGGGAGGCTTTGTCTCCCCAAACAGACAGGCATGGCCTGGCCCCTGCCTCTTATCCAACCCCCCGCTCCTGCTTCTTGCCCCCTGACAGCTCCCCCGGGACTCCTGCCCCATCCAACCCCCTGTGTTCCCTGACCACCCCCGGACCCTCCACCCCTGACTCCAGCCCCATCCAACCCCCCCATCTCATTCCTGACTGCCCCCCAAGGACCTCTGCCCCATCTAACCCCCCTGTTGCCCACCCTCTGACTGCCCTGACCCCTATCCACACCCCTGACCTCTATCCAACCCCTCCACCCCCCTTACCATGCTGCCTGGAGCACTGGGTCAGGCTGCGGCTCTGCAGCTGTGCTGCCCGGCCTCCCAGAGCTTTGAGCTGGAGGTGCAGCGCACTGAGGCTGCTGGGGAGGTGGGACAGCAGGGAAGGGACCAGGGGCGAGCCTCCCGGGCCAAGAACTCAGGGGCCAGGCAGGAGGCCGGGCAAGAGGGTCCCGCAGGCCAGATGTGGTCTGTGGGCCATAGTTTGCCCACCTCTGATGTTCAGTAAACCGCAAAGGACTGTGCAGTTGTACTGAAAATATCAGATTACAATGTGTTCAAACAGACAGCTCTGTGGAGATGGTAAACAGGTTTTCCTCACACAAAGGAAAGACTGGTGCCTCCGTCTTGGTGCAATCAATCAGTGGGTTTTTCATTTGCGTATCGGAGGTTGCAAGAACAGATCAATTTTCATTGTAGTAATAACAGGCCCACTGACAGCAATTCCAGGCCCCACAGCAGAACAGTCAATGGGCCCCCATGCATGTACAGGCCGCGCCAGTGTGGACAAGATCTGCCTGACGTTTGGGTGGTGCTGTGCCAGTGCTGGCTGGTGCCCAGTGAGCTGCCGGCTGCGCTGCTGGGCTTGCTCTTCCAGCATGGCCAGGGCTTCTACATGCCCACCTAGTAGGGCTGCCAACTGTCTAATCGTGCAAAACCAAAGACCCTTGCCTTGTCCCCTCCACTGCCCCTTCCCTGAGACCATGCCCCTGTCCCACCGCTTCTTTGTGGCCCCGCCCCCTGCTCACTACACCCCCCCTCCCTACATCGCTCACTCTCCCCCACCCTCACTCACTTTCATCAGGCTGGGGCAGGGTATTGGGGTGCAAGAGGGAGTGTGGGGGCAGGCTCTGGGAGGGAGTTTGGGTCCAGGATGGGGTGCGAGCTCTGGGAAGAGGTGTAGGCTCTGGGAAGGAATTGGGGTGTGGGCTGTAGGCTGGGGTAATGGGGTCGGTGCTTACCTCGGGTGGCTCCCAAAAGCAACTGGCACACCCCTCTAGCAGTGGCTTCCAGGCAGGGGGCCCAGAGTTCCCGACCAATGGGAGCTGCAGAATCGGCACTCAGGCAGGGGCAGCACGCAGAGACTCCCCTCCACCCTCTGGAGGCCACAAGGACATGCCATCCGCTTCCGGGAGCGCAGGCCAGCAGGAAACCTGCTTTAGCCCTTCTGTGCTGCTGGCAGCAGTGGCTGGGGGGCCCTGGGCCCTTTAAAATAGCCCGGATCCCTGGGCAATTGCCCCCTGTCAGTGGGCATGAGTAATAACCAGCAGGGAGAGGAAACAGCATGGAGCCTTCCAGATCTCATGGCTTCTTTACTCAGGATGAACTAATGAACTTTATCTGGGGATACCCTTCAGAAAAATACATTTCAAAGGTTCACTGGACTATAAAAGAGAGGGGCAAAGAACTCCTGAGTTATCCTTCACCTTAGGAGACAAAGGAAGCAAACTGGAAAGGAGACTGTGGGTGAGAGACATCATCTTGAACAAAGTCTGTATCTGGCTAGGTTACATTTTCATCTTTTATATGTGTTTTCACTTGTATTTGCTTGTAACCATTTCTACCTTTGCCCCTTTTATTTAGTACCACTTAATCCATGCTTTTTTTTTGTTAATAAACTTGTTATGCATTCATTATAAATGATCAGTACTCTGTAAGTTTAATAAAGTGCATGCTTCTAGAAAGCTGACAGCCTGGAGTGATTTACTGTTGTTATCGGAGCAGCAAACTAAACACTTTCTCTGCAAAGATCCAGTGAGAGGGACTGGTTGCTGCAGTTGGACTATTTGGGGTAAAATTCAGGGCTGGCACGGTTCTAAGTCTGCAAAGAGTAACCAGGTTGGGCAAAGCCCGGGTGAGATTTGTGGGCTGCTGTCAGGCTGTTGAATAATAGAGAATGTGGGTTTAAGTTGACAGAAGTGGCAACATTTTGTTTTTAAACTCTTCTGAAAATTCATGAATATTAAGATTTTCATTCAATAAGTTTAATGAAACAAAATCTTTGCTTGTTTTGAACAATGCTTGAAAAATAAGACTAGCAGTTTTAGCTAGAGACAGAACTAGATGACACACTTGGGTTTATGTCACAGCAGGAGCCTCCCACATGGCCTATTTAAATACAATCTGTTTTGCATTCTTTAGCTGCCAGAATTTTTCATTCTAACAGTGAAAGCATGATTACTTCTTATCAAATGCTTGCCATGCCAATTTGAGGCAGC
Organism: Eretmochelys imbricata; assembly: GCF_965152235.1. Lineage (NCBI taxonomy): Eukaryota > Metazoa > Chordata > Testudines > Cheloniidae > Eretmochelys > Eretmochelys imbricata. Next base: position 54,397,706 of record NC_135576.1, on the reverse strand, counting down.
CTCGTCAGAGAAGTGCAGACCCCCCACACCAGCGTCAGTTCTGGTCAGAGGGTGGTCATCAGGGATGTGTGACAGTGTCTGTCTTTGGCCTCAGCTGCATGTAGGATCCTCTCATTGGGACCAGGTGCGAAGGCTGGCTGTACATTGCCCCTGGCCTGTTCAAAATTGGTTCAGAAGGACCCATGAACAGCATGGCAAATCAAAGCTGGGTACATGCATGGTTGAGTCAGTTATAAGAGGCTAGTTTCTGACATAAAATAAAGACCACACTTCAAAAATCTGGGCGGGGCAAGTGGCCCACAGTGGGTGCGTGATAACTGAGGGATGTCAGTAACATTTTACTGTAATGTATGGATTAATACAGCTTGTTTTGAACACGTAAAGAGAGTTTGCTTTCCCTCTGTTTTTATACATTAAAAGTGTATCTTTGATCCACAAACTACCTTAGAAACTCAGAGGAGAAAGCCCTCAGAGTACTGTGCAGGCAAGCTCCAGAATTTATGCCTTTAAAACAGTCATTAAAATTGCAATTATTCCATCCACTAAACTGCAGAAGAGAGAACAGGAAAAATATCTATGGAAGAGATCTAAATCAGACCAAATACACTTGCATAATTTGTGTATTAGAAAGCAGTGGCAGTAGGCTGAATTAAAAACAAGCTGTAAGTGGACTGATTTATATCTTATTTCTTCTGTGAGAATATGAATATTTCAGTATCTTGTCTCTTACTGAAGGAATCAACAAAAACATCTACAAACAAAGCTTTCTTATTGTGAAACAGATGCCAAACACACACACAAATCTGCCTAAGGAGTATAGTGTTGGGTCTCTTAAGAGTGATACAGGGAATAAGTGTAAGGAGTCTTTATGCCAGTGCCACCACAGGACTTCCCCTAACTTCTACACCTTTATCTAATGTTTGAAGAGGGAGTACTTTATAACTATGCATGAAGGTCAGTTAGTACATCGAGCGATGCTGTTTTCAAATTGTCTGTGCCACCAATTCAGTCCCTTGCCCACAATAAATACCAAAAAAACAAAACAAAAACCCACACGCACAACCACCCCCTCTCCCCCCAAAAAAATAACAAAAAGCAAAACCCAAGATGCATCTACATTGTATTTTCAAGGGACAGTGGAAAGGAAGCACAAGAGGAATAAGAGTACCAAAACATTCACTAGTAGAAGGGATGCAGCAAGCTGTGCCCAAGAAAACATAGTCAAAGAAATTTCCAAATAAGTGCCCATGGGTGCAAGGCAGAGCAAAAGGCACTCAAAATAAGATGATGCATGGAGTACCAACAGGAAATGGTACTCACTCCCATCTCGTATCTGTATAGGATTTCATAATCTAGTCTAGTTTGTCTCTCCAAAGGATCTAAGGCTGATATGACACATGCCTTTGAGGTTGTTTCTGTCAAAGATACACTAGTGCAGGTTGAAATTTTTCTGCAACAGTTTTTGTGTGGGAAACATGCAGAATCAAGTGAATCTAAGCATTTCATGAATTCATGTGAAAAAAAAAAAACAGAATGTTTCATTGTATCTTTTTCTAAATGTTTTGATATTTTTTATTCAAAATGAATGATTGTTTTGAAAATGTTGTTTCAATATTATTCAATAAACTTTTAAAATGCAAAAATGAAATGAAATGTTTTGTTTCAGGACAAACAAAATGTTCCAGTCAACCCAAAAAGTTTTACTTTTTCTGGCTCACCAAAAACCCTTTGTTGTTGTTGTTGTTGATTTTTGTTTTGGGTCAACCTCAGACCTTACTTTTTGGGTGGGTGGGTGGGGGGAGGTCAACCAACAAACTGAAAACAAAATCAGTTATTTGCACAGCTCTAGCCAGAATGTATCTTTGATGTGGGAGCGCTGCCATGCACAATACCCTTCTAGCCCCTGGAACTCTTTGGTGACAGGCTGAGAAGGAAAGCAGAATGGTCCAGTGAAAACAAGAATTCTGATTTGACTTAATTCTGCAGCAGAACAAAAGCAAATCACCTGAAAATTTCCCATGGAAAAATGAGAGACACACCCCAAAATAGATTCAGAGCAGGAACTTGAACCTGAGTCTCACATGTCCCAGATAAGTACCCCACGCAGTGAACTATTGGCTGGTCTGGCTGTCTGTCTCATCCCCCTACCCTCAAAATTCCATCCTTGACCTGAGAAACCTATCTGATGAAATAACATTTTCCAGTGAAAATGTTGAGCTGAATATTCCCAACCAGTTCTAGTCTCAACTTTTTTTGCAATCCACAAAATGGTCAAAAATATATCCCAATATACTATATACCATAACCACGTGGGAGTGGGAAACTTTGGGGTATTCTAGGATGATGCACATGCATATGGCCTGATGTGATGAGGGTGTTGGAGGTATTTTCCCCCAGTACACAGTTCTGTGGCAGAGGCATTTAAGATAATTCCACAACCTCTAGCAGTACCTCTTTTCCTGACCCAGAGTTGAGTGTTGTGTGGGAAGAAAAGGGAGAACTCCACTGTGACTGGGTTTGGGATGAGATTGGGCAGAGGAGAGGTGAGGGTGGCAGCAACGGTAACTGCAGGAGGGAGAAAGTTGTTCCTGAATTCCCCTCTTCTTGCTCCTGTGAGTTCTAGTAACAACATGATTCTACCAATTTCCTCCCGCCTCCCTCAGACAGTAGTTGACGTGGGACCCAGCAAGCTGTCCCATGAGTTACCCAAGAGACATGTCCTAAAGGTAAGAAACATCAGTTGTGTGATCAGGGTATGGAACCAATAACAGAAATTCTTGAGATCTATTTGCTGTTATCCTCTACCAACTTTCTGCTGGGCCTTCAGAAAGTCATACTCTTCAGTTTCCCTCTCTCTTACAGGTGGACAATTAAATACTATTAAGTATTGTTACTACGTAGTAGTAGTAGTAGTAGTAGTAGTATATGGATGATAGTAGGGATGGTTGAATTTCAATGACTGGGTTCTATTTTGATAAAAATCCAAATATTTGAGAAGTTATCTAAAGCTTATGCGATTAACTAAGGCCAACAAGAATCCTAAGGATCTGACTTTCTGCAAAATATTCAGTTCTCTTTGGGAGAGATAAAAGTATCTGATCACACAACAGATACTTGATTTTGCACCTGGGGCCAATCTCTATTCTTTGGATTTGACAGAACTGGAAATATCATGAAGATAATTTTGTACCTCAAAACAGGAAGTGCAATAGTGCAAGCAAATTGTTTTAAAAAGTGAAAACAAACTTTGCCATGCTTGAAAAGAAAATATTTTATTTCTGTGAGGCTGAGGTTTGGGGCAGGTTTAAACTCATTGCCCTATTACAAATTTTAAATCCTGCTTAGACCATTGGTTTTAAAAGGAGTATTTGTATGCACACCCAGGGAAAGAAGATCTAGCATAAGACTGTATAAGTCCTTTTTTCTTACAAAGTGTCCAGATTTAGGATAAATGTTGTCACAATAGTATCTGTATGCAATACCAGCATATTTTCAGAAACTGAGTTTTCTAGCCAGAGGAACAATTTGCAAAACAAAAACCCTAAATTTGGTGGGGAAAGGTAAGGCACGTAAATAGAGATTTCATACCTATGTTAAGGATAAAAATTGTTTGTTGTTTTGCAAAATCCTACACTGAGGCTGAAAGAGAAGCTTTACCTTCTGTGTCTAACCCTCTTTGTACCAGAAATTTACTTTACAAGCAGACAGTTTTCCCAGACCATGACACAATCATATTTAACAATTGAACTCTACCACAACTGCAAAATCTGGAAGCCAGATATTTTGTGTTGCTACTGGAACAACACTGAAGGGTCCTTGTGATATATAACTGATGTGAGTGAAGTTGATAATACACAACTTTCAGAGATTCTTAGATTCCAAAGCCAGAAAGAACCACTGTGATCACCTTGTCTGACCTCTTGCATGATACCAGTGATAGAACTTCTCCAAAATAATTGACGGAACATATCTTTTAGAAACACTCCCAATCTTGATTTTAAAATAGTCAGTGATGAAAAACCCATAATACCTTTGATAAGTTGTTCCAATGGTTAATTACTCTCACTGTTAAAATTTTACAACTTTTTTCCTGTCTGAATATGTCCACCCATTGTATCATGTTAGAAACTTTTCTCTGATAGACTGAAGTTCCCATTTTCAAATACGTGTTCCCCATATAGATCCTTATAGTCATCCCTTAACCTTCTCTCGAAGCTAAATAGATAGACTCAGAGATCAATCATTATAAGTCATGTTTTCTAAGTCCTTTAATCATTCTTGTGGTTCTTGTCTGAACCCTCTCCAATTTTTCAACATTATTCTTAGACTGTGGACACCAGAACTGAGCAAAGTATTCCTGCAACAATCATACCAGTGCCAAATACAGAGGTAAAATAACCCCTCTACTCCCGTTTGAGATTCCCCTGTTTATACATACAAAGATTTCATTAGTTTTTTTTGGCTACAGCATCATACTGGGAGCTCATGTTTAGCTTATTATCTATCACAAGCTCCAAATCTTTTTCAGAGTCACTGCCTTTGCAACTAAAACCTCTCCAACGCATCATCAAGGATCTACAACCTATCCTGAAGGACGACCCATCACTCTCACAGATCTTGGGAGACAGGCCAGTCCTTGCTTACAGACAGCCCCCCAACCTGAAGCAAATACTCACCAGAAACCACACACCACACAACAGAAACACTAACCCAGGAACCTATCCTTGCAACAAAGCCCGTTGCCAACTGTGTCCACATTTCTATTCAGCGGACACCATCATAGGGCCTAATCACATCAGCCACACTATCAGAGGCTCGTTCACTTGCACATCTACCAATGTGATATATGCCATCATGTGCCAGCAATGCCCCTCTGCCATGTACATTGGTCAAACTGGACAGTCTCTATGTAAAAGAATAAATGGACACAAATCAGATGTCAAGAATTCTAACATTCAAAAACCAGTAGGAGAACACTTCAATCTCTCTCGTCGCTCGATTACAGACCTCAAAGTGGCAATATTACAACAAAAAAAACTTCAAAAACAGACTCCAACGAGAGACTGCTGAATTGGAATTAATTTGCAAACTGGACACCATTAACTTAGGGTTGAATAAAGACTGGGAGTGGATGGGGCATTAACCAAGTAAAACTATTTCCCCATGTTTATCCCCCCCCCGCCCACATACACTGTTCCTCACACATTCTTGTCAACTGCTGGAAATGGCCCACCTTGATTATCACTACAAAAGGTCCCCCCCAGCCCCGCTCTCCTGCTGGTAATAGCTCACCTTAAGTGATCACTCTCATTGCAGTGTGTATGGTAACACCCATTGTTTCATGTTCTCTGTGTATATAAATCTCCCCACTGTATTTTCCACTGCGTGCATCTGATGAAGTGAGCTGTAGCTCACAAAAGCTTATGCTCAAATAAATTTGTTAGTCTCTAAGGTGCCACAAGTACTCCTTTTCTTTTTGCAGATACAGACTAACATGGCTGCTATTCTGAAACCTGCCTTTGCAGGGTCCCCCTGTAACATGGCCTACATTCTTTGTTCCTAGTTATATATAATTACCTTTAGCTGTATTAAAACACATAGGGTTTGTTTGTTCCCTATTTACTCACTCTGTATCAATAAGGTATCCTCTTCACTATTGTATCATCTTCAAACTTTATCAGTGATTATTTTATTATTTCTTACAGGTCATTCATAAAAAAATGTTAAATAGAATAAGGCCAAGAACCAATTCCTGCAGAACCTACACACCTGTTTGATGATGATTCCCCATTTACAATTATATTGATTTGAGTTACAACCCTTAGTGCTGATCCACAACTAAAATACTAATTTCAGGTCTGAAGAGGGCTTTTCAGCATTGTAGAGCTTTTTGGTGCACATAATAGTAAGTCTTTATTATGTATTATCAGAAACCACTATTATGCTGGATAACACACTGAGCAGAGTTTTTAAAAAGTCACATACCATGGCTGCTTTTGAGTGTTCTAGCAGCCACTCAAGTTAACAGATTTAAAACAAGTTCAGCTTTGTTTGTTCTCAGAATCAGTTGATTCAACAGACAATGCAAATCTGAATCAGTTTTAAATCAACTTTAATCAGACTCCACATTCCACTACAATTATTTTCTCATATAAACCTTTTTTCAAGCACTGTAGAAGCACAGTAATGACAAGTTCAGCTGTGCATTTCAGAAATTAACACAAACTCAAATGGACCGATTAAACATATAGAGAAAGGCCCTGATTCAGTAACGCATTTAAGCATGCACTTAACTTGGGAAATTCCATCTCACTTTGGCAAACTTCTTAATTATGTGCTTAATTTTAATGTAATTTAATTTAACTGTTTTGACTAAAATACAGGATCTTGAAAGTCTGGTGAAATATTTTAATGGGTTTGTATTTCTATAATGTATCTATTTTACTGAATTTGTAGAACTATATAAAGTCTTACTAAAATAAAGAAGTTTCTGAAGTGCCTGACAAGCAGTCAAGACTATACACCAACCATAGAGACAAAATCCTGCTCTTTAATCCACAAGACACTTCTCTAATCCAAAGTCCAAATCTATATTGCATATTTTGTACTCAAAGAAGTGAAGGCAGTTAACCAGGATTTACTCTAGTATTACAAAGAGCAGAATTCCAGCTCCTTTGTTGCAATCTCACCATCTTAAATGCACATCAGTTGTTAGCTAAAAAAAAAACAGCCTATATCTACAAAGGTGATTGACATAGCATTTTTAAGGTTAAACTCTGTCCTGATATAACTCAGGCAACACTTCAGACTTCAGTGAGGCTACCTACAGAATATAAACCAAGGTTGAATGGCAGCAGTTAATAATTTCCCCTGAAATATAAAACTTTTTGGTTAGCCACAAAACTTTACTAGGTTTCCAATTTCCCATTCAGGTAATATTCCTTGCTCCATAAATCTGTCTCCAAAGCAGAAGTGATGGCAGCTGGCAGGAACTGTCTCTGTTTAGAGACCAGGAGTAAAATTCTGGCCCCATTGAGGTCAGTGAGAGTCTTGCCATTGTCTTCATTGGGGACAAGATTTCAAAACACAGATGCACTTTTAATGACCTCTGAAGTGCATTCACCAGTTTTGGAAGCCAGATGTCCCCAGGGTGCCCTCACATATTGAAATAATGGAAGTTCTACAAAAAATATGATTGGTTTATAGTTTAGAATAAAATGCAATTTAATGTTGTTCCTTGCCCCATTCTCACCTTTATCATATTGCTACAACATCTTTAAACTATCTAATATACTCCAGATATGAAAGTGTTTTGTATTATTTTGACCTTTTCAGTATTCTGTACTTTAATTGGCTAACCATTCTACTGCTTCCCTACAGGGTAGTGGGGCTTTAAGCAAGGGAGAACTGCAGTAAGCACCCAATCAAATCACAGAACACTGAAAAGGTCAAAGCCATATAGCACACCCCTGTATAACTGACCAAATGTATAAAGCATTAGAATTCTGCCACTCTACTCTTACGACAAAAATTATAATGGGAGCAGAAAATGTGACCACATAAATATTTTATGACAATCATTGTTTTGGGAATGGAGAACATAAGTTCATCCTCTGCCATTACAGTTTTAAGACCACTTGTGGTCTTCCCTGCGTGTTGCAACTTGATGGTCAGCAGAATAAAATGTTTGGCAGAAAGTGTCAGCCTGAAAGACTGCCAGATTAATAATCCTAAATACCATTAGCTCAACATCTTTTAAAAGCAGGTTTGAGCACCGTAAAATTTTAACTCTGTAAAAACAGTGTATTAGTGAAATACTTGGTTAATTGTTATAGGTCAGAGTAGTAATTTTTATGTGATAGAAACAATGTCATTTTTTAAAATGACAACTTCCCCTTTCCACTGAAGCAGTGATGTGCTCCTGTCTAGACTATCTTACTGATATCCAGTGGAGTTTTGGTAGAGGAGGAAGTTTTTAGCACTGTTGCATTTTCCTCTAAGTTCTGTGATTTCCAGTTTACTTTTGCAATGTTAGAGCTGTCCCATTCATCCTATATTTCAGAATGGTACTGTCCCATATAATACAATGTGATATTGTACCTGAGAGCATCATATTAGTCATTTTTCCCAATGTCTTGGCATTGATCAAGTGCAAGTAATGAAATAGACGGATACATCAGTTCCTGAGATAGATAAATCATATAGCTAAATTAAGGTTTTGTTGGGTAGACTGTGTCTACAAAAAAGCAGAAAATCTCATATTAGAAGTTCACATTCAGAAGTTTCTTCATTTGTAGAGATTGGGATGCAGATTATGAATTTTTGCATGTCAAAAACTCCCCATATTCAACAGGTTTTACTAGTATAGGAATACTGCATCAGGCCCAGTGTGTCTTAAATAGCACAGTCTTAACGGAAAAGTACCAGGCAAAAGTGGCTTGAGGAGCCAAGATTAGTTAAGAGGAAGAACAGTAAAAAAAAACAAAAAATGGCACTGGCTTAAAAATGTTCTTATAGCCACTTCTGTGATCAAGCTTCATTTTAGGTGTCCTCATTCCTGTAGCCATTCATTCATATTATTCAGTGACATTTACTCTTAAAAGAGTGAATATCCTTACTGAGATAAGTAGGCAAAAAACATATTGGTAAATGAGTGAAAAGAAGCCACCACTGAGTTTGGGATATTGGTCTTAAACCTGAAACAAACTGAATTGACCAGAATGAGCATGATGAGCATTTCAACCATCAGAAACCCAAAAGGACTGAAGCTGGGAATGACCTTGAAATGTCAAAATTAAAAACGTTGAGATCTCACATGCTACATTTCTAATGGGGACAACCAGTAAAAAGGAATTACTGGGACAGTGTGGGAATACAGAAGAGACAAGGGCAGCTGCCATTACTATGAATTACCTGAGATCAGGTATATTTTCCTATCCCATTTAATATGGTGACGGGCCACAAAAAACATGGAGAAATAACTTTGGAAACAGTTCTCAGAATGTTTTTAAAGTCAAAAACTTGGTATCAAGAAGGAATCAGAGCCAAGATTAAATAAATGTTCCCTGATGGACTAATTGCCTCTGGACAGAACTGAGGTATTCTAGATCAAGAATGACAAAGATAAAAAAACAAAACCAACGGAAATAATTTTAAAAGCACTAATAATTAGGGTTGGCTGGAAGATGTGGGTTTCTTTTCTATACAAAATTTAAACTTTTTATCATAAAATTGAAACTCTGAAACCTGACCATTTTTCAGTTTTTAGCCAAAATTACAATTTCAGTTGTAAACTGAAAACATTTCAGTTTTCCAGTTTTCGTTTTCTGATGAAGAATCTAAAATGTTTGAGGACAGTACTTTCAGCAAAAGAGTTCATTTTGGCAAAAAACCATTTTTCCATCAGAAAAATTAGATGTAAAATTTCAGACTAGCACAACTCATACGTGTTTAATCATGGGAGACCAGGTGGGGGGTGGGTGTTGGGGGTTGAACTTGATTCACAAATCAAAATGAGTTATAATTTTATTGTTGTTCGTAGGTGACACTTGTAGCTACCTTATGTAACCTGTATATAATATAGGCCAATTTTGCAGTCCTGGCAATCTCTGGTCAAGGAGACACAGGATAAAAATGCCAAGATATTGCAGTTAGGAATAATATTAATTGCTTGAGCTATTTAAGGAAACTGGTGTAAGCCTGCGTACACTATTTCTAGTACTAATAGCTCCATGCATTTTAAATACAAAAAAAATCCACAAGCAAAAATTACAAATAATTGTAAAAAGGAAGGAATGTGATGGGATTAATGTGGTTGCTAATTAATATCAGGATAAAGACCACTATGCAATGATTTACTAATAGCAACATAATCCATGTAACCAAACACACACTTTCACTTTATTTTTTCTGTGTTTCTTAGGTCTGGAATATCCTTCAGTTCTCATCTAAGTCAAGTCATATTTGATAAAGGGTAGAAATGCTGGAAAGAGGAAAGGATATGAGAGTGTCGCTTTGTCGCTTCAAAAACAGACTGAGTTTGACTTGGTCTAACAACTCCAGTCAGGGACAACTGACATGCAAACCATCATCCAATTGCCTTCACATTTTAGACTAACATCCAAGCAGAATCAAATGAAATGCTAGGTTTTGAATGGAGACACTGGGTAGTACCTTCAGAGTTAGAGAGAGAGATTTTTTTTTTTTGTATACTAGGCAACCTATGGATAATAGAAGTTATTACACTTCTCCCCAAATGGTTCGGCTGATCAAGCACTACATTGTTGAAGAGCTGATTTAAGCTCGACTAGCATGCCTGATATGAAAATGAATTCGGTCACACCTTTGTATCAGAAAAGATCACAGACTATAAAGGCCTAGAATCCAAGGGAAAGGAGGAATAAGACACTTAACACCAGAGGCTGTGTCTGTGAGACACTGACTAGATAAGGGGGCCAGAGGGATGCACCTTTGACAGTATGGGAGGCCAAAAGGGTCACTGGGAGAAAAGTGGAAATGGTCTCTTAGAAATGTAAGTACCAGATCTATTTTTACAATCATTCTAACTAAACTAGATGAGCTTAGTAGAGCTTCAGACTAGATGTGTTATACATACCATGAACCTGATTGTCCACTCACTGACACAGGCATATATCAAGAGTCACTCAATTAAAGTCAGTGGAGTTCCGTTGATGTAAAAACAGTGGGAGTGGATAATCAGGTCTTTCTCTTCTGTTTCAATTTAATCTTTTCTTTCTATTCTTAATATATTTTTTTAAAATTAGTCTATTTGCATCTTAGGGAATGTTTAAATTGCAATCAGTGATGTGACTGCAGCACGTGTTCCCAAGAGCAATAGCAGTGATTTTTTTTTTTGCAGACTCTCCCAGCCCAGCCTGTAAGAAATAGTGAGGAAGGAAGAATGTCTAGCATCTACTGCACTGGAAATTCTCCATGAAAAAGAGCATAGATTTAGATGTCTTTCCTTATAAATTGTTTCCCTTGCAAGACTATGATCTGATGGACACCCAGAATGTGTACTGACCATGTATAAGAACCATGTTTAAGAGTCAAAGTGAGAAATATATTTGTCACAAACATAATAATATACATCTCTTTGTTATTAACATCAAATTAAATTAAAGAGCCAAGACTTATCTTATAGATAGTTCATGTCAAGTATTACAAGAGCAACTTTAAGGATAACACTTGTAGCTGTCCTTCAGTCTAGACTAATAAGTGGAGAATGACTCAATATTCTCTATCAATAGAATGCTAATGCACAGTCAACAGATTCTCATGCTTTTCAATAAAGATGGAGCAAACTGTGTGTTGGAGGGAGTGGAAATTTGCATTCCATTTGGTAAATTACAAAGTATTAATGACATTAACCATATTTAGGAACACTAGTGAAAACTCTAAAATAAGGTTCCCTGTCCACAACTCCAGTACTGTTATTAATGTAAAATACCTACCCAGTATCTACTGAAATAATTTATCATGAAATTGATTACACAGCAAAGGGAAAGTCTTTCAAACACCAGTGAAGTAGCAAATTTAGTTCTCCTGCCAAATACTGCAGTAGGCATTTTAAAAATCTTTTCAAGTATCTAAATTGTTCTAATACACTACATACTTATATAATTCATATTATCGATCTTCTTATCAGAGTCTAATGCTAAGTGAAGTCAATTTTGTTCATGGAACATTTACTTTCCCTAAATTTACAGTGACCTTTCTACCAGCACCACCCATTAAAAACATCAACTCCAGACTGCAGTGTCAGCAAACCTTGTCTAAATAAACTTTCAGCAGCTCTGAGAAAACATTTAGCATGTGTTATATACAGAATCACAACAGCTAATATAAATGTAACCATCAAACATGAGGAACTATGTTTTGCAGACACAGAAGGTTGTCACCTTTCATAGGCATATGCAAATTCATCTATGTCAACTTGAAGTATAAAAGAAATGTAACTGTAGCAATTAAGCTGTACTAATCAAAATGTGATCTCTCAGTCAACAGACAGGCTGTAAGGAAAACAGCAATTGCAGATAAATCAGAGTCTTTCAATTTAGGTCAGTTCTCATTGGAAAAACAAGTCATGCTCCTGGGACAGCTAAAGAAAAATCATAATTCACAGGATCCAGAGGCTTTATTTGTAATACTGAAAACCATAGGATACACTCTGAGGCAATGAAGAGCATCAGGGGTCACCAGTGTGTGATAGTTCTTGACATCAAATCTGAAATTAATATGGACAGAGAAGGTTACTACATCCATGGTGAGCATTTTAATGCATACAGTAACACAAGGAATAAATATAAATTCATGGTTTGTCTAAAAAGACAGAGGCAAAGGGCCTGATTCTCCACTGTCTTGCACGCTGCCCACTCATTTACACAGAAAGATAGCATTTTTCATGCACTTTCCAGGGGAATAAATAATTATAGAAGGCAGAGAAGAATCAGGCCCAGAGTCAACTTTTCCTTATAGATATTGACCCAGGTCTCTCTTTGCATCTTTGGAGAGAAGATGAATAGAAAGGTGGCTTGAATGTGGGCTGCTCGAGAGACAAGCCTATTCCCCTGAGTAATTTAGCATACATTAGCTACTCCTCATTGGTCCAGAGCATACTCTACCTGAGTACTGTCAATAAAGCATAGTGATTTTGCTTCTCCCAAGAAGCATGTCCCTCCCACCTCCCTTTTAAAAATTAAATAAGTCCCTTTATGATTATCAGTGGATGATCTTTGCCTTGGAGCCACTATATTGACTGAGAGATCTCAGTTTCTCCTGGAGTTCCATTGCTCCTAAAGGGTTATTTAAAACTTACAGCAGCTGGCAAGAGTCCCAAGGGGCTGGCACAATATAATTTAAAAAAAAAATACTTTAAGATGTCAGAGATCAATTCCTGGTTATGTAGATGGAGAATTATCAAATTATGGAATAAAGTCTACCCAAGACACCTGAAGGCATATGGTGTAAAGGGGTCCTCAGGGAAATACAGCAGTGAGAATTGCAAGATAGAGTTCTGGATGAGTCAGCCAGGATTCCTAAAAGGGGCTTCCAGGCTGTGCATGACAGTGCTGCTGCACCACTCTTAAGGAAATTGTATCATATTCTCCCTTCCACCCAGCCAACTCTCTGGGAAGCACACCATTGCCTTAGCTATCCACCTTTTTATGACTAGTTTCAACAAGTACGGCTTATTGTCAAAAAGGAAAGATTAATTTATGTTTCACAGGGTGCTCCAGAACTGTGTAAGGTTGTAGATACCAATTATGGTACAATTAGTTCATTTCAGTCTTTGGGTTGCCATAGGTTTGCTTCATATGAATGGTACACACTGATGGAGTACATGGGACACTACTTTATGGTGTCTATCCAGATTACCTAATGTAAATGGTATGTGTGTTGGAAAAATCCTGCCTAGTCTGAATCTGAAAACATATCTTGCCATGTTGGGTTTTTTTCCCCTGGGGGACTGGAGTAAGAGGTTCTTTCACTGAATAGTCTCCTTTTCCCCCTTTGTCTTACAGTCTAACTCCTTAGCTAAAAAGCCCCAAAAGGATTTTTTTTTAATTTTTTTTTGGTATGTGGGCAAGATCAAAAAGACAAAGCTGGCATACACCAGGTGGAGAAAGGAAGTGTCTCATCAGAATCTCTTTTTTTTTCCAATCTGCAAATGATTTTCTAGTCCATGCTAGTCTGGACTAAGTCTGCTCATGTGCTCAGACACCACATGAAGTTGGGGCAGAAAACAAGAAACATCCAGGGAGTGAAATGTAGCTGGAAAAGCTGTTGAAAGAGTTGATCAGGAATTTTTCAGCTTTTTTTGGAGGGGGGAGGTGAATTGTCAGAAAATGCTGTTCCTCAAAACTTACATTTTTGCACAGGAATGTGCCAGTATTGATGAAACTTTCATTGGGAAAGGTTTTTCAGTTCCAGGAAGGAATTTCTCGTCAAAAACAAAGAGAGAAAGACCCACCTGAGAATAGCCTAGTGGATAGGGCACTCACAGGATGCAGGAGACCCATATTCTATTCACTGGTCCAACAAATATTAAATTACTTATACAAAATAGAACAGTTCCAACAGGAGAGACTGAGAAAGATCCACCCCAGAATAGTTAATAGCTTGCTAGTTAAGGCACTCACCTGGGAGGTCAGAGAATGGCAGAACATGGACTTAAACCTGGGTCTCCCACTTCCAAGACAAATTCCTTAACTCACCAAACCAAACATTGTGGGGGGCATTGCTTTCTCACTTCAAAAGGTCACAGACTCCTCCCAATGCAGAATGGGAATATTTATGAAATCTCAAAATGTTTCCTGGCATAGGAAAACCAGTTCCAGCCCAGCTTTAGTGGGATGTAGCTGAACTGAGCTGAAGATTATCTCAGGATTGCAGTAGACTTGCTAACAATTCATTATAGGCATTATTTTGCCTGGCATGACTTTGCTTCTCTTCCCCAGTTAACATATTAAGTTTACTGCAAACAAAATTGGTAACGTCTCATGGAACACAAGCAGCTTCACATCCAGATTGATTGGGGAAGGTGTTGGAAAGACATAGAGCAAAGTAATAATAATAAAAACAGTTCAAATCATATATACTTTCTCAAACCACCAGTTCAACAATCACATCTCATTGCAGTACTTCCTTCCTGTTGCTGCTGGCAATATTTCATAAAGGCAACTGGTACACTTTTTACAGAGGTCAATAGTAGACTGTAGTAGTTGTCTTTGCCTCTATCAGCTCCTCCTCCTTTAATGACTTCAGCTGTCTCCTCAGATAGGTTTTTAAATAATCGTATATTATCACTGCAGTATTAAGATAAAGAGACCTGTTAAGATGTAGGATTTGACTGTCAGTTACACTAATGACAAATTAGGTGTAAGGCTCCTTTTTACTGCTATGTTGGTGTGAAGGAAGCTTAGTATAATAATAATATTATTATGCTATCTCTTATAGAGCTCCTTTCATCAGATCTCAAAGCATTTCAATCTTTAATGTATTTATCCTCCAAAACATCCCTATGAAGGAAGGCAGTACTATTATCCTCATTTTAAAGATGGGGAACTGATGCACAGAGTTTTAAGGCAAAAATACTCAAAGTACTTAGATTCCTAATTTCCACTGAAATCAAATGGCAAAGCAACAACTGAACTCAGATCTCCCATGTCCTAGATCAATGTCCTTGTTACTAGACTATCGTTCCTCTCAAAACTGCAAATCAGGGCCATAATGTTCAATGTTAAGGTAGACTCCAGTGTGAATTTTCTTTTTAAAACTCTTAAAATTCTTACTGCGCCAAAATGCTACAGGTGATGGCATTGGTGTGCATTCCTCTGTTACCCACCCCTCTACTATCTCACTCTCAATGTGGAAAACAAAGCAAATGCAGAATCTCCTGCAGTAGATAGATTGGCAGTTATAGTTATAGTGGATCATACTGACACTATACAAGCTTAAATGACCACAGACAAACATAAAAGACTTAATTATTTTCTGTACCTGCAAACCCTAATGAGTGAAATGTAAACACCACAAAAATGACCTACATAATGACTTTTTAACACAAGAATCCTCTTAGCTGCTTGTGTAAATACAGTCCAATTATTTATTCATTCATTTTGATGCTCAGGAAATATCCTCACAATGTTTCTTGATGAAGGCAGCTGCCTTGTTATGCTTTGGTCATTATCTATAGTGCAGGAAAAAAGTAAAAGCAGCCCTAAATAACAGCCAGAGGTTACTTGGTAGAGAGAGGGTTAAACAGTTTGGTTCAAGGGGTGGGGGGAAGAGAAGTAATTTTGATATTAATGCCTTTTTTACATACTAAGATTTTCTATGACACAATTTGTTGGGGAAGAATCAACATAGCTTTTAGAGTAGCAGCCATGTTAGTCTGTATGCACAAAAAGGAAAGGAGTACTTGTGGCACCTTAGAGACTAACCAATTTATTTGAGCATAAGATTTCGTGAGCTACAGCTCACTTCATCGGATGCATTCAGTGGAAAATACAGTGGGGAAATTTATATACATAGAGAACATGAAACAATGGGTGTTACCATACACACTGTAACGAGAGTGATCACTTAAGGTGAGCTATTACCAGCAGGAGAGCGGGGCTGGGGGGAAACCTTTTGTAGTGATAATCAAGGTGGGCCATTTCCAGCAGTTGACAAGAACGTCTGAGGAACAGTGGGGGTTGGAAGGGGGGAATAAACATGGGGAAAAAGTTTTACTTCGTGTAATGCCCCATCCACTCCCAGTCTTTATTCAAGCCTAAGTTAATGGTGTCCAGTTTGCAAATTAATTCCAATTCAGCAGTCTCTCGTTGGAGTCTGTTTTTGAAGTTTTTTTGCTGTAATATTGCCACTTTTAGGTCTGTAATCGAGTGACCAGAGAGATTGAAGTGTTCTCCAACTAGTTTTTGAATGTTATAATTCTTGACATCTGCTTTGTGTCCATTTATTCTTTTACATAGAGACTGTCCAGTTTGATCAATGTACATTGCAGAGGGACATTGCTGGCACATGATGGCATATATCACATTGGTAGATGTGCAGGTGAACGAGCCTCTGATAGTGTGGCTGATGTGATTAGGCCCTATGATAGTGTCCCCGGAATAGATATGTGGACACAGTTGGCAACGGGCTTTGTTGCAAGGATAGGTTCCTGGGTTAGTGGTTCTGTTGTGCGGTGTGTAGTTGCTGGTGAGTATTTGCTTCAGGTTGGGGGGCTGTCTGTAGACAAGGACTGGCCTGTCTCCCAAGATCTGTGAGAGTGATGGGTCGTTCTTCAGGATAGGTTGTAGATCCTTGATGATGCGTTGGAGAGGTTTTAGTTGGGGGCCGAAGGTGATGGCTAGTGGCGTTCTGTTATTTTCTTTGTTGGGCCTGTCCTGTAGTAGGTGACTTCTGGGTACTCTTCTGGCTCTGAAGCCGAAGCGTGAGCAACTTAGCTTTGTAGGGTCCCCTGTGGCGTAGGGCCGTTAGCAACTGCCCTGCTTTCAATCCCCTCACGCTTACCCTGGCTCTTATATGCAGAAAAAAACGGTAGTTGTGGGCTGTGGAGTTTTTATAGCATGTTGCGGGGGCCTCAGAAAGAAAAAGGTAGAGAACCCCTTCTGTAATGGATCAGGAACTGGTTAAAAGACAGGAAATAAAGGTTAGGTATGAATGATCACTTTCAAGAATGGAGAGAGGTAAAGAGTGGGGTTCTCCAGGGAAAAGTACTGGGATCAGTGTTGTTTACATATTCATAAATGATCTGGACAAGAGGGTAAACAGCAAGCTGGCAAAGTTTGCAGATGGTACAAAATTACTCAAGATAGTTAATTCCAAACCTGACTGCAAAGAGTTACAAAGGGGTCTCACAAACTAGGTGACTGGGAAAAAAAATGGCAGATGAAATTCAATGTCCTTAAAAGCAAAGTAATGCTTATTGGAAAACATAATCCCAACTATACACTCAAAATAATGGGGTCTAAATTAGCTGTTATCCCTCAAGAAAGATCTTGGAGTCACTGTAGATAGTTCTCTGAAAACACCCCCACTCCCTCACAAAAAAAAAAAAAAAACAACCTAACAGAATGTTAGGAAACCATTAGATAATAAGACATTAGATATTAAAATGCTACTATATAATTCCAGGGTACACCCAAACCAGGAATGCAGCATGCAGTTCTGATCATCCCATCTCAAATATATATATATATATATATATAAAAGAAATGAAAAACGTACAGGGAAGGGCAACAAAAAATTATTATGGGTATGGAACAACTTCCAAATGAGGAGTGATTAAAATGTCTGGGACTGTGTAGCTTAAAAAAGAGATGACTAAGGGGGGAATATGATAGAGGTCTATAAAACTATGTATGGTGTGGAGAAAGTGAGTAAGGAAGTGTAATTTACCCTTTCACATAACACAATAACCAGGAACCCAATGAAATTAATAGGCAACAGGTTTAAAACAAACAAAAGGAAGTACTTCTTCACACAATGCAATTAACCTGTGGAACTCATTGGCAGATGCTGGGACTGTATGACAGGCAATGGAGTGCTTCATAAATGCCCTGCTCTGTCCATCTCTTTGAAGCACCTGGCATTGGGCACTGTTGGAAGACAGGATACTGAACGAGATGGACCTTTGGTCTGACCCAATATGGCCATTCTCATGTTCTGATGTGCACTTTAAGTCCTAGATCTACATTTTCCATAGCATTCACAATTTAGCCCCACTCTACTTATCCACCCAAATATCTTATTGCAAGGTCAACCGCAGCTTTTGCTCCACCAATGATGCTAGCTTCTGTAGTCGACTTCTCCAAGAAACTTTTGTGCTTTCTTCCATGCCAGCCCAGATGAGTGGGGAAAGCTCCCAGCCAAAATCCATAATGTCATAAACCTTATCCTTTTTCAAAGTCCCGCCTCAAACCTCATCTTTCCATAATGCATATGTTAAAGCACAACCTGATAACAGCTGGGCCTGTAATAACAAAAATGGTGTGTTTTCAACTAAACTAATTTAGTTGAACTCATGCAAACCTCCATGTGGACACCCTTAAACCCGTTTTAGACTGACTTGTAATCAATTTTGCTCAATTCAGTAAGGAATTTATTTTAGCTAATCTGATATAAACCAGGTTGAAATCAAGCTTGTAGCTGTACTCCCAGAAGACCCAGCAAGCACATGTTAAGAGCACCTACAGGCATGTGTCCAAGTAACTGTGTGGGAGCATGTTAGAGGGGTTTGGGCTTAAACACATATCAGATCCCATGTCAGATTTGCAGCATAGACATATGCTAAGAGTGTCCACAAAGGAATTTTAAATGATATTATCCAAGTTAATTTACAAACTGCTTGTAGTTAACTACAGGAGCTTTGTGTAAATACTGAGTCTGTGTGAAAGTCGTGTTAAGGGGGATGTTCCAGGAGGTGTTGTGCCTCCAGCAGGCCTAATGTGTCCTGGAGCCCTGGAGAAGCATTGCCAACACACCCACCTTTTTGAAATATGAAACCCGTGCTCCTCTCCGAGGAAGGAACAAGTCTAGTGGTCATTGCAAAGTGGGGAGGCTGGTCATGGACCTATATTTTCCATTAGCTTTAAATTCTTAGGAGGGAACATTTAAAAAGTCGGAAAGGAAAGAGAGTAACTACCTTTGTTCTGAACAAAAACATAATAGGCATTCTGCGAATGTGCACCCGCAGGCCTGTCAGACTTCCCTCAGAGGAATGTGCCCAGGGCCTGATACTCAGACCTGAATGCAGATTTGTGTTTGCAGAGGCATATTTCAACTACAAGGTCTTCATCATTTTTAATGGCAGACTATTTCAAATGTGTTATTAATGCCATACCTCATCAAAAACTCAGCACGGGAATAAGAAAAGGATTTTAACTCACCATCCTTGCCTACTCACCTTTAATCCCCTCCTACACATTTCCCTTTTTTATGATCATTTAGATAAGGATAACTGTAACCTGAAACATCTCAAAAACTGTCTTTAAAAAAAAAAAAAGAAAAAAGGGCAAACAGTGAATGGTTTGAACTAAGAAATAGTGAGGCTTTTTTTGCCGGTGAATATTCATTTGAATTTGAAACCAAAGTTGTAGTGGACCATATTCACTTTCCACCAACATTCAGGCACTCAGAGTGGGATTTTCAAAAGCACTAAGGAATTTGGGAGCAGACAACCCATTGACTTTCCCATGGACATGTCCTCCTAAGTCATGTATGAGTTTGCAAAATCCTACACTCAAGCCTTATGATTAGTATAAATATTTTAAAATGCTAGACGAGTGAATTTTGAATTGTTCTAACATTCAATAATTGCAGTTCATGGTGTATTTGTTACTTACATTAAATATCCACAAACCAGAAACAATATCATATGACTTGTGCAGCCAGTCAACATCTCATGAATATTATAAGGAACTGCTTGGGGTCTAAGCATAAAAGGGAAACATTTCTGCATAGAAATTCATGACTATTTGTGAGTAACTCCTACCTTTGTGAATTTCAAATCCATTTATAAGCAGTTCACAAACAGAAGAAGCAATAAAAGTTATTGAATATATCATATTTTTACTAGATAATTCACTCATGGCTAGTACTCACTCATCTCTGTCACACGCAGAGATTCTGCCATCTATTACATCTATGAAACCCCTTTGAGTCCAGTGGGGTTGTAGCAGATGGCAGAATTTGGTTCACAATATCCTTGCTATTTGGTAATAATATTCATGTACAACTCTGGTATTGCATTCATTCTAGAGGCAGTCTGTTGACAAAACATGTACCAGGTTTCAGCTGCAGCAAAGGAGTAAAAAAATAAAAGTTAACAATTCAACCTTTCACCCAGCCATTGCTTTGACAGGATTATTTTCTCACGGGTCACCAAACTTTATATGCACATGGGCAGGAATCCCACAAGCCACAAGGGAATGTAGGGGGAAGATTTAAATACCTTGGGTTCTATCTATTTTTAAATTAATTGTGCAGTAGATGTTTGCTGTATGTTGTATTGCACTAAAGTCTGATTAACTTGGGTAAACAGTTTGATTCATAGATGTCTTTTTAATAGGCACAATTGCTCTCAGTAGGTTATGTGATCTGAATGATATTGGCAAACGAATGTTGTAGTATGACAAGTACCGAAAGTATCCTCATGTGGATTAGCTGATCTAATTAGATCTGAAGATTTATAGTTTTTTTCCCTCTCAATAGCACAACCTTATTAATAAAAACAGAAACCCATCACAAAAGCATATCAATAGTATCTATCCTCCAATCAAACAACTGAAGACAGAAATTATCCTTATTTTACAAATTTCTGCAAAATATTACACTGCCCTATTTATTATTTTCTCTTACTGATCATAGAAAAATAGAATGCAAGCTTTGTCAGAGATTAGTAAAAGATATTCATGTAATTCATTCAGGACTGAGTTCTACATGAGATATGAACATTGCACAAATGTAGCCAGTTACTTAGTTAGACCAAAATATGGACCAAAATAGGATCAGGAATGATACTGGTTGTCAAGAATGGACTGGGGGGTACTCGGGAATGGAAAAAAGTTTTAGGTCTTTTTAGTACTCTTTCATGTGATTTGTGAACCTCAAATGTTTTGCAGATTCAGATAAGCATTCAAAAATTCTGAGCCACTTTGATCTAAAAAACTGAGATAGAAACCCTGGGAGATTTTCAGTACTTTCTGCTTCTGGCTTGTGGGAAAAAAACATAAGAATAACCTCATTCTATTGTGGTGTAGCTAGCTGTGTTTCCAATGCAAACGAGATAGCAGAGGAAAGATTTTTCTTTAAAAAAAGAAGTTGTACTAAACTGTTTCAAATCGCAATGTGTGGCTGCAAATTTTGGGGCTCCTGGTTATTCACCCCCTTCTCTACTTATTTCATACAGCATACATGAAGCAAAAATAAATGCTAAAACAGCTATATCTCAGAAAACAGTTGAAACTAAAGTATTTCAGTTTTCTCTCACTTGTAAATCAGGACTAATTCATTTTAAGTCAATGGAGTTATACTGGTTTAAAATGGGTGTGTTTGAGGGGATAATTGAGCCCTAAATAACCTGTTTACCAAGGAAGTTTTGGCCCTGCTTCTGCATGTCCTATGAATTAAAGAACAGAACATATACACTCATCATCTCTGCAATCACTCTAACATTCCTGCTGTATTTTGTCACAGCACAGTGCTCGCTAGATAAAGTACTAGCTTTTGGATAAAAGGGTATATTTTTCCTCAATAAGATAATACATCTTAAAAATTATATTTTAATTTAGGGTTTATGTTTATACTCTGACTAACAACGGAGTAGTTAGGACTAGACCTTTGCTTGTCTCTGCAATTAAACCATTTACAACATCTCGGGAATAACTGAAAAACCTTTAGATCTGCTGCTGCTTCTTACTTATGGAGGCAAGTATGCTAGGGGCAGGGCTAGAACTTTGTTCTCCTCCCTGGCAGAGGATTTACTTTAGGACTTGTCTATATAAGAACTTACTTGAGTATAATTTACAAATAATAAATAATCCACACCCTGAGTGACGTAAATTATATCAACCTAAGTGCTTGTATAAACAGTGTTATGTTGGCAGGATAGCTTCCCTCCATCCTTACAAGGGAATGTACCAACAAAGGGAGACCAACCAAGGAGGTCATGGGAAGTATTGGGGCTGAAGGGTGGCAGGGGGAAATAAAATGCGTGAGAGGGATGAAGCCAAGATCTCATGGGAATCTCCAGTATTCTGTATGGTAGGATGCTCTGGATTTGCGGAAAAACTAGGAAGTAGGCAAGATATTTTACGTTTACGCATTTGAAGAAAGGTTTTTTTTACCCACGAAATCTTATGCCCAAATAAATCTGTTACTCTTTAAGGTGTCACCAGATTCCTCATTGTAACTGGGTAAGCACACTCTTTCCTTCCAACACCGCACTGCAAACAAAGGGGACGTTTCATTGTTATCCCAAACCCTCTCAAACAGATTTTGTCCTGAAGGTCACCGAATTCCAGCTATTTTGGTATCTTAGAGCCCTCACAGAGAATGTGCTGCCAGCCACTCCTCTTTTAGAAGGAAGGCAATCCAGCTCAGGTGCCCCTGTTGACTCCAGAGGTGGCAGTATGGCATGGGGAGAAAGGTATTTCCTGAGATAGGCTGGTCCCAGACCATCTAAGAATTTGTAGGTCATAAACAACCTCTTAAACTTCAAGCAGACACAAGCAGGCAGCCAGGGAGTGCCTGGAGCACTGGTGTCATAGAATCATAGACTTTAAGGTCAGAAGAGACCATTATGATCATCTAGTCTGACCTCCTGCACAACGCAGGCCACGGAATCTCACCCACCAACTCCTGTAACAAACCCCTAACTTATGTCTGAGCTACTGAAGTCCTCAAATCGTGGTTTAAAAACTTCAAGGTGCAGAGAATCCTCCAGCAAGTGACCCATGCCCCACACTGCAGAGGAAGGCGAAACCCCCCAGGGCCTCTGCCAATCTGCCATGGGGGAAAATTCCTTCCCGACCCCAAATATGGTGATCAGCTAAACCAGGGGTCTCAAACTCAAATGACCATGAGGGCCACAGGAGGACTAGTACATTGCTGCACCACTGAACACCACCCCCTGCTGCCCCGGCCCAGCCCTGCCCCCACTCCACCTCTTCCGTGAGGCCCCACCCTTGGCTGCCAATAGGAGTGGAGGGGGAGGTACCTGGAGGAGTGGCCAGGGCAACACACAGACCCCTGTGGCCCTCCCTGAGGTCCCGGCCGCTTCCCGGAGTGGCGTGGGGGCAGGGCAGGCAGGGAGGGAGCCTGCCCTGACCCCGGTGCACGCTGGGCCAGAGCCGCTCTAGGTAAATGCTGGAGGGACAGCGGGGAGCTGGCGGGCCACAGAAAATGTGTCCCACGTGCCACGTGTTTGAGACCCTTGAGCTAAACCCTGAGCATGTGGGCAAGACTCACCAGCCAGATACCCAGGAAAGAATTCTCTGTAGTAACTCAGATCCCACCCCATCTAACATCCCATCACAGGTCACTGGGCATATCTACTGCTAGTAGTCAAAGATCAATGAATTACCAAAATTAGGCTATCCCATCATATCATCTCCTTTATAAACTTACCAAGCTTTGTCTTGAAGCCAGATATGTCGTTTGCCCCCACTGCTTCCGTTGGAAGGCTGTTCCAGAACTTGAAACAGTTCTGATGGTAAGAAACCTTAGCCTAATTTCAAGTCTAAACTTCCTGATGGCCAGTTTATATCCATTTGTTCTTCTGTCCACATTGGTTCTGAGATTAAATAATTCTTCTCCCTCCTTGGTATTTATCCCTCTGATATATTTATAGAGGGCAATCATATCTCCTCTCAGCCTTCTTTTAGTTAGGCTGAACAAGCCAAGCTCCTTGAATCTCCTTTCATAAGACAGGTTTTCCATTCCTCAGATCATCCTAATAGCCCTTCTCTGTACCTGTTCCAGTTTCAATTCATCCTTCTTAAACATGGGAGACCAGAACTGCACACAATATTCCAGATGAGGTCTCACCAGTGCCTTGTATAACGGTACTAACACCTCCTTATCTCTACTGGAAATACCTCTCCTGATGCATCCCAAGACTGCATTAGCTTTTTCGACTGCCATATCACATTGGCGGCTCATAGTCATCCTGTGATCGACCAGTACTCTGAGGTCCTTCTCCTCCTCTGTTACTTCCAAGTAATGTGTCCCCAGTTTATAACAAAAATTCTTGATATTAACCCCTAAATGCATGACCTTGCACTTTTCACTATTAAATTTCATCCTATTACTATTACTCCAGTTTACAAGGTCATCCAGATCTTCCTGTATGATATCCCGGTCATTCTCTGTATTGGCAATACCTCCCAGCTTTGTGTCATCCGCAAACTTTATTAGCACATTCCCACTTTTTGTGGCAAGGTCAGTAATAAAAAGATTAAATAAGATTGGTCCCAAAACCGATCCCTGAGGAACTCCACTAGTAACCTCCTTCCAGTCTGACAGTTAACCTTTCAGTCTGATCTGCTGTAATCTCCCCTTTAACCAGTTCCTTATCCACCTTTCAGTTTTCATATTGACCCCCATCTTTTCCAATTTAGCTAATAATTCTCCATGTGGAACCATATCAAATGCCTTACTGAAATCGAGGTAAATTAGATCTACTGCATTCCCTTTATCTAAAAAATCTGTTACCTTCTCAAAGAAGGAGATCAGGTTGGTTTGACACAATCTACCTTTTATAAAGCCATGTTGTATTTTGTCCCAAATACCATTGACCTCAATGTCCTTAACTACTTTCTCCTTCAGTTTTTTTTCCAAGACCTTGCATACTACAGATGTCAAACTAACAGGCCTGTAGTTACCCAGATCACATTTTTTTACCTTTCTTAAAAATAAAAACTATGTTAGCAATCCTCCAGTCATATGGTACAACCCCTGAGTTTATAGATTGATTAAAAATTCTTGCTAATGGGCTTGCAATTTCATGTGCCAGTTCCTTTAATATTCTTGGATGAAGATTATCCGGGGCCCCCGATTTAGTCCCTTTAAGCTGTTTGAGTTTGGCTTCTACCTCGGATGTGGTAATATCTACCTCCATATCCTCATTCCCATTTGTCGTCATACCATTATCCCAAAGCTCCTCATTAAAGACTGAGGCAAAGTATTTGTTTAGATATTGGGCCATCCCTAGATTATCCTTAACCTCCACTCCATCCTCAGTGTCTAGTGGTCCCACGTCTTCTTTCTTTGTTTTCTTCTTATTTATATGGCTATAAAATCTTTTACTATTGCTTTTAATTCCCTTTGCAAGGTCCAACTCTACATGGCTTTTGGCCTTTCTCACTTTAGCCCTACATGTTCTGACCTCAATAAGGTAGCTCTCCTTGCTAATCCCTCCCATTTTCCACTCCTTATAGGCTTTCTGCTTTTTCTTAACCACCTCTCTGAGATGCTTCCTCATCCAACTTGGTCTACAACTCCTGCCTATGAATTTTTCCCCTTTCTTGGGATGCAGGCTTCTGATAGTTTCTGCAACTTTGACAAAGTAATTCCAGGTCCCCTCCACCTTTAGATCTACATGTTTTTCAATCCAATCCACTTCCCTAACTAATTTCCTTAACTTTTTAAAGTTAGCCTTTTTAAATCAAAAACCCTAGTCACAGATCTATTTTTGTTTATCCTTCCATTTAGTTTGAACTAAATTAGCTCATGATCGCTCAAACCAAGGTTGACCCCTACAATCATTTCTTCTGAGAGGTCCTCACTGCTCACCAAAACCAAATCTAAAATGGCATCCCCTCTTGTTGGTTCAGCAACTACTTGGTGAAGGAATCCATCAGCTATCGCATCCAGGAAAATCTGAGCCCTATTATTATTACTAGCACTTGTCCTCCAGTCTATATCTGGGAAGTTGAAGTCTCCCATGATCACACAATTCCCATTAATATTTACTTCTTTAAAAACATTAAAGAGGTCGCTATCCATATCCACATCGGATCCCAGTGGTCTATAGCACACCCCAAGCACTATCCCAGGGCAGGCTCTAGTAGCTTTCTTCCCCAATGGGATTTTTGCCCAGACATACTCTGTCTTATCCATTCCATCACTTCTTATTTCTTTACAGTCTACCTCATCATTGATATAAAATGCTACTCCACCTCCTTTGTCTTTATTTTTGTCTTTCCTAAACAGCACATATCCTTCAATACCCGTACTCCAGTCATGACTACTATTCCACCATGTTTCTGTTATGCCTGTAATATCTGGTTTCACTTCCTGCACCAGTAGCTCTAGTTCCTCCATTTTATTACCTAGGCTCCTCGCATTAGCGTACAATCATCTTAATTTTTGCTGTTTCGCTTCACTCACATTCTTTACCCAATTGGGCACAGACATTCTACCACCAATATTACCTATTAGATTGGTATGTACACTGCCCTTTCACCTTATGTCCCTTCTCCTACCCACAGCTGTATCCTTTCTTACTTCATTTTCTTACCTCTCAAAGAGAATAACGTCCAGGTAACCTCCATGCCAATCTCCCAACCATCTCCCCAGAATTCCTAGTTTAAAGCTATCTTGATCAGTTGTGCCATCCTCCATGCTAGAAGTCTATTTCCCTCCTTACTCAGGTGAAGTCCATCCCGAGAGAACAGTCCTCTGTCCCTGAATGCTTCCCAGTGGCCATACATCCCAAAGCCCTCCTTGTAGCACCACTGCCTGAGCCATCTGTTGAGCATCATAATCGTGTCACACCTTTGTTGCCCTTCTCTAGGAACAGGCAGAATCCCACTGAAGATCACCTGAGCCTCAATTTCCTTTAGTTTCTTCCCCAGCCTGGCATAGTCTCCCTTGAGACGTTCCAGCGAGAATCTAGCCGTATCATTTGTTCCCACATGAAGGATAATCAATGGATACTTTCCCGCTCCCATTAGGATCCTCTTCAGCCTCAGGTCCACAATCCGTATTTTAGCACCCAGCAGGCAGCACACCCTTCTGTTCTCTGGATCAGCTCTTGTTACAGGCCTGTCTATTCTTCTCAGTAATGAGTCCCCAATCACATAGACCTGCCTTTTCCTGGTGATGGTGTGATTCTCCAGTCTATCCCCTGTTCCATCTGGCTGCAAGTCCTCTCAATTCCTATTGTCTCTTGCAATCCTCTGCAACCCATCCCGTATCCTCCTGGGGCTCATATTTGGTGTTGTTATCTCCATTGACTCTTGCCCTCTTCCAATAGGACTATTTGATCTTCTCTTTTTCCTTGCCCTCTCACCTTCAGTGACGATCTGCTGTGCCCCTTCTTCATTTTCCAACTCTGCAAACCTGTTCCTGAGCTCTATTTCTCCTTCACTGCCCCGTTTTCTCCTCTGCCTGGTTCTCCTAGTCACATGCTTCCACTGTCTACTTTCCTCACCCAGCAGTATCCTCTCAGAGTTCTTCGGTCCTGCTTCCATCTGCAAGTCTGAGCTTTTCCCTTCAGCCTCCTCATGTCTTTGCTCCATCATCCGCTCGAACCCCCTTCTAAACTCAACCAGAGTCTCCACCTGCATCTCCAATCCTAGGATCTTCTCTTCCATCAGCTCTATCAGGCGGCACTTCATGCAGAAGAAATTCTTTTCAGGTACCCCCTCCAGGATCATGTACATGCCACAGCTTCTAATCCAGTCATCTTCATTGTGTCTTCCACTACTTGGGTCACTCCCACTTCTGCCTCTGTGTCTCTCATAGCCTTCTCACCTAAGTCATGTTAGTCCAGGAAACACAAACCATGAATGAGTTTTAGATTTGTTGTATGGCTACTAGGGAGACGTGATCAGGTTCAATTGCATAAAAATAAATCCAGAACTTTTGACCATCTTTCAAACCAAACTGAACTTGAACCTTTTAAAGGCTCATAATGGATCCATCCATTGTTCCTTCAGATCTCCTATCATTAGATTTTTGCTAAGTAATGTTATTCCAGTGCATGCATAGCAAAGTCAATCACTGAAAAGTGCATTGCTACTCTAAAAATAGTAGCTTCTTGCTTCTTAGAGGTGCTCCCTGTGCATTTTCAGAGGCATAACTTCTGATTTTAGTGACAAACAAATGTTTACTGCCTTCTATTCCTGGTACCACTGCAGAGCCAACACAGCTAAAATTGAGTGAAACTGTAGATTTTATTGCATGTTGTACACCATCAACAAAATTGCCTACTAAGTTTTAATCATTTATAGGCTTTCATACACAGGAATCAATATAATTTGCAGAAAACTAAACTTGGGTTGCAGAGCCAGTGATGGTTTTGCATGAGTCTGACTCTAAGAGTCAGTTTGCAGGGAAAGCAAGTTTTTTTTAATCTCCCACTTTTTTTTCTTTTTTATTTTTTTAAACAGGATATTTTATCTGCAAACCATGAGACACAAATATGGAAACCTATGATAGTATTTTTACAAAGTCACTTTTCAGAAAAAGCCTGAAAGGACATTTGCTCTGGGCAGATGAACTAAATAGCAGTTTAAAAATTAATTTGAGCCAAATTCTACCATGCACTGTGCATAGGGACATGCCAGAGAGCTCAGGGCAAACACTCAGAGTGGGTCAGCTCTATTTTGATTCACCTCAAGCACTTTTGCACAAGCCCTATAAGAAATGTGCCACAGATGACTATTTAGTGGTAGACCCTAAGAGCTAAGACATGGTCCACATGTTTATGCACATGCATCCCTGATTGAGCAATAGTTACTCCACAGAAACAATGAGGAGTCCTTGTGGCACCTTAGAGACTAACAAATTTATTTGGGCATAAGCTTTTATGGGCTAACACCCATTTCATCAGATGCATGGACTGAAAAATACTGTAAGCAGTATATATATCACAGCACATGAAAAGATGGGAGTTGCCTTACCAAGTGGGGGGATGGGGTCAGTGCTAATGAGGCCAATTCAATTAAGGTGGAAGTACTGCTTAGTGTATTTTTCAATCCATGCATCTGATGAAGTGGGTTTCATGAAAGCTTATGACCAAATAAATTTGTTAGTCTCTAAGGTGCCACAAGGACTCCTCGCTGTTTTTGCTGATACAGACTAACACGGCTACCACTCTGCAACCAGTTACTCCACAGTGTCCCAAGCTAATTTGTTTTGGTACCACCTATCAAGAACATTATGGGAAGGAAAAGTAACTTCTTATGGCTAGAATATGTATACATATAATGATGGTTGAGCTGTTTATAGTATTTCTGAACACATTTTGGTAACCAGTTCACATTTATTTCAAACTCAATCCTCAACATTTGTTTCCACAACAGATGTCCCCATTATTAGCATTTGAAGCTAAGAGGCTACAAACCCATGAAAGGGTTCATCATGGAACAGTTACAGATGCCTAATGATAGAAGTGGTAAAGGGCACTGCTATAATTAGCCAAGTGAATATAGAATACAGTGCAGTGAGACTATTTTATTAGCTGAAGAAATTTCTGCAGAAATTGTAGGATGCCAAACTTAACTGCTTTTCATACTGTTACATCCTTAGACGATAGAGCCTCTCCTACCCTGAGGTCACTGTGCTGGTCTCATTATCCTCTAATGAAAGCTCTAGTTCAGTTGTCTTTAAAACTACTTACCAGTGATCAATTGTCACTAAGAAAGTTTTATTAGGCTTAATCCTTTGGAGAATGGTGCTATGTGGATCAGTCCTGGCATTTGGTCAGCAGGTTGCTTTGATCAGATACACTAGTGATGTGTTCTTTTTTCCTGTCTCGCATGATAGGGAGTGTGCCTAAAAGCCTTGTGGCACAGAGTTCACCTCAATGCTTCTTCAATAGGTTTGTATTTCAGGGTCTTTTTGTCTTGTCACCCAACAAAAGAAACATCAAATTCACATTGATTATGGCTTGTCTACTTTAGAGGATTTTACTTTAAGCACATTAGCTTGTTCAGCTTTCAGTGGATCAATAAATAATGACTGAATTCCAACAGTTTCTGAATGCAGGACATAAAGCCATCAGTCTCTTCCTTTCTTTTTCCCTCCAGTCATGTCTTCACCCCTTTCAGGAAAAATCAATACGAATTTATATCAGCATTTAGATTTTCACTAGGATGATTTTTTTTTTCAGCTAGGAGTTGTGTTAAGGAACAAATTGACCATTGGTGCTACAATAGTTATGTGTATATATGGCAGAACTTGCCAACAGAGTAGCATTTTAATGTGTATTTGGTAAAACACATACACACACACACACACACTTTCCTTTCATGTTGATTTTCAATACCTTTAAATAATAAACAGCTAAAAAGAATTTTACTTTATATTGGGGAATCACCATACAAATAATAGTTACTTATTGAGTTGTTCTTTCACTAGGGTTCTGAAAATTGTGACTGCTTTAGGCTGGTAATTTTTTTTCCAAGAAAAGTTCTTTTAAATATTCTCTTTTAGTTTGCAGTGGGCAATTTCGATGTATCTTGGCCTTTTACCATTCTGAAGTGATCAAGATTTTTTTAAATTAAAATAATAAAACAGGCTTGTTAACAGCATTTATTGTAGTCCTCTGCTTAGATATAAAACAAAAGCTATCATCTAAATCAACAACCCAATTTGGAAGCAGTTTGCATTCTCTAAACAGTATTTGTTTGACTACAAAAGAGTAAAAGGATACTATTTAGAGAATGAAAATGGAAGTATAAAAGAAATCCAGTAATAAATAATTGATAGGAAATATTGATCTGGAAGGGGAATGCATGTATCTATGTTAATTCACTTAAAAAAAAACTAGAGTGGAAGTGTGTCAGTAGTACTACTCCATAATTTCAGAGCTAGAATTTGAACTTTCCAATATAAGCAAAACAAAGGTTTCTAAATCTATCAAAAGGCTCTAACAAAGAAATGACAAAACTCATTACTGGCTCCTTTTGCATAGTTAGATGACTGTGTTTCTGTGTAATAAAATTCAGATTGTTTCTAGTGTAGAAGACAATTATTTTGAGTCTAATCTGAAATAGGCACATTATTTAAAAGTAAATCCTGCTGCTTAACAGAAGGGAGGGAAGATTAAATTAAAGTACACTGTTACTCACCTGCTGCCTTTTTCATAAAGCAAGAGTATGCTTCAACTTCTATTAAGTTCAGAGAGGAGTAATTGTCAGGGCCTGTAATGGGGTGGTCTGACTTAGTAGTCAGCACCAAGAGGGAGTCATGGTTGGGAGTCACACTAAGGGTCAAGTTAAAGTCCAAAGCCACAGTAAGAGGTCAGAGCCAGATCACACCAATGACTAAGCCAGAGTCAAAGTCAGAAGTCACATCAATGGTCAACGATGGAGGGAGTAGCAGGGGCCAGGACAAGGGAAGCAGGAACAGAGAGCAGGGAATGGTAACAGGAACAAGGAGCAAGTGAGGGGGTGGGGGACAGCAGCACAGTGGATCTCAAACTTTCCAGACTACAGTACCCCTTTCAGGAATCTGATTTGTCTTGCGTACCCCAAGTTACACCTTACTTAAAATCTACTTGCTTTCAACATCAGACATAAAAATACAGAAGCATCCCAGCACACTATTACTGAAAAATTGCTTACGTTCTCATTTTTATTATATAATTATAAATTAAATCAATTGGAACATAAATATTGTATTTACATTGTAGTGTAGTATATAGAGCAGTATAAACAAGTCATTACCTGTATGAAATTTTAGTTTGTACTGACTTCCCTAGTGTTTTTTTACGTAGCCTGTTGTTAAACTAGGCAAATATCTAGAGGAGTTGATGTACCACCTGGAAGATGTCTGTGTACTACCAGGAGTACATGTTCCCCTAGTGAAGAACCACTGATCTAACCTTGCAATGTGGTGGGGCTGCCCATAAGGCTCTTGCTTGATAACCTACAGGGCCGGATTTGAGACCCATGGCATGTGATGTAATGTACAGAATGAGGTTACAGACCTGCTGGATCTTGGCTGCCATTGTCAAGTGGTTCCAACAATTAAGCAATTTAGCTGTGAATGGCTAAAATGCCAGTCAGGGCTGTAATCAGCTCCTCAACAAGTATAGCTCCAAAATAGACTGTGGAGTTACACACATTACACAGTTTGAAAGTCTGGCACGGGGAGTGTTTTGGAGATGATGAAACCAATACCTTCTCTGACAATGACTATTCTAGGTCAAGGATGTAAATATCACATTTGTTGAGAGTCTCACATATTCATATGATTTCAGGAGCTGTGCTTTTAAGAAAAACACCTCTTATCACAAAAAGATTATAAAACTGAAAGACCTGACTACACTGTTTTTACATATAGACCAGGGAGGTTCCCCTTGCTGAGTTTCCTCTGAATTCTTCTTGAGGAGTAGTGGGAGTCTGACTCATCTGTGAAAAGCAAGAGTCTGGCCTACAAATCCTGCATATTCCCCAATATCACACATCTCAGGGATCCACTCAGGGATCCACTG
The DNA here is from genome assembly GCF_965152235.1 of Eretmochelys imbricata. Taxonomy (NCBI): domain Eukaryota; kingdom Metazoa; phylum Chordata; order Testudines; family Cheloniidae; genus Eretmochelys; species Eretmochelys imbricata. Next base: position 54,365,224 of record NC_135576.1, on the reverse strand, counting down.
CATGCACATCAGCTCTGGGGCTCTGCCCCTTCTTTTTGGAAGCAAGGCTATAATGGACCCATACTACCAGAGGTCCTTGGCCAGTGCCTGCCTTGGAACTCCTCTTTAAGAAGGTCCTCAGAGAAGTAAATACAGTCTCTCACCTTTCCACTCCTCCCAGGGTGTACTTCCTTCTTGCTTCATGTGTGGCTATCTGAAAGTATTGACAGTTTCCTGTGAGGTCTAGAGGAAGAGGGATCTTTGCCACAAAGGCATTGAGCCTCTATTACTAGTGGAGGTGGTGGGAGATCTGCACATGGGGGATGCCCCTTTACATGAGGATCCAAAGGAAATGATTGTCCCTGAGTTACTTGGAGCTTTTTATCAGAATGAGAATTACTGTTGTAACCAGCAGTAGGTACAGTCTACAAAACTCCTCTGCACTTCTCTCAGTGGAGGTTTTTTGCATATTTAAAAAATGTATTTGAGGTCACATGCAATTTCAGAAGTAGCCACCAATGCCATATCCTCCTCTTCCCCCTCCCCACACTGTTAAAACAATTTTAACTCACATCTATTTCTAGGGGATGATACAGAACTTGGTTTCATGAATAATTAAAGTGTGAAAGATACATATGTGATAATCCAAAAATAATCTTCATTTAAAAAGGGAATAAGGTTGGTCTGATATCCCTCTAAGACACCCCTTCAATGCAAGGACATCCCAAGTTATGAGACACTTGTTAATCACACTTTACTGACCACACAGCACATTTCGGTTGACAGTGGCAGACAGCATCTTCTCAATCTTCCCTTCTGCCTCCAACGTAAGGACATACACTCACATTAATCTGCCTCCCAATATAATGCAAAACCCTAATTACCACCTCAGCATCCTCAGCAAACAGTCAGCTCTGACATATGTGCACAGATTAAACATATGTTATGCAATCTGCTTGTGGTGGATGTATGAAGTTATAATGAAAGTTTTGTGTTGTATGGTGAGGAGACAAAAAGGAATTTCCTTGAGTTGATGCTCAGTCTGCATTATGGCCTGTAACCATGAAGGCTGACAGCTTCCTTCGAGGCACAATAATCACTCAGTTCTCAGGGAAAGGGATTGGAAAGGTCTGGGCACTGGGCTGCATCTTTTTGTCCCATTCCACTGCAATAATCCTCTGACTCTCTTCTTCCTCCTGACATGAAATCACACTGAAGTAGCAATGGCTTTCCAGAGGGGTGAAATTAATCTTAACTTTGGCTTCAGTAATTTGCCCTAGCTACTGAATAAGGTACTCCATTCATTAAACTAAACTACTCTATCAGCTTAGGTGCACAAGTATGTTGCTCTCTGTAATGCTTCCAACTTACTGATAGAGAGGTTATGTAACCCAACATTTCTTTTGGAAATTAATCTTTACATGTTTAGGAATTCTGGTGGGTCATTTGTGGAGATATTAAACAGGAAGGGGGCTAGAATTTACCATTGAAGCAATCCATTCCGTTGAGTGTGCCATCAACTTTTCTGACTCTCCCCCTCAGGAAAATAAATAAACAAACTGCATATCCATTCTCAAGCAAGGAGAAGATATAATTTTGCAGTTTTCAAACTATCTTCGATGTATTGAACTAAGTTTTTAAGTTGGCCATAACATGAATGTTATGGTACTCTGTCAGCTTCCCTTCCACTATTGGCACTATTCTACCCATTATCATCCATTCATGTAGCTTGTAGGTTGAGCAGAGTAAGGATACTGGACAATAGTTCTCCACAGAGTTAGCATCTTTATGTGGTTTGGCTAGTGCAGTCACTCTTTCCTATCTCCATAGCCTGGTTGTTTGCACTGTCTTCATGCAAGAGATAAAGAAGTCAAGCAGCCACTTCTGTTCTCTTGTACCAAAGTATAATACTAGTTCATTAGATAAACTATCAACTCCAGTTGCCTTTCCACATTCCACAATAGGGTTTTCATCGCTATTGCCAGCTCCAAAATGTTGAGCTGTTCATTGTGGACTTTGCTGCCTCTGAGGAGTGAGCAAAGTCTGTGCTATACTTGTTTCGCTCTGTGCTTTGCTTTGTGGGCTGGTTTACCATTGAGGATGAGGGTTGAGGATGAGGTTTATCACTGAGGGCTTGGTTGGGAGAGACTGTGGTTGTTGTCCATCAGGGTACAGCTTGTGAATAGTGGCCCATGCTTTTTTTTGCTATTATGGCACAGGTTTGTTATTTCAATCCACTCCGTCCAGCCGTTGCACCACTTTGATCTCTCACATAAGCCTTTCACCAAGTCCAGTGGTTCCTTAATCATGTGGATTTAAGTCAAACAATTCTGAACATTGCTTTATATTGTTGGTGTCTCTCTTCTGAAAGCCCATGTAAACCAACATTCCCTAGTGTTGTACTTTTGGGCCATATTCCACATCAAGGAGACAAATTCTCCATAACGGTCATGTGTCAGAGTAATATTGCAAATGGATTCATCCAATTCAGAGATAGACTTCTCATTCAACCTTTTTGAAGCTGAACCTCAGCAGATACTTTGTTTTTCTGGGTTGTAGTGTAGCCTCTATTGTCACTTGCATTGGTTTATGCTGTGATCTTGGAATCGTTGACATGATCTCCCTTCTGAAGTTGCCTGCATTTTCACTGCTGACAAAAATTAGGTTAAGATTGTACTCCTTGTTCTATTGTGCACCTTGGAAGGTACATTTGTCCTCAAAGTCACAGAGCAAGATCAAGTTGTTTCTTGTCACCCATTCCAAACTTCATCATTGCTATTGTTGGGGTATCCCCAGAAGGTATTGTGACTGCTGACGTCGCCTATGACAATGCATGGTTTCTCTGGAAGGGGAAAGTCAGTTGTTCACCTGGTGGTTAATAAACAGAAACTACATTTGATTGATAAGTTCCACCTTGGTGTTTCACAACAGTGTTTTTTACCAGTCTTTGGTCTTCAACAAGTGTCGTGCTGCCATAAATGTTGCTTTCGATGTCCACACAATATGCATGCCAGGGATGTTTGGTGCTGTTTTCTCTCTTTGAGTCTATTGCAGCCAAATGATGTCTGCTTTCATGCCAGGAAGAACATCTTCCTGATTCCTCCACATTGAAACTGGCAATTTTGAGTGCTGGCTTTATCAACATTTATGTCTACTTCTATTGCGCATCTTGTCATATTTGGTCTCTCCCGTGTTTAATTGAAATCGGAGAGTAACAGGGGTCACAATGTGAAGGTATCTGACTCTTCACCCTCTTACTCCCCCACCACATCATGATAATGTTATGCTATTGATGCAGGGACCATCGTTATATTATGAGTTTGTACAGAGGGTAGCACAATGGTGGTCTAATCTGAGACTTGGGTTCCTAAATGCAACTGTAGTACAAATAATAAATAAATAATAATACATTGTGATATAAAGAGAACATCTTTTTGCCTATTTAGTAGACCCCATGCTCTGGAGACAGGTTTTCTGAATACAGGATTCTTCTTGGCCATTCACTTCCCCATGTGTCCAGTCCTCTTTTGCCACAGCTCCCACCATGTAGGCTTCACTGGAATATCCTCTCAATTAAATGTTATCATGGGTTCTAATTAAATTCAGGCTTGTAGGAACCAGAGCTATTTGTCCAGGCCTAGTTCAGATGATTATTCAAACACTGAGTGTTCTTTACTATTTCTAAGTGATCAACTGTTAAGAGAAGAACTGCTGGACTAATTTGATTCCCCACCCCCTGCCCTGCCGGTCTAATCTCTGAACATGATCCCACAACGGACAATTGGCTCAGCCTAAAGGATGCATCAGACAGCCGTAACCTCTGGGTCTAATGCAGGGCCAGGTTAGAATACTGTACTGTAGATTGATGAAATTTAGGAAAGTTAACTAGGCAGGGAAAAGCAGGTCAACAGGTATGGAATATGAGTGGGACAAAAAGAAGAGGGGTCACACCAAAGAAGAACAGGTTATTGTTGGGAAGGAATTCTTTTGTACAAGTAGCTGGACACAGTAGAACAAATTTACCATTTTAAAAGGAAGACAAACTTCTGTGTATATATTTGCAGAATAAGTTACTTTCCAAAAATACATTTAAATAAATAAATTTTTACTTTTTTAATTACAGGGCGGAGGGGTGGAGATTGTGTTCCATCACCAATTTTCACCTGTAGAACTATAAATTTAAACCACCAACAGTCCTGGGATAGCAGCTTTATAAGACACTCTTTGTCAAGTTCAGCTAAAGGCAGCCTGGAAAAGGTTGGTATAACTTGCATGACAGTTTGTGGATCAATTTCAATGGAGGTATAGGCAGTGGTTTAAATTGCAGTCCAGTCTAAGTTCTGCTCAGCTACTCTAGTGCAACAAAGTGTAACAGAGGAGATCCATTCATTCTGCACAACTAGTGAGTGTTATATCATTATACCACAGTGTTTTGCCACTTACACTAACACTACTGTGCCTTTGACTTCAAAGGGAGTTCTGTGCTTGAGAAAACTGCAGGACTGGGCCCAAAATGTTTAGATATGTTAACTTTCCTTTCAAACTCTATATTCAGTTTCACTTTCAACAGCTACATGTATGACGGGGTCAAGTATGGTCATTTGGGGGATATGACTACTTCAGAGGGTTTGGGGGATTTTTTGCCTATGAACTCAAGCAGCAAGTAACTTATATTCTCCTACTAATATCATGAAGAACATAACTACATGTTCACAGAGTTTTATGGTTGTGTGAATTAAATTTTTGTTAAAGAAACTGATCTAAATGTATATAAAAATCAGTTGCAGTTCATTGTCTCTTGGTAATTTGCCAGTGCAATCTTTACAAAGGTTGGGCACCCAAGAGTTAAAGCATAATCCTTTATAAAATAGACCTTCATGCCCTTGGAATAGTCTATATGAATTTCAGAACTTTTTTTACTTGCCCCCCGCCCCCCTCCCCCCAAAAAAATCCCCACCCTGCTTATACAATTAATTTAAATCTACAGATGTTAATTATTTGGAAATTAAAGCTGTTTTTGAATAATAAAATTGAGTCTAGTATTATCTCTTCTACTGTAATGGATATAATGGTCCTAATTTTCATTTACTCTGAGGTCAGTTTACATTGCTCTGGCATAAAATATATTTACCCCCACCTTGAGGCTCCTGTATACAAGTAGGGTGATGTCAAATGGCCTTTGTGTCAAGGAGAATTAGGCCCAAGATGTTCTCCTCTCACTTTTCAATTAGTTAGTTCAGCAGTATTAGAAGAGTAGTAGCCACTATCTATATCACTATTAAAAACTGTTTCAAACCCAGTGAAGTTTTTTTTTTCCAAATCATGCTTCAACAGACCAGATAAAGCAATGAAATTATTCGTTTTCCTACTAAATATGGCTGGATTCTAAGCACAACAGCGAGAAAATATTGAAAATCTCAAGCTAAAGATGCTAATACCTTATACGGTAAAATGGTTTAAAATTATTGACAATTCAGGCTCTTGAATATTGTAGGGAAAGACTTTCTGGTTAAGCAATTGAGAGAATATTAAATAATTTGTAATGGATTCAGTTAATCGCTTAAAAGAGAAAAACTATTTGGTGATCTTTTGCATTATATATAACAATCATATGAGTCACTACTAAAATAAAACAGAAACCATAGTCAAACACCTGTTTGTTTTGCCAAATTTCTCCTTGAAAAGTTGCTATTGGCAGTATAAAACTCACTGTTGTTTTTTGTTATAGTATATTGGGTAAGCAGTAGCAAAGATAGGTCTCATGACACTTGGCAATAAATAAAATCAGAAGTTCACGTCTAGAAAATCAAGTGTATAAAATCATTAAAATTGAAGCAAATATGTGATAAACCTAAACAAGGGCCATACTGAGAGTCTGTGTTGTCACGGATATATAAAACATTCAGTTACAAGCCTTTACCAGGGAATGATGGGTTTACTAGAGCAAGGTAGCACAGAGAATAATAAAGTTCCAAATGATACTGCAAGATGCAATTTATCACCTATATGTGCAGACGTGACATTACAGTAACATTTACTTTGGATGAGTTTAGCTAATGGAAGGAAGTGAATATATATGCCTTTAAAAGGAAACTTAGTAATTCTAAAGACTACTTTTCATGTAGAAACTAAAAGGAGTGTTTCTAAGTATTCCAAAATCATGCAAACCATGAATAGACAAAGACATTAATGCATTCAAAGAACAACTGGCTTTACTATGAAAGGGGAAAGAGAAAAATAGGTCTTCAGGTCAAATTTTCAAATATAATATAGAAATGAACCTTCAAAATTGATGACATCCGTTTTGCATGTGCTATTTAGGCACTCTCAGATTGCTACAAATTGGGGCACAAATTACTGAATTTGCATGTGTGGTATTTTGCAGGCAAACAGAATTTTCACACATGAAGAAAAGCACATTTGTGTACAGGAATAAGATAATTGCATGATAACCACTCAGTTGTTCCCTCATTCAGTTTGTTCTGATAAATATAAGATTTTGCATTGGCCAACAGATGCAACTTCAATAGCATTTTTAGAAAAGCTTCTACTTTACGTATATATTGACTTCACTGCACATTAAGCGGGTAGGGTGTGTGTGGCCGCTTTACGGGCTGGAAAGCCAGAGTAACTTGCCGCGGCAGCTTCAGATCAAGTCAGAGTTGGGGCTTCAGACCAGGTCAGACACTGGTCAGGTCGTCCCCCTCAAAGTGACAGGAAGAGATGGAGAACTATTTAGGTCCATGCCAGTACAGGAAAAGACCTATTTTATCTGGACCAGGCGGAGGCTTCCATCCGCCCACTCATGGTAGTAATTAAATTCCAGGTTTTGTCATGATCCACCGTGAGAATTATGCTAGTAGCTCCTTTCTTGGGGGCTGGGAAGAATTTTTTCCCTCAGTGCCAGATTAGCCAAGGTGGTGGAGTTTAGTTGGGGTGAACATAAAACCAGGGTTAGGCTGTTCTGTTGCAATTCATTATGTCCCGCACAGATACCCATAGGGAAGGGATAGGGTGATCACATAGAATGGATTGGTAAAGGATTTAAAGGCGGTATTCTTTAAAGAAGTGGAAATGGGGTTGGGGGTTAGGACTGCTATGACTGGTACAGCAGAGAGCCAAACACCCCCCTTTTACAGTAACCCTTAACCCTCATTCGAGGGAAGGATCCCAGCATTCCCGGGGTATAATTTGTAAATGATTATGGAATTACCTACACTGTACATTTTTATCTGCTGGGTACTCCTAGAGATTTAGAAATAAAGGTGTGGCCTAATTAAATCACATCCAGAGTCTCCTGTCCTTCCTCCTGCATAGCTGAACAATTTGTTTAAATTCATTTGTTAAATATTAGAATATAATCATTATGAACCTTTATAGTACACAAGGAACCTTGCAGCAATAAATACATTAACTGCTAGTCTTGTTCTCTAACACTCTACATTGTCTCTCATGGATTACCTGAGCCACCGTAAAAGTTTTGGAAAAACATCACCTGGATGAGCAGAGTAAGTTCTAACCCTGACCAACATTTTGCAAAATGCCTCAAAAATGCTAGAGATTTTCAAGAATTTATGATCATTTGACCCCCTTCTCCTACAATTCCCTTGGACTCCCAGAAATCCTTCCTTCAAGGAGCTGTCCTGGCAACTGCAGAATAGAAACATAGACTATAGTGCTACTGAGTGCTAATGTAGATGCAGGGAAGACTGAGTGATAGCTAGCATAGATGCACTATTCCTTTGGTATTCACCATTGCAGTCCCACTAGTTCAGTCACCAGTGGTTTACTTGTCTATCACAGATGCAGACTGAGTCCAGTAATTTAGGAACAACCTTAGCAGCTTAAATTAGATGTGAGCATCTCCACCTTAAAGGCATAAACAAAGCAATTATTCAACAGTTTGTTCTACGCTGCAGTTGGCCCAGTCATTTACATTTTGGAGTTGGCATTGGCAGATCCTTACTGAAAGTAAAGCTGCAGTTGCATAACAATAGTGCTTCCACTGCATAAAAGCAGAGGGAACAAGCACAAGGTACAGTAGGAGAGCAATAAAATAAAAAGGAAATATTCACATTATAAAAGTGAATGTTCCATCAGTAATTCTTTTTCAATACGATTACAGAAATTGTACTTTCTGAAAGACTGCTAGAGCCAGAGAAACTTGCAGTGACAGATTTTTATTTTTAATGCAAAATGTGTCAGCTGTTAGCAATCTCTCATGAACGGAATTAATTTTTATGCTGTAGTGCCGTTTGTGCCAAGACAAACACCCAACCTTACAAAAGTAGGAGTTATTTTATTTATTCTGATAAATGGTTCCTCAGGAAAAAGGGCACCTTGCATCCCTACAGATCTTATTCAAGGTCTCATCATTTTTACCACACACAGAAACGGTGAACATGCAATTGGATTGAATCCATTGTTGTTTTGCTTGTTTGTTTATTTTTTCATTGAAAGCAGCAGTAGAATCCTTTAAAGCATAGAAATAACTTTCTTTGTACTGTATGAAATGACTTGTTAGATAATTAGATGGAGCTTGGAGTTCAGAGATAAATATATGCTATTTTGTGTCCGATTACGTATGGCATTTCATATAAAAGCAGCTGCAGAATTACTGAAATAACTGAGATTAAAACAAATGCGCCAATATCTTTGATAAGTGATATGGAGTAATATAAAGGTTTTCTTACACAGAACTGCTCCTGTCACTTTTCATAAACAAATGTATTAGTCTGGTGCTAAAAAGATAGAAATGTTTTTCATCTTAGCTCCTCACAGCAAATGTATGAAAGTCTGGGACTGTAATTGATTGTCATCTTTGGAATACTTATGATATGACAACCCCTGATCATGGGAAAGTAAAAACCCAAATGGCAGTATGATGCAGGATTGGGCATTACACAGTAAACAGGAGACCAGGGTGTGTGACTTTGGGCAAGTCACTTATGCTCAGATTTTTTAGAAATGTCTCCCACTTTGGGTGGCCATCTAAGATGTCTCATGTTTGGCACACAAAAATTGAGGCTTTTGGAAAATGTTGGCTCTGAGGATTAATTTCATAGGTATTGTCCATTACATATTGAAGTCAAAGGTAGCTGTGAGGTCTCCACATTTGAAAATCAGCCTGTTGGAATAATGGAATGCAAGCTGGGCATTGTTAAGAGAAATTATGCAAAGGAAAGGCCATTCTTGCAAATTTTGTCTATAATTTACTGTGCCCCAGTTTTTCTGTGTATAACATGACGATAATGCCTACCATCTCTGTAAAGCGGTTTGAAATCAACAGGTAAAGGTAATATATTAAGTTGCATTATTGCTTTTAGAGGGCTTGAAGTCACAAATACAGATCTGGTTCATATGAAGGTTAAATCTCTTTTCATCTTCCAATAAAAAAGTCTCATTCAGTTAATTGTACACTTCACTCTACTTTCACTAGCCACTGTTTGACAGAACAATAAGGACCATTTTTCATAAAGTATTTTTCTTTTATATGCAAATTGGAAAGATGCCCCATGTAATGTAGCAGAATCTCTTTTTTTTTCAGATGCAGAACAGCATTTTTCAGAATATACTGTAAACAAAACAAAACAACCCAAAAATACCATACATTTTTACCTAAAAGAGAATTCTATGAATAATAAATGTAAACCTAACTTAATCTCTGCGGAAAAAATTAACCCATATGCACTTCTATATCAGGTTAATGGAATCTTATTTTCATGGGCCGCTTTCCAAGCTTTTAAATTCCTGACTAAATGATGTTCAGAGTTTTATGATGAAGTGTGTATCTATCCACATATAAAATATCTTTTCCTAAAGGATATCGGTTTGCATCTGTAGTTAGAACCATTCAGCTTGAAGCCGTTGAGCTCATAAACCTGTTTTCTGCAGATAAGATCACAACTTGCTTTTTTGTCATTTCTTTGTTTTAATGATTTATATATGACGTATCAAAAATATTTTAAAATTAAAATACCCTACCTGGGACAATAGGAATGAAATTCATCATTAATGCATATTACCTTCTTCTGGGAGAAAAAATGTAGTTTAATCTGGAGAATTATATTGGCATTTCATGTATTTTAATTACTATTAAAGATGAAGAATCTATCTACTATTGTCATCTTCAACACAAGAACGGATAGCTAAATAAATGCTTTTTCCTGTTCTGCTCCACATGATTGGGAGGTGCTCCCTATCAAGATCTGCAAAACTATTTCATTATCCACCTTCAAATTCATCCTCAACATTCTCTTTTACTGTAATATCTACAAAAAACTTGACAATGGTTGATCTGTGGGTGTGCTGAAACCACTACCTATCACACTGACCAATATTGTCCTATTTATACTTTCCCATTGGTCTGTCTGAATCGATCTGTTGTATCTTGTCTGATACTTAGATTGCTAGTTCATCAGGTCAAGAACTGTCATCTATTGTTGTTCCATGTTTGTACAGCACCTAGCACAATGGGGTCCTGATCCAGGATTAGAGCTTTTAGGTTATACAGTAATACAAATAAATAAAAGTTAAGCAGAAATAAGCAAATTACAAGATTTGCTTGGTCTCCAAACAGGCCCATCCATATGCAGTGAATCAGAGTGGTAGCCACAAAAATGGACTCTTCCCCTGCAAAATTAGGTTGACATGTCATTTGCAGTGGAAGGACACTAATTTTATTGACACCCGGAGGAGAAGACTGTCCCAAGGAGGGGAGAGGAAAAACCAGTGAGCCTCATCAATCAGGATACAATTCTTCAGAGCTCAGTGATTAGGGTGACCCGCCCATTTTTAAAGGAACAATCCCATATTTAAGCCCTCCTGAAGGTGTCCTGACTTTTTCTTTAAAATGGGCATATTGTCCTATATTTTCTGTCTCCCTCCCCCCCACATCAGTACTGGTGGGTCCTGCTGCTGGCCGGATCCCTGCTCGCCAGCTGCCCGCCCACCAGCAGTGAGTGGGGGAGGGGGTGGTCCAGTGGCCGACGATGGGATGGGGGTTCAAGGCTGATGGTGGGGCAAAGATGCAGTGCGTGGGGCTGGCCACTCCCCCTGCTGATCTGACCCATGCTGTGTCCTGGCTGTCGGCCGGCAGGGCCCTGCTCCCCGTCCTGTTTTGGGCTGGCACAGGCTGCACACTGCAAGATGCGGTGGTTGGTGAATACGGGCAAGTTCCAGGCGGCGGCTGGTTACGTGTCGCCTCTGCTGCCCACCCATCAGCCCTCTATATGCTCTCCCTCTCACTGTCCTCTTCCTGCTTTGCCCCTCCCCCCTCCACTGCTCCTCCATAACCCCACCAGCAGCGTGCGTCCCACTCCCAGCGCTGTGCAGACTGTCAGTCCCTGGTCAGAGCGCTCAGTTCAACAGCAGCCTGGCCGGCAGGCTCCTTCCTTCCTCTACTGCCTCTGGCTGAGCTGGCACCTCGGGAAAGCCCAAGACCCTCCAGTCCGGGGCACTGGCCAGGAGGAGCTGAGCCCTGCATGTGCCAAAGCCCTGCACAGTGCTGGTATGGGGAAGTCTCTCCACCCCTCAGCTGAGTTCTGGAGTGGCGGGGGAAAGCAATTTCCAGCTTGTTCATGCCCTGAACATGCAAGCTCCACAACAACCCCTGGGGCAGGGGCTTAGCATCCTCTTTACCTGACCCTCCCCACACCCTGGGTCCTGCCCCCAGGGAGCAGTGCACGGGGCTGATGAGTCCCCTCGGCATCCTCCCCGCTGAGCCACCTCTCTGGCCTGGTTTGCTGATCCCCCTGCAGTCAGGCTCCCTGTGCTTTGGTGCACAGTGCATCCTTAGGGCTTAACCCCTTCCTGCCCACACTGTAGCCAGAGACGCCTGGGTTATGTCCATGACCAGCAGCAACCTGGATGCATTAGCTGCCTTTCGACACTGTGCAGGTGGGAAGGGACAAGCTGCTTCCAGCCACTGGGGAAGGGGGGAAAGAGATAAGCTCTTCAAAGACATGGGCCAGGTCATTCCTTCCCCCAACTCCTCCTCAATAATGATTGGAAGCAGCTCCCATCCCTTCCCTCCCACACTGTGCTAAAAGGCTGCTGCTGGCCTCATTCTGGTGTGAACTTTGTCAGAAATACGAAGTGGGGCATGTGACCGCCTCTCCCCCCTTCCCACATACACATTGCCTCAGGTAGATGAGGCACCAGGTACTAGGAGAGGCAGGTCCATCCCAGGGGGCCCAAGCACGGAGGATGGAGAGCACTGGGCAGGGAGGGTTGGGTTGGGTCGCGTCAGTTGGTCACCTGCTCCATGTGAGACGTGTACAGGAGAGAGTGAGTGTGAGTGCGTGTGTGTGTGTGACCTCTCCTTGTGTGTGTGTGTCACCGCTCCCCGTGAACCCTAAAACCTTAAACATAAGAAGGTAAATAAAAAGAATCCAACTATGTAGCATTTCTTTTTAACAGGGGTTCAGTCAACTTAATGTTAATTTGAATGTTTGTACTGCATAGTTCTGATTGATTGCTGTTGAACTTGCTTGAATACAAGTAATTTTACAAGGTGCCCCATAGTCATAATAGGGAAATATGGTCACCCAATCAGTGACACATACAAGTCCCTACTGTCAGTAATCACGCTTAGCCCCCTCCTCCAAAGCAACAGAGCCAGATCTGTTGCTGTGGCTTCCTTGCTGGCTCTAGTAGCTTCAGATCCCCTCCCTCCACTGCAATATCACTACATTGGTTACATCTGGGTCACATTTTTTAGCTTTTCTTCAGAACCATAATGCCTAAATTGCTTTTCGTTCCAGTGCCCTGGGCAAAATAAAATAAAATAAAATAAAAAAGTTTAAAAAATGGAGCTAGATTCATAAGAGGACTTTGGCTTTTAACTCTTAGCCCAGTGGTGGGAACACTCACCCAAGATGTGGGATACCTGGGCTTAGTTTCTCCCTCTACCTGATGTGGAGCAGGGACTTGAGGTTGTGTCTCCCATGGGCATGCCTTAACCACCAATCTTAAGTCAGTCTCTTGTTCTCACTCTCTCTGGCTCCCTGACTATTCAAGTATTTCATACAAAGTGGAACAGCTTCAACCAGAGAGACTGAGAAAATCCCACTATAGAATATACAACAGCCTAGTGGCTAGGGCCCACTCCTGAAAAGTAGAAGACACATGTTCAAATCTCTGCTCCGTGTGAGACAGAGGGAGGAATTGAGTCCAGGAAACCCCTCTTAAGCACAAGACTATGAGGGATAAGAAGGAACAGCACCTCTCCTCCTTCGGAAATCTAGTTCTTTGAAAATATGTCCAAAGCAAAACATTCTGAACTGAACAATCTTTTGTTTGACCCGAAACAGACTTTTTCGATTCACTGAAATTGTTCAGAATTTTTGGATTCTATTTATTTTTTCAACTTTTTAGAAATGCCAATGAACTGAAAAAAACAGTTATTCACCTAATCCAAACCTCACTGAGCAAGAGCCAAACCAAGATGTTTGGCATGGAGCCCAATAGGGCACTCAGGATCGTAGTTCTAATATCTGCACAATTTACTGTAAATGAGATCTTATTCTGGGATCTTGTGTTGGCAGACACAGAGTTCTGGTGAGAGCTTGAAGATTATTTCCTAGTCATAGGCCCCTGAAATGGGTCAGGGTTACAAAATGTTAATTCCCTCTCAATATTAAAATGGTGGAAGTACAAATTTGGCTATTGCTAGCACAATACTGTAGTCACTGAATGGCTACCATAGTGATATTGTGGTGACTGCTGCTGTGGTGGTAATTCCTCAAGCCATCTCTCACAGGATTCTTAAAATGTACACAATGTAATTTATATAGTCAGATAAAAACAACAACTACTGCCACAGGTCCAAAACCATGACTGGTTTATAGAATGGCTATCAACACAAGATAGATAGAGCACTTAGAAAGAACAAGGCCCTGAAGAAGAGACTATAGAAGGAAATAGAAATAAGTTTTCCTTTTGAAGCCCTGATAGCTTTTAAACAGCAATTTCTGTTCTACTGAATACATTCTAATTGTGTGTGTGTGTGTGTCTCTCTCTCTTTTTTTTTTTTTTTTTTTTTTACACTTGTTTGGTTAATTACATTTACTGCTTAAGCTCTTTCTCCCCTGAATTACTAGCAGTTTGGAAATCATGCTGCTCTGAATTGTTTTGACATATGTGAGTAGGAAAGAGTACTGCAAAAATCAAATTACTTGGGTCTGGAACACTTCATTTTTCAACATCTGCTAATACACTTGGTATTGTAAAGCCCTGCAAACGTGAATCACATTTTGAAACCAAACAGATTTTAAAATTGGGGATTGTATAGAATGAATTTGGATCTCACTTTCGCATATTCCAGAGCTTTGCTGCAAAAGCCTTTACTGCCGCTAAAAAAAAAAAAATGGCTGGGGAAGAGGTCTGAGAAAAGAATAGAAGGTATGGGTGCAGAGTTAGAGAGGGGAGCACAGCAAATAATAAAGGAATGAGAGGAAGAAGGAGACAAGATAAGTACACACTATAGGGATTGGAGAAGGATGACACATAAGGACTCCAGTTCTTCTTGGCCTTTATATAGGTCTGTGCAATCTGCAGGAGAAAGACCTTGGCACCCTTCCCGCACATTGTGCGCCCAAGGGCCAGGTAGAATATGACCCTATATGAACAGCAATACATAAAATAATAGTAATATCTAAAACGAGAAGTGAGAAGAATTATTTTCTTCAGTAAAAGGCTTACAGACTTTGCCAATATTCAGAATTTGCCATAGAAGAACTTCCCAAACTTCCCCACCTAGATCTGAAATTCAGTCCTTCCATAAGTAAATTTCTTCCTTACCATCTCCTCGTCTATTTTTTGTTGTTGTTGTTATTTTCACTCTTGGTTTAATCTGAGGCATTGTTAAGCAGACTCCAGCTCCCAAGTCCCGTTTATTTAATTAGCTGGCACCTGAGTTTCCAAAGTCAAGCTATATCATGGGCCATATTTAAAGGCTTTACAGTGCCTGCACATAGATAATTTCCCCTCCAAGCTGTTCAACTGCTTATGTTTTTTCTGAGGTTTCTGCAGCTATAGGGAAGCAAAAAAAACAAAGAGAATAGAGAAGTCACTCTCGAATCAACTCAGCAGCTGAGAGAAGGTCTGAGAGTGTAGATGAGTGACCTCACACCGTTGTACAGAGCCCTCAGTATCAAAGAAGAACAAAAGATCCTATGTTGAGTGAACCAACTAAATTTGAACCTACTCAACCATTAATTATCACACAAAAGCCCAGCAGATAACAGTCCTTGTTCTGTGGTAATATATTTCTTCTTATGTTGACTTACATCATTTTCTCCACATAGAATCATAGAAATGATGGGCTGAAAGAGACTTTCAGAGATCATCTAGTCCATTCCCCCATGTTAAGGCAGAACCAAGTATACCTACACCATCCTGACTGGTGTTTGTCTAACAGGTTCTTAAAAGCCTCCAATGACAGTGATTCCACAACTTCCCTCCTGTATTTAACTATCCTTAGAAAGTTTTCTCTATATCCTAAATCTCCCTTCCTTCAGATTAAGCAGGTTAATTCTTCTCCTTCGATCACCTCTTCATAACAGCCCTTACTATATTTGAAGACTATTATCAGGTCCCCCCTCCTCTCCACCCTTCTTCTTTTCTCAAGACTAAACAGTCTCCTTTTTTTAACCCATCCTTATAGGTCAGGTTTTCTAAACCTTTTATTATTTTCATTGCTGTCATCTGGAATCTCACCAATTTGGCCACACTTTTCTCAAAGTTTGGTGTCCAAAACTAGACACAATACTATAGATGAGGCCTCTCCAGTGTCAAGTAGAGTGAAACAATTACCTCCTGTATCTTATATACAAGAATCCTGATAATACACTCCAGAATGATATTAGCTTTTTTAGCAACTGTGTCATATTGTTGGCTCATATGCAATTTATGATTCACTATAATCCCCTGATCCTTTTCAGCAGTACTACTGTATAGCCAGTTATTCCCCATGTTGTACATTTGATTTTTCCTTCCTAAGTGAGGTACTTCGCAATTATCTTTATTGACTTTTACTTTGTTGATTTCAGACCAATTCTCCAAATTGTCATGGCCATTTTGAATTCTAATTCTGTCTTCTTAAATGCTTGCATCTCCTGTCATCTGCTAGTTTTATAAGCATAGTCTCCACACCACCATCCAAGTCCTTAACAAAAATATTGACTAGTACTGTACCCAAGGCAGACCCCTTTGGGATCCAATTAGTTATGTCCTCCCAGTTTGACAGCAAACAACTTTTGAGTATGGTTTCACAATCAGTTTTGCTCTCACCCCATAGAATTTCATCTAGACTAAATTTCTCGTTTGCTTCTGAGAATGTCATGAGGGACTGTGTCAGAAGCTTTACTAAAATTATGATATAGCACATCTACTGCTTTCCCCCATTCACTAGCCCATTAAGCCTGTCAATGAAGAAAATTAGGTTGGCTTGGCATAATTTGTTCTTGACAATTCCATACTGTTACTTATTATCTCTATTATCCTCAAGGTGCTTACAAATTGATTGTTTAATAATTTATTCCAGTATTTTTCCAAGTATCAAAGTAAGGTTGATGGGTAAATAAGTCCCTGGGTCCTCCTTTATTTTTTTTTTTCCTTTTTAAAGATAGGGACTATGTTGGACCTTCTCCAGTACTCTGGAGCCTCACCTGTGCTCTATAAATTCTCAAAGATAATTGCTAATGGTCCTAAGATTATTTTTCATTTACTTCTTTATGAAATGTAGGATTAATTTAATCAGGCCCTGTCCACTTGAATACATGTAATTTACCTAAATATTTTTAACCTTATCTTTCTCTTTCTGGCTTGTGTTCCTTCCTCCATGTTGTTCATATAATTATGTTAAGCATCTGGTCACAATTAACCTTTATAGTAAAGACTAAGGCAAAACAGGCATTAAACACCTAAGCCTTCTTCCTTCTTTGGCTTTACATTTCAATATGTTTTAAGTATTCTTTTTATTATTTCCATAGGACCTAAAATGTATTAGGTATCTCACCATACACATATGATAAGTTTCTTGTCCCAAATAGCTTACAATCTAATTTAGACCTAACGTATTAAAGCAGTGGTTACCAAACTTTTTACTAAGTCAACCATCGCCTGCATTTTGTCTTTTTTCCCGACCCACCCAGCGTCCAATGGAACACAGGCCATCTGCAGCAACACCCTCCATCCCAGCACTGTGACCCAGATTCTGTCTGGGTGTGGAGAGGAGGTCCAGGGAGAGAGAGTTGGAGAGCAAGCCCTCCCCACATTCATCCTGTAGCTGTGGCTCCTGTCCCATGGGGCTGGCCTCCCCACCCTGGGCATTGCAACCTGACTCACAGGATTGTGGCACCGTTCACTCAAATTTGGCTTAGCTGCCCTTCTGTCATGAATGAAGGGGGTAGAAGAGCCAAATTTGAGTCAGTGACACTGTGACCCAATGTGCCAAGTAACAACGCTTAGAGTAGGGAGCTAGGCCTAGCCCCACAGGACAGGAGCCATTACTGCAGGGGGAGTGAGGGGTGGGCTTGGTCTCCAACCTGCCACCCCCATCCCTTGTGCCTCCCTTCTAGTAGAGCAGGGTTCTGATGGGTAAAGGGTTTTATGATTTTCAAATATAAATAAATGTTTTTTGTTTCTCTTCTTGTGGGCATCCAGGTAGAAATGGGTCTTCAGGAGGGATGTAAAATGAGGATAAGGTAGCCTTTTGGAGAGCATCAAGAAGGGATTTCCATGTACATGGGGCAGAATGAAGAAAAGGCATGAAATGATTGTGTGAGAAGTAGACAAACAGGGAATGGAGGCTTTTCTCATGGGTGTGCAGAAATGGATATGTCCGTGTTATCAGAGACTGGACTCCACAAGTGGGGTGGGGTTGACTCGTGGAGGTCCTCTACAGCAAGAGGTTTAAATCTGATCTGGTGGAGAAATGGGAAACAGTGAAGGTATTCAAGGAGAAGTTGGTATGTTCCAATTGATGGACAAGAAAGATGATTTTAGCAGCTGTGTTTTGTATAAACTGGAAATGGCAATATGTGTATTGGAGACACCATGTTATCATTATTAGTAATTCTCTGTATTTCAATAGTACCTACAGGTACCAACCAAAGTTGGGGCACTATTGTGCTAGGTGCTGTACAGTCACAGAAAGAAACAGTCCCTTCCCCAAAGAACTTACACACTTAGGCTATGTCTTCACTGAATAGTTAACTCAAATTATCTACACTGGAGTTAACCTAGGCTAACCTGAAAGAAGTTAAGTGAGAATGGCATACTAAGAAATAACACTCAAACCATGCAAGGTGGTGGTGTTAGCAACTGACAAGTTGTGCTAACACAAACTGTTACCTATACCTCCTAATGGGACAGCCATTTCAAGTTGCAAGCGGCACTACACTTAAGTTAAGGGTTAGTATGTGTGAATAAAACTCAAGTTAGGGGCAACACTCAAGTTATAACTTGAGTTAACTCTGTAGTGAAGAGAAGACCTAAAAGAATGTAAAAGTTTCCCCCTTCCTGACCACCCATTTCCTTTAATAGCTTCACATTATCCCAGCCCTACCCCCGCCCCTCCCCTCACTGGTTTGGATCAGACACTGGCTATAGAATAATGCCAAGGGGAGCAAATAATGTACTGGGACCAACTGTGTCCTTATTCATCTAAGTATATCTAAGTTTTCCATGTTATTTTTTGTGTGCCTGGCACCTTAGTATCCAGGCAGCACCACAATTCTCAGTGATACACTGATCACTCAAATGAGAATGATCGGCTGCAGGGTATAAAACTGCTGTTATATTAGTAATAAGGTTAAAACATATTGGTACATTGAGGAGTTTTTTCCTGGATGTTGTGTTCTGATAGAAAAATAGGGAGATGGGAGGCTGGCTAGCTCATCAGGTTCACCGAGGGAAAGAGAGAAGTTTAAAATTACAATTGGGAGTCAATTCATATAGAACACAGCTTTGTTTCTTTAAACATCACCTGTCTGCTTTGAGCAGGCAAGGTTCCTTTACTGGACATAAGGGCTGATATTTTTAATTTAGACATTTTATTCCTTGATTGAGTGCAACCAAGGGTTCATGCTTGAGGCTGTATGACAATGCTTGTAACGTTGTGTAAAGTGGCCAATTTTTCCAACAGAATTTGGTCCAATAAAAGATATAACCTCACCTACTTTGTCTCTCTAATATCCTGGGACCAACACAGCTATACCAGCACTGCATGCATTTTTGTCTTGTGGCAGTTGTCCTTGTTTGAAAGCAGGCTGAAGTTGATGAGCTGACATGGTTTTGTTTCTTCAAATTGAATGCTCTACAAATATCCAAAAGCTTTTGCCTGATCTTTTATATATTGTCCTATTACACAATCTGAAGTAGGAGCTAGATTCTGTGAGTGTAATCAGGTATCAGTAATTTTTCAGTGAAAAATGTCCCAACGCACTCAGACATGCACACACACCTACATAACACCACATGTAATGAGATCTGGTCAAAGAAAAAGGGAGACATTCTCATTTTAAAAACAAAAACAAAAAAACAACAACCCCACATCGCAAAAAAAAATCTCACTTTTTTTGTCAAAACATTTTGACCAGCTCTGCTACCAAGCTATACAATTAGCTCAAATATATATATTTTTAAAAAAGCTTATTTTGTTAAATTTTGAGCATTTTTTCTATTCTATCTATTGCCACAGGTAAGCTCAAAAGAAGCTCTGAGAGGTCAGTGTGACATGAAGTAGGAAGTAACATGAGACATTAGAAGTCTTTTCTAGTTTTACTTAGTTGTTCTAATGCTGGTTGGGGCAGCTAACATCAACTCTGGTTGCTGAAGCACTAGTTGGGCCCTTATGAAGGTGATACAGAGCTAGGGCACAAAATCTGATTTTCAATGGCAGTTGGGGGCCTAGCTCCATTTTCTGTCTGAAAACCTCACTCTAATAAAACTTCCTCCTTTCCTACAGTTGAATAGGCACACCCCCATGCCGGGAAGTACAAGAGAATGGGTAAACTAGGATTGTGGAAATACAGTTGTGGTTTGCTTTTGCTTTTCAATTTACGGCCTATGTGGGAACTTCTGATTTTAATACCATTAAGAATTATGAAAAAAGTAAACATTTAATTGCCAGCTCTTAACAAGCTATGTGAAAAGAAAGGATAAATGCTTACAAACCTCTCTCTTTCCTTTATACGGTGGTCTTATTTTGATTTTATATATACCATACTTATACATTACTCTAGTAATAATAAACCTCTCAAACTCCACTGCCTTTGCTAGCATTTGGTTTTGCAGATCAGGCTCATTTCTAATGTAACATATCACACACGATTCTAGCAAAGCAAAAAAAAAGTAAGGGTACTCCAACCTCCATAGATATTTTAAAAGTGGATGTCGTTAGAGCTGGGGTAAAATTGTTAAAAGTGTCTAAGGCCTGAATGCACAAAAGGAGACAGGAGTTGTGATGCCTAGAAAATCTCTGATTCACAGAGCCTGACCTAGGCACTTACGCTCCCTATACAATACATGGGGAAAGATAGCTGCCTTAACACTGGCATTCACAACAACCAGCAAGCTAGACAGCCAATGGGAGATACTGACCAAAGAGTAAGCCCCACCCCACTCCTGGAGATAGGCACCTGTCACACAGTTTTTGCTGTTTCATTATATGCCATACCCGCTCTGCACATCATGTTTTCAAAGAATAACATTTTTTATTAAAGCTAATATTAAAAAAATATATAATCCACAGGTTAAGAAAAGAGTGTCTGTACATCTGGGTATAATGCTTAGATTAGCCACAAATAAAATGTTTGTTTTTAAAGACATAAGGTACATATAGTGCATAATCAGCAATAACCCAAACTTAGGTGAATAAATTTAAGAATGCAGTTTAGGTATTAGCATCCAAGTATTCAGGTACATCACTCATGACAAGTTATACAGAGAGAGTTGGTTGTGGAAAGGTTCCGTAGATGGCAGACTTCATGGCCACCTTCCCTACAGGTGGCAGGATGGCTCTGACTAGGCGATCTTGGATGATGTTATGTCGCAACTGCCAGGCTCTGGAATGGGGCTTGCAGCTACACAGGACATGGGATAGTGTCTTGTTGGCGTAGCCGCACTTCCTGCATTGCTTGTCCCAATTCTCTTGGCAGACAGCTCTGTTCAGCGGAACACAGTTGAGACAGGCCCTGTGAATGAACCTCCAGTTGGCAAATAGGGTAAAGCTGCCCTCGGGGAGGAAGTGCTTGCTGGCGTCCCACTTGAACGTCACCTTGAACACCTTGCCCTGGTCCGGGGACTTCTACTTCAGATTTTCCACATACTGGCAGTCGATGGCATCCTTCAGGGTCCTCTCCAGCATGGTTCTGGCTCTTGGGGTGATGACTGTGTGGTCCGTGTCCTTCACCTGTATTACCAGGACTCTCAGCTCCTGGCGTTCCTCGCACCACATCCAATGGCAGCTGATACCCTTCTCCAGCTGTCATGTAGCACTGCGGGCACAAGTCCAGAGTGAAGCAAAGTCTCCCATCTCTTCCAAATTTGCCTTCTAGTGAGCCTCTCGTGTAGGTGGTGACATCTTGGTTGGAAGGGGTCCTTGTGATGCGCTTCCTGATGACATCTTGGATAGCATTTTCTGCTATGTTCCTCACCATAGCATCCAGGCATGTCAGCAGGCAGAAGGCATGAGTGATCACTGCAACATCGCAGAGATCACCCATACGAGGGATGTTGGCACTGCCCTGCCTGTGCAAGACTTACACCAGTTCATTGCTGTTAATTGCATGTTCCACATTGGAGTTGCATGTTAATTAAAGCAGAACTCTGCCCCTTCTGAGAGTTCATCATACAATAATTAAACAGGCTTCCTTTTGGTTTTCAAAAATCCAATGCCATGTGAGGGATAACTGTTTTGCCAACCTCAATTATTGAAAAACCATGATAATGCCCCCCTAGGAAATGATGACTGGCTAAAACAAATGTGATTTTAAAAATATATATTTTAAAATTCTTGTTACTTGTCTTCAGGTATTTGAGTCTTAAGGGTTCATCTTTCCAAGCTTTTCTCCACAACCAGAGGGCTAGAAACATACTTTTGTGATGATGGAATCTAAGATTCTCACATATTCACCTGACTCCAGAGGCCTGAGATTTAAGAAAACATACCAAAATGGTTGTGTCTGTGATAAAACAGAGAGTATGTAACACTGGGACAATGGCTTCGAATGACATCTAAAGCATTTAAGAGATTTCAGTGAGCCTGGGAAAGAGAGAGAACACAGTCACACACAAGTTGGCACAGCACTTGAGAGAGAAACTTCTGCTTGCCTGCTCTTTTGACACAATTGCTTTCAGGGCTTCTGTGATCTGTAAGTTTTGATGCCACATTTTCTGTTTAGTTTCTCTCCCTGCTCAAAACAGTAATAGAAGGTATGTCCATTTTGCAAACAAACAAATTCAGAAAAAATATATCCTGATTTTGTGGACACTCATTTCTCTCATCACATAAAGCTCAGTATGACAGTATATTACAAGAGAGAGACTGAATTTCATCTCAAAAGTACATGGGCATCTTTGCTTCCTGTTCTGATAACTTAATGAACATTCTCCTGATATTTGTCTTTGGAAGCAACATGACATGCTAAGGCTTCATTTAAATGTACAAATGAAGGAATATTCCTTCTGGTATCTAATTAGCATTTTCAATTTATAATAAACAAATTGACTTTTACTAAGGTCAGTGTGAGGTCTGAGCGAGTCAAGAGATTAATTAAGTGAACAAAAATTTAATATTTTGAAAGATAAGAACTCTTTCAACTTTTTATTTTGGCACCTGGATATTGTAGATACAAAATTGGGACATAGAGAAAATGTCCACTTAACGCTCAGAGAAATCAAATTAAAAAAAGAAAAAGTACCAGACACTGCAGGCAACCTAATCTCATTCAATTGCAAATCACCCTAATGAAGATAGCCTAATACTGTATGTAATGGAAGAATTCTAGCTTCTGTCAAATGCCTGGCAAATTAATTTTGAGACTCTTAAGACCTTCCAGATGCAAAACAACAGGCAGTGCTGGAAAGAATACCACAGTGATTAAGTCTTTAATTTATTTTACTCCTGCTCAATTATGCTTAAAAAAATAGATAGGTTTCTTTTACTGTAACAGCTATGGAGTATCTCAGCATATTTCTACATATATCAATCCTAATTACCTTTCTGAACAATTAATAGAGAAAATCTATCACTGAACAGAGCAACATGTGTGAAGGTGTATTTTGTCAAATGAATGTTATGAATATTCATGCCATGTTCAATATAATCAGAAGAGATAAAGATGACAAACAGGGATAATTTTTCAAAGATGTAAACACTTATTAGTCAGAATCTGCATTTTTAATACAATACTCTTCAGGAACATGTAGAGTGTTTTTATAGTAAAGAAACCTTCTGTTTAGGTTTTGTGACAAGAACATTAAATGTGGCTCTTTTATTCAAGCAAAATATGAAGTAAAAAGTTATCACCACACACTACGATGTTGCAGATTTCAGAAAAGTGTGGGCAAGACACTGATCAATTGGAAAGTAAATCACTGGATTCTGTCTGCCATTCAAACAATTTATGACAATTTGCAATCTTTTTCAACTGCCAAAAATATGATCACAACTAATCCATGGAACCTGCAAGCAGTCAAAACTTCCTATGGCCCAATCCTGTGGTTCTAATGTATGGGGAAATTAACAAATGCAGTCAACTCTGTCTTCTCACCAGCATGTAATGTATTCATTTGATAGTGTATTAATATGCAGTATGGGCCAAATTCCCTATTACTCCAAGTCAGTTTCTCTTGTACAGTGTTCACACTATGAAGGTAAAATAATCCCAAACACTATGCACACCCCTCCCAACATTCCCTTCAGTATATATGGTAGAATACACTGATGGGTATAGACCTCTGAGAGTGGCTACCTTTGAACGTGAGAAATACTAGCTAACTAGACCCTGATCTGAATGCTCCCTTTATGTGATGGATACCCAAATTTAAAAAAACAACAAAAAAACCCCACTGCAACTGTGTACCCCTTCAGCAAGGAGAACCTTCAGATGTTTGGCTATGTAAAAATACAAATCTAGCACATGCATATAAGGCCACACCCTGAAAACCTTTGCGAAAATGCAGCAAATAAAGGCTCAGGTTCCAAACAGCACCATATTTCAGATATTTCAGATACATATGTGGAAGGAACGTTCACAGCTTCTACAGGCTTGTATGATTCAGGTGACAGACCAGCAAAGTCACATAATACAAATATTTGGTCGTAGTGCCATTAACTTGTCATCACACTTGCTCTTTTCCTTCACTCTGGAGTGGTAGAAGTATTCTGTCTATATCTGCCAGCTACCAAGCACCCACATTTGAATACATGAATATTGCCTATAGGCTATGCTGCCATGTATATATTCATGCCTACTGTACTACATACAAGTGGTGTTGCAAGCAGTGTGTGGGGCACCTTGTTTGACATAGAGGAAACAGCACAGTCTAGTACAGTGGTTCGCACCCAGGTGTATGTGTACTGCTGGGGGTATGCACAGGTCTTCTAGTGGGTACATTAACTCATCTAGATATTTGCCTAGTTTAACAACAGGCTACATAAAAAGCACTAGTGAAGTCAGTACAAACTAAAGTTTCATACAATGACTTGTTTATACTGCTCTATATACTATACACTGAAATGTAAGTACAATATTTGTATTCCAGTTGGCTGATTTTATAATGATATGGTAAAAATAAGAAATTAAGCATTTTTTCAGTATAGTGTACTGTGACACTTTTGTATTTCTAGGTCTGATTTTGTAAGCAAATCATTTTTAAATGATGTGAAACTTTGGGGTACGCAAGGCTCCTGAAAGGGGTACAGTAGTCTGGAAAGGTTGATCCACTGGAACTGGTCTAGTGGATAGGGCACTGAAATGGGACTCAAAAGAAGTAGGTTCTAGTCATGGGTCTACTGCTAGTTGCTTGAGCAAGCCACTTTGTCTTTCTATGCCTCAGTTTCCTCATCAACAAAATGGGGATAATGATATTGGCCTCCCTTTGTAAAGTACTTTGAGATCTACTTATGAAAGGTGTTATATAAGAGCCAAGTATTATTATTTCTGTCAGTGAGATTAAAGGGAATTTTGTAGACTGCACCAATACATCAGGCAGTCTTGCAATTTGTTGGTACAAGTGCCCTTTTGTTAGCCTGATGAGGCTTCAAACATCTATGGCAACCAAGTGACATTGACGATTCTACCCGGTGAGTAACCATCTATGATTTGTGATTCCATCTCTTCTGCCATGATCTAATTATGCTGATAACCAGAATGCTGCATCAGAATAGCCCATCCTCTCTATTCAGATATCTATACATCTTTGATGTGTTTATTGGCTGGAGTTCATCTCATCCACTTTACAATGTGGCTGACAGAGGGAACCTGGGAATAGTATTCATGCTAACATTAATCTGATCCAATGCTTATTCTTTTGTGTTACTTTAGGAAGTGGGTATCCATAGAGCCTGGCACCTTTTCTGGTTTGACAAAACAGATTGATATCTGATTGTTGTTAACTTCTTTTCCTATGGCAAGAGGTATGTGCTTAAAGTGTGTAGCTCGAGCATACACCTTAGTATCCGACATATGTTTCTCTGGTTTAACATCACTCAGCTGGTATAGAGCAGCTTTCTGCCATAAAGTGATTCTATTCAGGTTCACATTGACTGTCTTCATATCTGATTTTTTCCAGATGATACTGCCCAGCAGACTGGGAGTGTCCCCAAGGCTTGTTTTTTTGTTTGTTTGTTTTAATCCATAACATATAATATCTTGATTCTACATCATCAGTCGTAATGTAGTAATTATTTAGTGTGTTTGGTAGTTTCCAACCTGGGCTAGGCACTTACCAATCACAGCTGAAAACCTAATCCCTGGTTTAAAGGGTGGATAGTCTAAAAATGTGCAAGTTACTCACAATGTGCTTTATAAATGTGGTTAGTTTTCCCCTTGCAACTCATGGTGGCTAGGTTGTGTTTACTCAAGTCTCATTCTCTGGTATCTAGGTGAAGAGGACATAGAGCCAGAAGAAGAGGTGACTGTGCAAGAACATTAGTCACTGACGAACAGTTCACTGAATAATACAGCATTGTTATGGGATTCAGAATTAATCCCAATTGCTCATCATCATGGTTATCTGCAGATATTCCATACTAAACTTCATTGGTCAATGTCATTTATCTTAGTTTCTTGTACCCAATAAGTTTGTCTCCAACTTTATACCATTTCAGGTATCAAAGACTTTAGATGGACACTATAACTATGCAGTAATTTGTGGAACAAGAGAGAGCTTTCCCTATAGGGATTTTACTCTTGCAAGATTTGTACTTAAATTTATATATAATGTGATTTGAAAGTTAGAAAGCCTCTGGGAATTGATATTAAAAATCCTGTTAATTCAACAGTTAAATAAGGCAGCAAGCTTTAAAAAAAACCTATATAAAAATTTCAACCTCATTTTCTGAGGTAATACACACTCACAAACCCTATGGAAGGGACTGGAGGTTTTTAATCCAAGCTATCAGGATCTATTGCATAATGTATCTATTTCCTCAAGCAGGCTGCTGTATAGTAGTTTATGAAGATCTGGCTGCTGCTGTTCAGCTGAGGTGTTCTCTTTTCTCCTACCTGACCGGATGAAATAGCTCGTTAAAATTTTCCATTCAGATTCTTTTTAATATAAAAAATGGCCTTTTACTGAAATAAAAGTTTTCCAAGGGAAATGCAAATTCCTTGCAATATTTTCCATGTTTTCTAATGAAAACCTAATTCCGCCCCTGTTTTCAAAAACTGAAGACATTTTAGTGTTAGGTTTTTCATGAAAAAACTGGGGCATGGAGGGCAAAATCCACAAGCACACGTTGGAAAAAATGAATTTTTTTCTTAAACATTTTTCAAAGGAAATTCTATTTCTCAATCACCTTCAGGCAAATATTAAAAACCTAGATTTAAAGTGTTTTATTAACACTTAATACATTCTGTTATCAGCCTTGGATACAAAATCTTTACTAAGTGAAAAACCTAGCACTAAATGCCAGTAAATTAATTAAGGGCATCATAAATTGTAAACTGTGTGCATAATAAACACAAACATTGTTCTTATCAATCTTATCTTGTTTGTTTGTTTTTAAAAGCCTATTTCACCACAAGTATGATGCCTTAACTCTGATCCAGCGGTTTGAGCATTGGCCTGCTAAACTCAGGGTTGTAAGTTCAATCCTTGAGGGGGCCATTTGGGGCAAAAATTGGAGATTGGTCCTACTTTGAGCAGGGGTTGGACTAGATGACCTCCTGAAGTCCCTTCCAACCCTGATATTCTATGATTCTATGAATGTGCTTGGTAACCACATTGTGATCACTTAATTTTAAATGGTTATTTAAACAAACTTTTGTTCTGTTAAAAAAAAATCAGGGTGTGTTTTTTTTTTTTGTTTGTTTTTGTTTTGTTCAATAGCGATCCCTCAGTTTCTTTGTGAACTTAAATGAAGTCATAATTTGTCTATTTTCCTTTCCCTTTTCAGGAAAGATGGCTCAAATATTCTTCACTACTATGTTTTTTTCCCCAGTCAGCATCACTGATAATTGTCCTACCTTTCTGAGAATGGTCCAACAACCTTCAGTAATGGCTTTGTCACTTTCTTTGGCTATTACTTAAAGCACTACATTATCAGAAAAATGAATTGATGGAAATTAAGAACTAGAAATTCTACATCAATAAATAATCAACTTTTGGGATTCCTTAACATTCTGAAACACTCACAGGTCCTGAACCAACTCCCACTTGAAGTCAGTGGTTGCAGTCATTAACTTCAAAGGAAATTGGATTGGGCCCCTGAGATCCCAGGCTGCAGTCCCTATTCAGACAAAACTTCCAGTGCCATCCATAGTTATATCTAGATTTAGAACAATATGTAGCTCTAAGAATGCTTAAACATTTCTTACATATTTATTCTCCAACTAATCTATTGTCATTGTTTGTATTTTACATAGTGTTGTTGTAGCCATGTTGGTCCCAGCATATTAGAGACACAAGATGGGTGGAGTAATATTTTTTACTAGACCAACTTCCATTGGTGAGAGAGAGAGAGAACTTTTGAGCTTACACAGAGCTCCAACCTGAAGAATAATTGTGTGTAAGCTTGACTCTCTCACCAACAGAAGTTGGTCTGGTAAAAGATATTAACTCCTCCACCTTATCTTTCTAATGTTTGTGTTTGTAATTTGGAGTTAACGACAAAGAAACTAGAGTCAGCTCTTGATACTTATTAACCTCATTGGAGCTTTTTCCAATAATTATTGATATTTAGCAAACACAAATAATGTCTTATTAAATCAAACTTAAAAGCCTGCTTGAGACACTTGGCTTCAACTCAGTGGCAGCAATTTTCAGCTGACTGCAAGGCAGTACACACTCCATTTAGGTTAATAATTTCTTATTCATCTTATTTTACACACACACACACACACACACACACAGAGCGGTGAGTCATACATTGCTTTGGCATCATTACAAGATATTAAGATGGATGATTTTATGGCAACTTAGCTTAAAGTTAACATTTTTCAGACAGTGATTGCACCAAAAAGGATCATCTTATTCCTGGAAATTGTATATGCATATTTTTTTCAAAAACTAAGTCCCTTCCCCCTCAACCCCTTGTATCTCTTTTCTTTAAAGAAATAATTATGTTAAAAGTGTCCCCCACCCCACACACAGAAAAATACATTTTGCCAAATCTTGTGGGCTTTACTGAGAGAAGTCAAGGACTGCAGGCGCTGGCCTATTTGGAGTAAAGCTAGAAGTAGAAAGTAATTAATCTATTGAAAATTGCTTTATAAAATACTTTATCATCTTGCTAACCTTATACAATTAGGGTAGTTACTTTGAGGATAACGGGACTATTTGTCCAAATAAGGCAAGCAATATTTAGTCCAAAGTACAATTTTATCTAGTCTACAAGTAATAACAGAGAACAGTCACCAAAAGGCTTACATGAAACTTTTTTCACAGAAGAGATACTACCACCAATTTATAATATGACTGTGAATGCCTGCATCATACAGGTTTCAGAGTAGCAGGGGCATTGCAGGCACATGATGGCATATATCACATTGGTGATGTGCAGGTGAATGAGCCTCTGATAATATGGCTGATGTGATTAGGCCCTATGAGGGTGTCCCCTGAATAGATATGTGGGCACAGTTGGCAACGGGCTTTGTTGCAGGGATAGGTTCCTGGGTTAGTGGTTCTGTTGTGTGGCAGCAATGCCCCACTGCCATGTACATTGGCCAAACCAGACAGTCTCTACGAAAAAGAATAAATGGACACAAATCAGACGTCAAGAATTCTAACATTCAAAAACCAGTCGGAGAACACTTCAATCTCTCTGGTCACTCGATTACAGACCTCAAAGTGGCATTATTACAGCAAAAAAACTTCAAAAAACAGACTCCAACGAGAAACTGCTGAATTGGAATTAATTTGCAAACTGGACACTATTAAATTAGGCTTGAATAAAGACTGAGAATGGATGTGTCATCACACAAAGTAAAACTATTTCCCCATGTTTATTTCTCCCCCTACTGTTCCTCATGTGTTCTTGTCAACTGGTGGAAATGGCCCACCTTGATTATCACTTCAAAAGGTTTTTTTTCTCTCCCGCTAGTAATATCTCGCCTTATCTGATCACTCTCATTACAGTGTGTATGGTAACACCCATTGTTTCATGTTTTCTGTGTATATAAAATCTCCCTACTATATTTTCCACTGCATGCATCCGATGAAGTGAGCTGTAGCTCACGAAAGGTTATGCTCAAATAAATTTGTTAGTCTCTAAGGTGCCACAAGTACTCCTTTTCCTTTTGCATCATACAGGAATAAGTTTTGCCTTTTAAGTACTTTCTGCAGCAATTAGTAGCATGGAGGCTACTGGCAAAGGAAGAGTTCCTGGCAGGGGCCAATGTAGTCACTCCATTCAATGGGTGCACTATACTGAGTTGTCATCAAGGGGGTCACTAATCACTCACAGCAGTACCCTCCACCCTGGCACCACAACCCTAGTCCTGGCCCAGTGCAGAGGGGAGGCCCTGGGCTGGGAGGAGGAGGCACCTGGACATTGAGCCCACCCCATACTTGCCCTGCAGTAGGGGCTCCTGTATCATGGGACTGGACCCAGCTCCCCACCTCAGATGTTGACACCTTGCAAGTGGGGTCACAGCACCACTCAAGTTTGGAACCCTTGGTTTTATGATTTCTGTGGGTCCAATTGAACCCATGCTAAGGGCATTCCTGGTTTCTGGGCCATTGTGCAGAAATAAGGCCTCCTGGATAGCAGGAGCAACATACATTTGACAAAGTACTGTGTATGCACACTAGCTCCCCTGATGAGGGCAGAAGGGGTTGTGTTGAGCCACAGGAAAGGATGCAAGTGAAATCCTGGCCCTGCTGAAGTCCATGGCAAAAATCACATGAATTTAAAGGGTCCAGGATTTCATCCTTCAAGATAAGGGTGTACACTGCCTTTGTTCCTTGCACCTGCATTGAAAGCTCTGTGTGTCCT
Source organism: Eretmochelys imbricata (assembly GCF_965152235.1). Lineage (NCBI taxonomy): Eukaryota > Metazoa > Chordata > Testudines > Cheloniidae > Eretmochelys > Eretmochelys imbricata. The sequence continues at coordinate 54,334,575 of NC_135576.1, read as the reverse complement.
GTCCCCTCAACTTGAATGTACAGCAGGGTATAATACAAATATTGTGTTTGTGTGTGTATATATATTATTATATACTATATATTATTATTATTACATACTATTATTATATACTATTACTATACTCATATATACTATATTATTATATACTATTAATATATATTATTATTATATACACACACACACACACACACAGACACACACACACAATATTTGCTTTTTTTAAAAAAATCGAGTTAAAATAAGTTAGAGAAGTTCTGATAGCGGAGATGGGCTAAAATATATATATAGTCCGCTATCAGAACATCTCTAACGGATTTTAACTCATTTTTTTTAAAAAAGGAAATATTAAATGTGATTTGTGATACTGGCACACAATCTCAGTGTTACATGTATCCTGCAGGAAGATGACTCTTTAGAAACAAGGTACATGTATTATCAGCACTAGGACTTTGCAGTTTTAGAAATCCTCAGTTGAAATAAGTAAGAGGATTTCTGGTGTATGATGAGCAGAACTATCTTCTGTGTAAATGAAAATTTATTTTACATATCATGTCACATGCTGTTTTTGGGGTAACCAAAGAAGGACCTATCATGCCAATTTCAATAGCTATATTGAGATACCAAGGTGTATTTTCCATGTAGAACTCTGAAAAGGAAATTAGACTTGCTGAAGGTTGTCTCTGGCAACATTCTATATCTGTCATGTTATTTTTCAAGAATGTTGACTGATAATTAGTGGTACATAGGTTGGACTACGTTGTATTTGGCCTCAGAGTTCAAACTGAATAGGCATCACCAAGGCTTGATGGGCTCCAGGTACTTGTTCCAGTGGAGAAAAGAAAAAGAAAAAAGAAAAAGAACGACTTTGAATAGAATGAGCAGAGTCTGAACCAAAGCCCTTCCTATGGGCTCACTTAAAGGAAACAGATTACCACAATTGCTCAATACTGTACTAGCGTTCTGCAAAAAGAAACTTCCGAAGATCATGATCTCTCAAATAGCCAACTTTCAAAAATTTAAAAAAGAAAAAAAACCCTTTTCTATTTGGATTCTCAGTTAATAAGGTTTTTCATTGTACATTTTCCCTCCTGTAGTGAGTGGCAAGTACAGATCAACATTTTATTTTATCTTCACTATAATTTTCATGCAATCTGGCTTTTCTTCAGAATCTTGCCTGCTAAATAGTTGATCCTGCAAGGTGATCAATACAGTGAAGTACTTAAGTGTGTGAATTGAAACAACTATGCACATGCTCAAAGTTAAGCACATATTAAAGGCTTTGATGGCTCTTGGCCATAGTGCTCAGCATCTTGCAAAATGCACTCCTAACATAGCAGCCAAATTCTTATTTGCATTTTGTACTGTTTTCCTGAGAACTACATAGGAAAATAAAACAACTCAATCTGAATAGTTGTCAGTAACTCAAAGATGGCCTTTATTTGGTTTATTATTTTTGTTTTTTTTAAAATAAACATTAAATCAACCAACTGCTAGGGTGCACATAAAGCAGAAAAGAAAACCTAGAAATGCATTTACAATAGGTGTTAAGGGAATCCTAAAGGTTTCTATTCCCTTTCCAATACATCAGTCTTAAAAAAAATGAAGGCATTACACCTTCCCTATATTACATAATGCCAGTCAAGAAATAAAAAGTTAAAACTGAACTGAAGACGATGGAAGAAAGTTTTAACTACAAGACTCACGACCAATCTATGATCTTCCTGTAAAGGGTAATATAAAACTTTACATGCCCTACTTGTAATCAATGAGCCACAGAACTCATTGGTAACACGGCCATTAAAGAAGGATTAATTTATTTTCATGAAGTCTGAAATAATGGAAAAAAAAAGTAATTAACTATTATCTCATTTTTCTAATAACTATAAACTTATTAAATGGACAAATAGTCAAAGTGTGCAGATGAAGTATGCATTTTATCATCAGCTAATCCGAAACATTTACAAGCAAATACTTAAGAAGTTAATAAAAATGCAAATTATTTACAGAACTATTATATTCCACTGATGTGTTAGTATCAGCTTATACTAGCATTCTCACTTTCATGTGGACAAAAATTCAATTTCTTTTGATTTTCACCAGAATACCGAACCATTTTTTTTTAAAGTAAAACCAAGGTTCTCTCTCTTACAACTGTACATTAATGATACTACATTATAGGGAAAGTTCAAATGGGTTTTCAACACAAGCTTCTGTTTTCAATCATCTATTCTCTTCTCAGTATGAAAATAATGATTGATCTCAGAGTATTTTTACACAAATTGGATCAATATTGGTTTTGATTACATTTATATTAAAGGATAGCAAAAAGCTTTAAAGGTATTAAGGATACTTTGTATTCCAAGCAACATAAATACTTCATTTTAGAAATGAAACTTGGCATGTAACTAGTCCTTTATATGGACTAATCTCTTTTCCCATTAAAAGAAACCAGCATTTGAAATGATGATGCTTATATTTGAAAAGAAGTAACTAGCATAAACATTTCATTATAACTGTCTATAGCTGTAACAAAAAAACCTCTTCATACCATTAAAAGAGTATAGTATGGAATGTCCACCATTCACCGACATATGCTTCCTGCTGCCATATTTAATATAATATTCTTTGATGCAATATAATATCTGATGTAATTATACCTGTGTTACCTGAAAAGCAAGAAACATGTCTCATAGCATGTATGTTCTATACATTTAGCAGGACTGGGAAAGGAGATAAGGGTAAATAAACACTGAAATCTAAGTACTATAAAGTATATTTACACCATGTACAGAACTTGAGAATATTACGCACATTGAACGCTATTCCTCAGACTGTCAGTACCAGTATTAGACCATTAGTGGGGTTAACAAAGATGACAATGAACTAGGAGAAAAAGTAACTTTAAGGTTATGGCTGTAAATGGCAACATGCGTATAACCGGAGCAAAAGTTTTCAAGGAGATTTAACAGTTTGGATAGTTTAAAAGAGAAAAACAGATAAAATTTAAAATTTCACATCAGGGAATTCTTTAATAATCTATAACAGAAAGGCTTGCCAGCTTTCATCAGACTTTTCAGAAACATTCATCCTTTGCATTCAGAGTTAATTCTGGCAATAGTCAGGCCATATCAGTTTTCTAAAGCTAAAAGTAGGATTCCATAAGGCAAGCTAATTGCAAGCTTTATTAATTATTAATTATTATATAGTGTATTGCTTAGAACTCCTAGGGCCGCACTGTTCTATGAATTGTATAGATGTAAAAGTAGATGGTTAAAGTCACAAAGAGTTTAGGGCCAGATTTTCAAAGGTATATCAGCATCTGAAGACAAAAGTAGGCATACAACTGGGTTTTCAAAGGCACCTAACCGGAACAACTTTGGGGCTAAGTGCCAAAGCACTCTTGAAAATTCTTCTATGCCCCCATCTGCACCATTAGGTACCTTGGGGGGGGCATGATTCAGAGTTCATGTTGCACTCCCCATCAGTACCAGACAGACATTGGGAAGCTCGTGATCCAACAAGCAACCCTAATTCAGTGATGAATCCTGGTCATGTGCCACCTGAGGCACATTGCACTAAGAAGAAGGTACCTATGAAAATCTGACTCTTACAATCTAAACTGCCAAGGTAGAAAAAGTTGGGGGGAGGAGGACATAACATACAAGCAGAATGGACAGAGTCATAGTTTGCCATTATTTTCTCCCGATTAATTGGTTTTAATTATATTTAATTATTATGATTACTGTTTGGTGATTTGGTTTGTTTTTACTTAATTTTTGTTTTATTAAATGTAATATAGGGTTGAGATATATTGTGATAATTGGGCCTTCAAATTTACCCTAACTATGAGCTCAACTGTAAAAAAGCATATGAAAGTTCACAAAATGTTCCAATAACTCATCATAGCAAATATTAGCAGAAGTAAGACAAGTTGATTTAAATAATGAATGTTATAAACAGCTGCAAAAGAGCAAGACAGAAAGACTAAATTAATCCAAATAAAAGGGCCACATTGATATGATTCAAGGACTGTATTGAAATCATGTTTGGTAAAAACAGAAGATGTAGAACTGGATATTAATGAACCAAATTTGATGTGTCGGATATTAGTCCTAATTTGAGGACAAAAGTCAACACACCATTTCCTTTGTGGGTCCTTAAAGAAAGGACAGATACAGAGGAAGAGAAGACAGAAGAGAAAACAGATGGAGACTACTGAAACAAGCTCATTATTATGGTTGCCATCACCAGGCCTTCAAATCATCCTAATCCTGAGGGATATCTTGACCAGACCAGGCCAAAGAGAGGGGTCGAGATGACATTCCAGCTCCATCTGAATCGCAACCAACAACTGAGATGAAACAGGATTGGATTTTAACAGTAGCAGCAACAAAGCAGCAGCTCCACTCATCTCAACTAATTTCTTCTCTTTTCCGCAAAAGGACAATTACCATCTTCGATCCCATCTAAAAGACTGTCAAACAAGGTTCCTTTTAAACTCTCTCCAGCTAAGGGGAAAGGGAGCAAGAGTTGTTGTTAAAATGGAAGCTGTACTGAAAGCTATATATTTCATATGCTTTAAAGGTTTTTCCTTCCTTTCTGTATCTTTAATAAAAGGTTAAAAGAATGTTTAATGGTATGTTTAATGCAAGCTGAGATCTTGGTATACCAAACCTCACATTTTGTGTAACACAGTTTAATGTTGGACAGTGACTGGGTTATATTAACACCTTTGACCCACACAGTCCATCTAAATTAATACAATAGGTGGATGTGGAGGCAAAATTGAGTGGGCCTAGACTTTGCTCAAGCTAGCCAAACTTTGACCAGTCTGACTATATGGGTGGCCAAGAGACGCTATGACAGCAGGGGGGGTTCTAAAAGCCCCTGACTATCCAGCCAGTTCCACTTAAAAACCCCTGACCGCAATATTGCAATATACAACCCCTGGCCTACAGTCAACCGCACTTGGCCTATTGTTTAACCTCAAAGCTTGGTCAAACTAGAAAAGTTGCTTATTGATGCAATATGTATGATATTGTCCTTATAAGGCATAATTGGTAGGGTCTGTTGGAAAAGTACCCATGCAGAAGTGTATTGTTCGAAATGCCACTGAAAACCCTATATAAGTTTGTTGAAGTGTATGGAAAGCGGAGCAGCTTGCCACCCTGCGTGGGGCTATGCTGACTCTCCTTGCATATATTCTCACATAAAATAAAAAGCCTCAGATGCTTCTCATTCCTAAAACAACGTGGGTTTTCCACGACAGTGGGTGAGGAGAAGAAAGAATGGGAAGAGGTGGGAGGGAAGCAGAGAAGAATGAATGGCAGTTAGAGTGAGACTGAAGTGCAGAGACAATAAGGGAGAGGAGCAGAAGGAAGCTGAAGTCGGGGCCAATCAGCAGAAGGGAAAGAATGTTCAGAGCACAAAACAGTGGTGAAATTAATGTGTACTATACAGAGCACACATGGTGGCATGGTAAATTTCATTATCACACGTTTACAATGCCCTGCTTCACTACTTAGTATATATGCAGGTCATCTTTAATGACTGCAGGTAAAAAATAATTACACCCCACCCCACACTTGTGGAAAGGTATCCTGCAGATGCCACATGTTACAGAACAGTGGATTTTACAAATGTTTTAGATATTTTGTTTGATTTCCGTGTGGACCATTTTTTATCCCCCTCTGCCTTTAAAGCTCTTGTTGCCATTAATCTACCTGTGCAGGGCTCACAGGAAGAAACATAACCCTTTAAAAGTGACTTTACATAGCTAAAATGTCATAACATTTGTGGGTCAGAATCTCAGGAACTTCCTGGGGAAGAAACAAGTATGGAATCTCACTAGAAATCCTGGAGTCTTCTTTTTTATTAAGTATCTCTGAAACCTGGGAATCCAGGTACTATTGATCAAACAAAGAACTCAGAACAACTACATAGCTCAAAGGAAGCAAGAAAACTTTATCTTGTTTCAGACTGTGAACCATGATGGGATTTATTTTTAAGCCTTATTCTTCCTAGAGGGGGAGAAAAGAAAGATGAAAGTTTTTCTTCATTTAGGTCAAGAAGCTTAGATGTATGCGGTCAAAGGATAGGAAATATAATATTATTGTAGGGGTCATCAGATAATACTGGTTCACACAATATTACAAGTTCTTTTTCTCTGTGTTTTTAGTCATTAAAGAAAATGCTGCGTTGTTTCTGGTTTTCTGTTGTTTCTTTTGGGGAAGCTGTGGGAAATAGCAAAAATGTTTACTCTCTGCCTGAATATCTCTAACTAGAGTCAATTCTTCAGGCAGAGTTGCATCCAGAGAACCATACATCGATGTTTGTAATCAGATCCCTGAAAGAGGAGATTGCCTGTATGCTCTTTGTGACTGCCTCTGTTCCAGAACTGGGAAATATAGTGCAAAATAAACTAAGATAGTGCCCAGGTTCTGCATTACTAATTTCTTCTCCACTTGTCTGTGATGGGTGACAAATGAATCACCATCCACCACCCTTTTCTCATTCAAATCTGCAAACTCATTACCTTCATCATTCTCAAAATAAGTGAGCGTGTTAATGGAGTGGCAATGGGGAAATGTCTAATTTAGCCCCTTCTCTAGATTACTTTTTTGGAGGTAGGACTCTTTTCAGTGCCATGCAATGCATAAAATAAACACACTGTTGAACTAACCTAACAAGAGTAAATGAATGAGCATATATGACTGCTGAAATGCAGATAGTCACTAGACTCCCATTATGCACTGTGGAGACTCACTGAGACGGTGGAATGTGATTGACTGTGGAACATGTGGTCCAGAAAGAGATTGCTTCCCATATGTGAGAAAGGGCATGTAAACTACAACTCCTAGACACAGATTAATGTTAACTTTGTTTGTCAAGCTAAATCAAATATTTTCATTTAAAAATATTTTCCACAGAAACATTTTGACGGAAAATTCCCAGTGACGTGTATTATTCCCTCAGACAGAATCCTGTTCTTAAAATCCAAGGACATTCATTCCAGTCCAAGGCTTCCTCACAGAGGTGCAGCAGAGTTTTTTTGGTTGGTGGTGACGCTATTGTTTGGCTGTTTCGCTGAAGATGCAGAGGTTCATGGGCATCCTGACCTCTTCAATGAGGGAGTTACAGATTCATGGGCTTGTCTCTGAGGACACCCTGGCTCCTGGACATATAAATCTGATTTCTGGAGATGACAGTTCCATTGTTCCAGTGGATTTAACTTAAAGTCTAAAGAACAGGATCCGGGGGTGGGGGGTTGCTACAGAGCAGAATGTTTTTGTTAGCAGTGGCTCTTTGGTCCCCAGTAGCAGTGAAGAGACAAGAGTCCTGAAATAATATTCTACTAAGGATAATATTAGGCATTTACTATAGTTTGGATGCATTAAAATGACAGGGTGTTTTTCTTTACTATATTTTGCTAGATGACGTTATAGTCTTTGAGGCCTTCCACGTAAAATGATTGAGTGTTCACAGAGATTTGATATTTTCATTTTAGTACTGGATAGTATTTGTGAAGGGCTGGGGAGAGAAAATGTGTGTCTCAGTCTAAAGTTGGAATATTATTCTAATTCCCCAGATATTCAATATAGGATTTATAGTTAGGAATTTAACCTTTGTCAGATTTGAACACAAAATATTAGCTTTCCCACTGTTCCCATTGACTGCTTTAGCAACGGGAGAAAAAGAAGCTTTGCTGGTGATGGCAGAATGGCTGGCTCAATATCCCTGTGATAGTTAGATTCTTAGTTGTAGGTCAGTAAATAAACCCCATAAATCTCCCCATCGGGGTTTGGGTGGTATATTCAGTTCAGAAGGTTAATCCATATTTATAGATTTGCAGTAATCAGCATTTTTGTCATGTGACACTAGATTTAAAGTGACAGCTGATAACCCACAAATGACCACCACACAACATCATTCCTTTAAGGTATAAATAGTATAAATTATATTGCCTAACATAGATTTTATATCCAATTCTCATAATATACTTGATTTTTATTTATTTATTTATTTTACAGAAATGTGCTACATCTTTTCAACAACTAAACACATTTTCTCAGGATACAGAAAAATAAAATTTGATTTAATCTTCTTAAGGCTTTTGAAAAATGTTTCAGTTCATCAGCAAGATCACTAAACTTATTATTTAAATTATTTCCTCTTAGCTACAGTTCAGTAACAAAATAACAAAAAACATTTGATGTAGAGACCTGGTTTGTGCTAACATTATATAAACATTATTTTTATGTGAAGAACAATAGTTCTCTAATCCTTTTCTCAGTTTCTTCCCTTCTGAAATGCCTTTGAGCAAAATGCAGTACATTCAATGCCCCCAAAGCCATAACAATTGTGGGAAACTGACAAAAGCCAAAAAAAATCAAATTTTAAAATTCAAAGTTTATTTTTTCTAATAATTCTTTTAAAAACACTTTTTAATTTATGCAGGCCTGGACTTCTCTATTTTTTGCCAATTGAAATCACTGAAGGTATGTTAAGGTCAATCATACCAGGACAATTCTGAAGAAAATACAAGTCCAATAAGGAAGGTTTTCAGTAGCACCTTGGAGAGAGGAAGTATTTGCACACTGAAGTGAATAATCCCAGTCTTTACAAAGGAGGAGCCAGTAATTATAGACAAGTCCGTCAGACCTAGAATTTAAGGACACTAATAATGGGTGGGAAATTATGAGACAAAAAAAAAATCACTCAGCATGTGTTCAATCATTTGAGTTGGAAGAGTTCCTTAGTGGGCCATTTACTTCCTCCTTTTCCTTTGTGGAAGAATTCATTTAATTATTCCTTAAACCATCTCTGATAGATCATATTACTTCTAGCCTTAAACATATCAAGTGATGGTTATTCCACAACCATTTGTCTAGTTGTTGTAGTAATTTTTCCTTAATATTAATTTACATTTTCTGTGTTCCATCTTAAGCCCATTTCCTGTTCTGACCTAGTTGTCTAAAAATAGTTATTGATCTCTTTCCTGTTTATAAAATCCATTTACTTTTTGTAGCAAAGCTTGTAAAATGTGCTTGTAGGCTCCCCACTATGTTAAGTGGTTATAAAGGCTGCGTTGCTTTGAATGGTGATGCTTGTTCCACATCGTGCTCCTGGACTGCTGCATGGACCACTGTTGACGGAGATATGGACACAGCCGAATATCCTCCCCACCCCGTTGGGCAAAGGCTCCCTGGAAAGCATGGAAGAAGCAGCCCTGGCACTTCTCTAAATCACAAAGGTTATCATTAAGACTTCCCTATGTAACACAAGTCCAGGTCTTTCATGAGTCCCTTCCCACGCAGTACCTGTGCAAGTAACAGTCACAATCTGGCCTGTAGGAAGCATCTTACTTGGTATCATTGAGATCGTCAACCTATTAAATATATCACTTTAGATAGTTCTTCCTTCATATAACACTGAAAACTCTTGTTTAAATTTGTTGCCCTCTATCATTCCAGGTCTCTTTCAGCATCAATTTTGTTATGTTCACAGCATACACATAAAGAAATTAGATACAATATACAACACTCTTGATGGAAAGATGCAACATAACACTCTTATTTCTTAGCATTCAAAACAATCACACACTAACCACCACAAAGCAGACACACACAGAGTTGCCTGCTGCTTAAAACAAAGTGACGCACACAGTTCACCTCACCTTCTTCTAGGTCTGGCTGGCTGCAGACTGACGGTTGATAGGTCCAAATCACACACTTTCCTACACAACCCCCCATCACAGATTTGGTGTAACTGCAATTGTATTACTCTCTCTGTGGTCCACTCCAGGAGTTCCTAGTCAGATCTCCAGCCATCACCTGTCTGAGTAGAAACCACTGTCCTGCTCACTTCTGACCGAGGGGGTTTGAAGGCTCCACAGCTCCCTGCCTTATTCTCTGATATGCCCAGCAAATCAGTATGCCTAAAGGCTAACATCTGTGCTTTGCTTTCTCTCTGAGGGTTACAAACAATGCATTGCCAGCAATCACAAGTTACCACATAGCTCTTCCTAAGCAAGCACCTTTATTTTTAAAGTAAAAGCCTTACCGAGAAAACACACCAAAATAAATAACAAATGGACAGATTTAAACCCATACATAAACATACCAGAAATCACCCATTCTCCATCTGAGGAGTCTGATAGGCCAACCATCAATTCCAACCCTTCAGGGAGGGTTGGGTCTCCCCTTGGACAGAGAGTCCTATGCATTTGCTGAATCAAAATGAAGGCCCTGTGTCAGTTCAAGCTCATCATTTCATAGCAAAAGCCCTTTCTTCATCTCCTAGTCTCTGGAAAACCCAGTCTGAATCAGTATATTCAAACCACTCCAGGGAATGGTACCTTTCTATAGTTGTTTAGTTTCAGTGACTTGCCTTAGTCACCCTGACTCCCCACCACCAACATACACATTATTTTTAGTTTCTGTAAGAGCTGTGGGGACTCTTCCCTATGGAATAGAATACAATTATACATAAACTCTTCATAGATTTAATACAAGATGGTACTCAAAAATATTGTAAGAACCCAGAGGCCTAGAATCAGGGTCTGTGGGGTTCAAGGCAGTTGCCACTTCTACATTATCATGAGGGGCCCAGATAGGGCTGCCACCAAGAGGAACTGAGAGGCTATACCCTGCAGGAACTCCCAGCCTAAGGGGCATGAGCAACAGACCTCCATGATTCCCAGATTGGCTGGCACTCTTCTTATAAACCAGGAAGCCATTTCTGGGAGTTCTCTTAGGAACTCAGATCTGCAGTGTGCTTCTGCCTTAGACCTATCTTGCCACTTCCTCACTGAAACTCACTTTAATTCCACACTTGTGGTTCTTGACCGATGCTCAGCTTTCCAATGTGAACCTGGTTTACTGTCTCCGGCTTAAGATCATTGCTGACCCTGGTGAAAGACACTGGCCCAGCCAGACCCTAATTCTTGCCTCACATTTTCAGCTCAGTGACAGACTCTGGCTCTACAGTTTTGACCTGCCCTGGCCCCTGACTGATGTCTGACCTTCAACCCTGGTACTGAGAAGCTCACTCCATGCCCACATGACCCATGTGCATGACCCATCCCTGCAAGATAATGCCCACAACTGCAATATCTGTCACAGCCTCCTAATCTGCAAGAAAGACTGGGGAAAAACCTGAACATTTAAAGTAACAGCTTACAATTTCAATATAGTTTTCAATACACCAGAGGTTTCTCCTCTCCATTTGCTATCCACTCTTTGGAATATTGTACATCAGAATGGATTAGATTGCATTTTTCCCCGAAGTCTTTCATCTAAAAGATTAGAGATAATCAAAAATCATAAGTATCTAAATCTTTTCTCTCCCCATGTTTCTAATCTCTGGTTTCCTTGGCATTATTTTACTGACTGCCTTTGTATCTGTACATTCTTCTCATTTAAATATCACCTATGTATTTCAGCAATGAGCTGTTCAGTCTTTCTCAGATCACTAGCAAAGATGTTAAATGAGACTAACAATAACACCAGTTCAAGTTGTACCCTATTAGACACCTCACCACCACATGATATGGTCTGAAAGACTATAAATTAAGAGTAATGAAGGGTTCCATAGTTTACATGCCAGACACTTTCAGAACTCCTGTCCAAAGTAGTAGCCTCAGCTAAGTTTATTTAAAGATTAGTCATCTCAAAAGCCAATTAAAAATTCCTTCTAATTTTTAACACATGGCAAGAGGTTCTTGTAGGAACATTCAGAATACTGCACAGAAGAAAATTGGTGCAGCAGATTTTCCTTTTGTGACCTGACCTAACTAAAGCTGTGAAATTCAATTAAAGTTAAGAACCAAGTGCCAATCTGAAGTTGCTTTTATGTGATAAAGATGAGTTCAGGAAAGGAAGTCAACCTCCAGTTTTCAAAAGTGGTCCTCTAAACTCTATGTGCAACTCCAACATTTTGTGCTTTGAGATGGAAAAAGAAAATGATTGTGCCCAGTGCCTATTTGGGCGTGTTAATGGGACTTTTATGTGCACATGGTTTAGGAAACCACTTTTCTTTTATTCCAGCCATTGGTGTCTTGGATCAGGACCTTCACCATAAAGCTAACCATCAGGATTCCTCTTGCTTCTTATGGAAACTCCCTGATTCTTGGTGATTGGTTGGCCTGTCGTCTCCCTGTGTTTGTAACTTTTCTCAATTTGTTTGAAAGTTTCCATGAATGATTCCCCTCTGCTCTTACTATTCTTCCTAAATACCATATGCTCTCTTTTTTGGTCTTTTCTCCTATATAAATATAGGCATGGTTTCAACCTGCAATTTATCTGATGGTGCTTTCCTTCATGTTCTTTCTTGTGTGTCTCCTTGGGCTTTTCTCCCGATTATCTCCTATTGCTGTTTAAGCCCTCCCTTTATTCCAAAAAGAACTGTCTTATATTTTTGAAGTTGTCTTGTTTTTCATTTTAAAAAAAGGGGGAGAAACAATGTAGCTCCCCTCAAAATCACTTTGAGTTGCAACTGCACAACCTCTATATTAGACAGTTTTGGATTTTTAAGTGGCTATTCTGCATTATAGTTAATGCTTGCTTGCAAGCTCTTTCCCCTTTTTGAACTTTCTCTGGGAACGGCCTTGAAACTTCCCTTTTTTCTGCAATTTTTCACTGAAATTGCTTATTCAAAGGCCTCTCTCCTTTTATTTCCACCCACTTCTTATCAGAACAGGATCACCTCCTCTGCCATTCACCCAGCTCCCTCAGAGAACTTTCAGAGAAACAAAATTAGAACAGATTTAATGAGCACAGGTCAGCAACTAGTTCCTACCTTCAAGTCATTCACCACTCTAATTTCTCTGAAACACCACTATAATTTTCTCTTCAACTGTTTACACTTTTTCCTTCCTTTTGCAGATATAAACTTCCAGTTAGAGCTGGTCAAACTTTTTTTTTTATTAAACTTGTTTCCATAAAAAAAAAATCTCATTTAATCAAAACTCATATGTTTTACAGAACTTATTGGTTTTGATGAAAATTTCATTGGGAAGGTCTAGGATATAACTTCTGATCAGAACAAGACACACACACACTCTCTCACCCCAGAATAACTAATAGAACAGCGGTGTGAGATTCAACTGGGATGTGGGAACCTGAAGGTCAAGTCCCTGCTCCAAATAAGTCAGAGAATTGTGACCTTGTGCAATTCACTTATAGCCTCTCTGTGCCTCAGTTCCCCATTTGTAAAATGGGGATGATATTACTTCCTTACGTCACAGGGGTGTTGTGAAAGTAAATACATTAAGAATTTGAGGTGCTTACATACTGTGGTGACAAGGCAATGTAAGTAACTTTTAATATAGCTAAATCTTGCAATAAGAAATGTAAGCTATGCTTACACAATGGGAGACTATCTTGGGAAGGATAGTGTCTGAAGAAGATTTGGAGGACATGATTGATAATAGCTGAACATTGCTACACCTAGCTTTATGTGTTGTTTACAGAGAGTTTCCAGGATGGAAACTGCGCATGTCACCACTGGATGGAACATGTTATTGGACAGTTTTTTCTACTGCACACTTTTTGATTTTTCATCTTGTCCTTTCCAGATATTTTTAAATTGAGTTAATAATTAATCTCAAAAGCATGGAACAAGAAATAATCTAACTTTGCATAATTAGTTACTGGCTCATGTTTCAACATATGCATTGTACTTTAGCTACTGCTAATTTATTAAATTAAAATGCATAATCTTAAACCGTTCTGTTTTACATCTTTCTATTAAAAAATAATCAGTGATAAAATTAGGACATGCCTGATTCCATGATCTATCAGAGAGGAGTTCTAAGATGCTTTTGAAAAACATAGAAAGTATATGCACTTCTTTCCATTTTCTATATTTTGTGTTGTCCTTTCAACTTTATTGCATGAAGATGAAAACACAAATAGCATATACAAAGCGTCTGTTCCGAGAATATTTCCAGAACATTTTCCACAATACCTGTGCCCGCAAGGGCTGGAGGGGAGATACCAGTGAAAGGAGGACACTCAGGCCTAAGAATAGTAAACTATGCTTTATCGAAGGAAGGAAGGAAGAACTTATGCTCCAATCTGCGCGGGGAGCCCCCAGGATGCATGGAGGGGCTGCAGGGGACTCTGGCCGTTCGGGACAGCTGACCAGGCAGGACTCCGCCGGGGAGGAGTCCTCTGCGGCGCTATATTCTCCGCACTTATCTCGGGGTTACATGGGGTCAACAGCTGGTTACATTCTTATATGTATGATTTATGCTTATTACATAAACTAACTTGTTTACAGGTAAAAATATGCTGAGCTATGCTACAATATCTTTTGGCAGGGTCTGTTGGACAAGTTCATTGAAACTGCCTGCATCCTCCGCTTACATCCAGTCACGTACTCAGTCCACCACTTAGCTCCTCGCCAATCTTCCGTAACCTTGCCCCTACAATACCACACAGATATATTTATATCTGTACATGTTAATAACGAACATTCATGTAAATATTTTCTTCTAAATTATGAATTGGCTTTAGAAGACTGGATACCAATTAGAACTTTCCCATTGATGTGAGTGATGTCATGACTGTGTTCAACTCCCAGTAAAAGTTATTCAGGTCTGACTATTTTCTTTGGATTTACATGTAAAACACAAAAACAACAAGGAGTCCTTATGGCACCTTAGAGACTAACAAATTTATTTGGACATAAGCTTTCGTGGGCTAGAACCCACTTCGTCAGATCCATGGAGTGGAAAATACAGGAGCAGGTATAAATACTTGAAAAGATGTGAATTGCCTTACCAAGTGTGAGGTTAGTCTAACGAGACAATTCAATTGATACCAGGGGAGGAAAAATAACTTTTGAAGTGGTAATGAGAGTGGCCTATTTCAGACAGTTGACAAGAAGGTGTGAGTAACAGTAGGGGAAAATTAGTATTGGGGAAATTAGGTTTAGGTTTTAAAATATGGTTCATAATGGCAATAAGACAACCCAAAGAGCTCATTCCTTGGGAATTACTAATTTATGACAGTGCTTGAGGCATTTTAGTCACTCAGAAATGCTCTCCACATCATATCTTATGACTTTCAAGTGTTCATAGCTAACTTCTATTTTAGGAAGATATGTATGGCATCCTGAATTGTTGGGTGTTTCAATGTTGTCTACCAGAGTTTTTTCTGCCAGCTTCTATTTTTGTATGCACAAATTAGGTATTTGCACACATAGATTCTAATTTTGTATACACAAAAAGTGTACTAATAAGTGTGCTTAATTTATTCCAACAATAATTAAATTGGCCTCAAGTAACATATTGTTAGGTTTGAAAACCACAATTTGTTTCCACATCATTTGAAAGAAATACAGAACTAGAACAATGGTACAAGAGGATATAATGTTGACATAAATAATGGTATATTCACAACTATTTTGAATATTCCAGTGGCCATTTTACAATACATGTGTATTCATAGATGCAAGTATCTGCTATGTAACCTTTAGTCACAATAAATGTGGATAGTTGGAATGATTTACACAATACCATCTACCTCAGTGACGCTCTCAAAATATAGAATATTCAGTATTGTTCAGTATAGATCATTCTAAATATTCTGTTGCTGTTACTACACTGAAATTTACAGACGTAATTGAATCTGCATTACAATTAAGCATCTTCTCATTGTGCAGCATCAACGTATGTCAACAGCCTTCCCTGCACAATATGGAAAACACTCTGAAAGATTCTAGATGTTATAAGTGCTACTGGTGTATTGATGGATTGGACTAGCCAAATCTGAAGTGATTGTTAGGTACTAATTATGTGCTTGTATGTGTTTATACGAAACAGTGAAAATATAGGCTAAGTCAGAAGTATTACCTGGGCTAGAGTCAGAATGAAACTGCAAAAACAAATAATGGAAATATGTAAGGAAGACAGAGATAGACTGGGTGGAACCAAAAGAGCCACTGACTAATACATCCACATAAGGTGTGGTGAATTATCTTTGAGAACTCATGAAGGACAGGTGAGGTCCCAGAGGACCTGAGAAGGGCTAACATAGTACCTATATTTTAAAAGGAGGAAAGGAGGACCCAGTAAATTATAGACCAGTCACCCTAACTTTGATCCTGGGGAAAAGATAGTGGAACAAATTATTAAACAAGCAATTTATATGCACCTGTAGGATAATACAGTAATAAGCAATAACCAACATGAATTTTTCAAGAACAAATCAGCCCGATTATTTCCGTCTTTGACAAGGTTACACTCCTAGCGTTGGGAGGAAACAGTAACAATGATATATCTTGACTTTAGCAAGGCTTTTGATATAGTCCAATATGACATTCTCATAAGCAAGATAGGGAAATATCCTCCAGATTAAATTACTATAAGCCAGGTGCAAAACTGTTTGAAAAAAAAAACATACTCAGAGAGTAGGTATTAATGGCTCAGTGTAAAACTGGGAGGATGTATCAATCAGGGTCCCATAGCAATCTGTCATGGGCCTGGTACTATTTAATATTTCTATTAATGACTAATTATGTGGAGAGTATATTTATAGAATTTGAAGATGATACCAAGCTAGGAGGGTTTGCAAGAACTTTATAGAACTGGAGTAGAATTCAGAATGACTGGATAAATTTAAGAGTTGGTCTGAAATCAACAAGATGAAATTCATTAGAGACAAGTGCAAAGTGTGGCTGAAACCATGCAACCTGAAGCCAGCCTTTGTACAAAGAGACTTTGCAGAAACAGTTCTCAAGCAAAATGGAATCGCCACAATCTTAAGACAGGGAAGCTCTGTCTAGACTGAGAGAATAAAAAAGGGTGGAAGTTCCTTCCAGGGTCCTTGATCCCTCATGAATTGGGCAGGGGATCACTGGAGAGTGGGAACAAGTGGAAGGCATCACTTGAGTTGGTGGGATGGCTGGTGAGCTTTGGGTAAGTTATTGGCCCCTGCACAACAGGGGAAGGGTATTGTAACACTGTCCCTCCAGCTTTAGGCCCCTGTCTCATGTCTGATTAGCAACTCCCATCCTCCCCACCCCAGGATCAGAGTAAGCCCAGGTTTTTTTGTCTGCTGGGGAGATTGTGCTAGCTGACATTTTGTGAGACTGTGAAGCAATTTTTACCTCACTCCCAGTTTAGCACTGTCAGGTTGGGATTTTTAACCTTCCTCATAGCTCAGGGAACCAGGGGGTAGATCAGGAGGTAAGGTTCAAAATGTCACAGCTTAACAGGTGGCAGGTTTCCAGTGCTGGTACTCATTCCACAGGGAATCTGATTCCCTTTAAACTGGAAATGGAAGTAGACTTAGAACATTCCCTCAAGAAGTGGATGTAGAAATCCCCTTAAAGAAGTGGGTATCCCCTAAACAAGCTGTGGAAAGGTGATTGGGGCTCCTAGTGTCTGGTACAGCAGGGAGAAAACCCCCATTTCCCCACCTCTTTAATTCTCATATAAGAGAAAGGTGGTGGGGTCCCAGCTGTGGTGAGATAGAGGGCTTATGGCATGCCTCCAACAGGTTGAAAAAATTAATGAAGGAATCATGATCTTCACTGTGTGAATTACTGTTGGTTAGTTCCCAGCTGAGTTAAGTAATAAAGTTGTGGCCTAATTAAACCACATCCCTTGCATCTTGTCTTACTTTATCTGTGTACATACAATACTATAGGAAGCCAGTGGTTCCTATAGATTTGTTGCTGACACAGGGTGCATCTTTGTGGAAGAGAAAAAAGAACAAAATCCATATTGTAACTTTCACTGTGGTCTTGTTTGATTTTTTTTTTAAGTCCTTTTGCCCGCTTTTAAAAATCAGTTCTTTAATGTCAGAAACATCCTGATGAGACAACATTATAATATGTTGCACATGTTTGGTGGTGTATGTGGGTAGGAAATATATTATTAGATTATTCCCCTGTGTTGATGAATGGAATGTAATCAATAGTTGGACTGTGTAGAGAAGTCATATAAACATGAACGCTGGCCCCAATATTAATGAAGTGGGCCATAAATTTAGTAGTGACTACTATAACAGAAACAGATTTGGTCTATTTCTTAATCGAAACCCTCAGAAAATAGTTTAAGAAAAATACCATGATAAAGGCTTTGCACATTGAAAACTACTGCATGAAACATTTAAATGGCCAAATATTATTATCAGTAAGTCATTGAAATCAGCGTGTGCTGTATACCTTCAAGCAGAACATTTTACATGTTCAAATGAGTGTTTTGCTTGGTTTTCTAAATTAAAAAGTGATTGAGTTATCAAAATACAATGCAAAATGTGATATTTAGGGGGAGGAAAAGATCAAATTAAATTAAAAAAGAAACCTGAAAAGGAACTCCAGAAATTTAAAATGTCAAGACTCAAGAGAGACCCATTAAATAAAATGTTTCTAAAAACAGCCTGTGACTGACTTTTCATAAACCTTTTTTACAAATTACCAATGTAACACAATATATCACATGCTGATCACATGTGGAATTCAGCAATCAGCTATTTCTGTAGACTGCGCACTTTAAGACCCATGTTAGAATGATTTTTCCTAACTTTAATATTTATTTTAAGTGTCACGTCCTTCCTGTTTTCCAGCATCATATATACTTGAATGCTGGAAAAAAAAACAAAAAACTTACAGTAATACCCTAACTATTCCAAATGTATTTTCTGCTGTAGTATATATTCTTTGCTCAAGACTCACTTCTAAAAGTTTGAAAGTTAAAATTAGTGTGGAAATAAGAAAGGCATTTTCAGGTTACTAATATTAATGAATTAATATTATGCACATCTACGGCATCTGCCAGTTAACAGTCTCAAAGTGCTTGAAAAACATGACTGACATTAGCCTCACAGCAAGTTTCTGAGTCAGATAAGTATTGCCATTCCTGCTTTACAAATCAGAAAACTGAGGCAGAGACAGTTTAAGTGATTTATCCAACATCACACAGGGAAACTGTGGAAGACCCAAAAATTTAACATAGGTCTCTTGACTCCCAGTCGATGCCAGAACCACACAACTATCTTTCCTTCTCAGGTTTTCTTTTTATTGGTTTCATTAAGTAAGTTGTCAAGTGAGTTGTCAACAACTAGCTGCTATGGATCACAATATTCAGAGGTATGAAATAAAGCAAAGTCAGTCAGACTTGACCACAAGCTGCAGTCATCAACACCCCATTGGCATGTACTTGACATCAGTAAGAAGAGGAGATCAGTTACAGATTTATTTCCTCAGAGACATAATCCATAGTGAGCTGTAGCTCATGAAAGCTTATGCTCAGATACATTTGTTAGTCTCTAAGGTGCCACAAGTACTCCTTTTCTTTTTGCGGATACAGACTAACGCGGCTGCTACTTTGAAATTTGTGTGCCTTAGAGTTTCTGTTGAGGGGAGATTTGGGTCAAATGGCATGGCCAGGGAATTTTCTACTGATTTAACATTATGTTTCATTGTTTATCAGTGTCAAATTTACTATGAAGGCACCAGTTAATAGCACTGCTGAAAATATGCCTTTTCTTCATTTCTTTTAACTGAAATTGCTTCTCAGCTGAACCCGGTTAAAGCTATGTCTGTCATCACACATGTCCTTAGGAGTAATCTCAAGTAATCTCAAAAGTGTACAAGGCGTAACTGAAGTGATCCCACTAGACAGCACTCAAAACCACACCATCTGGTATGTTATGGTCTCCTGCATTTTAAAATGTGGAGTTCCACCATGTGGAAACATCTTAAATCAGCTGATGTCTTAGTAAAAGCACAGCAAGAATTAACTTGACGTTAAAGAACTTTGAAGAGACACCTAAATTGATCTGTATTTTTTTTTAATAGCGTTGGTTATTTTATAGCTGTCTTTAAAAACTTGCACAAGCAGTTTAAAGAGAAGTTGACAAAAACAGAATACAGCAATGATATCTTTCATCTAGAGCTTTTCCTACACTAATTCAGGTGTTTAATTAATATGGTCTGAGTTGTTCTTTGCCAGATCTTTTTTTCTCTATTTTGTGTTGGGCTATTTCTAAAATGCAATTCTATTTAAAGATTAACTGCAAAGCAAAATAAAAAAAATAAATATTTGTCATACTTTATTATATCTTTTTGATGTCAAAGAATGTCCTTAAGCCCCTCCAATCCAAAAAAAATGGCCTTTTCTGGGGATTTTGATAAGATCATTGGGCACGACAGGTAAATTTCAAAAATATATATATTAAGATTTTAAAAAGATCCTAGCTTTGACTGCAGTGAGGGATGTTTTATTTTGTTACTCTTAAAGAGAAGATGAACATAGGAAAGACAAAAAATTAAATACAGAACATACAAGTCACCTGTAAATTTATTTAACTAAGAAACATTTAGTAATAGAAACATTAGGAAGACAAAATGTAAAAGCCTGTCGGGCTAAATGAAACAGCACTATTTTACAGGATGAACAATATACAGAAGCATTAAGGCAGGTTGCATATATTCTAATGGTTCATCTCTGATATGACTGTCTAGAGCATGCCAGGAAAAGAGAGAATAATTCAAACTAGGCTCTGGCTGCTAGTTTTAGATGTAACAGAGAAGGCTAGATGCAGACATAAGTGTTCTTCACTGTGGAGTTTCAATATACAGCATCTAGATTTTTTCTCTGAAAGGGGGCCTCTATTTCAACATAATTGAAGAGTTTGGGGTGGTTATTTTTTAATTAAGCAATCTAAATCACCAGCAGTATTCTTGTTGTCAATGGAGATGGCAGCATTACAAGATCATGTCTGACAGCTCAGTATTAATTACTGAAAGAGACATGACTCATTTCACATATTTCATAGACTAGAAAGCTTGAGAAAGAAGAATTGAGGAGAAGGGCTTGGTGGATCAGCACAAAGTGTTTAAATGAGAAGAGTGGAGCTACTGTGGAAACTATATATACACTTTGGACTTGAAACTAATTATAGCTGCATACACAGAATGGTAAGTGGCAACGTGGTGAAAACAGGTAACCATCACTGTATTATGCAGTCATTGTATCCTTGTCAGTCCCAGGATATTAGAAAGTCAAGGTAGATGAGGTAATACGTTTTACTTAACACACTCAAAACCACCTTCACCAGACCAGGACACTCCAACAGAGAAGTAGATTGAATCATAGAACAGGCCGCCAACATACCCAAAGAGAATCTGCTTTAATACAGAAAGAAAACCCACCCCTAGTTGCCACCTACCTCTCCATACTGAAACCCATATGGGGTATCAAACAATTACAACCCATGCTACTTCACCTAAAATGGTGCCTTGAAATATGTGTTAACAACTTATGCTAAACAATCTGTTTCATCTTGTATTTAGCTGTGACACTCCAAGGAAGTTTCCCAGCCCTGAAGACATCCTCGGTGTCATATGTAATAGCACACAGGAGGTGTCCTTATTCAGGGCAGCATTCTTCATGGCATTATTTGGTGCTTTGAAGATCAGTGAGTTAGTGCAAGGCTTTGGAATTTCGTGACATAAGCTGGCACAAGCATGCAGTGATATTACACTTGTGAGGGTCAAAGACTGATCAAGTCGGCCGCCGAGGTGCATTCGTTACCCTATGGGAGGGTGGTAAGCCTGGGGTCTGCCCTGTTCAGGCGTTGAGGGCCTACATGGCAATACGGTGAAAGGGAGAAGGCCCCCTTTTTGTACATGGAGACGGGAGTCCTCTCACGGCATATCAATTAATTACCATGTTAAGACGGGGGCTAACGAGGTTGAGGCTGCCAGCCCATGAATTTGGTTCCCACTCATTCAGAATAGGGGCGGCTACGGCAGTAGCACAGATACGTATGGAAGCAGAGGCTATTCAGGTAATCAGGCACTGGCAGTCTAATGCATGCCAAACGTATGTAAGGCTGCAGGTGGAAAATCAACATTAATAAGTTGTGTTCTCATTTCAGATACAGGACAGCTGGCTATACACACTAGGGTGTGGATCTGTGGGCACAGTATTACGTTTTGGGTGCATAGGCAAGTAACCAGGTTGCCCGAGAGCTCCTCGCTGGGATTCGAACTAGGAGGGACCTGATGCAGATCCTGGCAATTTTTCTCGGCGTTAACATTGTCTAGCTGGATATGCTTCAGGGTGGACAAAACCAGGAAGTATGTAAACAGGGAAGTGGCCAAACTCTTGTTGCCCTTGTGAGGACGACAGTAATTTCATATCCTGGCATATTCTCTGGGCACCAGAGTTATTTCTGTCACACTCAGGTGCTGCCATACTTTTGTTTGATATAAAAGAGGGCATTGGGAGATGTCTGGGAACCCAGCTGGGTGTGGGGAGGAGGCAGCCAAGCTAATGGCTGGTGCCTCCTTGTGGCAGATGTTCAGTGAAGGTATTCCATAAATTAAGGCACAAAGAACAGATAAAATAGCTTGGAAAAGGAATTAAGGAGAGGTGCTTGGTAATTGAGCAAGCTGGGGGCAGTTGGGGACTCCTCTAATTGGTACAGCAGGGAGCCAAACCCCCATCATTATAGTCCACCTTAACCCCTCCTATGAGCAGGTATGGTCGGTAAGGTCCCAGCAAGGAAATTGCTGCAGGGACCTGGAAGAAACGGGGGGAGCTGGTGGAAGGTCCCCCCCAGAATTGGAGGGTCCCGGAAGTAGATCTTCTGGAGAGACATAAACAGAAAGGTGTGTGTGTTGGGGGGGGGGCTGAAAAAAGCATTCCCCCCCAGTGAATTGTGGGGGTTTTCACCTGCACTGCACATTTTATCCACCAGGTTAGTCCCAGACATCTAATAATAAAGTTATGGGTTTAATTAAACCCATATGTAATGTCTCCTGTCATTCTTTCAGCATAGCCAGACAAACAAACAATCTGTTTCATCTTGTATTTAGCTGTGACAGTCTAAGGAAGTTTCCCAGCCCTGAAGGATAGCTCTGTGTAAGCTCAAAAGCTTGTCTCTCTCACCAACAAAATTTGGTCCAATAAAATATAGTACCTCACCCACCTTGTTTCTCTGACTCTACTATGTAATTTCTATTTGTAGCTAAGGGGGAAAGTAGTACAGTAATTACACATGTAATTGACTTAGGCTACATCTACACTGCTAGCTGGGGTTGTGATTCCACTGCCCGTAGACATATACTCACACAAGCTCTCTTCAGCTAGCATGATTATAGATAGCAATGTAGCTGTGGTAGCAGGGGTCACAGCAGCGGAGGCTCAGCCATACTTAATACACACTCACTGGTTTCAGACATTTAAGTGGTTCCATTGGTTACAGGACTCCTGCCATATAACCTGTAACTCAGAGCAGGCGGGGTGTGAGCTAGCACAAATATGTATACACGAGCAGAGGAATCACACCCCTATCATGTAGTGTAGCTGTAATGTTAGTAAGGCCTGTAAACAGAATGTATTTGTAGCAGGGTCTGCAGAAAATATAGTAATGTTTTGTTAATGGAATATTGTAGTAAAAGCAAATTTATTTCTTCTTTTACAGCTTGGGAGAAACACAGACTTCACAAACAAACTCACTCTTTGGCATTCTACATTTATTTGAGGACGTCTGTGCTATTGAAATCCATCATTGTTTCTTTGTTACGAGTATTGTGAGAAGACAAGTTTACTCTTACTTTTCCAGTTTATCATTGCTGGATTTTTCCTCAAGCACATTCACCTGTTGGTGCTAAAAAACTACTGCAACCCAAGGCATTAATTAGCTATGCAGTAAAGTGCTCTGTAACTAAGAAGCCACAACAGTATACTTTAATCCACATGTGGTTATATTAACAGTGCAGCCCTATGGTTGTGGGAGCAAAATACCTAGATAATCTTTTCAGGATTAAGCTAAAAAAGAGTCAGAGTTCACACATATAACAGCATCATTTTACTACAAAAATGCACAGTCACATAATTCTGTAAGAGTGAAGGTGATTGCCTTTTAATAATAGTACAATTCATGCCCCCATAATTGAAATTACTCCAGACCTTAGTGATAGATGATAGTTCAAGATATACACAAATATATAACTGGAGCTATTCTGAAATCACCAAACTGACAGTTCAATCTTAGCATATTTTTAGAATCCTAATTTTTCAAGTAGTTAACAGTGAGCCGGTTGCCTAACAAAGGCAGACTCCTTACTATTACATAGTCATTTTAATATATTAATTGAATTCCATTAATGCCATGCTCTGCACAGTGAAACTGCTGTCTATTCCCCATGACCCAAAATTGTCCTGTTTTAAATCCATTAAATAAAATTATGTGATACAGAGGTTAATTAATCATGCATACCCAGCAGCAGAAAATCAGGCATATAAACGGAATATTGATCTTCAAGGAGGCTGCTGCTTGAAACCATAATGGAATTAACCGCAGGTATGTTTTGTGAGCAATGGTGATATAATTAACAGTAATAAACTCAGGCCTTAGTAGTTAATTAAATCAGTTACAGAAGAGTGTTTCACAAAAATGATCCCAGTAGCTCATACACCATTTTAAAACAGCAAGTCATAACCCCTTTTATTCATGTAGGTGAGGCAAGTTCGGATACATCATTGAAAAACTAATGAAAGCTGTAAATCATTAAGCAGCATTTGCTATTAACATTTTGTAGAAGTAAGGGTGACATCATTAAAATTAGCCTACCATATGTTCTTCACTATCTGTGGTGCTATTCTATACTATTCTATTCTTCCCTTTGTGTAAGATTCCCTTCTTTGATACTCTGTCCTTCAGATAAACATAAGGTGTCTTTTCCACCAACTACAATACACCCCTTCTTAACGGCCCTCATTCATTATAAACACAATCTCTATATTGCTCCAAATAACTTGGCTCCTGGGAAGGCTAATAAAAAT